>NW_020664393.1:61905466-62090473 GCF_002925995.2 Terrapene triunguis | reverse complement strand
TACAGCACTCTGATTTGGGAACGCACTCTGGAGAATGTTACTTTAAAGAAAAATGGTGTTTGGGGACAGCAAATTCTGTTTACTGCATTTTGTGACTTAGCAGGACACTGTACTCTTTTTCTTCATAACTACATGCTGAAATTTCAAAATGTAATCTCTGCATCAACTCAGAAATATATATCTTTGTAATTTATCTTGCAATTCTTCACTAGCCCTTGGGATATGTCAGCTGAAGAGTGGGTGGGTACATGAGATGACCTATCCCTTCCTGTCATGGATGCAAAATGTCACACTGGATTGCAAGCCCTAATGATTTCTTTGGCAAACCAATCTTTTTGAAAGTAAATATAACTATGACCCACATGATTGCCCCACCCTCTCCGCTTCTAAACAGAGGTTACATGTGCAAATATTGGTCAAAAGTGGTGAGGAGACAGGGTAAGAGATCTGAGTGGGAAGAGAAGCCAAAGATCAGCATGGTTCTTTACTCTCCACCCTTCATGTGAACTGTCCATAGGTTTAGGTAGCTGGCTGTAGGGATGAGCTGCACTATCTTCTCCCAGCAAAGTAGCATGTTACATGTTTGTTAAATGCTGATTCTCCATAGCTGTTATTACTGGGTTGACCAGTAATTCTATAATTTGATACAGATTAATAGCAGGACATCTTCACTTTAGGATTTGAAAAATCCTACTATGTAATTTTCAATTAGCAATACATAAGACCCCAATCTACTTCCAACTGCTCTTTCTTTTCATCAGTTGAAGGATCTCACTTTTGTCTCAAACAACTGTCACCAGCCTGCACTTTTCATCTTTTTGTCCTTATGTGTTTCAAACTCTTTTGACATAAAATTCTTGACTTTCTTACTAGGGCAATTTGAAAAAATGAGCTGGGGACTCTTGAATATTTGTGTGAAAATTCAGACACACACACACCTTTTTAATTCAAAATTTGTAAAATTTTGACTAGCTCTACTGTTGGCTGAAAAATAGGTGAGAAGGATGACAATCCTCTCAACTTTTTCTTTATCCAAATCTTGAAATTTCATCAATTTCAAAAATGTTGACCAGCTCCATTTTCTTACATTTCATCTATGGTGCTTAGGGATTTCGGGTACAGAAAAATCCTTTACCTCTCTAATAATTTTTTTTCATGTAACCAGCTATGTGATCAGTGTAGTTTTTTCTTCTGATGTTTTCCTGCATTATCTTGACAAGAATGTATACTTCTGAGCTGGAGATGGAAGTAAGAGCTAAGGAGGTAATACTTTAAAATTGCCATTATACTTTTCTGTAATATTGTCTTGCAAGCAAAGGGAGTTCTGTGTACACAGGAGTAGTTTTCCTGAGTTGGGCAGGTACTGTGGTGATCAGTGCCATAAGAACCTAGACAAATTTAAAAAAAAAAAAACAAAAACTAGACAGGCAAAAATCAAAGCTGTTAATCACAGCACATATCTCAATATAACAGCTGAGTAGATTCAGCAGCTTCCATCATCTTCTTTCACTCCAGACTTGAAACCAAATAACAGTGCTCAAGACAGTCTCTCCAGCAAATGATATCCCACTTCGGGAAGCAAGTCTTATCTCCTGTGAGTGGGGGGGTGGGGGGGAAAATAATTTCAAAAGCCCTTCTGTAAGAGTAGGATGCAGACCAGATAAACGTAAGCCATATCACTTTGATAAAGGACTACCAGTATAATCTTACTTTACTTACAACAATAAAACAAATGAGCATTCTTCTTGAAGCACGAGGCATTGGTGATGCAGGCATTTTCATTCAAACAGGTTTGGATTTGGATTGATTAGACACCTCCTATACTTCTTCCCCTTACCCCATCAAATTTTGCGTTGATAGAGTAAATGATACAGAGACAGAATCTTAATAACTCCCAATTGGTCATGTGAATCTTAGGCATCACAACTAATGAAAACTTTCATTAGCACTTATGGTGAATTCCATGATGTGCATTTTGTTAATTCAAGGGGCATTGTACTGTTTGGGTCTGACCATGTTTAAATTAATGGCTAGTAGACTGAATCCTGAGTACCTGAGGCTGTTCTCAGCAGGCGCTGAATTTTCTCTTTCTCTTAAAGGATTTACTGCCACAGTTTATTGCTGCCCATGGAGGCCCTTTTTCAGGGGTACAAAGAAAGCAGAAAAAAATATCTTGCTGGGAATACTTTAGCGTTTTCTTTAAAGCAACAAAAACAGTCCATTTTGAACTTTGAAGGAGTTCTGTTTTATAGCAGCCTCACAAGTTATTTTGGAAGTTTTTTTTCTTGAGCAGTTCTTCTCTTCCATGTACTACTTCTCTTCTCTCTTCCCCCCCCCCCCAAAATACCTTTCACTTTCTAAAAGCAGGGGCACTTCCAAAACCACTTGGAACTGAATGTAAGTTAAATAGTATCCTACAGAACTTGACATTCCATTTTTGAACTATTGGCCAATATTTGTTCTCATTTCTATTCAGGTGGCTTTCAAAAATTATGATGAACTTTGGAACGACAGACCAGAGAATTTGGGGCTGTTAGTACAAATAACCATTTTATTCCCAAGAGATGCTAAACCTAAGACCAATTCTTTCAAACTAGATTGTCTCAGGTCTGTATTTAGGCACCTAAGTAATCAACCTGGTTTTTTTTTCTTCCAGGCCAATTATAGTTGTGGGTGTTTAGCATTTTTCAAAATCAAGCTGGCTGACTAGCTGCCTAAATGGGAATTTATGTGCCTAATTTGAGACACTAGAGTCTGAAAATGATATCCAAGACACTTTTTATTCATATCCCAGTGATTTCAGAGCAAGAAAACAGTGGAGCTTGAATTCAATTCAATTAGAAAAGTTATTGGGTCTCAGTTAGATTGATTGTCAGCTAATTACAATTTGCAGAAATAGTCATAAAGCTTCCAAGGATCCCCTCTTCAGGCTGGCTAGCAACTTCACTGTGAAATCAGATATTGTCAGCTCCATTGCTCAAAGCATTTGCAACTTCCGGATGGAGAATCAAGTTTCCTGTTAAAACACGAATAGACGCATCAACCGTTGGAAGTAGTAGATATCTATAGTATGTCATGTTCCAACTGTCTTAAGTTCTTAGAACTTATGCTCCTCCTATTCCCCTCAGATCTGCACAGTGAAGGCCTGAGAGCATGCGGATGATGAACGAGATTGACCAGGCCCTTTGCCTAGGCATCCACTTTTGCAACTTCACACTGAGGAATGCAGTTCTCCCATGAATCCCAGGTTCTGTTGCTTTGCAAGTGCAGTGCATCCAGGAAGTAATGTGGGTTATGAGGTTGATACTCCCTTAGTGGCCTATTGGGTACTTCTGCTCAGTGGAAGTACCCGGGCTGCTTTAAGTTCAAGAAGTTGGCATGCGGGTGTTGTGAACTTCCTAGACTCTGAAAAAACAGGCATGCAAGTTCCTTTAACATACATAAAAGTGCTTTTAAGTAGCTATAATTTCTCCCTTAAGTGTTCCTTCACCTTTCCAAAAAAAAAAAAAAAAAAATCCTCACCAAAGGTGCATTGGTCCTTGCCAAGACCAACAAGTTTAGAAGCGAAAGCTGCATTTGGAGTTGGAGCCAGAAAAAGTGAAACCACTGCCTTACTTTTTTGTAAACACATCCATGAAATGCCTTTGCTGAAAACATCAAAAAAAAAAATTCCTTGCACATGATCATACTCATGAAATTTCAGGTGGCTTGGTTTCATTTTGACTAATTTAGAAGGTAGGAAACTCAATCTAGTTTATAAGGAAATTTTGTTTAAATCTTAACCATGGAGAGATTAGCATCTCTACCTAATACTTTTTGGAAAAAAATTCATTGCATTTAATGGTGTTTGGAGTCCTCTTAAGTATAGTATTTGCTGTAACAAGTAATGCTGGGGGAGAGGGGTATTCAAGGTCATAAAATACCTTTTGTCTAATTGCTTTTGATAAATGAGGGTGTAGAAACAATGTTGCTGTGATTTTAAGACATGACTACAGCATACATAGTATATCTTTCATTCTATGCTGTTCTCTGTATTATCAGTGCTGGGTGATGAGCTATGTAGCAAGGGGCAGTGCTGACAAGATAGGCTCAAAGCAATGCCTTCAAGGCATTATGCTCCCTTAATGTTCGGGTCCGTCAAAGCCAGACAGGTGTGATGCTTTTGGCAGATATGATGCCTCACTTAGTGACATGCCAAGATTGGTCTGCTTCAAGAGGAGACATTTTAACTTTCGTTTGGCTTCATTTTCAACTCCCTGAAGAGGCCACCCAAGACCTCACATTAGCCCAGCCTCATTAACTTCAATGCCTTTGGTCCACATCGCAAATTCTTAGGGACAGCGGGATATATTGATTGGCTTTATATCGTCCTCATGACGTATAATTTTAGTGATATCCCAGGTAATTGCACCAGCTTCATCACAGAGACAATCCTTTGTATATTTGATGGATAAGCAAGGCACTGCCTGACAGTGCTTTTTGCACAGCTAATGTTGATGCATACCTGGCAGTTGCTACATTTCCAGCAACTGCATGGTCTGGAACAGATCATTTGAATCAGGGATGTTAGACCCTGGGGAAACTGAGGGCAAGTTGGGTTTTTTTCCCCTCTGTGAAGAAGGAGGAGACACAATGATTTCTTCCCAGGAACATCTGACTCCACTGTTCGTAGGAAAATGGCCTGGATTGTCCCTTCTGCTTCAGAGACCATTAGGACCCCATGGTAGGCATTTTGAGGAGTACCTCAAAGAGGCTGCTCTTACAGACAGGGTAAATGATTACCATTGTCTTGTTCATGACTAGTTGTTGAATAACAACATCCTTGCAGCTCCCTCTCTATCTGTAATGGGTCTGACAAAGTATTTTCTCTCAAGGGGTTACACTAGTTGTTTTCCACCTTCCTCATGACAATTTGCTGGTGGAGGTTGTAAAAGGCAAAGCCGGCCACTTTGGAGGCTTTGATACGGGATTTACCAGTTGGTAGTGCTGGCAATTCATATTAGGCAAGCATCACTTGAAACTGGTGAAGAAGGTCCCACTTTCCTGTGTATTTTATTTTCCTCCAAGAGAGATGCAGTGAACTTTCAGTTCAGTTCAGTGATAACCAGTGAGCGTATAGGCAACCAGACTTCAGATGCAGGTGTTTCAAGTGATGGTGATGTGTCACTGAGGGCAGTTGTATCTAGCATGGGCACTTGTTGGCTCTCTTGGCTGTGTTCAGACTTTTACAGTAGAACCTCAGAGTTACAAACACCTTGGGAATGGAGGTTGTTCATAACTCTGAAATGCTTGTAACTCTGAACAAAATATGTTTCTTTCACTTAATACAGTTTTAATTAATTAAAGTCTTGTATTAAGTTAGGAAAGTAGAAGTGAATTATATGGGCTGTCACGGTTGTCCTAAATAGAGGGAATTTCATGGATGGGGCTGTTTCCTGTTGCCCGGGACAGACAGATCTGGTTCTACCCTCAAGCTGCAAGGAGGCTGAAGTAGCCATTGTAATGGATTTGTGGACCTTATTACTCAAAGAAAGGAAACTTTCAGTTAAGCACAGTTAGGTTGTCCTAGTTTCTAATTTATTTACTTCTGAAAAATACCTCTAACTTTTTTCTATGCAATGTTGTTGTAGCCTTGTCAGTCTCAGCATGGAAGAGAGACAAGTTGGATGAGGGTATATCACTTATTGGACCAACTTCTGTTGGTGAGAGACAAGTTCTCGAGCTTACACATGAAGAGCTGTTATTCAAGTGTAAGCTTGAAAGCTTGTCTCTCTCTCTTCGACAGAAGTTGGTCCAATAAGAGAGATTACCTCACCCACCTTGTCTCTCTAAATATTTTGAACATTTGAGTGTACTGACTTGAGGAGTGGGGGGAGAATTGAGCAAAGACACTGGTTCTGATCTAAAGCCCACCAAAATTAACGAGAATTGACTTGAATCAGCTTTGGATCAGAGCCTGATTCTGATCTTTCTTTCTTTCTTTCTTTGATGTAAAGGAATAACTTATTTGAAGTTAGTGGAGTCGTACCAGAATAAAATCAGAATCAATTATGACTGATCCAATTGGAGTTAACTCCATAAATGGAACTGAATTATGTTGACATTCATATTTCATTTCTAATGTGACGTGTATTTGCTTTTTATGTTTCTTAGATGCACAGCCTACAGATGGAGAAAGGGAGGTATGGAATCAGATCAATGCAGTTTTACAGGATTCTGAAAGCTTGCTTGCAGACCTTCAGGCTTACAAAGGAGCTGGACAAGAAATAAGAGATGTATGATAATATAGCAATGACATTTCTCTTGAAGAAACATCAAGTAATAGCCTGCAGTATTTATTTCTACTTTGCATGCCAGACAGTTCACAAAAGTTATTTATATTAAAAGTACTCAGTAAAACTGTACTTATAAAATACAGTAGATATTTAGAATTAAATTACATTAACTCTTTCAGTGATAGGTTCAGTACTGTCAGTGGTGTTTCATTTAAACATCTTAATATTAATACAATTAAATACTGTACTTTGGTTCTCGGAAAACACATTTTATGTACCTTTATGGGGGGAAAAATCAACATCCATATTTAGAAAAATATTTCAATATCGTTAAGGCACTGTAAACATAAGAAAAATGCAAAATAGTTTCTGTTCTATGTAAGACTGTCAAATGACACCATAAAAATACACTGCAATTACAATTCTACATGTGATCGTCTAAGGGAAAGCTTCTGAATTGCTATAATTATCTGCTAGCATTCAGAATTGTATCTGTCAGCTTTAGCTCTCACTTAACCTAGGGCATTTGCCAAGATAGGTGTCTCGGTCTCTCTGATACAAGATCTTCATGATTATCATTAGTAAGAGCAATTGGTCACTTAACAGCCGAAACCTACTACTAAAGTAATGACAGAACTCCCATTCACTGTGAAGGGACCAAGCTTTGACCCTGTAAACCCTTTTCAGTGTGAGTGTAGTACAAATGGCCTCTGTTAATGTTTCTGCTATGGATACTTTGACCTAAAAGATGATTCTGAAGCATGCTCCTGTATGTGGGTGCTGCACTTCAAATGAATAGTTTTAAAATAGTTCCCAGGACTGCATTAAATGTTGTTGTTTCTATCACAGCTGAAACAGATGCCTTGATATTTTTGGTTTGCTGTTTTTTAAAAAGCCCTTGACCTTGTATTTTTGGCTTTTTTTTTTTCCTCATTCAACATCTTTTTTTCTTACAATTGTTCTAGATTTTTTTCAAGAAATATTTTAAAAACTACCATACTGGCAATCTTCCTATATCTATACATCTACAAAAGCCTGGTTCTTTACTCCAGTGTCATATATATTTACAGTAATATTGTCATTGCAGGCAATACAAAACCCAAATGATATCCAACTTCAAGAAAAAGCTTGGAATTCAGTGTGTCCTCTGGTTCTGAGGCTGAAGCAGTTTTATGAGTTTTCACTCAGACTAGGTGAGTGCCTCATATATTTGGTTTAACCGATAATTTTTTCATATACAGATATACAAAGCTTCTCTTTTTCTGAAAGCTTAGAAAGTTTCACAGTAAAACGTTGTACTATTAATTTGACCACAGTGCCTAGATTTCTCTCTTCTGGGAAGCCTGTAGGTTCTATTTGCACAGATCTGAACATAAATTTATCCTGATGTAATTTTGGGAATTTATTAAAAGCAGCACGAAGCCATATGCTTTAACATTTAGGGTTCTGGCCAGCCCTTGAGTATGTTTTCACTATCAGTACTGGTCAATTTCCTGAGCTAAGGGAGAGCTGGGAAAGAGGGTCTGGGTTAGGACTCCTGAGTGGAATGGGGAACAAGTATAGACAACCTTCAGGTCCACCTGGCTGAGCTTTCCCCTCCCAAAGCCTTTGTAGGAGATTATCCCTGCATCCTGTATTGCCAGGTCCCTCACTCTGCATTTGCAATCCTCATGTTGGACTCCAGTGGCATCGGTGACGAAGGGTGGATTCTTTTTGGCAGAGGTCCCAGAAGCATCTTCATATTGAAGTGGAGCGGGGTGACCACAGGGGGGAAGGACAGTCAAAGAATTAGGGATGTGGAAGGTCTCTTTTGAGAGAGAAGAACAGGATGATGTGAAGAACTGGGAGTGATGGCAGAGAGTGAGGAGCCAGGTTTTTTGTTTGTTTTGTTTGTTTTTTGACACACACCCCCCGCCCCCATTCCTCATTTTAGAATCCTATGGACAATTATTAATTATGTCCTTAGGGCTCCGCAGGTTACAGAGGGCCTTTCTTCTTGACAAATTCTTATTTAGAAATCAAGTTTGTTACAAAAATAGCTATACATATGGCATAAAGCATCAAGGTACAAATTGACATTGTGTCAAAAATGCAGAAGCCATGACTTACTATACAATATTTTGTGTGATTTTTATCTTCCTTAGAGAAAGCACTACAGAGCTTATTGGAATCATTGACCTGTCCACCCTATACTCCAACTCAACACCTGGAACGAGAACAGGCTCTAGCCAAGGAGTTTGCAGAAATCTTACATTTTACTCTCCGCTTTGATGAACTTAAGGTTAGAAATATTTTTTAAATATACACTGAAACATTTCCTTGCATTTTGAAGTGTGTTGAATACTGATTCTTTTTATCCATTAAGATGAGAAATCCAGCCATTCAAAATGACTTCAGTTACTACAGACGGACAATAAATCGCAACAGAATAAACAATATGCATGTAAGTAAATGGAACTTGGACATTTTGTTTCCACTCTGGAGTTTATGGATGTGCGTTCCCACCCCTGGTGGTAATGTTTTTTGCATTGGTTTACAAGCTGCCTACATTAAAGACCATATTGTCAACTCCTTACATTGGTGAGCAGTTAATCAGACAAGTTGTACCATTGACCGCAATGGGACTACTCATGTAAATAACGGCTCACCAGTGAGTATGCAGTTGATCTGTTTCTCCCTGCTGGTAACATTTTGAAAGGAGTGTCATTTATTAACTACTTTTTTTTCATATTTTCATCAGATAGACATTGAGAATGAAGTAAATAATGAAATGGCCAACAGAATGTCTCTATTTTATGCAGAAGCCACACCAATGCTGAAAACACTCAGCAGTGCCACAACACACTTTGTATCAGAAGTAAGTGATAGAAAATAGTGCAAAAAATCTTAATATTTAGTTGTACAAGTTGGTTTAATGATCATGGTTGTGTTTAACTTTTCTAGAACAAGACCCTACCGATTGAGAATACAACAGACTGTTTAAGTACTATGGCCAGTGTATGTAAAGTCATGTTGGAAACACCGTAAGTTATCAGTTCAATCTTTTTTTTTGGTCTGTTTAAGTAGCCATCTAGCATGTGAGCAGTTTTTGCAAACTAAGTCTAGTATGTATGCCTTAAATTAAAATATCTTTCTAATATCTTAGGTTTTTATAGAACAACCAGCCTGGTAGTTGCTCTATAAAAATCTAAGATAGATATTTTAATTTAAGGCATACATATGAGACTTATGAGTAGGCAAAGAACTAACATAAGAAGTCATGCCTCCTATCTTGACTAGTATGAATATTTTTCATTAATAAATTAACAGTTTTGCCCAGGGAGGTTCACAGCATAAGGCTCTGATTCAGAAGAGTGTTAGAATTGGTACATAGACTTCAGTGGGACTACTTGCATCCATAAAGCTATGCACATACTCTGTGCTTTGCTGGATTGGGGGTCTAATTTCTTAGAAGATCCCCAAACAATTGTACATGAGGTAATCTTCCTGTAGTTGATATCACAAAACCAGATACTTCAATCTGAGCTATGTCATTTTTATAGACAAACTGGTGGGAACAAAGATAGTCTTTTTGGGTGGTGGTGAGGGTTTTTGTTTTTTTGTTTCTGAAAATACTGGATGTTCTGGAGAAGTATATATTTTATTGATCAGGGAACTTGTTTAAATTTAATCTCTGTTTTGCTGTAAACCAGCCAATGGAGAGAGTTTACACTCAGTTGTGATGTTTGGCCAAATCTGCCTTCACTGCAACAGTTTATATATAAAGTTTATCTAAATAGTTAGAACTGCAACAAAAAAAGAAACGTCAAAATGCTCCTCTGCTTCGATGCCTACAAAAACTGCTGTGTTATGACCATGGCTTACCAAGTTCATCATAGTCATTTGTTACTCCGTGCTCCCTTCCCAATTTGTTTGTATCCATTTCCTATTCAGATTAAGGAAACTCTTGGAGGTAGAGGCCATCTTCTCATTATATGCTTGTACAGTGCCTAGTACGATGGGTTTTGTCCTCTAGGCATTACCACAATATAAACATCAAATACTATCAGTGTCCCCATTGTAGAAGAGAGGGATGTAAGTAACAGAATAACTGATTTATTTCCCAAGAACAGGACCCCGTTGTACGTTAGCAAGGAGTACATGTGTCCAATGTTCTGCAAACGTTAATTCAGTCCTCATAATACAGCTGTGATCTCCTAGATTAATATTTTCACATTGGGAAAGTGTGGCTGCAAAAGAAAATGCCTAAAGCCATATAAGGAGTTGGTATCCGAGAATCCCTCTGCTCGGTTTCTGTACTCAGCAGACAATAACAGAGGGAGAGTATACTAAAATGACAAAAGGAACGTAGACTATATTGTCTTTACCTTTAACTCAAATGCCCTTACTCCTTTAGAAAGGGACTATTACATAATTTTACTGGGTCCAAGGGATTTCTTTAAATAAAATAAGCTAAAGATTGTGTAATGAGGAAGCCACTGTTTGTTTTTTGGCTTTTTTTAATTGTAGTCTAGTTTTAGTTATTTTGTACAATCCATCTTTATGAAAGGAATCCCTTAATTTTACTTACTGTTATGGCTTCTGCTGCAGTTTATCTACCAGTTCTAAAATGTCCTGGCATGATGCTTCTAAACAGATGGTGGGAGGAGGGGAGGAGATATTGAAGGTCAAAGAAGGTAGTAGTAGTACATCTCCAGTGAACTCTCATTTACCCTAACATTCCAGGAGCTATGACATACTAAAAATTATCATCGTCCTAGGAATTGAATTAACAAAGCCTTAAATATGATAAAATGTAAGATACAATATTTTATTCTTACTGATGGTGAAAAAAATCTGGTGACCTTTTTAAATTCATCCTCCCTCTGCTCCATATTTCATATATTAGTGACCCTTAATCTTAGCTAAGGGTTATTACCAAGGGTTGTGGTGGATTCTCCATCACTGACAATTTTTAAATCAAGATATTGGATGTTTTTTCTAAAAAAGATGCTCTAGAAATTACAGTTAAACTTGTTCTTCGTTCAGAAGAGAGCAATGAAAAGTGACTTATTTTGGGTGATTCAATTTTTGGTTGTCCATCTTGACATCTGATAGGAAGCTGATTTACATAAGTGTTAAGCATCCGCTTCTTTATTTTGAGTGCATCAAATTTTTTTTACCCATCTTGACACCTTAATCATTCGCCTTTCAAAATGTAGGCCCATGCGCTTACAAAAAGATAGCATAATTAAGGAAAATTTAAGGAATTAAAATCATTCAGTTAGAGTGGCTAATAGGTGTAATGGAATTCCAGTTGATAAGCTTAAAGGGGTGTTTGGTTTGTGTTTGCTGGCCACTCGGGGTCAGGAGCAGATGTTTTCACTGATAATATGCCTATCCCTAGATTGACTACAGTTATTGTTTGCAAGAGATTGTATTGCCATCCACATTTAAAAAAACTGGTTTTTTTTAAAGACAATAAAATAAGGAATGGGACATTTTTCAGAATTGCACAGCTTTGTCCTGTCTGCTTCCAATGAAGTCAGTGGTAAAACTTATATGAAGCAGAGTTAGGCAAATGCTGATTGCTTTTGAAAATACCACCTAAAAACTTTGTAAAAAGCATAATTTTAACATTGTTTTTTAAATCATAAAGGAGACAACTGAATAGTTATCAGACATTTCCAGATATAAGTGCTCATAGCCTGTTTGATTATATGCTATTATTGTTACTACATTATTTAAACAAGAGAAAATAGAGTTCAGGAATTCAAAGTAAAGGAAGTGTAAAGTACAGCTTCTAGTTTTTGGAAATTAACAAGGTTCATCATTCTCCTATTGCTGACTTTCATTTAAGAAATCAGCAGAAAAGTTGTCAATTAAAACAATAAAGGAGTTAATCTGAACCTCTGATGTAGGAAGGTAGTTGAGAAATATAACACAGACTAGTCTCAGGCCTCTTTTCTGCTCAATTCATTTTTCACCTCCCTGATGATGATTTCAAGGAGTAACTGTTGTAGTGACTGTTTAACTTTGCCATCCACATACTGAGGCTACCATTTAAAAGGCAAATAAAATCTTGGTAGGAATGTTACCTGTTCACTACTCATATTTAAACAGAAGTAGCCTTACTGTGAGTTCCTATTGTTTTGGTGTTCTAATAGTGAATAATGAGCATTGTCAACCTTTATAACCTTCCATATATGTGGAGACCTCCAGTAAATGTCTAAAATTCATGCTTTGATAGAGGCGATAATATGATCTTTGAAGAGGTAGTGGACGATTTTACTGTACCATCAGTTGTTTTCTGACTTTTTTTTTTTTCTCTCTCTCTCTCTCTCTCTCTCTCTCTCTCTCTCTCTCTCTCTCTAAACTGCCAAGTTGATTCAAGGATCATTACTGGTGTTGGTTTCCTTAAAAGCTTATTGATTTACACTTTTAATGCTATTATATCAGATTTGGGATTTCCGTGCACTAATACTCTAGTTTGAGAATAAAGTTCTCATGTGAAACACATGAAAGAATAAAATTGTGCTATGCAGAATCAGTCAAGAATTTTTTTTTTAATTTATTTTCCAGAGAATACAGAAGTCGGTTCACCAGTGAAAAGACTCTTATGTTCTGCATGAGAGTAATGGTGGGCGTTATTATTCTCTATGATCATGTTCATCCTGTGGGAGCTTTTTCTAAGACATCAAAGATTGACGTAAGCATAATTTACAAGGAAGATTTTTTTTTTTAATGCTCTGTACATTTGCAAAATATTTGTCTATAGATTTCTTCCATAGAAGTTTAGGTTTTTATACAAATCATTTTCAATTGTTTTTGAATCTTGTATCAGACATTAGTGCTCATTTGTCTTGTATGAAGCCAGTTCTGTTGCTTTACTAGCTGTTCTATTACAGTAAAATTGCAGTGTCGACATTCTGGGATAAACTAACCTTGTAATTTGTCAGTTCTAAAACTCTCACTTTTTGGACATGATTCTAATCTAAATAACCAGCTATTTTGTGTGGTTACTATTTTGGCTGAGACCCAAACTAAGCCTAAAGTTTATCTGTTTAATGCTGACTGAGAGGTTTTAGCTTAAGTTTAGGTGAACATAGTCATGAAGTGAAATCAACCTTTAATGTCTTGCATACATACAGAAAAAAGTGCCTACCTATTTATCCAAGGTGCTTTTGACAAACTTAAATCTACAATCAGTTAAACAGCTAAGCTTCAACAAAACTAAACTGCAAGTGACAAAAGAAAAAAAGTTCTTCAAGTGATTGCTCATTTGTATTCCACAATAGGTGTGCGTGCTCACCACATGCACCGGTGCCAGAAGT
Organism: Terrapene triunguis; assembly: GCF_002925995.2. NCBI lineage: Eukaryota > Metazoa > Chordata > Testudines > Emydidae > Terrapene > Terrapene triunguis. Next base: position 62,076,885 of record NW_020664393.1, on the reverse strand, counting down.
TTTTTCCCCTAGCAGTACCCCTAGGGAAGCGCCCCAGTGACCCCTGGAGTGGTGCTTCCATGGCACGGTATAAGGGGTGCTCATCCCCAAAACTGCTTGTTCGTTCAGTGTATGGTACCTGTAGGTAGGTAGTTAGTTTAATTAGTTTAGTTTAGCTAGCGCGCCCGGGCCGGGGCATGTCCCGTGCCCTGGGTTTTAAGTCGTGTGACACTTGTTGGCGATCTATGCCAGTGTGTGATCCGCACGTGGACTGTTTACGCTGTTTGGGGGAAACCCATCTCCGCGATCGCTGCAAGATTTGCAAGTCGTTTAAGCCTCAGACCAAGAGATAAAGGGACATTAGGCTCCGGGCTACTCTGATGGAATCGGCGCTGATCCCGCCTCCAGCACGCAGCTCTGAGTCGGCACCGCGGTGTGGATGCGTGGCAACCCTTCGGTGCCATCAACTAGTCGGCACCGCTCCTCGTCCACAGGGCAAACCCGGGACAGAGGCTTGACACGTGTTGGGCAGTCCTCGTTCCCCACTGGCCTCTAGGCCTCAGACTCAAGTAGAGCGTAGTAGCCCAGCCCATTCGGAGCAGGCCTCCCTGGATGTCCTGGATGCTCTCCACACCGGAGGCCCTGCAGGTGGCCCGGGATGTTATGTCCATGCCAATACCAGGAGCACCGCCGATGTCAGCCCCGCGCTCCAGAGGCAAGCCGCCGCTGGGATCTCCGCAGTCGCCCCCAGCTCGGTAATGGTCTTGATCAAGGGAACGTTCCCGACGCCATTCGCCCAGCGACTGTTCAGGGCAAAGTCCACGTGGATCACCCTCAACACCCACCAGGCTGTCTGTTTGGGTTCCATCTGACCGAGACTCTCGGCACCGCTCTGCCTCGAGGAGCGAACACCGACAGGACCGAGGGAGATGACGCCAAAGGTCCTAGTCTCGGAGGGGCTATTGCAGCTGGTCACGGCACGAACGTCGATGTCGTTCCTGTCCAGGACCCCACCACAGCACCACATCCACAGCCCCGGGCGTTGATCGCTGGTGTCTCACCATCGCAGGTCCACCCGCCGGAGCCAATCGTGGAGCAGCTGTTATCAATGGTACCAGTCCTCCACGTCAGGATTGCGTTCCCGTGGTCGGCATCACTCCCAGCACTGCTGCTCCTCTCGGCCCAGGGACAGCGGTAGGTCATATGTCAGCCCAGCCTCCCTTCATAGTCATCCATTGATGGGCCAGGCTAGCCAGGCCGAACAGCCAGCTCCGCCGGTGCCACAGTAGGTGCAGTGGCACCGGGCCCCATGGCCGGCCCAATGGTACCAGTGGGCACCGTGGCCGCTGATGCAGCCCTCAGTGGGCTTGCTCGGTGGCCAGAGCCTCAGAAGGACCATTGGACTCCATCACCAGACCTCCGAGGAAGGAGTAAGTGGTACGTACATCCTCGGCACCGTGCCCGGAGACCGACCAGGTGGTGGACCCTCCAGTGGACACACACAGTATTGTGCCAGCCTCCTTATCCTCCCCGGATGAGGCGATTACAGCCCCTCCTCCCTCTGTCCCGCAGGAGGACTTTAGGGTCCACCAAGAACTCTTAAAAAGGGTGGCATCAAGCCTCCACCTCCAAGCAGAGGAGATGGAGGAGCCCTCGGACTCCCTGTTTAATGTACTGTCCTCCTTGGCACCAGGCAGGGTGGCCTTGCCTCTCCACAAAGGGGTGGCGAAAATTTCAAATGCCCTGTGGCAAACCCCTGCCTCATTGGCCCCCATCTCTAAGAGAGCGGAACACAAGTATTTTGTACCCACCAAGAGGCATTAATACTTATACACCCACCCTGCTCCTAACTCCCTGGTGGTCGAATCGGTCAGCCACAGGGAACGGCAGGGCCAACCAGCCACTACCCCGAAAAATAAAGATTCAAGGAGGCTGGACTCATTTGGAAGGAAAATGTATTTGTCCTTAAGTTTCCAGTTATGGGTGGCGAACCACCAGGCTCTCCTGGGCCAGTATGAGTTCAATCTGTGGGGCTCCCTGCCAGTTCTCATCAGGGATCCACCCTCAATAAAGCTTCCCTTCTCCAATCGGTTGTGTGCTTTTCTCCTGGAGTGGTCGCGGCTGACCTCAGACCGATGGGTCATCAACACCATCTACCAGGGCTATACCCTCCAGTTTACTTCCTCCCCGCCAACCCCCCTGTCCCCTTCCCTCCTGGGGGAACCCTCGCATGAGGCTCTGCTTGAACAGGAGGTGGGCGGCTCCTGGGAAGCAGTACTGGGGAAGTTCAAAGGCAAGGGGTACTACTCCCGCTATTTCCTTATCCCAAAGGCTGAAGGGGGGCTCAGGCCCATCTTGGACCAGCGAGGCCTGAACCCAGTACATGGTGAACCTCAAGTTCTGCATGGTCTCCCTGGCCTCCATGATTCCCTCCCTGGATCCCGGGGACTGGTACGCCACCCTCAATCTGCAGGACGCGTACTTCCACATTCATATATTCAAGGGGCACAGATGCTTCCTCCATTTCATGGTGGGGCGGGAACACTACCAATTTACAGTCCTCCCCTTTGGCCTGTCCACTGCCCCCAGGGTATTCACAAAATGTATGTCGGTAGTGGTGGCCTACCTCAGGCACCGGGGGGTCCAGATCTTCCCCTATCTGGATGACTAGTTGGTCAAGGGCAGCTCCCGGTCGCAGGTGCGGGATCACGTGGCGCTCCCTCTGTCCACATGCACCACTTTGGGCCTGTTGGTAAACAACACCAAGTCCACATTAGTCCCGATACAACGCATAAAGTTTATCGGGGCGGTCCTGGACGCCTCGTCGGCCAGAGCCTCTCTCCCACTGGACAGGTTTGAGACCCTGAAGGGGCTCATCGACATGGTCACAAGGTTTCTGGTGACAACAGCCAGAGCGTGCCTCCAGTTCTTGTGTCACATGTCGGCGTGCACGTATGTGGTCCGTCACACCAGACTCAGGATAAGGTCCCTGCAGCTCTGGTTGGCCTCGGAGTTCTCCCAGGCCAGGGACAGGATGGACAAAGTCCTCACGGTGCCCGAGCCAGTGATCACCTCCCTACGGTGGTGGTCCTCCCCGAGAAATATGCTCCAGCGGTTCCGGTTCAGAGGCAGGACCCCATCGCTGAAACTGGTGTCCGATGCATCGGACCTGGAATGGGGGGCCCATGTGGGGAACGTTCAGACCCAAGGTCTGTAGTCGGCACAGGATCTGACCTTCCACATAAATGTCAAGGAGCTCAGGGCAGTACGGCTGGTGTGCATGGCCTTCCACTCGCACCCAGAGGGCCAGGTGGTCAGGGTCCTCACAGACAACATGGCCTCGATGTTCTACATCAACAGTCAAGGTGGGGCCCAATCCTCTGCCCTCTGCCGCGAAGCCCTCAGGCTGTGGGACTTTTGTATAGCCCACGACATCTGCCTACAGGCCTTCCATCTGCCGGGCGCCCGGAACGCATGGGCGGATCGCTTGAGCAGGGACTTCTCCTCTCAGCACAAGTGGTCTCTCCACCCAGAGGCGGTGCACAGACCTTTTCAGAGCCGTCGCTGTCCCTGGTTCTGCTCCGGGGAGGGCTGAGACGGGTGCTATCTCCGATGTCTTCCTCCTGTCCTGGTCAAGCCAGTTTCTCTATGCCTTTCCCCCATTCCCACTGATTGGCAAGGTCCTGGAAAAGATAAAGACGGACAAGGACCGGGTCCTTCCGATTGCCCCGGCATGGCCCTGGCAGCATTGGTACGGGACCCTCACAGGCCTGGTGGTCATCCCCCGTGGCCGTTGCCATCCTGCCAGGATCTGCTCTCCCAGGACCAGGGCCGCCACCTCCACCCCAACCTAGCGGCACTCCACCTCACGGCTTGGCTGCTAGATGGTTAGGTAGGGAGTAAAGAATATGCTCGGAAGGGGTTCAGCACATCCTCCTAGAAAGCAGGTGGCCCGCGCCGAGCCTACTTGGCAAAGTGGTCTCGGTTTTCCAGATGGGTGGACGAGTGGGGCGTTTCCCCGGTGGCCACCCCAATCCAGTTTATTCTGGACTACCTCCTTCACCTTAGAGCCCAGGGCCTGGCGCCCTTGTCAATTAAGGTGCACCTGGCAGCCATATCGGCCTTCCATCCGCCGGTGCAGGGCCACACGGTATTCTCCCATGCTATGACTAGCCTATTCTTTAAGGGGTTGGATTGTCTCTTCCCATATGTTAGGCCCCTAGTCCCGCAGTGGGACCTAAACCTGCTGTTGACTCGTCTCATGGGGCCCCCGTTTGAGCTGCTAGCCACGCGCTCCTGGTCACAGCTCTCATGGAAGGTGGCCTTCCTGGTTGAGATCACGTCGGCTAAGTGGGTCTTGGAACTCAGGGCCCCGACCTCCGAGCCCCCGTACACGGTGTTTCATAAAGATAAAGTCCAGCTCCGCCCACACCCTTCTTTCCTCCCGAAGGTGGTCTCTGCCTATCACATGGGTCAGGACATTTTTCTGCCGGTCCTCTGCCCCAAGCCCCATGCGTCCAGTGAGGAGCACCGCCTCCACACGCTGGATGTGAGATGGGCTCTGGCTTTTTACCTGGAGCGGACTAAGCCGTTCAGAAAGTCCTCGCAACTGTTCATCGCCTCAGCCGAGCACGTGAAAGGTCAGCCGATCTCCACTCAGCGGCTCTCCGACTGGATCACCTCTTGCATCTGTACCTGTTGTGACCTGGCGGGAATCCCTGCGCCACCAATTGTGAAGGCGCACTCGACTAGGGCGCAGTCCTTGTCTGCTGCCCTTTTGGCCCATGTCCCCATTCAGGACATTTGTAGGGCTGCCATGTGGTCTTCAGTTCACACGTTCACCTCACATTATGCGATTGTCTCTCAGACCAGGGAGGATGCCGGGTTTGGCAGGGCCGTTCTCCGTCCCGAGAGTTTGTGAACTCCTTCCCACCTCCAGCAGATATAGTTTGGAATCACCTATTGTGGAATACACATGAGCAATCACTCCAAGAAGAAAAGACCGTTACCTTTTCCGTAACTGGTGTTTTTCGAGATGTGTTGTTCATGTCTATTCCACATCCTGCCCTCCTTCCCCTCTGTCGGAGTTGTTTGGCAAGAAGGAACTGAGGGTGGGCTGAGCGCGCAGCGCCCCTTATACCACACCTTGGAGGCGCCACTCCAGGGGTCGCTGGGGCACTCCCCTACGGGTACTGCTAGGGGGAAAAAAACTTCCGCACGTGGCGAGCACGCACACCTATTGTGGAATAGACAGGAGCAACACATCTCGAAGAACACCAGTTATGGAAAAGGTAACTGTCTTTTTTTTCCCTAACAGCTTTCCTTCCCCCATATGAACAACTGACCACTTTCAAAAAAATTTGTGCATCTGTTTTTTATAGTAATATTAGCTTTCATAATAATTTCATCTGTAGATCTCAAAGCACGTTACAAAGACTCTTTCACTGACTCCATATTACAGTGGGGAAATTGAGGCACATATAGGCAAATTGACTTTCTCAAGGTCAGTGATAGAAGTGGGACCAGGTTTCCTGATTCCAGTGTCTTACCCAATAGACCATGCTGCCACAGAAATAAAACACTTGAAATGTTGCCAAAAGCCCAGTTGTATATGGTAGCTTTCCTAATCTATATGATGATTGTTTCACAATGCTGTTATCAAATGAATGGGGATCATTTGCCTGGCACTTTATTGTAATCCAAGTTTATAACAGTGTACGTAGCTAGATACAAAGTAAAAAGGAATTGGCTGGCAGGAGATATTCAAGTCAGATTTTAGTGTGTGCAAAGGGGACCCAAATCTTAATTTCAAGTGTAAAGTGCATGTCCTAGTATGAATACTTCCAGTATTTCAGACTGGCCTATTCAAATGAAGGGTCAGTTTTCTGCAGAAGGCAATTCTCCTCTCCTCTTCTCTCCAAGCCAGCAATCTCTTGGGAAAAGTTTTGGTGCCACCCTTGCCCATTAGTTAATATAATGACATTTTACTGTTCATGCTCACTGGCTGTATGAGACATATTTGGAAATAAAGCTGACCTGTATTGGTTAGGTTTTTATCTGTTTTCATATACTGCAAATTCTATATTGTTCAATAGTCATATGCTTCTGTTTCTAGATGAAGGGGTACATAAAAGTTTTAAAGGAACAGCCTCCTGATACCGTGGAAGGCCTTCTGAATGCTCTCAGGTATGTATGGGAGTAGAGAGAAGAGTATGGTGTGAGGTGCTCAGGCTATATGGTAAGGGGGCAGGGAGGCATGCACATATCTAAGGCCTGGTCTACACTAGGACTTTAATTCGGATTTAGCTGCCTTAATCCGAATTAACCCTTCACCCGTCCACACTACAGAGCCAGTTAATTCGAATTAAAGGGCCCTTTAAATCGATTTCTGTACTCCACCTCGACGAACGGAGTAGAGCCTAAATCGATTTTGTTAATTCGAATTAGGGTTAGTGTGGACGCACACCACCGAATTACTGTGTTTAAGTTAATGGGGTAGTGTGGCCGCACACCACCGAATTAATGTGGTTTAAAACCGAATTAAGGTACTTAGTGTGGCCGCGCACAATCGAATTTATACAACCTGTTTCCCAAATTCGAATTATCTAAATTCGGATTAATCCTGTAGTGTAGACATACCCCAAGGTAAGTAAATGTACTAAACCAGGGGTTGGCAACCTTTCAGAAGTGGTGTGCCGAGTCTTCATTTATTCACTGTAATTTAAGGTTTCACGTGCCAGTAATACATTTTAACATTTTTAGAAGGTCTCTTTCTATAAGTTTATAATATATAACTAAACTGTTGTTGTATGTAAAGTAAACAAGGTTTTTAAAATGTTTAAGAAGCTTCATTTAAAATTAAAATGCAGAGCCCCCCGAACCGGTGGCCAGGACCCGGGCAGTGCGAGTGCCACTGAAAATCAGCTCGCATGCTGCCTTTGGCACACGTGTACTAAACGAAGATTCCAAACGAGCCGAATATATTTTGATTATTTCTTAGCAAAATTAATGAGATTGTTTTGAGATTTGTAATGGAGATGAAATGGATGAATGATAATGGAACCACTGACTGTCTTCTATGAAAGTGTTAATATCAAACCATACAATTACACCTTCCATTTTAGAGTTATGTTCCCAGCAGTAGCTTTGTTTTCCATAGGGAAAGTGAGGAAATCATGTTTAATATACATAAACCTACTACATTTTGTAAAACTTCATATTAATTTGCAGAACAGCTAACAAAGCTTTGAGGATATCCTAATTCATGTTCATTATTTGTATATTACGCTTTCACTTTGTGTTTATAATTCCTAGGTTCACTACAAAACACCTGAATGATGAATCTACTTCCAAGCAAATTCGAGCTATGCTTCAGTAGTCCCTTCTGAGACAAGTGGATCTATGTATTGATCACAGAAGATGTGTATGTTTACATAATTTAATACAGATTGGTGTTAATACTTGTGTGTATGTTCTTCACATCACTGAAATCTATGAATCTTTAGTCATAACATGACTGACTTTATATAGCACAATCTCCATTTACATGTTGGCCTTATCTTTTTACATTTTACTTCAGCTACATCTATAACTGTCTGTTGTTGTCTGTATTTGTTTAATCCAAAAAAGCCGCCTCTTTCACAGAAGTAAGCAGTAGTAAGGACAAAATGGAGGTCAAAAAGACTAAACCCTAGGGGGGAAATCTTGCAGGAGAAATTGAATGTGAATTAAAAGTGAAATTGTCTCATTTCTTTTTTAGTGTGCTGTTGGAAATTTAGTTTTACATAAAGATCTCCATTGAATTTTTATGGAATGAAGGTCATTTGAATGTTCAGCACCATTGCATGAGACACAACATGTTTTGTATTAGGCAGAAGGAAAAGTGGCCACCTACTGCTCATTCTTGCTTGGCTGATAACAGCCAACACATTCTCTTGCCAAAGACGACATTGTGTCTCTTCGGTTTATTATGTAACCCTTGCCGTTCCACAGTTGAGAAATTAATATCCTGTTTCAGGTTTAATGTAGTTACTTATAAAATGCAGTTCAAGACTATCCTGAGATTCAGACAAGCTTGTATTACTGAATAAGAAAAATACTTTTAGGCCTAATGCCTGAAGCTTGGAGAATAATGAGGAAGTACTAAAGCCTTGTGTACATTAGAAAGCTTATGCCAGTTCCCCAAATGAAATCTAAGGGTCTGTCTACACTGAAATGAACCACCTGCAGCTGGCCCAGGTCAACTGACACGGTCTCAAAGGGCATGGGCTGCAGGCTATAAAATAGCAGTGAAGATGTTGGGTCTTGGGTTGGAGCCCAGGACCCTTCCCCCCTTGCGGGGTCCCAAATCCTGGGTTCTAACCAGTGGCGTAGGCAGGTGGAGGGAACAGGGGGAGCGATACCAAAAAAAAAAAAAAAAAAAAAGCGCCACCCGCTGCAGCGCTTTTACTCACCCGGCAGCGCTCCAGGTCTTCAGCGGCGGGCCCTTAACTTGCTCCGGGGGTCTTCGGCGGCACTGAAGGACCCGCTGCTGAAGACCTGCGGAGCGAGTGAAGGTCCCACCTCCGAAGACCTGGACCGCCGCCGGGTGAGTAAAATAAAAGCGTCACAGCAGGTGGTGCGTGGTGTTTGTTTGTTTTGTTTTTTAATCACTCCCCTGTGTGAATACAAAGGCGCCAGGAAATTGACAAGGCACCACTTGTGCTCAGTGGGGGAGCCCCCCTCCGCCCCCCAGCTACGCTACTGGTTCTAACCCAAGCCTGAACATCTACACTGCAATTTTATAGCCCCAATCCCCACAACATGGGCCAGCCGCAGGTCTCTTATTGTAGTGTAGACATACCTTAAATGGGCAAAAAGCCTTTTTGCTGGTATAACTGTGTCTGTACTAGAGCCTTCTGCTGATACAAAAACATTGTAAAGACACCCTCACCCCTAACTGACATTATTATACCAGCAAAAGTTTCTAGTGTAAACCTGGCCTCATTAGAGCAGGAGTGATATAAAGAGGGTTTGACTGTGTTTGGGAGTTGGGCTATTTGTAAACATCCTTAAAATTAAACTCCTCAGTTTTCACATGGTATTGGCTGATAAAAAGTACTAACGAAGTTTCAGTTGCTTACTTAGCCGTTGTTTTCAAATGTGACTTCAACTTTCAAGAAGTTGAGTTCCTCACTGAGTTGCATTTGTTCTTAGTTTCTCCAGTCGAAGTAATAGAGGTCTTTTGCCAAAACCAGCAAAGTGCTCTTTTGAGTGTCTGAGTGACCTGCAGCAGCTGTGAATTTTCTAGCAGAGAGGATCACGTTTTCAAAAACATGCACTAAATTTTGCATGCTTGGCTTACACGTTTGCATGTAAACTCTAAGGCATATGCATAAACCCTGATTTGTGTATCCGTATACATACTGGAGTTTTTGTGCAGTCACTGGAGTTTTCATGAATGTACTTCAGAAAATGTGGCCCTTTCATGTTTTGGAGGTATAACGCTGCACGCTAGAAACTACTGCACTGCTACAAAGCTACTTATCAATGTCAGTTCTTAGCTAGTATTTAGTTTGTAAGCTCTTGGGGTAGGGATTGCCTTCTGTTTTATATTTACACAGCACTTATTACTCTGAGGCCTCAATTCTGATTGGGGCCTCTAGAAGCTAATGTAGTACAGATAATAATGCTTCTGACTCTACTATACAGCTGCTGCTGAGTACTCAAATGTCATCAGAAACAGTTTAATATAGGGATATTTACCAAATGTAAAAAAGTACTTTCACCATTGTCAGCTAAATGGACTACAGAGTCGTAGTGGATCTGGTAGATTCTTTATTTGCTAAATTTCCTAAAGTTAATACTTGCCAAAAGAGGAGAGCTGTGTAATAAAGAAAAATGTAAACCTGAAAGCATTCTTAAAGTTGTCATGTGCTGTTTGCAAATGTCAGTGCATTTCTTTGCCTGGTGTGATGGGGCTATTTTGTACAGAAGTTTGTTTGAAATAATAAAGTTTGGTACATTCACAGCATTTGGATGGTCTGTATTTATACAGTGGGTAATAAGAAAGGAGGGTATGGATTGACATTTGAAAGTTCCATTCAATATCCCCAAATATACCCAATTTATAAATGTTATACTTTTTTATACCAGTAATATTACAGATACTACAGTTGTTAAACACTTGAATAGCTCTGCTGGTTGAATGTATCCTATATAATTACTCTTGGGGAAATTCTGCGCCATTGCGCAAAGTAGAATTTGCACAGAAATTAGTATTATGCTCAGAATTTCCTTTCTTCCCTCCCCCCCCCCCCCCCCCCCCCGAGAAATGGGCTTCAGGGCTGCCAGCGGCCACTAAGGAGCGCTAGACCCAGCAGAGCCCAGCTCACAAATAGAAGACACTGCTGTGGAGAGGGTGGGGGGGAGGGAACTGTAGGATTCCTGGTAGCTACAGTTCCCAGCATGCCCTGAAGGAAAGAGGCGGCGTGCAGGAAACTCCATTCCAGCCCAGGACCCAGCATCAGGATGTTTCTCCCTGTGGATCACTGGGCTCTGGGGGGGTAGGAGGTGCGTGCAAGTGTCGGGGGGGTGGGGGCACAGCTGAGCTTTGGGGGCAAAGGTTCCAGGAGTCTGGGTTGGGGGGAGGTCCTGCAGCTGGCCTCTGGGAAGAATGGTTGAGTGTCTGGCCCCCCGGCTGGGCTCTGGGGGGGAAGAGGGTAGAGAAACAGGAATTGAGTTGTCATAAGGGTTTCCTTAACGCTCTACTTCTTGGGGAATTTTTTTGTGTCTGTATTGTTAAACATAGTTGCTGATAGGTATTTTGAAATAAATTACCAAAATAATTGAAACTGCCATGATTATATAGTGTTGTTTTGACAAATAAAATATGCAGAATTTTTATTTTTTTAACAAGAATTTTTAACTTTTTGGCACAGAATTGCCCCAGGAGTGTATAATATACCTTTCTGTGTGGTGGGCTTTATACAAGAAAAAGCCTCCAACTTTTACCTTACATTTTTAATTGTTATTAAGCTGCTTGACATTTGACTACTACTATGTCATCCTATATTATAACGAAATAAAAAGTGGCTACCATAAGCTCTGAGGCAATGCAGAGTCTTAAATAGCTTACCGTTGTTGGAGAAAGTTCAAATATTTAATTGAATCATTTTTAATATGGTGCCCAAATGTAGAGTTAGGGTCCATTGTGCTAGGCAATGTACACATGTGGCTATAACTTTCTACCACTGCCTATGGCAGGGTATGGTGCATTCAGGCTGCATGTTGAATCTATGTGGGTGGCTAATTTCTTTTGAGGAGGAAAATTCATGATAGAAGCAGTAATGTGTACATTTTTCCATCTCCATCTCTCCTTTTGCCCTAAAACTGCTGCCCTTGGAACAAAGAGGCTGGAAAGGCAAAATGAAACTATTCAAACATTTTTTTTTCAAAACCACATATTGTATATGCCAATTAAATTGACCAAGATATATTTAAAAGATTTGGGATGGGATTTTCAAAGGAACTTAAGTGAGTTGAGTATCAGAGGGGTAGCTGTGTTAGTCTGGATCTGTAAAAAGCAACAAAGAGTCTTGTGGCACCTTATAAACGAACAGATGTATTGGAGCATAAGCTTTCGTGGGTGAATACCAGATGAAGGTTGGGGGGAGGGGGGGAAACAACCCAGAATGTAGCTGGCCAAATGTGAATCCGAGAAAAAAATTCCTTCCTGACCCTTGCAGGTGACTTTCTGAAGCCTGAGGTTAGATTGTAGTGATTGACTAAATGCAGAGCTGTTATGTACATAGTGAGGGCAATTCCTGTTCTCTCTGGAGCCCATGAAAAGAGGGAATGAACAGGGGAAAGGAAAGGGGCTATGGCCTTTATTTAGCAGTGAAAGTGGGAATCAGGAGAGGGTAGGGACAGTCCCTCCAATGAACTCTGTGCTTACACAAAACAAATCCAAACAGGAGAATTCCATGTGATCTTCCTTCCATTGTGTGAGAGCAAAGCACACTCACTGTACTGCCTTTGTGGAATGATGGACTTGCTGATGGGCTCCAATTGCTCGTCCCCCTCCCTCTCTGTGTATACACTGAGGATGCTTGTGCTGAGGACATGTGAAAACAAATTACATTATTATAACAAGAATGCTAAACTTCTATGCAACATTGACTGGTTTGACGCTTTGGGATCCAACCCAGACAAGTAAGGGTTTTATCACTGCCTGCCCTGTATATCAGAACCCTAACACCAACAGTGTACTCACAGCACAATAGCCTCATCCTGGTTTCCACCAGCCTGGTTATTCCTTGCAGAGTGACACCAACACTCTCCCAGTTCTGAATTCTCCCCAAGAATGTCTGTTGCTGCAGTGCCCAGCCCTTCCTAGCGTAGCACCCACAAAACCACCTCAACTTTGCTGTTTCTTTCAAGAGACCACACACAGCAGCTTATTAAGCGGGGTGGAGAAATCCTCCACTTCAGTCAAATCACTGAGTTGGTTTATGGTAAAAGTAAAACAATTTTATTAAGAAAAGGCCATAGGTTTAAGTGATACCAAGTATAAGGAATAGGAAAAGAAAGCATTGCAAACAAACAAAAGGGAAAAAAATACATTTCTGAGACTAAAACGCAACAACCTAGAGTCATTTGTTCAAAGAGGTTTTTCTCACCAGTCATTCTTCCAGCATAGCTGTCCTGTTCCTTAGGCAGGACCCAGCACACAGCAGTCAAAGCACTTGGGTTCTTGGACTCTGCGGGTGAAGACTAACTAGGGGGTTTGTTCCCCTTCTTTTTATAGTAAACCTTTGAAATGTATTCTTTGAAAAATAAGCTCCAAGGTTCTCACTCCTGCTGGAATGTAGATGCCATGCTGTCGTCTTCCCTGCTTGATAGCTTTGTTTACCTTATGTGTAAATGTACCTTCATTGTTTCTGATGACCAGACTGGTCAGACAAGCAAATACACCATCCTTTGTCTAGGGCAGACTGGCAAGCAATGCACAAGCCCAAACACATTTAAAGAACATAATTCTAGCATCTAGTGTACACACCGTGTTCATACACCACACAATGATTTTCAGGACCAGCATGTTACCAGTTTGTATATGATACCTTACTTAACACCTTTTAGATACCAATTATGACAACACTGTGTTAGGTGTGGTGAATATGTCAAGCCTGACAAGAGTTGCTGACGCAGACTAGTGAAACACCAGTGGGCCTCTGTATCACAACTGTGTCTTCCCTTCCTCGTTCAGACTCCCATTGACGGTGCCATCCCCAGTGGGCTATTAGTAATGATATAACTGGAGAAATGGTTGCTATCTGGTCCTCTCATGGGGTCAGGCAGGACCAATGAAACTGAAGGAGAGAGGCAGGATCTGACAGAACCTCTCAAACTGTTCTGAAGAGCTTTTGACAAATTCAATTGCGTTGGTTTTTTTTCAGTAGAGCTGACTGAAAATTGAATTTCCATCTTACGGGAAGATCAAATATTTTGACATTAGTCTTTGTCCTAAAACAGGATATAAAGTTGAAGTAATGAAATATTTTGAAGAAGGAAAAAGTTCCCCAAAAGTGTTTACTCAGACTTATCATAATGTTGCGTTTCATGTTAGTTTGGCATTAAAGTACATCTGCTTTTGGTGTAGTAGTGCCTCAAGAGAGTTGTAGTTTGGGTATCTTTTACTCCTACTCTCCCTTATGGGGTTGTCTCCCTCATCAGACTACATCTCCCACAGTGCAGCCACAGTCATGTGACACTCATGATACACCAGGTGGCTCAGCAAAAGGCAAAATCGGACAGTGAGGGTGGCTAACCATTGGAACAGTTTATGTATGGATGCGGTATTATTATCAACTGTCATTTGTATTATGGTAGCACCTTGGGGGAAGGGCCTCACTGTGATTGGCTCTGTATAAACATATAGCAAACAGATGGTCCCTGCCTAACAGAGCTTACAATCATAAATTCTCCATCACTTGGAACCTTTAATGCAAGATTGTATGTCCTTCTAAAAGACATGATCTAGTTCAACCACAAGCTATTGGGCTACATGCAGGAATCACTGGATTAGATCTATGGCCCTGTGTCATTCATGAAGTCAGATTAAATTGTCATAATTTTCCTGCCTGACCTTAAAAATCCATGAAGTTATAACTTTCAAAAATATCATATATAAAATGGCAAATAGTTGTCATCTCTCATAGTTGCACCCCCAAGCAACAATCTGGTTCTGACTGATACCTCACCTGTGTAAATCAGGGATTACTCTGCTGTAAAACATGTGAGAGCAGACTGAAGTGCTCTGGTGTTTGTATTTTTATGGGTAGATGAAAAATTATGATAAAAATACTTTGCTAGGTTTTTTTTAATGAGGACTCGTCTCCCTCTCAGCTTTATGTTTTGTCCTGCCAGCTGGCTTAGTTGATATCTAGTGCTATCATAAATGGATAACAGAAATAAATGGGACTCGTATCCATGAAGTGTGGGCAGTACACAACCCTTAGAATTCACCACCTGGATTAAAGCTCCATACCACAGTGGCATTGGTGGAGATCACTTAAAACTTTTTAGGAACAAAACTATAATGACCTATGGGTGTGTGCAATAAATTGGGCAATCTTGTGTGGTGTCTTTCTTTCATTCCAGATCTGTTTTTACCTATATAATACTTAATAATGTCCATGTGTAAAGTACTTTACAAGCATTAATTAATAGCCACACAACACTGATTTTGGTGTAGGTAAGTGACATTTTCAACCTTATTTTACAGATGGTGAAACTAAGGCTAGCAGGATGAGACATACTCCATGCCACAGAGTGCGGTATTGTCAGAGCAAGGATTAGAGTTTAGGAGTTCCCTTATTCGAGGTCTCTCACAGAACCACCTCTTGCCAGTGTTATAGTTGTGTATGCTGAAAGAGTTACATATATTCTATGGCCAATGGACTGCTCGGAAGTGTATGATTCTATGGGCATGGGAATTTGAAAAGCCAAGTCCTGGAATGCAGAAGAATGTCAGGGCCCATTGTTGTAATTACATGCAACACACAATACAATATGGGAACCAATGGGCTGAAACAATTATAAGATTTCCACTTGCAAATAAGTGAACGAAAACCATTTTGGTTGCATTGAAATATGACTCCAGTTCTCATCCAAGCTCATTAGCCAAAGCAATAGTCCACTCTAATGGCTCCTTTACAGACTAAATAAAATAATCGGTGACTGCAATATTATCAAAATTCTTTAAGCCTGATGCTATTCTCACATCAGTTTTACACCAGTGTAACTCAACTGATTCCAGTAGAAATAATTCTAACTAATGCTAGTATAAATACTACGCGTTGTGTTTTCTCACTCATGGTCTTCCTCTTTGGTTACTTATTACTAATAAAATTTAGGATTTTGTTTGTGCAGATCAATATATAACATGAGAATCTTGTTGAAATCTTCTACTCATAATCTGTCTGTAAACTGAATCTAAAAATTAACAAGCAAGAAAATGTTTCAGAAAAATTAATAGATGTTTACAAAATCCTTTATTTTCTGAACTAGACTGAATGAGGCTGAGTTTAATGAAGATAATAAAGATAATATCCTAGATTTTTTCCAGTTGATCTAAATTTAGGGGCCAGCTGATGTAAATTTGGGAAATGCTTTATTTACCCCACTTTGTAAAATTGTTAAGCAAGACACAAGGTTAAAAAATGTCCTGTTTTATAATGTTGCTTTTTTTTATGCCTTCTTAATACATTTCAAATCCTGGGTTTTTTTAGTATCTATGTTATTTATGATTAGCCAACAGTAAGATTACCATTTCAATGCACACTTTTAGGTGGTTGGGTGCTAACTGCAGTAAGCGTTGATCTCCTTTCAACCAGAATGATTTTCTAATGGAACTGTTTGTTTGGGAACACCACATTCTCAATTGGGCACAGAGTGATCATTTTACATTTCCGTAAGGTAGGTCACATGCAAAGAGTACAGCAGCTCAGTTCGGCATGTTGGAAGCATTGTACCATATCTTAGGCTGAGGACCATGGGTGGGATCCACAAAGGGAGTTAGGCATTGCAAGGCAGAGCATGACAGCGCCTAACTTTTAGGCACATAGAAAAATCACAGGAACAACACTGTAATACACAAAGCTGAATTAGGCACCTAGGCTCCCAATACTATGAATGGGGGGAAATCATGCCTAAAAATGCAATCTGCAAAAGCCAGCACACAAGGTGGGAAGCCACCTAAGCTCATCAATGGGGGATGACAAACAATGGAGTGTGGGCAAAGCTAAATCCAGGCTGCAAGATCGTGCCTAGCTACCTGAAGTCAGTGCCTAAGGCGCTTCTTGAAGGATGAGTTAGGAGCCTGCCTTGCTCTACTTGAAATGGCCAGAGTAGGTACCTACCTTATAACATTTAGCTCAGTGGTTAGTGCACTTGCCTGGGATGTAGGCGACCCAGGTTCAAATTGCCCCTCCTTACAACAAGGGAAGAAAGGATTTGAACTGTGATCTTCCACCTCTCAGCAGAGGGCTTTACCCATTGGACTACAGAATCATACTCATTCTTCCCCCAACCTTCAACAGGAGAGACTGGGGGAGGCCCACATCAGAATAGCACAAATCACTCTCCTGAGAGATGGGAGACTCCTGTTCAAATCCTTTCTCTCCCTTAAGTGAAGTGGGGGGGTGAATTGCACTTGTCTCCCCCATATCCCAGGTGACTGCTCTAACCATTGGGCTAAAGGTTATAAAACAGGCACCTCCTCCGGCTGAGTTTTGAATAAACCCTGTCTGGTAGGTGGCCCCAGGGCACACCTACCAAATCAGACCTGACCTGAGACTTAGGCGACTGAATCCCTGTCTTTCCCTGGGCAGTGAATTGCTCTGGGACTTAGGCAAGAGAGAGGCATCTGGACATCTAAGGGAGGTAGGACTGTGCATACCCAAAGGCTGAAACATAGGCATCAAGGGAACTTTTACTTTGAGAACTTGGGCACTGAGTAAGTATAGGCACCTACATGATTTGGCAGGAGTGTTGTGGATTGCGGTAGTGCCAAAACTGTGACTTAGGACCCTACGCCTGAGACTCAGGCACCTAAGTGTGGGGATATGCATGTCTAAGTGCCTTTGTAGATCTGGGTTTGTGTGTGTGTGTTGAATCCCTGCTGCTTGCTTGCCAAAGGACTGAGCCGGCATCTGTCGATGTAACTGGCAACATTCCCTTGACTTCACTGGATAGAGGTCTGAGCCCTAGGATTGGTCAAAAAGTTTCTGTTTAAACTTTATTTCTGTTGGAAAATTTGGTTTTTGACTCAATGAAAATTTTTGCTGAAAATGTCTGCTTTCCTCCATGGTTTTATTTGAAAACTTTTTTTTTTTTAATTAAGATCACAGAAGGCTTTTGGTGAAAATTTTTGGGTTTTGGTTGCTGAAAACATTTTGGCAACTTTTCAACAAAAAGTTGAGATTTTCTAGTAAAACTTTTGACAAAAACATTTTTGATTTTGTCAAATCTTTCAGTGTGCTGGAGGGAAGGAGGAATACATTTTTTGACCAGCTGTATCCAGTAGACTACCTGCTCTCCACCTTCCAGCCATCTCCATTCGCCACCTCTGCTGCTATGTCCTGTTCACTAACTCTTCTCCTCTCTATTGTAGTTCTGTTTTAGTTCTGTTAAAACTGATTAGTTCTGTTACAACTTTTTCCACATCTGATTATTCCTCAACTATATGAGCAGCACCTAGATCGGCCTGTCACACTATTCACCCATCCTTAGGTCAGACATCGATTAAAACATGTATGTTTTAACATGTTTGTCCCCAACCAACACAAGCTGGAGTGAATTGTGTTACAATCCAGTTTGTCCATACCTGAAATAAACTCACTGTTTTATAGTGCACACAGAGATAGTAGTAGTTCCAGTTAAATCAAGCATAAGTACCCTTGCAGAATCAGGGCCTTAGAAATCATCCTCCCCAACTATGGAGACCAGATAGCCCGATTTTATAGGGACAGACCCGATATTCAGGGTTTTGTCTTATATAGGCACCTATTACCCCCCACCCTGTCTGTATTTTTCACACTTGCTATCTGGTCACCCTATCCCCAATAGAAGGATTTCTAACATAGGATTCCTTAGCGTGGATGTGAACCAGGGTCTTACATGAGTTTTACAGAAATTAGTATATTTGGTCTCAGTTACTGATATTTGGCTATCTCAATTTATGCTTTCTAAGGGGGTGCCATGGTGAGATCAGCCATTTAAATGCTTGTAAAATTAATAACTAATTGTGGAACGAAACTTTGTGACCCCAGACCAACCTTATTAAGGATTTACATGAAATTCTTATTATGTGTATTAGATTAAAAGTATGTATTCATTATGTTGATTTTTTGATTGCACACATTTTGATTGAAATATATGTTCATAATAATATCTTAATATTTGTACCCTTAAAGATTACTTCCAGCTCCTAGCCCAGCCAATTCTGTGCTGCTATGTTTTAAAATTACAAAGTAAAGGCCACATTTGTTTAACTTAATCTGTCAGATTGACATTTGTTTTATTAATTAACAAGTTAAATAAGCTAATGAAGATTTCTTTGTTCAATGGTTTCATGTTCACATTATGGCTTACCATTCTGATGCTGTCTTGCACAGCTATAATTATTTTAATTAATTTAGTGGGATATGCATTTAAGCTTGAATAATTAACCTTTATTTTTATCACTCATGACATAATTGCCCAGATCCTCAACTGATGCAAATTGCTCTTGTGCCGTTGACTTGAATAAAGCTATTCCAAAGCTACACCAGATGACGATCTGACCCAAATAATTTAAGCTGGTTTGAGGTCAAACTAGCTACCACCAGCCTTTTGTATTTTACAGTGGCAATGATTCATATCAGAACATCTAGAGATAATTAAATGTCAAGGATTTTACATCTGGTAATGAATAGTAGATAGGAACCCAATAAAAAAATAAAGAGCTGCTCCCCTTTATAAGTGCATTGACCTTGTGGCTCTGCCTGCTTTCCTGCTGTTCTCAATGTTTTTTATGGTGCTAGCATTAAGATAATACACCCAAAGTTATATAGAAAAGAGAAATTAATTACATTAATAACTGACGGCCTGCTCTGAATAGTGAGAGTCTAGTACACATGAGGATATGTGGGGCCCAATTCTCTCGCTTACATCCATTTTACATAGTATAAATTCCTGGCCCCATTGAAATCAATGGGCATTTGGCCATTGACATCAGTGGTAATACTCTTGATTTATACTGGTGTGAGTGACATCAGAATTAGGTCTTATGGCTCCAGTTCTGATGTGACTAATGATCTCCTTGTAGTCATTTGCTTTTTAACTGATAATAAAATAATCTTGTTTCCATTGTTCGGGTTATATGAAGTTTTTACACCATTAGACTTTGGAATGACAACTAGGTCTTGTGTAGGGTGACCAGATGTCCGGATTTTATAGGGACAGTCCCGATTTTTGGGTCTTTTTCTTATATAGACTCTTATTACCTCCCACCCCCGTCCTGATTTTTCACACTTGCTATCTGGTCACCCTAGTCTTGTGAGAGAGTGCTAAAGCATTCTTGCCTTCAATAGATTTGTCTAGCTGTAACTGACTGGAACTTAATAAACAAGTCTGTGGATAATGCACAAATAGGAATAAAATCCAGCTCACAGTACATGTGTTGGCCACACAAAGTGAACAGGAGTAAAATACAGTAAACGTTTAGGACTTGCCTACATTCAGTTTGTGGCAAGCAGGGTGTGAGTCTACTCTGCAGTAGCCTGTTGTGGACCAATCGACCACCTGCACCCTTCTGAAGCACATTAACAGCTCTTGAGAACACTTTGATCTAGACATCTTTGAAACATGACTGGCTCAAAGTGCTCTAATGAACTGTTAACATGTGGGGCACACACACAGCTAATCCACAGAAGGCTAGTGTGGGGTAGATTCACACCCAGCTTGCATTGAACTAATTGTGTAGAGAAACTGTGATGAGGTGTCCACTCCACACAAGGCAGAGATGGTTAAAGTAGGTTAATTAATCTGATAGGCTGCACCTGGGGAGAGCCAGCCATTGAAAGACTGATTCATGATGGAGTCCAGCTGAGGAGGAAAAGGTGGGTCTGCAATAAAGTCAGGAAGTTGGCAGTAAAAAAGGGCTGTAAGGAAGTAGTTTTCAGTCACCCTTTGGGAGAAGAGGGATGTGTTTAAGGGCTTTGGAGTTGAGTAGGCTGCAGTTACTCCTTAGGAGGAGGGCATTGGGCTGCCAGGGAGGGAGCCAAAAGATGTAGGAAGGAGTCCAGAGAAAGAACAACAATGTCTGGGAGAAAACAGACCACAGTTGCTAGACACAGAGTCCCTGGGCTGGAACCTGGAATAGAGAGCAGGCCTGGGTTCTCCTACCAGCCACTGGGCAAGTGGCATGGACTGGGCAGTGGAGCAGAAAACAACTACCTGGGACAGTTGTCCAATAGGACTTTGCTACCCTGGAAGGGAAGGACTAGAGTGACCTGGCTGGAGGGCCAAGCCATGAAGAGAATACCTTGAGTCACATAGAGAGGTGGCAAAAGGGAGTGTCAGCCTTGGAAGGAGCTGGTTCCCCAGAGCAGCTAGGAAGAGGTACCATAATGGTGAGTGGGTCCTGTGATACAAGTCCTTATTTTAGCCACTACAGTCAGCAGCTATTATTCTGAATTAGGATTGTAATTCAGTATAGGTAGTATTTTCTATGGAAAAAAATACAATTGTGTAGCTTTCTGCTTTGACCAGCAAAGGGAACAAAAAATTCAGTTTTGCTTTGTCAGAAAAAAGATTTAAAATGAAAGAGAATTTCTGTGGAAAGTGACCTTTTGTGTGAAAATGGAGAATTGAATGTCAACAACATTTTCATGGAAAATATTGCTTTTGAAGAAAGCCCAGTCTGTAACCAAAATACTTTTCTGTTGAAAAATTTCAACTAACACTAGTATTTATGTAGCTCACATTCATTCTGCAGAATCTAAGATGTTACTTTTTATAGGAGTGAAAGCTTCTAGACCTCAAGGTTGTGGTACAAACTTTACAAGTGCTCTCTACCTGAGTTTGCTGGGAGTCCGAAACAATGGCTCTGTGAGGGAACGTATAAAACATACCTTCAGGGCATGTCTACACATACAGTGCCTCTGCATCACGTCTGGTGAAGACCCTCTATACTGACAAGAGAGAGCTCATCTATTGGCATAATAAAGCCACCTCTTTGAGTGGCGGAAGCTATGTCAGCGGGAGACACTGTCACACAGACAAGCATCGATGTGGTTGTGGACAGTGCGGTGTAGGTGAAACTTATGTCACTCAGAGGGAACAGTTTATTCACACCCCTGAAGCAGTATAGGCGATGCTGTATTTAGACTAATTCAGATGAGGGTTCTTTCATATCTTATCCGATTCAGTGTGAAACGAGTCAAATAAGCAGGCACAGCTCCCAATGAAATAGCAATTTTTAGCCTAGTGCAGAAAGTCTCTTAAAGCTCTGTGTGTGCCTGGGAAGCTCATTTTTCAGGGGATTCCTGTTCCATTGTATTACACACTATGGTAATTGTAACTGCCTCTTGCTGGGTGTACTCCTTTGACATAGCTTTTATTGACTTCCCAGGTCAAGAAACATAAAAATGAAAGATAGTGTTTTAACCCCTGCAGTGGTGGCCATTTACTGCCGTGATCTCTAAAGCAGTATGAAAACAATTCATGGCCAGAGTGCTGGTATTAGGGCAGTTAAAGACATTCTCTCAACTACTTTTTAATGGGCTTTAATATTATTTTTACTAGCTGCCTCCTCCTCCCCCATTTAAAAGCTTGAAAATAAAACCTTTTTCCTTGGCCTATTCTCTCCTTGTCTATCTGATGCAGGATTTATTTCTTCCAAGCCCTCTTTTGCAGTATGTCCAATGGAACTGAAGTGAACCCTTGGAAGCGTAGACTTCTGAATGCTGCCAGCAAAAGACATCACATGAAATATATTGCATATGATTCCCAGCACAAAAGGGGGAACCCTAACTGTGATTGTTCCCTGCTTTATTTATACACCAGTATCAGCACAATTCTGGGAAGGGCCCCCTCCTCCTGCTCCCCCAGCAGTCTCAGAGGTGGCTTTGTCTGGGTCAGCATAGCAAAGAAAACCCCTGGCCTCTCTAAAGATGGCACACCTACCCTTGTTTTTCTCCTCTACTCCTGGGCCCCTCCTCATGGACCTGAGGAGGATGGCTTAGGCTGATTGGTTCGGTGAAGGATTCAGCATAAATCTATTGGCTCCTATGCACCCAAGGAGAGGACTTACAAAACCTTTTGCCTCCTTGGGATTACAATAGGACTGGATTTTTCCCTTTGCTGTGAGCATCATGCTAGTTGCCTTTTGGGGGGTGGGAAGGGAATTTTTCCTCCCTGCCAGATTGGTCTGGGAGGGTGGGTTTTTTGCCCTCATCTCAGCAGCCCAGAGACCTGGTGAGTAGGTGAGGCTGTAATATTCATTTTGTCGCAACTTGGCTTGTGCCCACTGCAGGTACTTGTTCATGAGGGGATTGGAATTAAAAGTGGATTAGAGGAAGACCTCTCCTAAAGAAGGTGAGGAATGGGGTTTTTCCTCACCCCCTTAGCCTTCGGATAAAGGGAAGGCAGTGGGGGCTCACAAATGGTGCTGGGACCAGGTTGATAGGGTGAGGGACTGATGGCTGCCGCTCTAGCAGGTGGAATGTATTACAAAGGAAGGGAGGACCTGCACTGGATGAGTTATTGCTGGATAGTTGCCAAATGCATAAATTAATAAAATGGCAGCAGTTAAACCACATTCCTGGTGTTATGTCGTGCTTACTGGGTCCTGTGATAACTCCCCTACCTCCAGCGCAGCAGAGGGAGTATATCAGGGGAAGAGCAGCGCTCTCTTCCACCCTATTGATCCACTGGCATATGTTAGAACTGTCTCTAAGATAGGCTGGCCCATCGAATCAGGCAGCCATAACTAGCACCATGACAACTCCTGCCCTCTCCTCCATAATTTCCTCTCATAATAATCCCTCTATTCATTCAAACACCCCCCCCCCCCAGTGTGTGTCAGTGCGAGAGGCTACAGAAACAAAGCTCAATAATAATGGGGGGGGGGTTCGACTATCCCCATATTGACTAGGAATATGTCACCTCAGGATGGGATGTAGAGATAAAATTTCCAAACCCCATTATAATGACTGCTTCTTGGAGTAGCTAGTCCTGGAGCTCACAAGAGGAGGGGCAATTCTAGATTTAGTGCTAAGGGGAGCATATGATCTGGTCCAAGAGGTGAATATAACTGAATTGCTTGATAATAGCAACTATAATGTAATTAAATTTAACATCCTTATGGCAGGGGTACCAAAGAAACCCACCACAGTAGCATTTAACTTCAAAAAAGGGGAGTTACACAAAAATGAGGAGGCTAGTTAAGTGGAAATTAAAAGGAATGGTCACATGAGTGAAATGCCTGCAAGCTGCACAGAAACTACCAAAAACTTCCTAACATAGGCTCAAACTAAACACATCCCTTTTTTTTTTTTTTTTTTTAATTTGGGGTAAGAGGACCAAAACTAAAGAGCAGGGTAAAAGAGGTGATCAGAAGCAAAAAAGTGTCCTTTAAAAAATTGGAAGTCAAATCCTAGTGAGGAAAATACAAAGGAGCATAAACTGTGGCAAGTCAGGTGTAAAAGTATGATTAGGCAGGCCAAAAAACAATTTCAAGGGCAGCTAGCAACAGGCACAAAAACTAACAGCAAAATATTTAAGTACACCAGAAGCAGGAAGCCCGCCAAACAATCAGTTGAGCCACTGGACAATCAAAGTGCTTAAGGAGCATTCAAGGAAGACAAGGCCCTGGTGCAGAAGTTAAATGAATTCTCCACTGCAGAGTATGTGAGCAAGATTCCCACATCTTCGCCATCCTTTATAGATGACAAATCTGTGAAACTGTCCCAGGTTGAGGTGTCAATAGAGAAGATTTTGGAACAAATTGATCAATTAAACAGTAATAAATCATCAGGGTCAGATGGTATTCACTCAAATATGAAACGAAGAATTACTAACTGTGGAATGTAAATCAGCCTCTGTACCAGATGACTGAAGGATAGCTAAAGTAATGCTGATTTTTTTTTTTAAAGGCTCTAGCGGCAATACTGGTACTTACAGGCCAGTTAGCCTAAATTCACTACCAGGCAAATTGGTTGAAATTCAGTTCTTTACTAGAATTTATCAGACACATAGATGAACACAATTTGTTGGGGAAAAGTTAAGATGGGTTTTGTAAAGTAAAATCAAGCCTCCCCAATCTATTAGAATTCTTTGAGGCGATAATGAGCATGTGGACAAGAGTGATCTAGTAGTTGGACTTTCAGAAAGCCTTTGACAAGGTCCCTCAGCTTAGGCTCTAAAGCAAACTAAGCTGTCATGAGATAAGAAGGAAGGTCCTCTCATGGATCAGTAACTGGTTAAAAGACCGGAAACAAAGGATAGGAATAAATGGTCAATTTTCACGGTGGAGAAAAGTAAATAGCAGGGTCTCGTGAGGATCTGTACTGGGACCTGTGCTGTTCAATATATTCCTAAATGATCTGGGAAAAGGGGTGAACAGTAAGATAGTTATTTTGTGTTGTCTGCGAACTTTGCTATCTTGAGTAAAGTCCAAAGTTGACACTGAAGAGTTACAAAGGGATCTCACTAAACTGGGGGATTAGGCAACAAAATGGCAGATCAATTTTAATGTTAAGTGCAAAGAAATACATAGGAGTAAATAATCCCAACCATACATAAAAAATGATATGATTTAACTTAGCTGTTACCACCCAAGAAAGAGATCTTGGAGTCGTTGTGGATAGATCTCTGAAAACTCTCAATGTGCATCAGTAGTAAAAAAGCGAACAATGTTGGGAATCATTAGCAAAGGGATAGTCAATAAGACAAAAAACATCATAATGGCACTATATAAATCCATGGTATGCCCATGCCTTGAATACTGCATGCAGTTCTGGTTGCCCCATCTCAGAAAAGGCATATGGGAATTGGAAAAAGTACAGAGAAGGGAAACAAAAATCATGAAGTGTACAGAACGCCTTCAGTACAAGGGAAGATTAAAAAGACTGTGACTGCTCAGCTCTGAAGAGATGATTAAGAGGGGATATGTACAGATCTATAAAATCATGAATGGTGTCAAGAAAATGAATAGGCACATCACACACATACAAGAGATCACGCAATGAAATTAATAGGCAGCAGGTTTAAAAAATAAGGAAGCATGGTGGATGTTGTGAATGTCAAAAGTATAATTGAGTTTAAAATAAGTGTAAGTTCATGGAAGATAGGTCCATCAATGGCTGGTAGCCAAGATGGTCAGGGACACAACCTCATGATCTGGGTGACCCACAACCTCATGATATGGGTGACCCATAACCTCTGACTGCAAGAAACTGGGACTGGATAACAGGGGATGGATCACTTGTTAATTGCCATGTTCTCTTCATTTCCTCTTCAGCATCTAGCACTGGTCACTGCCAGAAGACAGGATACCGGGCAAGATGGACTATTGGTTTGACCCAGTATAGCCATTCTTATGTTAATAATCCTAGCTTTCTTATCTTAGTGGATCTCTTATTTATTTATTGTCAATAAAATATATGTCCATGCATAATCGGAGCATCTGTATGATTGTAAAGCTGTCCCCTCTGTCCTTTCTCATGCCGTCTCTTCCTTTCTTTTCCATTCTATTCATGGTCTTGACCCTCCTTATTATCATCATGTCTGAGCCCCTTCCTGAAATGCATTAAATGATGTGACTGCCATGTGGCTCATTCTCTCCCCAGGGAAAGAATTGTGAGTGCAGTGGAGTGTTTTGTTTTTTTTATTGTGGTGGGGATGTTTTGTTTCTTAGTTTTTCATATACATGCTACTCTGAATATATGTTAAGAAGGCAGGTCAAAGACAAGCACCTTGGACTTGCAGCAGAAGGAGGGGAGGATTGTAAAGAGTTTCTATAAAATATTGTTCCACAATCTGATCTCCCTCAAAGAAAGCTATGTCTCCTGCACAGATGAGCTATATTCTTATCGTAGAAAGTCACATTGTGCCCAAAGAAGCAGAGTCATTCCACTATGGTCCTCATTCCAGAGCTTTGGTTGATCTTTAGATATGCTGGGCCCAGGCCATGGAGTGCCTTAAAATAAGGATTGAGATCTTAAACTTTAATCGATATTGCTTAAGAAGCTAGTATAGATGGCAGTAGACAAGTTTGATGTGCTGCTGGTAGCTTGAGTAGCTGAGGAGAAGTGCTGCTCCATTCTGAGGTAGTTGGAGTTTGCTAAGGGTAGACAGCTTCATGCCCTGGTACATTGCATTGCTGTAGTCCAGATGGGAGGGTGACAAAGATGTGTATAACTTAGGATGGGATGGGATGGGATGGAATCTCCTTCCATAGCCTATCAGAGATGGTAGAAAGCATTATGTGCAGATGCTGTTATGTGAGAGCTTAGCATCAATGAGGAATTCAGGGACACATTTAAACTACAGATTGAAAGTGCACACCCACAATCAGTTAATTCAATCAAAGGAAAATGTACCAGGACTGCAAACTCACCTACACCGGTCACCTTCACTCACTCTGGTGTGTCTGAAATTTAGGGCCCGGTTCTGCAAGCTGATGCAGATGGATGGACCTTCATGACTATGATCAGATCAGTGCTTAACCAACAGCACATATTAACAATTATAATACATAGACATGCCCCCCACCGACCCACTATAAATGATTGGTGTATGTGCGCCTGGTGCTCTGGGCCCTACCGGGCTGAGGTGACTGCAACTGCCAAACAGAGGTACTTGGACCACAGTGGGAACAATGGAAAATAAAGCCAGTGACCTGGCTCCCATGTAGCTCTTTACTTAGAATCTGATCTAAAGCCCCTTGAAGTCAATGTGTTTTGGATCGAGTCTGTTATGAACTTTAAAAAGAAAACAAAACTAAAAAGCAGTTATTTCAAGTTCTAACATTTTTGTACCCCATGTACATCCTAATGTACCCCAGTAAATCCTCCTTTTTCTCTCTGGTGGCCACAGGCTACCTGACAAGCTAACGAGCAATGCTAGTTTCTCCAGAAGAGTTCAGCAGTTCATCCTTACTGGGTTACTTGGAACTCCTTTTCACTTACTCTCTCTGGGTCTCTTTTCCATCTGTGTCCACTTTGAACAGAGATCCTTTCCAATGCTACTATGTTTTAAGACATGTTCTATTTGCTGCAGCACAAGTTTTATAGCCAGTCATAATTGTTTAGAGCTGACCAAAAATACTCCAAATAGCAATCTGAACCTGAATGTGTACACTCATCACACATCGTAATTTTAAGTATTTTTGAGAAAATTTCTCTGGTTTAATAAAAAATAAAGATAGAAAATCAGTTAATCTATTTTTCCCATCAGCAAAGAACACATCATAGCAAATATTTAAGGAATTATGCTTATTCCTGCTTTAAAAAAAACAATATATCCATGCCTATAGCATTCAATAGAGTTGCAAATATTGAATAAAATGTTCTGAGAATATTTGTTTGAATTTCAAAATAAATTGACCTCAGCCATTTTCCTGCCCCTTGTTGCATATGCTTTGCTTTATCTTTCTGGGAAACAAGTGCACAGGTAGGAATGTCTGTGTGTGTTTTTTAGAATATTAATAGAAAGTGAATTTTAATTTTTTAATTATGAGGAATTGCTCCAAAAATCTGATTCTAAGACTTCTGCTCATCCTGTCAGGGAACAGAAAACACCTCATGCTGTCCAACTTGAAATTTGAATATCAGACAGTTGCAATAAAATG
Organism: Terrapene triunguis; assembly: GCF_002925995.2. Taxonomy (NCBI): domain Eukaryota; kingdom Metazoa; phylum Chordata; order Testudines; family Emydidae; genus Terrapene; species Terrapene triunguis. Next base: position 62,049,029 of record NW_020664393.1, on the reverse strand, counting down.
CTCACAAGATACAGTCAAATAATTATTTATTAAAACAATTGGTGAATGATTTTAAATTTTGAAGGAAATGATCCATTGATGGACAAATTGCTGGAAAATATGCAAAATTCATTGAGGACCTGATCCCAATCCAAACAAGGTCAATGGAAAAACTCACATTTATTTAGGGGCTTTGGATCAGGCTCTCCTTTCATCCAACTCTATTATGAAGACTCACCAGAAAGCTAATATAAGATCTGAGCGTTCAATCTCAGTAAGGCATAGTTCCCATTAAAAGTTCATCTCAATGGGAATTTGTTGGAGTAAGGATTGTAAGATTGGGCCCATGCAGCCTAAATAAGGTGTTTACCATGTTGGTAACTTCCTTTCATTGGATCACATGCTGCCCTGACTTAGGCCTGTCTTCTACGAACCTTTTTTTATTGTAAAACTCCTGCAACTCATGGGCCAAATTCTCTACTGGAATAACCCCACTGAACTCAAAGTACTTACCCCAGCAGAGAATTTGACCTCTTAACTAAAATATGTCAATACTCCTATGAGCAAGAGGTTGGCAATGAGCGATGTGTAAGTCCTACAGTACATCATATATGCATATATCATAGCATAGAGCAGGGTAGAATTTGGTCCACTGTAGAAAAAGGAACGTTTGCTACAGATGCTACTGAATATTATACGCTATGTTCTATACAGTCTCACCTACCTAAGCCTTTGATTTTTGTCAGGTTTTTCATTGAGTCAGTTTTCTCCTTTATTGCCAAATGATATTCCCTGTCAGCTCAAATTTGCTTCCTGCAGTTATATTTCTTAGAAGAGAAAAATAGCAAATCATAACTTTTCACTTAAGAGTTTCTGCTTCTAGTCAGATCTGCTTTTGTCTTATGTGGAAGAGAAAAAAAGAGGCCATTCTGTTATCTCATGTTTCAGCTCAGTCTAGCATAGATTTGCTTGGGGGGAAAAAGGTTGAAGGAAAAAAGGAAAATGTCAAAAATGAATAATAAATGGTATATAAACAGAAGCAGATTTTCTGCGATACATTACCCCTGATAAACTTGATAATGTTTCCCAAATGTGTTGACTTGGCTCGAAGCCAAGTTGACTGGTCAGGTTTTATGTGCTATTTTTAATTTTACTGCTTAAAATACTTGACATCATCCTGTAGGAATTCCCTCCTACTGCATAGCTGCATCTAGTTATTTGTATGTTAAAATTCATCTTTATATTGATTCATATAAAACATGTGTTACCACAGAGGCAGCAAAGAGTCAGAGCTGGGTGGGTAAAACAAGCAGGATTTGCAAGGAAACCGTTTTTTTTTTTAAATGAAATATGTTTTCCTTTGAGGTCACTCCACTGTTTGATATTGTAGACCTGAAGGTCTTTCCATTCAGTAAACTTTCCTTGCCCTTTTATGCAGTGAAATCTGAATGTGAAATGTGAATGCAAACAACTACGGACAAGGGGACATAGAGACGTTTTGGGTTTCACAAAAAGCCACTAGAGCTATATAATAAACTCAGGAGGCTTTGCAAAACAATTTAGCTCTTATTTAATCTCCCCCACCAGCATTACACCAATAGAACTCTGTTAACCTGAGTAGTGTTACTCCAGAGTTACGTCAATGTAAGTGAGGGTAGTTAGACTCAAAGTAAAAAGAATCTTGCTCTCAGAAGAAAATATTAAAGGGCTACAAGATTTTAAAGGGCACTAAAACAGACCAAGAACACAAGGGAGTGATGCTAGTAGTGAGACACTGGTAGTAGAAAAAAGTAGCACCATCAGTAAAAAAAAAAAAATATTGGCACACCATTTGGCGATCATTCAGCTAGTTTTTGCTTTGCTCATTAGCCCTCAGCAAGGGATAGATGTGTTGAAACAACTCTCCAAGAGTCTCTCAAGTTGAGGGTTTGGTGCTTTAGCTCATCATTACAGAAGAAGGAATTATATGGACAGATCCTCAGCTGGTGTCAATTGACTTCAATGGAGTTGTGACCATTTATATCAGCTTAGGATCTGATCCAGAGAGTCTGATCTACTTTTATTTTTTCCACCACCAACCTTTCCAGGGAAAGAAGGGTTGTCAGCCATCCAAGTGTCTTACTTTCTCACTACCCAGAGTGGGAGCAGCATAATGAATCCCATCTCCAGAGGGGAGATCATTTAGGAAGTGCTGCAAATCGCATTATGCAGGGAGCTTCATTTTGCCTGCTGGTTCTGTCTGGGAATGTATACAAGGACCATCTAATGATATTGGTTTATTGACTTTCTCATACCTACTTTCTCCATAGGTTGATGACACAATTGACTGTAAGTAACATATGGCTGATTGTGGTTACCACAACCCCTTTACAATATTAAAATGCCCAAACTCAAGGAATTAAATTTAGAGCTGGGCACTTTACTTGCCAAAAAATGCAGCTTTGGGATGACCAAAACTATTTGTCGATTTGGGTCAAACTTGGAAACTAGTTTCAGCCAAAAATAAAAGAAACGTATTTCCAAAAAGTCAAAATGCTTTTTTTTTTCAACATTTTTGAAGTGAAATGTTACAACTTTTAGTGTCAAAACTGTTTCTCATTTTGAAATTTAGCTAGAATTATTTCTTTAAAAAGGATAAAAACACTCCAAAATGAAATGCAATTTTGGCTTGAACAAAACTTTGTTTGACCTGAAATGATTTTTTTGTTTGTTTGTTTTTGTTTCAGTGGGGTAAGGGGTGGAATCTGTTTGAGGCAGACCATTTTTTCTCCTTTTTTGGTTTGACCACGGAACCGAATAATTATTCCCTCACCGCTAATTAAATTGCCTTTTGCAGTGTCTGTCTAATAATGCACAATCATTTAAATCAAACATTATGCCCCTCATTCCCAAGTTATTTGGGAAGAGATGGAAACTCATCTGAACTTCTAGCTGAGTGTTAATTGGAATGGTAAGGGAGCAGAATATGGTTGGAGCAGGAGATGTGGTGGAGACTGGAGGAGCAGTCAGAAAAGGTGAGGAGGTTGGGAAAAGAAGCAGCAGTGTGATTAAAAGCATGTGCTAAAGACAACAAACACAGCAATGAGAAATCTTACACGCACTTGGAGAGCTAAGTCTATGCATCTGGGGTGAAATTCTGGCCCCAGTAACTTTGACTTTGACTTCAATGGAACCAGGATTTCACTCCTAGTCTTTCCTTTCCAGAAGTGCAGATCTCTAGTGAGCTGAAGGAGATCTATCAGAGCTGGCCCTAGTAGTCAGTCCTTTATTCTTACCCTGAGCCACCCACTAGATGGCAACATGGATACATACACACAGTCACTGCAGTACAGTGACAAGGTTAAAATCAATTTTAATATTACAAAAACAAAAGGGGCCTACAAACTAAAATGTAGCCAATTTAAAATAGAAAACTACTTTGTCATGTTTAATTACTCTGTAGAACTCACTACAATAGGATACTCTTGAGGCAAATAGCTGAATAAGATATTTAAAAAGGATAAAATATTTAAATGAATAATGGTAGCATGTGTAGTTACTAGGGCTATCAAGCAATTAAAATATTAATCACAATTAATTGTGCTGTTAATAATAGAGTACCATTTATTTGAATATTTTGGTGGTTTTCTACATTTTCAAATATATTGATTTCAATTACAACACAGAATACAAAGTGTACAGTGCTCACTTTATATTTATTTCTTATTACAAATATTTACACTGTAAAAAAACCAAAGAAATAGCATTTTTGATTCACCTAATACAAATACTGTAGTTCAACTTTCATGATAAAGCGATTGCACTTACATATGTAGAATTATGTACAAAAAATATAACTGCATTCAAAAACAAAATGGTGTAAAACTTGAGAGCCTACAAGTCCACTCAGTCCTACTTTTTGTTCATGCAATAGCTCAAAAACAAGTTTGTTTACATTTGCAGGAAATAATGCTGCCCACTTCTTGTTTACAATGTCACCTGAAAGTGAAAACATGCGTTTGCATGGCACTGTTTTAGCCAGCATCGCAAGACATATACGTGCCATAGGAGCTAAAGATTCATATGTCTCCATGTTTCAACCACCATTCCAGAGGACATGCTGATGACGGGTTCTGCTCGATAACACCCATTGGTCTGCACTGCTTTGGATATTCTTTTTCATCATTTGAGTCAGATGGCACCAGCAAAAGGTTGATTTTCTTTCTTAGTGATTCGGGTTCTATAGTTTCCGCATCAGAGTGTTGCTTTTTCTGAAAGCATGCTCCACACCTCGGGCCGCTCAGATTGTGGAAGGCACTTCTGATTCTTAAAACTTGGGTTGAGTGCTGTAGCTATCATTAGAAATTTCATATTGGTACCTGCTTTGCATTTTGTCAAATCTGCAGTGAAAGTGTTCTTAAAACGAACAGGTGCTGGGTCATCATCTGAGACTGCTATAACATGAAATATATGGCAGAATGCAGGTAAAACGGAGCAGGAAGCATACAATTCTCCCCCAAGGAGTTCAGTCACACAAATTTAATTAACACACTTTTTTTTAATGAGCATCATCAGCATGGAAGCATGTCCTCTGGAATGGTGGTCGAAGCATGAAGGGGCATATGCTAAACATTCATATCTGGCATGGAAATACCTTGCAATGCCGGCTACAATAGTGCCATGCAAATGCCTGTTTTCCCTTTCAGGTGACATTGTAAATTAGAAGTGGGCAGCATTATCTCCTGTAAATGTAAACAAACTTGTTTCTCTTAGCGATTGGCTGAACAAGAAGTAGGACTGAGTGGACTTGTAGGCTCTCAATTTTACATTGTTTTTGAATGCAGTTATATTTTTTGTACATAATTCTACATTTGTAAGTTCAACTTTCATGATCAAAAGATTGCACTACAGTACTTGTATGAGGTGATAAAATAAATAGTATTTTTCAATTCATTTTTACAGTGCAAATATTTGTAATCAAAAATATAAAATGAGCACTGTACACTTTGTATTCTGTGTTGTAGTTGAAATTAATATATTTGAAAATGTAGAAACATCCAAAAATATTTAATAAATTTCTATTGGTATTCTATTGCTTAATCACTCTTAAAGCTGTGATTAATCACAATTAATTTTTTAAGTTAATAGTGTGAGTTAATGGTGATTAATTGACAGTCCTAGTAGTTACATTACGTATGAAAAATATTATAACAACTATGCAGCATCATATTTCAGGGCAAAAGCTTTTCACAAACAGGGGTCAGGCAGCACTTCCCCAGGATACAGAATCACACAGTTAAGTAAATTATGGAGATGTTATGTTATGCTTTGCTTTGAAACATCAGGTATAAACATCTTAGGTATATTAGCCTAGATGTACCATTGCTGTGTGTTGATATGCCAGTTTCCATATTCCTATTTAAAAAGTAATTTTAAATTCTTTAAAAGCCTCATGTCCTTCAATGATTTGGAAACAAATTACTGAAATAAATCCAGAGCCCGCTTCCATTGGCATCAATGGCAAAACTTCCATTGACTTCAGTGGGAATAGGACTGGGTAGATAGGCCCCAATCCTGAAATGAATTTAGCATGAAACTCATCTGGAAGGTACTCAGACAGTATGATAAGAGTAGTACAAGAACTAGAATAGCCCACTTGGAGCTCATAAGAGAACTGATGGTGTAGTTTGCAGCCATTCATATTTCCATTGAGAAAACAATATGGAAAGTCTCTTTCTGTAATTACTTAATTTAATAATCATAAATGCCAGTTTTTCCTTTTTTGATAACTTGTTGATCATGTTCCCTAAAATGAATGATCTTTGTAGGAAGAAAAAGTAAGGTAAAAGGTATACTGTATTTGAAACAAAAAAAAAATGTAAGCCAATAAAATTTCAACAAACCCTTTTAAATTAATGCCCAGTGTCCATTGAAAAGTGAGACAGTTTGCTCTGCAGAAAGTGCAGGTCTCCTTCCACCCTTTTACAGCTTCCCTCACTTTTTAAACCTGGCAGCAGTGGTGAGAAATTGGGGTATAGTACAGCCACCTCAGATCCTGCAAATTCTAACATTGTCTGAGCCTTTTAAATGGGGTGGGGGGAGAACTAGTCACTCTTATCATTTAAGCACACAGAACTCAACATTGAACCCATTGTAGTCAAACTGATTTCCATAGGAGCAGAAGCAGGACCAATATATTCAACTTTCCCTTCATGATTTACAATATCCATCATTCAGTTACTTCTTTACACACACACACACTTTCCAGGATTGTGCAAAAAGGAAATGAGTCACATGACCAGGAGGTAGAGCAATCATTTACATACCGGGCTCCTGTTTATAAATATTGGACTGAAACAACATATCGTATCTTTATTTGTATGTGAATCCCCTGCAGCACCAAACAAGTGCATTGGCTGAACAGTATTCATCACTCTGAAATCTTAGCATATCTGACAACATATTGGCATCTGGGCAGGGTGGACATTCAGGATGCTTGAGCTCAGATTTCAAAGACAGGCAGCCTCCTTTTAGCAGCTGTACATAGTACAGTATACTGTATATAACTGGGATATTATAGGGCTTAGACTAACTGTGCCCTGAATAGAGTGTGGTGCCTAACTGTACCTCCCCAGGAGAAAGCACAGAATGAACTGAGATTCACAATTCCTCTCCTGCCCCTGCCCCTTGCTGAAGGGAGTAAAGTAGAACAAGCTACTTGGTTGCTTTTCATGCAGCAGCTTACTACCCTGATATGCTCAGCCAAGCATAGCTTGCCCCTCTTCACACTTCTTGACCAGGGAGTATCAGGCAAGTGGCTTTTGTTCTCTACCCGACAGCCAGAGTCACCACCTGAGCAAGCTGGAGTAAAGAAGTAAGGGAGGCCTCACACCTCACTCCTTTCTCACTCCCCTGTGTGGCTGAGCAAAGGTTCCAACAATCTAGCCCAGAGTCCTTTCCTTTTAAAAAATGTTTAGTGACAAAAATTACATATGACTGTACAGAACAGATAAAGTCAGTCCTCACCCAAAGTGCAACCTTTCTCAAATACCCATTCTGAAGACTGAATGCATGTGGGAAAATCTTAGCTGGGGCTCATTTCTATTGTCTAATATTACTGCTAAATTCACTTCTTGTGAGCATCACTGATGGGCCTCAAGATGAGATTACTTTTTACAACACACTTTATTTCTGTGATTACTTTTGGGCTCATTTCTGCACCATCTTGCTCCTATGTCTGTGTAATTTTTGTCTGGACTGTTTTGCCTCTTTATCATAAATCCCCTAAAACCGGGACCATCCTTCAAGGCAGCACCAAGCCGTTGGCCAGCACTCAAGAAATAAATAATATTAATATTTACATACTAGAAACAGGTCTTATTTATGGTCTCCAGTTTTCTTTAGTGTATTTCCCTTTGCAGTTAAAAAGTATGAAGTTGTACATTTAAAAGTCTTTGACTGGAAGCGTTGCTCTAACACAACTTTTTGTACATTCATAGTTAGCCAAATACTAGGATCCTGGCTCAGGTTGTACTTAGTCCTTACTCAGGCAGAACTCCCACAGAAGCGAGTGGGAGGTTGTTCAAGAGAGTGACTATGACTTTGGGGCTGGGTCCATGGTGTGTGGTGTGTTTTTTGTGTGTGTTTTTTTTATGACCTCATCTACTACTGGTTTTCTTGTAGGATCCAAATGGTATTTTTTTAAAAAAAGTTAAATTTTATCAGTTGGTTCAGAAAAGAGATTCCAGCCTGATTCTTAAATCAGGAGCAGATCGGTAGTGTCCTGTTCGATACAGGCTCTGACCCCTCCCTCATCACCATGGCATCTGAGCACCTTCCAATAGTGCATTAAGAGGTGTGGTGAACATCTATTACGTGAGATGTTGTCTCGTTCTATCCCATGAGGGAAAGGGGGAAGTGTGTGTGTGCGCAGTGTTTTTGTAGGGAGTTTAGGTGCTTTTTAGGGTATTACATTACACTAAAATGCCATTGAAATTCCATTGGCTTTAATTTAACTGCTGTGAAGGAGAAGAGAATCAGGCCCATTAAACTGTGGTTACAGAGGGGTTTGGTTAAGGAAAACCCTTCACTGAGCCATACGCACATCATCCTCTATGGAGTGTGGGTTGTATAAAGTTGTATTGTTCCCTGTTCCAACTCACTCAAAGGTTGTTTCCCCCCCCCCTCCATCTTATATGCTGCCTGTTCTCTTTTTATTCTTACTGCTGCTGTTTCCTTTTTTGGCCTCTGGACAGGATGTAGCAGAGCTTGGGCTCCCACCCCTCTGCACATGAACAGCATATCTCTCTTCTAAAACAGCCTGCAAGCCACAGGAATGCATCATTACATCAGCACCAGGCAAGGCCTACCAGTTTCTCTAAATAGCTCCTTATATCCCTGGCTGCTGAGCAAACCACAGGGTGGTGAGGTTGGTGGTTTAGCGTCTAGCCTATGTCAGCACTAACTCACATGCCCTTGCTTTTACTCTATAGATACATTAAAAAAGATTCCCAGAAAATAAAAAGCTGTTCATATTGGATTCAGTGTTTGCTTTCAAATATATTTGTGCTCAATGACTTACAGTCTAAAGAAGGAAAGTTTTTTTTTTTTTTTTCCGGTTCAAATCAGTGAGTGCAGAGATAAAAGTAAAGATTTGTTCACATAATTTAGCTTTTATATTGCATCCATGCTTACTAAATCCATCATTATAGTTACTGGATTTCCTTTTATTCTTGGATTGATTACTTTGACTGGTAGGTAATAATTATAAATTTGGCCTATAGGTATCTCATATTTTACAACATTCCCAGATTATATTAATTAACATTTGTAGCACACCACTCTCATGGAACTAGGAATAAGGAAGGTGGTTCAAATAAGGAAAAAGGGTCAAATTTCATCTCTGAGGTTTTTTCATATACTTTAGTGGTGTTAAATCACTGATGGGTTTGATCAAGCCTAGTATTATTATCCCTATGTTATGGATGGTGAAAATAAGGCACAAAAGGTGATATTCATCCCAGAAGCTAATAGAAAGTCTGTGTATCCCTTCAGTGCCATTTAAACTCTTCAGATGTATTGTTTAGTACTTACAGTAGCATCTAGAAGCCCCACAGCATGGAGCAACCCTTAAATTTTAAATCAGATAGTTTCATTTGAGGGAAAAGGTAAATGGCATCATGTTTTCCTTTACCTAAACATCTAGGAAGTTAGCTAGATGTCTCTTGCACTGATTTCTTGCTCTGCTAAAGGTAAATTTGTTTCGTTATTCCATTACCAGAAAAGGATATCCTCCGAGAGGAAAGTTTCCAAGAAGCAAGCCTTTTGGAGGCAGGTATCCCTCCAAATTGTATGAGACACAAATAGATTTCTTTAACTTTAATCATAGTCATAGGGTTAGAAGGGATTGTAAGAATCATCTAATCTAACCCCATGCCAAGATGCAGGATTTGTTGTCTAACCCATTCCAGACAGATGACTATCCAGTATCCAGCTTTCTTTTGAAAACCTCAGGTGAAGAAGCTTCTACAGCCTCTCTACCCAGTCTATTCCATTGTCCTATGGTTCTTACAGTTGGGAAGCTTCTCCTGAGATTTAATCTAAATCTGCTATGCTGTAGTTTGAACTCGTTGCCTCTTGTTGTGCCCTCTGTGACTAAAGAGAACAACTTTTTGCCATCTTTTTTGTGGCAGTCTTTCAAGTATCTTTAGACCGCTATCATGTCCTCCCTTAATCTCTTTTCCAAACTAAACATACCCAGTTGGTTCAGCCTTTGCTCATATGGCTGCATTCCATCCTCTTGATCATCTTTGTCACTCGCCTCTGGATCCTTTCCAGTTTCTCTCTATCCTTTCTATACAGTGGTGACCAGAGCTGGACACAATATTCCATCTGAGGCCTAATCAGTGCTGAGTAGAGCAGTACTATCACCTCCTGTGACTTGCACGCTATGCCTCTGTTAATTCAACCTAAAATTGTGTTTGCATTCATTATCTTACCATATATACTTCTGTCATATTTTCTCCTTTCCCCTGGACTCCTACTCCACTTGAATAAACATGGAAAATTTGGGGCCTGGATTTCAATGGATAGATCTGTTCTAGATAATGAATTCCATAAGTTTCATTGCAGTGTATCAAAACTTCATTACAGCAAAACTCTCAAAACTTATTTCTGTCTCTATAAGCAACTAAATCCAAAATTTTGGTGCCCTGGGCATGCTCAAAACCACTGTTCAGCTGCCTCCTAATGTCTGATAGGTGTTTTAAATTTATGCTGGTGGTCATGTGAAAGCCACCTAAATCCTGAAGTTACTCCACAGCTAACAAACTCCTTGAAGCCCTATCATAGAATATCAGGGTAGGAAGGGACCTCAGGAGGTCATCTAGTCCAACTCCCTGCTCAAAGCAGGACCAATCCCCAACTAAATCATCCCAGCCAGGGCTTTAAGCCTGACCTCAAAAACCTCTAAGGAAGGTGATTCCACCACCTTTGGATTCTTTGATGATGGGATAGTGTTCCAAGAAGGAGTGCTAGGCAGAGATGGGCTCCACCTAACGGAAAAGGACCTAGGGGTTACAGTGGACGAGAACCTGGAAATGAGTCAGTGTGCCCTTGTTGCCAAGAAGGCTAACGGCATTTTGGGCTGTATAAGTAGGGGCATTGCCAGCAGATCGAGGGACGTGACCATTCCTCTCTATTTGGCATTGCTGAGGCCTCATCTGGAGTACTGTGTCCAGTTTTGGGCCCCACACTACAAGAAGGATGTGGAAAAATGGGAAAGAGTCCAGTGGAGGGCAACAAAAATGCTTAGGGGGCCGGAGGACATGACTTATGAGGAGAGGCTGAGGGAACTGGGATTGTTTAGGCTGCAGAAGAGAAGAATGAGGGGGGGATTTGATAGCTGCTTTCAACTACCTGAAAGGGGGTTCCAAAGAGGATGGATCTAGACTTTTCTCAGTGGTACCAGATGACAGAACAAAGAGTAATGGTCTCAAGTTGCAGTGGGGGTGGGTTAGGTTGGATATTAGGAAAAACTTTTTCACTAGGAGGGTGGTGAAGCACTGGAATGGGTTACCTAGGGAGGTGGTGGAATCTCCTTCCTTAGAGGTTTTTAAAGTCAGGCTTGACAAAGCCCTGGCTGGGATGATTTAGTTGGGGATTGGTCTTGCTTTGAGCAGGGGGTTGGACTAGATGACCTCCTGAGGTCCCTTTCAACCCTGATATTCTATGATTCAAAATTGGGGTGTTGAATCTGAGTGTTGTAACTAGAGCCCCTGATTTCCTCCCTCCACTCAGTTCAGGAGAGAATCTGGCCACACCAATACTAATACTATCACTGCCACTGAACCTGTGTTGCCTTGGCCAAGTCATTTGGAGCTACATTTTCATAAGCAACTGCTTATTGGGCTGCTTCATTTCTAGGTGCCTAACTTGAGCCACTTCATTGTAGATTTTCTGAGGTCCTGAGGATTTCCTTTTTTCTGTTGACTACTTAAGTGAGTAAAGGTTTGCAGAATCAGCTCCTTAATTGGTCCTAGTCCTAGAAACATGAAATAGAACCTTTATTATACATTTTTCATCCCCTGGTTCATATAAGAATTTATAATCTATGACCCTGATGAGCACTGAGGAATGAATAATATTTACTTACTACATTTTGTTTTAATGATGCTTAATGCAAGGCTAAGGTATATTTTTGGTCTGGCTGGAATGAACAATCTACACCATTAATGCACAAAGCCATCATACGGAATCAAAGGGGGGCCCGTTATCCATTCACGTTTAGAAGTGACTTCAGTAAAATATGAATCAATCTATCTAATCTGTTTATAGGGGAATGATAAAGGCAACCTATATATTTCAAACTCCACTTCCTGGCATACTCAATAGTTCTGTCTAGACTGTGAGTTAAAGAGGGGTGGAGTGGGGCCAGCCAGGCCAAACTAAACTCTGCTCTAAGGATCAACACTTTCTTTCTTATAGAAATCTGGGAACTGAACTAAATTCTAGATGTCCTCTAATGGTTTCATAAGCATAGTTTAAAATATCAGAAGCAAACCACTGATCATGATGCAAAAACATAAAAGGTTGTTACAAGGAGGAGGAAGAAAAAATGTCCCCTTCAACGTGTGAGGATAGGACAAGAAGCAATGGGCTAAATTGCCATCAGGGCAGTTTGGACATTAGGAAAAACTTCCTAATTGTCAGGGTAGTTAAGCATTGGAATAAATTGCCTAGGAAGATTGTGGAATTTGCATAATTGGAGATTTTTAAGAGCAGGTTAGATAAACACCTTTCAGGGATGGTCACGTAATACTTAGTTCTGCCATGAGTGCAGGGGACTGGATTAGAAGACCTCTCGAGGTCCCTTCCAGTCCTATGATTCTATGATATTGAGGTTAATAAATCCATGTGTAATGGACATCAGTTATTCAATTTCAAAGTGTACGGCAACTTGAATATCTTGACCTATGCAGACAATCTGATCCTGATCGCAGATAACCCTGAGAGTCTCTTCTGACAGAGGAGATATCTGAGCTATTAGTAATTATCTTTGAAAAGTCATGGAAGATGGGAGAGATTCTGGAGGACTGAAAAAGGGCAAATATAGTGCCCATCTATAAAAAGAGGAATAAGGACAACCCGGGGAATTACAGACCAGTCAGCTTAACTTCAGTACCCAGAAAGATAATGGAGTAAAGAATTAAGCAATCAATTTGCAAATACCTAGAAGATAATAAGGTGATAAATAACAGTCAGCATGGATTTTTCAAGAACAAATTATGTCAAACCAACCTAATAGCTTTCTTTGACAGGGTAACAAGCCTTGTGGATAGGGGAGAAGCGGTAGATGTAGTATATCTTAACTTTAATAAGACTTTTTGATACTGTCTCACATGACCTTCTCATAAACAAACTAGGGAAATACAACCTAGATGGAGCTACTATAAGGTGGGTGCATAACTGGTTGTAAAACTGTTCCTAGAGAGTAGTTATTAGTGGTTCACAGGCAAGCTGGAAGGGCATATCAAGTGGAATCCTGCAGGGGTCAGTTCTGGGTCCAGTTCTGTTCAATATCTTCATCAATGATAATGGCATACAGAGTACACTTATAAAGTTTGCAGATGCTACCAAGCTAGAAGAGTTTGCAAGTTCTTTGGAGGATAGGATTAAATTTCAAAATGATCTGGACAAACTGGAGAAATAGTCTGAAGTAAATAAAATGAAATTCAATAAGAGCAAATGAAAAGTACTCCATTTAGGAAGGAACACACATATAAAATGGGAAATGACTGCCTTGGAAGGAGTACTGTGGAAAGGAACAGTGCTGAAAAAGCAAACATCATTCTGGGATGTATTAGCAGGAGTGTTGTAAGCAAGTCACAAGAAGTAATTCTTCTGCTCTATTCCATGCTGATTAGGCCTCTACTGGAGTATTGTGTCCAGTTCTGGGTGCCACATCTCAGGAAAGACATGGACAAATTGGAGAAAGTCCAGAGAAGAGCAACAAAAGTGATGAAAGGTCTAGAAAATATGATCTCTGAGGGCTGATTGAAAAAATTGGGTTTGTTTAGTCTGGAGAAGAGAAGACTGAGAGGGGACATAACAGTTTTCAAGTACATAAAAGGTTGTTACAAGGAGAAGGGAGAAAAATTGTTCTTCTTTAATCTCTGAGGATAGGGCAAGAAGCAATGGACTTAAATTGCAGAAAGGGAGATTTAGGTTGGACATTAGGAAAAACTTCCTAACTGTCAGGGTGGTTAAGCACTGGAATAAGTTGCCCAAGGAGGTTGTGGAATCTCCATCATGGGAGATTTTTTTTTTAAGAGCAGGTTAGACAAAAGCCTGTCAGGGATGGTCTAGATAATACACACTCCTGCCATGAATGCAGAGGACTGCAGTAGATGACCTCTCAAGGTCCTTTCCAGTCCTACAATTCTATTATTCTAATTAGGCCTAGCGTGAACCGTTAGGCCCAGCCCCATGCGGGGCAGTATGTAGTTGTAAATCTCCAGTAGAAGCATGGGGAAGTAATTGTGCCTCAGAGATACCCCTTTTTGAAGCTCCCCTGATCTGCTGTGGGAAGAGTATGCTGAGTCAACTCTTAATCAGGCAGAATGGGTCCCTCCATCACAGTCAACCAGCTCTGCTGCCCAGTGCGTGGGTGGTTGAAGACATGGCTCTGTCCTGTCCGATCTGCTCCCTACCCACTTGCACACAGGAAAGGCATGGTGGCATTAGATATGCAGCTCTTGTTTTTTCCTTTCCCCACTACTCCTGGACCCAAGATCCAAGAAGATCCTGTGTGGCTATACAGCAGTGTTTGGGGTTGGGCGGAGGGAGGAGGTACTGTGTAGCCAAATACAAGCAGTGCACAATCCAGTCATAATAATAGTGTATGATGTGTTATTATAGTACCTTTTAATTCAACCTCTGTGAATGTGAATTACCTCTGTGGTTTACAATATACACACTATACACAGCAGTGCTTCAGCTAGAAAAAAAGGAGACAGCACATCCCTGAGAAAGTGGTTGTGTAAGCAAGGCACTAGAGGCTAGATGGCCTTGTGATTAAGTCACTAGAGTGGGACTCAGAAGATCTAGGTTCAACATGTTGTTCTGCCACAGATTTCCAGTGTGACCTTGAGCAAGTCACTTAATCTGTCAGTACCCTATTTCCTTGTCTATAAATTGAGGAGAATACTACTTCCTTTCTCCCACCATTTCTCTTGTATTTTTTGACTTTCTAGGGCAAGGAGTGTCACTTACTGTGTGTTTGTACACTAACTAGGAACATGGCAGGGTCATGGTGGGGTCTTGTATTGTACATAATAATATGTGTGCACCTCAAAAGGGTTATTTCCTTTCCTCCAGTTGACAGCGGTGAGACCTGCCCATATCCTCCCACCTCCATGTTTGTGATACACCTCCCATTAACCACTCCAATGCAGCCAGCCTTAGCCTGAAACATGGCAGGCAGCAAGCCACCCAACAGTTTAGGACAGGAAGTGAAGAAGAATATGAATTCATTTAAAATTGCAGTGATTGTGCTGCAACTGTTTTTCATGTGTTTTTTGGAGCAACGGATGCTGTAAGTTACACCAATGTAAATCTGGAGTAAGTCCCTTGGAGTCAATGGGGTTACACTATTTTTACATCAGCATAAGAGGTCTGAATCTGGCCCTTATAATTCTGTGGGGTATCCTGTTGCTTAAGTGTCCCATGGAGGGAAACCGCACACCGTGTGCAAGATGGTCAGTCTGATGCACAGCCTAAGCATGATAGTTGCAAGTCTACTTTCAGAGTTAATGATCTAGGTGCCCAATACTCTATAGGTTGCAGACCCAGGCACAGACCACTCTGTGATGAAATCAGTACCAGGCTTAAGAGGTGGAGAGTGGGGTATGGATGCCTCCAGGGTAGACAGAGTGACCTTAGCTCACCTTGTTTGGAGTTAGATACTGCATGATTTTTACCTTCAGCCATAAATTGGCCATGATCTGCTCTTACATATCAATTTGTCTTACTCAGCTTCCATTGAAACTGCTGACCTGCAGTCAAATTCAGCAAGATGTAAGGGCACAATTTAAACACTGCCAAGGGGCTGCATACGGCGGAGGCCAGTGGAGCAGATGAGCAAGGTGTCTCTGTGCTCCCCGTGCATTGCACAAGGACTCTTTATGCACAGAAGGGCTCAGAGTGCAGTGATGGGGCAAGCATAGGGAGTGTGGGGGGAACACGGACAGGTTCTATTACAGGTAAGGGGGGGGGCATGACGGAGAAAGTTTGGGAACAACTGCTCTAAGGAGTAGAATTAGCAAAAAATACCCCCTACCAACACCACCTCCAATCTCCTTTTGTGACTGCATAATGTTGTATTAACAGATACAATCTGGCAGCTAGGTGTGCAGGAAACACCTTCATTAGACAAGTGGGTTTTGTGTACATAAATTCTTTCCCTTACACATTCAGGTGTTAGAATCTAGGGTGTTCAAAACATGCATACTTTGATGTTATTATGTACACACAAAAGAAGGGTTGTATCTGGGAATAAGGCCCTTGATGTACACAGGGCCTTAAGATTTGTAGTTTTGGAGTACCCAGGTGGGCATTTTTTGCAGAGCTAGTCAGACACGTTCAAATCAGGAAGTTTCCCATATTGAATTTTGAAGGGTGTTTTTACTGCACCTTCTGCCTCTCTTCTTCCAGGACCTTGTGTTCTATTCTCATGGCTTGGCAGCAGCACTACTGCAAAGGATCGGGGAGTTGTGGTGGATCACAACCTCAACACGAGTGAGCAATGCGATGCTGTTGCAAAAAAAGGCAAATGCAATTTTAGGTTATGTTAACAGAGGCATAGCATGCAAGTCATGGGAGGTGATAGTACCACTCTACTCGGTGCTGGTTAGGCCTCAGACAGAATATTGTGTCCAGTTTTGGTCACCAATATATAGAAAGGATGTAGAGAAATTGGAAAGGATCCAGAGGCGAGTGACGAAGATGATCAAAGGGATGGAATGCATCTATATGAGAAAAGGCTGAAGAAACTGGGTATGCTTAGTTTGGAAAAGAGATTAAAGGAGGATGTGATAGCATTCTTCAGATACTTGAAAGACTTACATAAAAAAGATGGCCAAAAATTGTTCTCTTTAGTCACAGAGGGCAGGACAAGAGGCAATGGGTTCAAATACAGCATAGTAGATTTAGATTAAATCTCAGGAAAAACTTCCTAACTGTAAGAACAGTAGGACAACGGAACAGACTGCCTAGGGAGCTTGTGGAAGCTACTTCACTTAAGGTTTTCAAAAGGAGGCTGGATAGCCATCTATCTTGAATGGTTTAGACACAACAAATCCTGCATTTTGGCAGGGGGTTAGACTAGATGACCTTCGTGATTCCTTCTAACCCTATAGTTCTATGATTCTGATTGGTTTGGGAGTCAGGGAAATATTTTCCTAAAGCAGTTCCTGGCAGTGTAATCAATGGGTGTTGTTGGGCATCTAAATACCTTTAAAAATCTGACCCTAAGAGAGCACTAAACTCACAACTGCTGACACCATCAGTGGCTTGCCTGATGAATGGGAACCCAAAGCACCAGCAGCCATATTATCATCATCATCAAAATGAACCTAATGTGGAGGCTGAAGATAAATAAAAGGGGATTAAGTCCCACATTAAGACTGTGCTTAAACCAGGTCAATAGCAGCCAAATACTTCAGATTCCCCAGGAGCTACAGTCAGATACTGCAGGATGGGTTTTAACTTCATCAGCTTTTGCAAGGCAATAAACATTTCTATACATTTTGGTCTCTTGGTCCAAACTTCATGCATAACGATTTTAAGAAGAGCATTGCAGCTATTCGGGATCACGTATCCGATCGTCCTGAGGGGCACTCACAGACAAACAGAATGGAAGCATCCTATGTTCTGACCCTTAGAGTAGGAATGGCAGAAACCAGGGATGGATAAACCACACACAGCATTTAATCCACTGAATACATGCTATCTGGTATACTGGGTGTTCTGTTCTGTTCACCTGTCCTTTCTCTTACTGACAGCTGCTGCTGTCATCATCAGACTGGAACTAAGTACATTGATCTGCTAATCAGTGCTTCTAGCTGGATCTGGTTGAAATGGGATTGTGTAGGTTGCTTTTGTAGTTTGCCTGGCCAGTTCTGGGGGGCATAACGGGGGATGCACTGCCAAGAGTCTGCTTTCTCCCAGCTTCTCCTTGTCCTGATGTGCATCCCTATGGCCACATAGTCTTTGCACAACACTGAAACCAGGTTCTGGGATTTGATCAGGTCCCTGGTCAAAGCACTGAGTACACAAGGGGAGGAAGTTATCTTGTCTCCATGTGTCTACCTCGCATCAGTGCAAGGACCAGGGACAAACTGGGCCTCTTCTAAAGAAAAGCTAGATACCTCACTTCCCCTTCTTGTGCAATCCTATAAACAGACACCCCCCAAAAAATCCTTTTGCAGATCACTCTTTATAAGCAGTTGTGAAGGTAGGGAAATATCATCACTGCTTGTATCTCATCCCTCCAACTTCTTCTTCTTTCTCTTAGATATTACAATGAATTCTTATTTCAAAGCCACAGTCAGGTGCTAAATAATATCAAGCTGACCAGAAGCAACTCAAATAAGAACTTGAATAAATCCAAATGTCAGCTAGTGAAACACCCTTGGTATCCTGCTTTGAAAAATTGTTGTGCATCAACAAACTGTTCATTTAACCCCCCAGTTCCTGGTAATATATGCCATGCATGGTATAAAGAAACATGATTCACAAGATCAATAACAATCTGAGAATGTGGAAAACATAGGGCCAAATTCTCAGCTGAAGTAAAGCAACGTGATAAAATGTTTTGGGGAGATCCGCACAGGGTTAATAAACAAGTGCTAGAAGGTTCAGTGTGGGTTTGGAGGGTTATATTCTCTCAGCCTTTTGCCACATTAGTTTTCTTTGTCCTTAACAGTTCTTGGCAGTCCACAGAATCATATGCACTCCACATGTGGGAGCAGAAGGGTGAGGAAGGAGAAAACAGCGTTCAGCTCCCTGCAGCAACCTGTTCTAATTGTGCTTTCTCAGCATTACTCAGTATCCTCTACTGCAGAACTGTGAGGTCATCCTCAGAGAAACTCCACAATAAGGCTGCTGGAGGTTTGTTCCAACCCAAGGAAAAAAACATTTCCAAATACCACTTTGAGGTTTCCCTGATCAATGTGCTTAGAGAGAACTGTAATTCTATCAGGTAAAATAAATCTAATAAGATTTTTTTTAAAAAATCTCTGATGCGATTACTACCTTTGCATTACTAATGAGAAAACTGTACTGCAGGGACTAAGAGAACTGAAGAAAGCCATCAGATATGGATGGGCCAGATCTAGTGAAATCAAATGCTTGTACGGGAAGGATTTTGTGATGCTAATCTTTAGTACAAATGATGATACAATTCAACTTACATGGGTACAGATTTCATAATATTAAATAGGGTGTAATATGTTATAGTAATAAGTTAATGTTAGTAACAAAGGTAAAGATGGGGAAAATATTGTTCACCTCACTCATGGGAGTAGTTTCAATTAAGTTACTGACATTTTCTGTGTGCTAAGTGAGCTGCATTAGGTTTGGTGTATACCAGGGGTGGGCAAGCTATAGCCTGGGGGCCACATCTGGTCCTTCAGACATTTTAATCCGGCCCTCGAGCTCCCACCGGGGAGTGGGATCTGGGGCTTCCCCACTCTGTGCAGCTTCTGGAAGCAGCGGCATGTCCCCCCTCCGACTCCTATGCGAAGGGGCAGTCAGAGGGCTCCGTGTGCTGCCCCCGCCCCAAGCACTGCCCCCGCAGCTCCCATTGGCCAGGAACCGCGGGCAATGGGAGCTGCAGGGGCGGCACCTGCGGACATGGCAGTGCACAGAGCCGCCTGGCCACGACTCCACATAGGAGCTGGTGGGGGGGACATGCTGCTGCTTCTGGGAGCTGCTTGAGGTAAGTGCCGCCCGGAGCCTGCACCCCTAATCCCCTCCTGCTCCCCAACCCCCTGCCCTAGCCCTGATCCCCCTCCTGCCCCCTGAGCCCCTCGGTCCCAGCCCAGAGCACCCTCCTGCACCCCCAACCCCTCATTCCCTGCCCCATCCCAGAGCCCGCACTCCCAGCTGGAGCCCTCCCCCCCCGCCACACCCCAGGCCCCTGCCCCAGTCCGGAGTCCCCTCCCACACTCTGATCTCCTAATTTCTGCCCCCCCCAGAACCCTCACCCTCTCCCGCACCCCAACCCCCAATTTTGTGAGCATTCATGGCCCGCCATACAATTTCCATACCCAGATGTGGCCTTCGGGCCAAAAAGTTTGCCCACCCCTGGTCTATACTAAAAAGTTGTATCAGCATAGCTATGTCAGCCTGTGGTGTGAAAAAATCATAGGTAACAGTCACATAACCCCCAGTGCAGACACAGCTAGGTTGGCAGAAGGGTGCTTCTGCCGACCTAGCTAACATCATTTGGGGAGGTAGAGTTCCTACACCAATAACAAAAAAAACCCCAAACCGTTCTATCAGTCTGTATAGGCTTGATGTACACTACAGGGTTATGCCAGTATAGCTCCGCCAGTGCAGTCTCTGTACCGTAGGCATACCCTTAGACTTGCTTTTAATGTTTAACTACATCTGATAGGCATGTTCCCAGAGTCACTCTAATTCAGTAACAATAGTGAAGCAAACCCTGAGATCCTTATTCAGTTCTTACTGAGACAGGCAAACTACCATGTATTTCAGAATCTAACCTAGTAACTTTATACTGGGCTATTTCAGTGGCAGTTCTGCCTGCTGAAGAATGTGAAGAAGCTTGGATTCCAAAGGACTTTAAAGATTGTAGACCTGATTTAGAAAAATAAAAAAACCTCTCCTTTTGCTCCTCCAAACAACTTTGTCCAACATTAATTGGTGAATCAACACTGGGGGGAAAGGGAAGATGAGTTGAGAACCTCTTTAAAGATCAGGTCCTCTCCCTATATCTTTAATATAGAGAGGATCCCTGACACACTACTGAATTGCCTCTAAGAAGGAACACATCTGTTCTGCATCAACGACTCTACACAACTCCTCAGTGCAGGAAACCTATCTTAGGTATTTATACCATTACCATATTAATTCTCACAACACCCCTGTGAGGAACAGAAGTACTATTATTCCCATTTTGCAGATGGGGAAATTGAGGCAATGAAATGACTTTGCCCAGAGTCACACAAGAATTATTTATCAGGGCAGAGAATTGAACTCAGATCACCTGTCTCCTCAGCTAGCAATGTAGCTACTGGACCATCCTTCCTCCAGAGACCAATTTCTCCTGTTAAAATCACAGTTTGGTAGAACGTGATTATCCCGATTGGAATTTTACCAGGCCTCTGCTCTTATGAAAAGTGCCGTGGGGAATTTTTCATGAGAACCAGTTGTCAGGTCCTCAGATTTACAACTGTGCCATAAGAGAACACCTCCAGTCCTACAGCTCCCTTGACATTGTATTGGGGAATTAGGCCCTGATTCAAGAAAGCTGTTAAGTGCATACTTAATGCCATCCCCTTGCCACAATACGGACTCATGTAATTCAATTTACCTGAATAAACTCACTGATTACTTGCATAGGTAAATACTATCCAGGGTGATAAAGGGTTGCAGAACTGGGCCCTCCATGAGATTAACACTTAACTCTACCAGCACCTGAGTTTTCATAAGAAGTCTGCAGTCTAAGTACTGACCAAGCCCAATTCTGTTTAACTTCTTTCAGAAGCATTGGAGGTGGCATGGCTGCAGGCGAGCTTTTAATTTCAAAAATACAGTTTTATACAATTATTGTATGTCGGTGCAATGTAAACATCGACACTAACGGCAGAGGGCCATGTCCTTCATACAATTGGTCAGAAACAGCCCTCTCAGCCTTTTGAGGTGCTGCCATCATTAAGTTTAGAAGGAAATCCTCTGAAAACTAATAATCAGAAATAAGTTGCCAATTTCCTTTTAAAAGCCTAGGCGACTCAGCTGTATTCATCTCCACTTCATTTCCACCCCCACCCCCGCAGTCTATCCAGCTATCATTTACATTCTTTTTCAGCATCATAGTACATTATTCAGCAATGTCACAGCACACATTTTTCACTGTTTGACTGAAAGTTTGGACTTATAAACCTGTCAGCTATATAGCTCTACTGACTGGAAGGCTTCCATATTAATCAATTTTGCTCTGTTCCGCAGAAGTGTTAGTCTTTGTGTACAGTACTTGACTTGGTAATGCTGGAAATACTAGGAAAGTACATGGCAGCTCAATCAAGGTCTATTAGGGACAAGTATGGATTATTTTTCACTGCTTCCCCCACAAGCTTTTTATGCCTCTGAATAATCATCCACCTCTGTCATTCATATGGACAGAACAAAACACTGAGTCCTCTCTGTGATTTATGACTAAGCAAGGGAAAGAAAAGGTAGCTATACTTAGTAATTGTGTTTGCAGGGAAAACACACGGTTATATTAACGCATAAATGAAGGGCATCATAATGACCTTTCCATGCTATTCTTAAAGGGCATGGACACGTGCATACTCACAAACTGTACATATAAAACACACCATTAAAAACAGCTCTTTGTAAACATCACTTACTCCTTGAGTCTATCATACAGTTCTAGCCTCCCTGAATCCAGTTTGAAGGCCTGTAACTAATTACACCGTTAATCTCTCCCCTCTAACATCTCTGTTTAATCCCACATGGTCTTTCTTGTCTCATTATTTGAAACATAATAGAAACCTGGTGAAATAATCCAGGTTAAAGTGTTGAGAACTTCCTGCTTTCCTGTCAGATCTGCTTTTTTAGCTTACAAAGTAGAGTCACTGCTGTGCAGAGAGGAGGGCTAAGGTTTAAATTCTTTTGTTTAATTAATACATATCAGTTTGAAGCACAATACCCCAGAGGACTTCAAGTACCATAGGGCAGTGCTCCAGGGAGATGGTCAAAGCAGGGAGTTAACATCTGTTTCTCTGAAGTACAAACCAAGCTACTGTAAAGGTATTTAGTAGGCATTTGTTCCTATGCAAGCAACTAGGCAGGGAAACCTTGACAATTGAATGCTTGCAGTGCAGGATACATAGTTCTTGCCCAATTGGATAAAAGGTATGAGCACTGGCTAAAGTACTTGACTAGAACTAATAAGAGTTGGATTCAGTTGTCAACTCGGATACTACCTTCCTGAGATACCTTGAGTAAATCCCTTAAATCGCTGTGCGCCTCAGTGTCCCCATTTGTAAAACTCTACTACACATGTGTGTTGTGGGGATAGATTCTAGGGCTGGAAGGGACCTCGAGGGGTCATCGAGTCCAGTCCTCTGCCCTCCTGGCAGGACCAAATACTGTCTAGACCATCCCTGATAAACATTTATCTAACCTACTCTTAAATATTTCCAGAGATGGAGATTCCACAACCTCCCTAGGCAGTTTATTCCAGTGTTTAACCACCCTGACAGTTAGGAACTTTTTCCTAATGTCCAACCTAAACCTCCCTTGCTGCAGTTTAAGCCCATTGCTTCTTGTCCTATCCTTAGAGGCTAAGATGAACAAGTTTTCTCCCTCCTCCTTATGACACCCTTTTAGATACCTGAAAACTGCTATCATGTCCCCTCTCAGTCTTCTCTTTTCCAAACTGAACAAACCCAATTCTTTCAGCCTTCCTTCATAGGTCATGTTCTCTAGACCTTTAATCATTCTTGTTGCTCTTCTCTGGACCCTCTCCAATTTCTCCACATCTTTCTTGAAATGCGGTGCCCAGAACTGGACACAATATTCCAGTTGAGGCCTAACCAGCGCAGAGTAGAGTGGAAGAATGACTTCTCGTGTCTTGCTCACAACACACCTGTTAATGCATCCCAGAATCATGTTTGCTTTTTTTGCAACAGCATCACACTGTTGACTCATATTTAGCTTGTGGTCCACTATAACCCCTAGATCCCTTTCTGCCGTACTCCTTCCTAGACAGTCTCTTCCCATTCTATATGTGTGAAACGGATTGTTCCTTCCTAAGTGGAGCACTCTGCATTTGTCTTTATTAAACTTCATCCTGTTTACCTCAGCCCATTTCTCCAATTTGTCCAGATCATTTTGAATTATGACATTGTCCGAAACAAAAAAATATGAAAAATAAATTCAGTTTAGGTTGACCCCAAATGGATTTTTTTTTTAATAAATCTAGCTAATTTTCTAAATGAAATGTTTTGAAAGTTGAACTGTTTCCTTTTGAAAATGTCAAAACAAAATGTTTTGACTTAAAAAAATCAAATATTTTGTGGCTAAAGCTCTTTGCTTGTAAGGGAAGGTGAATATCAACTAGGGACTACAGCTGTGTGCAAGTTTTCAGATGAATAGTTTGACCTAAAACTGCATTTTTCTGAGAATACTCAAAGCTATTCATCGATTCAGGCTGAATTCAGCAAAGTGATACCAAATGCTTGAAATGAATTCTACTTTGAACCTAAACCCTCAGGCCCTTTACTTAGTCCGACATTCTTGGCTTGGATCCCTCTGATGTGCATCTGTCACCTAAGTCTTCCCTTAAGGTGATTAGAAAGTACTGAATCATAACTGTGAATTGCATAGTAGTGACACAGCTCAGTCTATACAAGCCACTACATGATAATCGCTTTCTCCAGGGCCCTGAAACTCTTGGGAGCAGCAGCATCTCTCACTTTGCCCTTGTAGGGGTCCTAATGCACAGGCCTTTTAGATGCATTTACTCTTAGTACGAATGGTTTGTCTCTGTTCCTTGCATTGCAAACCCCAGAGTCGAGACATATATGTCACTTGGTCCTGTATTAGCTGTGATTGATTGTTTTCCCTTTTCGCTTCCTGTCATCCAGCAGATGTGCAAATTACCAGTAATAATATACCCTGTATCGATCTCTAGGTGGTGCTGCTGTATCAGAGGCTGGGCCATCTGTCAGCAGGAATGCAACTAGCTGGCACCAGCAGCTGAAAGCATCTGACTAACTGCACACAGACGCAGACAGTAGAAGACAAAGGAAACTGCAGAGAGCAGCGGTGCTGAGAGAGGATGCCTCATCATCAGCATCAGCAGCTAATCTGGCTCTACTGATTCATCTGCAATGCAGATCCTATCAATTTTCCTGCTGTGACAGCAGCCGGCTAGATGCTGATTAAGGGGATTCTGGGGAGCTTGGAGGGGAGGATAAACCAAGAGAAGGAATCAGCAGCAAGAGGAAAGAGTGGGATTAGAGAAAGCGGGACTGTGAGAGGCAGTATAATGGCTACAGTGTGCCTGACGATAAACCATACAGTGTTCTATGAAGACATTAGGAAGTTGTGTTAGTTTCTGCTAATCCATCACCTGTCAAGGGTCTGTTTCACTAGCCATAAGATTAAAGAAAGCAGCATTGTCTATTGTCTTCAATACTGGTCACTCTGGAGCTGTTCCCACATTGCAGCCTTGATGCTAATCCCAGTTTAGTGGGGGGCTGTCGAGGCAAACATTCCTTATAACTGCTGCAATTTTGTAAAATCATTTTGGGATAGACTCTCTGCTGAGTTATCCTCCCTATTATGTTGCTCCATGTCTCTGCGAGCAGGTCTAATCTTTTTCCCATCAGTGACCAGGCTCCAAGGGCATGCATGCACACATGCACCCCCCACCACCTTCCCCCCCAGTGGGATCATTTAAATTATGGACTGTGAAAAGCTACACACAGCTTCCTGCAAGGTTAGAGGGGGCAACTTTTAAGTTCTTTAAACATACAGCAAAGGTCCCCTTTAGTGCAGAACAGACATATCTTGGAAATGAATGCCATGTCCCAGCTCGGTGACCCATGTACTTTTCCTCTTTCCATTTATTATTTTTACCCAATACTTTTATCATCCTTATTTTTCAAAACAACCCTAATTCTTTTCAGGATCTTTTCCCCTAGGGCTCAATGAAACCCACACTGATCCCCAATTACCCCCAAAGGGACCTCTCCCCACCTTGCATTTAATGTTAAAAGCTCTTCTACTTCTTTGGCTGACAAAATAACATTTCACTGGGGTCTTTATTAAAGCTAGAAATGATCTCTGAACTTTGAGAAATCAACACCAACCTTATAGAGAAGTTTTGTCCTATAAACCCTACATGTCTCTGTTCACTATTTTCCTTCTTGATAACAAATGTAGGGCTTGATTCTGCTCCCACTGATTTCACCAGAAGGGAAGCAAGCCCTTATTCTGTATTTTTAACAGCTATACATGAATTTCAACTAAAAGAGCATTGGGTTTCATCAGAAGTTAGGAGAAAGTTCATAACACAGAAGTTGGATTATAAAGCAAACTGCAAAAGGCAGAAAAATAAGAACAAAAGTAAACAGTTTTTAAAGAAGTTAAATACGTACAATGTTTGGAACATAAAATACTGTGAGATAACTTCAAATTCAAAAGAGAATAGAGTTAGATGAGTTTCCTAAGGTTGGGTCCATTTTAGGATATCCTATATCCCTAAGATTGTGATCCAAACCGAATTCAATATAACATATTAAAGGGCAGCAATTCCCTTTTGTTTCACAAAGGTGTGAATTATCAAAGGCATTTCATAGTTGGGAGGCTCACTGCTTTTTAATGTCTTTTCTTGGAAGATTTTAGCTTGCAAGTAAATTGAACATTATGTATTCTGAGTAAGACCTCAAACACCAAAACCTAATTATGCTACATAAGCAATCAGAACTTTAAACAAACCCATCCTAGGGTACACAATTTATTTCTTAACTATGTTCTTTTATTCATTCGTGCCTTTGGGCCAATAAATTTAAAACATTAAAATCATTGTATATCAATATATAATAATAGCAGACATTACAAACGGGGAGAATATTCTACTTCTGGGGAGATGCATCTGTGAACTTGCACTTGGAACAGCAGTGTTCTTCTAAGTGATGGCGGAATGACTATGATGTATTATAGCTCAGTGGATTCACACCTGATTGGCTTATTGCTGCCCATTTGAGGATCCTGGCTTCTGCCTCATATCTCAGAAGACAGGATCCAATTGTGCGAGGTGCTGGACAAACCGTCGGCGTGGAGTATGGTTGTGGGTTCAGGAGGAGGCATGGCCAATGGTTATGGGTCGGCATAGCTGTACCAAACATTGTGTGGGGGGGAATTCAGTTGCCAGGGCCCTTCCTATTGCACAGCTCATTTACATGGTGGGATTTTCAAAAGCATCTACAGGCTTATCTTCACTATGGGGGTAGGTTGACCTAAGTTACGCTACTCCAGCTATGTGAATAATTTTTTTTTTTAATATCAGGGTTGGAAGGGACCTCAGGAGGCCATCTAGTCCAACCCCCTGCTCAAAGCAGGACCAATCCCCTGACAGATTTTTGTCCCAGATCCCTAAATGGTGCCCTCAAGGATTGAGCTCACAACCCTGGGTTTATCAGGTCAATGCTCAAACCACTGAGCTGGAGTTGATGTAGCTTAGGTCGACTTACCCTGGTGTCTTCACTGTGCTGCGTCGACGGGAGATGCTCTCCAGTCGACTTCCCTTACTCTTCTTGGAGAGCTGGAGTACTGGGGTTGACCGGAGAGAACTCTGCTGTTGATTTAGCGGGTCTTCGCTAGACACGCTAAATTGAGCCCTGCTGCACCAATTCCAGCAGAATCAATCTCCCCGTAGTGAAGACCAGCCCTACGTTACTTAGGAAAACAGGTCCACTAACTTTCATGTGTCCCAAATGAAAGTCAACGGGACTTGTTCCCCTAAGTGACTTAGGAGATTTTGGAAATCCCACTCAGATTGTGTACATTGGAGAGAAAATTTTACTTTTAGTATTTAAGGCTGGGATTTTCAAAGGGACCTAAGGGAGTTAGGCACCCATCTCCCCTTAAAATTGTGAGGACTGGACACCTCACTCCCTGAAGCTCCTTTGCCAATCCCAGCCTGAGTCAAAAAACAATGCATTGTTTCTGAGTGGTGTAGTGAATAGGTTTAAATCATTTTGGCTGAGAGATACAGATCTGCACTGAGCATAAATCCCATAATGCTAAGGGAAACCACCAAAGGACAGGACTGTAATATGCACTGAATATGGAAGAGGGACGTGCAAATTCAAAGTAATTTGTAAGTATTAATACTCAGTTAGTGAGAGATTTAACCACTCCCTTGTCCTCTCTCATGCTACGCAATATTACTGGGGGGGGGGGGGGCGGGGAGTAACTTGTTCTTTACGGTTTACAAGAGCAATAAAGTGAGGCCACCTAGCCATGAAACTACTTCATGCAACAGATTAGACAAACTGGGAGTTTCATACTGTACCCTGTCAGTTAAAGTGGCTTTTTAAGGATCTCAGCACTGAGGCTTGACTCAAGTAATTTTAGGAATGCTGGCTAGGTCAGCTGCATGGATACTGAACTGACATGTCCTAAAGAAGTGAGACGTGATCCAAGAGCAATGTGAACAGTAAAACATTTGTTAGGACAGGTCAGGACAGAAAATGATCAATACCTGCTATTTTTAATAGTCCTTCTCAGCTCTGCCTAGCAGTGAGCTGTCCACAACATGTTTTATTGATGACACCATGGGCTATGTGAGAAAGATGAACTCCAGGCTTAAAGATTTTCAGATTTACTTTATTGCCTTTTCAATAAGTGGTAATCTTTTTTCCAATAGGAAAAGAAATACCAGCAACCCTTTAAATTATAACAAAATGTCTGAACTACACCTTAACTAAACATTTAATTTAGAATTAATAGGAAAGTAATCACATAGCCAATAAATACCTGTTGATTACAATTATTATGCTTCATCGCCTACCATATATAATAGGCCAGTAGCATATTACCTAGTTTTTAAATCTCTCAAGTCATGTTGTTAAATCTTCAACAATCATTATAGGAAGTCTGGTAGTTCTGTCTATTTTTAAAGTTGTCTGACACATCCAGTCCTAAGACCCTGTTTTTAGTTGCTTATAACTTTGCCAAACTTTAATTAATTACGCTGAAATTGTCCATGCTGGGTATCTGACTCAGACTGATTTTTGGAAAATTTCGGCCAAAAGCGTTCAGCTGTTCTGAAAAAAAGATTAGAGAAAAATAAGTTAAAGACTTCTGGCAGCCTTCTCTTGGAAAAACTCTAGTGCACCAATGTTTTGGGGCAAGGACTTGACATTTGATGGGATGGTAACCTGTGTGTCAGGCAAGTGTCTTGAAGATCAGCCCAAATTTAGCCAAGTTGTAAGCCTTTGAAAAATTGCAATTTGCACATGCTCAGGAGACTAGAAAGAACTTTGTATGTAAATTCCCCAAACATTCCATCTGCACTGAGCCTGCTCCAGTTCAAGGCTGAGCAGGATTTGCCCTGCAGTCGTGGGTCTGGGCTGCTGAGAATGAGCCTGGGACTGGGGAATGGGACAGAACTGGACACTGGAACTGAAAACAGGGAGAAACTGTCTCTCTGGTGCTCTCCCTGTCTGCCCACGACACCTCTACCCCTTGCTAGTCCCAAGCAGTGAGAAGGAGGAACCTGTCTGATTAGAATGCAGAAGTGACAAGCACAGGGCCGGTGGGGGTGGAGGAGAGGTGTTGGGGGGGGGGGACTGGGACTGCAGAGGTGTGAAGGTGGAGATTTCAACTGGTTTGTTGGGCAAGGAGATTGAAACTGGAGCCAGGGAGGGAAATGGAGGCATAGGGGACAGATTCCTCTACTGTTAGCAAATATCAATGAAACCCACTGGCAAAGTGTCTGTCTCACTCCCCTCTAGTGCTGGTCCACGCTGAACAGGGGTCCTTAATCTTTTTCTTTCTGAGCCCCCCAAACATGCTAAAAATACTCTAGGCCACAGTGTCAGGGTTGGGGAGCTCAGGGCTTAGTGTGGCTAGGGGCTTCTGCTTTGTGGGATGCCAGGACTCAGGGTTCCAGGCTTTGGCCATATGGCCTGGGGGGCCGGTGGGGCTTGGAACCCTTGACTTTAGCCCTGCAGGGTGGGGAGGGAGAGAGATTGGCACTTCTGCACTATAGGGTTCTGGGGTTCGGGGCTCCAGGCTTCAGCCGTGGGGCAGGGTATGGGCTTGGGACTTTAGCCCTGTGTGGTGCCAGGGCTCTCGGCTTCTGCCCCATAGGGCGCTGAGGCTCCAAGCTTTCTGCCTTGGGCCCCAGCCAGTCTATCACTGGCCCTGCTTCGTGGACCCCCTGAAACTGACTTGAGGCCCCCCAGGGAGCTGTGGATCCCCGGTTGAGAACCGCTGACATAGAGGATGACGACGTACAGCTACTTTAGTTGGTTAGTCAACCCAAGTGGCAGAGGTGTGTGCAGTGAATCTGAGAGTTCCAATCCCACTGATGAACCATGTGATGCTACATGATGGTATTTCTGGTTTATCAGCTTGCTTTTTTAAAAACGCAGCACATTACATGCAAAAAAACCTATGTGAAAGGAATATTGTCACGGTTGCAAAGTATGCATTATATTAAAGTCTGTAATTACATGATCACATACTATTTTTTTCTACAAGACCCCCTATGCCAACCTCAACCTCCCATTTCCTCTCACTTTCTTCTGCTCTGGCCCCAGGCATGGAGTGCCTTTCCTGATTCAGTCTGCAAGCCTCCACCCTTCTCTCCTTCAAATCCCCACTTCTACCAGGGCACCTACAAAAAAAACAACTCTCCCCCCCTCCCAAGAAAAACCCCACCTACCTAGTTAGCTAATGGCTACATCGAGAGTAAACTGGGCATGTTTGATATTTACATTAAACATAATACACTGCATGTTTTATTCCTCTTCCCTCCCATTTGTCTTCATAGATTAGGAGCTTCCACTTGTTTAGAGAACATTTAGCCCATTGTGGATGCTGCTATAATACACACGCATAAAAATAGCCCTTGCTCAAAGGAAACAAAAGGATGGAGGGTGGAGAAGCTCCTTGTATCTTCACACACATCTGTGCAAGACCAGAAACAATCCTGAAGACCTTACTCAACATCCTTACTCAGGTACAATTCCCACTGAAGTCACGGAGAGTAAAGACTGATAAAGGAATTCAGGACTAAAACCAGAAGCCAAATCATAGAATATCAGGGTTGGAAGGGACCTCAGGAGGTCATCTAGTCCAACCCCCTGCTCAAAGCAGGACCAATCCCCAGACAGATTTTTGCCCCAGATCCCTAAATGGCCCCCTCAAGGATTGAACTCACAACCCTGGGTTTAGCAGGCCAATGCTCAAACCACTTCTGTACCTCCTTGTAGGGCATTCAGTGACAAGTAAAGAAAGTAACAGCTTGTTGGAATCCTTACTAGGATCCAATTATGACTTATTTGAGCTCTTTCTCAATAAAATAGGCCTCATTGATTTTAAATTCCTAGACGATTTTGTTGTCTGCTTCTCTTTCAAAAGAAAGTGAAAACTGTGCATGCATGTGTGTATCTAATACACCTCTACCCCTAAATAACGCTGTCCTCGGAAGCCAAAAAATCTTACCGCGTTATAGGTGAAACCGCGTTATATCAAACTTGCTTTGATCCGCCGGAGTGCGCAGCCCCGCCCCCCCGGAGCACTGCTTTACCGCGTTATATCTGAATTCGTGTTATATCAGGTCGCGTTATATCGGGGTAGAGGTGTATGTGCATAGTACTGGACAGATCTTCTTGGTAAAATTAAGAACATAAAAATGTAGGCTAAATATCAGGAAAAACTTCCTAGCAGTGAGAGAGGAATAATGTCTCAAGGGAAACACTAGAAACTCCATCACTGCAGACCTTAAAATGAAACTGGACAAAGACCTTACAATAGGCTTTCTAGTGATCACCCTTCATTAGATTGTAGATGAGTTTCTAGGACTGTTTGCATTGCTAATGTCCCTGATCCTTTTATTTTAGTAATTATTATGACAGTCAAACACCATTATTTAACCAGGGAGACTACATATATGGAGCCCAATCCAAATTCCACTGAAATCAATGGGAAAACTCCAATGGGACTTGCATCTGAAGAAGTGGATTTTTACCCATGAAATCTTATGCCCAAATAATTCTGTTAGTCTTTAAGGTGCCACCGGACTCCTTGTTGTTTTTGTGGATACAGACTAACACGGCTACCCCCTGATACTTGACTCCAATGGGACTGATTTCAATGGGAGTTGGATTCCTGGACACTACCTCCCTGGTTAGAGCCTGAGAAAGTGAGATTAAGAAGTTAATAAATTACAAATAAGTAGCTGCATGGACAGCAGTGAGTTTCACAACAATATACACATTTATTATTAATCACAGGTATTATAATTATGATACTAGTTAATATTTGTATCAGTAATTATTACAAAAGGGTGTGGCTGGAATGTTTATTACTAGGACCGTCGATTAATCACAGTTAACTCATGTGATTAACTAAAAAAAATTAATCGCGATTAAAAAAATGAATCATGATTAATTGCAGTTTTAATTGCACTGTTAAGCAACAGAATACCAAGTTAAATTTATTAAATCTTTTTGGATGTTTGTCTACATTTTCAGATATATTGATTTCAATTACAACACAGAATACAATGTGCAGTGCTCACTTTATATTTTTTTATTACAAATATTTGCACTATAAAAATGATAAACAAAAGAAATAGTATTTTTCAATTCACCTCATACAAGTACTGTAGTGCAATCTCTTTATCGTGAAAGTGTAAATTACAAATGTGGATTTTGTTTTAGTTACATAACTGCACTCAAAAACAAAACAATGTAAAACTTTAAAGCCTCCAAGTCCACTCAGTCCTACTTCTTGTTCAGCCAATCGCGAAGACAAATAAGTTTGTTTACATTTACGGCACATAATGCTGCCCGCTTCTTATTTACAATGTCATCTGAAAGTGAACAGGCATTTGCATGGCACTTTTGTAGCCGATATTGCAAGGTATTTACATGCCAGATATGCTAAACATTCATATGCCCCTTCATGTTTCGGCCACCATTTCAGAAGACATGCTTCCATGCTGATGACGCTTGTTTAAAAAAAAAAAGTGTTAATTAAATTTGTGACTGAACTCCTTGGGTGGGGTGGGGGAAGGTGGAGGGGAAATTGTATGTCTCCTGCTCTGTTTTACCTGCATTCTGTCATATTATAGCAGTCTCGGATGATGACCCAGCACATGTTTGTTTTAAGAATACTTTCACTGCAGATTTGACAAAACGCAAAGAATACACCAATGTGAGATTTCTAAAGATTGCTACAGCACTCGACCCAAGGTTTAAGAATCTGAAGTGCCTTCCAAAATCTGAGAGGGATGAGGTGTGGAGCATCCTTTCAGAAGTCTTAAAAGAGCAACACTCTGATGCGGAAACTATAGAACCCAAACCACCAAAAAAGAAACTCACCCTTCTGCTGGTGGCATCCGACTCAGATGATGAAAATGAACATGCATCTGTCCATGCTGCTTTGGATTATTATTGAGCAAACCCGTCATCAGTATGGACATATGTTCTCTGGAATGGTGGTTGAAGCATGAAGGGACATATGAATCTTTAGGGCATTTGGCATGTAAATATCTTGTGACACCAGCTACAACAGTGCCATGCAAATGCCTATCCTCATTTTCAGGTGACATTGTGAACAAGAAGCAGGCAGCATTATCTCCTGCAAATATAAACAAACTTCTTTGTCTGAGCGATTGGCTGAACAAGAAGTAGGACTGAGTGGATTTGTAGGATCTAAAGTTTTACGTTGTTTTCTTTTTGAATGCAGTTATCTTTTTGTACATAGTTCTACATTTGTAAGTTCAACTTTCATGATAAAGAGATTGCACTACAGTACTTGTATTAGGTGAATTGAAAAATACTATTTCTTTTGTTTTTTTACAGTATAAATATTTGTAATAAAAATAAATATAAAGTCAGCACTATACACAGGGCTGGCTCTAGGTTTTTTGCCACCCCAAGCAAAAAAATTTTTGTCTGTCCCCCACCCCAGCCCCTCACTCTCCCACCAGTGCCCTCAACCCCTGTCGCCCCAGCCCTGGGCTCCCCCACACCAGTGCTGACTCTGCCCACTCCCCCTCGCCTCCAGCCGGTCCGGCACTGGCAGGGTTGGGGTAAGCAGCGGGGCTCCCGGGCTGCGCCTCAGCCCAGGGTCCCTCCAGCCAGGGCTCCCGCCTCCAGGACCGGCCAGACCCAGGAGGCCAGAGCCGGGGGACCACCCCGGCAGGTGGCTGAGGAGCTGGGGCAGGGTAGCCCCAGAGGGAGCGGAGCCCCAGAGAGCGGGACGCAGGCCCCGCTGCTGCTGCTTCAGGCTGCCCTGCCGCAGTCCCTGGGTGGCTCAGGCCGCTTCGCCCAGCTCCGGCTGCAGCGCTGGGGGGCGGCCGCCCTGCTAGGGTGACCAGATGTCCCGATTTTATAGGGACTGTCCCGATTTTTGGGTCTTTTTCTTATATAGGTTCCTATTACCCCCCGCCCCCCTGTCCCGATTTTTCACACTTGCTGTCTGGTCACCCTGCGGCACCTGCAGGCGGCTCTCTGTGCCCCGTGGGGCAGCCCCCAGCCCAAGTGTCCCCCACTCGGAGCCTGCCCAGCCCAGCCACAAGGTGCAGGTGCTGCTGCCCCGCGGTGCAAACCACAGCAGCCCCAGGGCCACCCCACGCACGACACGCTGCTGCTGCCAGGGCTGGCTCTAGGCTTTTGCCGCCGGAAGCAAAAAAAAATAAAAAAAAGGCTGGAATGCAGCCCCTGAAAATGTGCCACCCCAAGAACGTGCTTGGTTTGCTGGTGCCTAGAGCTGGCCCTGACTGTACACTTTGTATTCTGTGTTGTAATTGAAATCAATATATTTGAAAATGTAGAAACATCCACAACATTTAAATGAATGGTATTCTATTGTTGTTTAACAGTGCGATTAATCATGATTAATTTTTTAATCGCTTGGCAGCCTTATTTATTACCCAAAGTCTCCACTTTTATCACACCTTTTGTTTAAAGATAGGTGTGGGCTTTTTCTTTTCCAAAGTTCACATTTTCTTCATATTATCATGATAGGGCTGTAGGGATCCTAGTTCACTGAGCACCAGCACTCATGATGGGTAAGGTTTGATGTCTTTAATTGGAATGTTTCTTTTTATTGTTATTATAGTGATGTAGCAGCACCACAATAATTAAGGTTGTGGCACAATTTTCTGTTTAAAGGTTGACATTTTTAAGTCCTCTAAATCAACATGCTTAGTTGGATTCCTTTGAAATGTGGTGTGACTCAAGAGAGTGCAGGGTAGGATTAGTTTCCCAAATTTGGGGTCATTTGATCTAAGGGTTGTGGAGATATGAGCCCCCAAAAGTAGCTATTTTTAGTTTTTTGTTTTGTTTGTTTGTTTGTTTGCAAAGCTATTGATGTGGTGTGGGTCAAAAACAGTCTCAATCTGTTGAGTTTTACCTAAGGTAGTACACGGCACCCACTAAATCCTGGGGGGACCCAAACTGAGAACAGTATTGAGAACATCACCACATCTTTGCTTGGCTAGATGTGCGGTCTGGAAGGACTGCAGTGCGCATGCATCAATAAAGGGGAAGAAAAGAGAGATTCTATGAAGCCACGTTACATTTGCCTTTGTCATTTGAGGAAATGTGCCAGTGCCATTGACCAGGTGAACATCCCATCAGTGCTATTTCTAGTCCAAACCTTTATAGTGTTATATAAGTACACGCCACTTTTCTTTTAAGAAAATAAATGCAAACATACATTTAAGTTTATGTGGTTTTAAAACCCCAGGACTATAGGGTGACCATATTTCGCAAAGGGAAAATGGGACACAGTGTGGGGCTAGCATTGCTGCTTGCCCGAGCCCTGCCTGCCCCCTGTCCTCATCCCCTGCATGTTACTGCGTACCCCACTTTTTTGACAAAAGTGGGCATTTGTCCCGTTTGCTCTTGCCAACTGAGCAAGTTGGCAAGAGCAAATGGGACAAACGTCCACTTTTGCCAAAAAAAGTCAGGATGGCTGGGACAGGGCTTAAAAAAGGGACTGTCTCTGCCAAAATGAGACGTATGGTCTCCCTACAGCACTAGCTACTCTGTAGTGCTACAACTGAGTGTAACCATTCTACCTGGTGGTGTCAGCAGCAACAACGGCCAGGTTCAATATCTAGGAGTTCCTCTTAACATTAGAAAACAACTGACTCAAGTCCCCACCCAGAAATCTGAGAAAACTAAACACCACCTATGGCTGCAGATCACCTAGGCAAAGTAGGTGAGTCTATGCAAATCCAGACTGCTCCTGTGATCTTTTCTCCCAGCCCATCAACAGATGGCAGGGAGAGCTCATCCAGACCACTGGCTCACATGAGATACATGAACAAAAGGAAGAACTTCTCTCACATGAATGTGATTCAGTCACATTGCACATAAGTATTAAAATATTAAAATTATCTAGAATACACATATTGTACATGTTAACAAACACTTTATACAGTAATATAAAACACTGTGGGCTAAATCCTCTCCCAGTATATGTGAGTGGAGATCTGGCCTGATGTATTGTGGTCTGCAGTTGTTACAATATCCGTAACTTTGAATCTCTCAGCTTCTGTGCCTGTATGATTTCAGCTGTAACTTATTAACATACAGTGGACTTTCCAACACTGAGTATGGAATAAGGATTTTATTTATCAATAAATGATTTCTATACCTTTCTGACCTTTTAATCTGTTTTTCTGTATGACCAGGTGGGGGTGTTGTCTGCATGACATTTGTTAACAAAGAAATAAAAAAATACATGGCAATACACTGCTGGCATCTGGGAAGGGTTTGTTTAACTGTACATTTCAGCATAAGTTTCAATTGCAGGCAGAGGGAATCCCCGACTTTGACTGAACCATAGAAATAGCTTTGTTTTGCAATACAGCTTGCACGTATTACATCTTGGTCAGCAACAGTGATGCCACTCATGAACAGGGTGGTTGTTGTCTGCTCTTGGGGCATCTCTTTACAGGTCCGAGGTTTCTCATAACTGGTCTGCTTTGATTCATCTTGAATTAGCCCACTCCACCAACTTAACCTAAAATCAATTAATCAGCCCTTAACCTCTTGGGCTTGCAGTCTTCCTTTTTCTCCCTGTCAGTCTTTTAGAAGCAGCCTGACGTGGGGCTGTTGCACCTTTGTTGTCCCAGACCTTTCTGACGACTCCTTTCTCTCTGTTCTTCCTTTGTAGCTGGGCTTGTTTTCCTTATTGAGCCCAGCTCTGGCTGCATGCCTCTATGTCAGGTAGTTCTGACAGCTGTGTTGGGGTGTGGTCAGCCTGGTTGCCTGTAAGTCCGGAAGACTCCTCTCTTTTCTACCTATGCTTGGTATGGGGTTTGTAAATCCTATTACATATCCTCCCCCTCAAGGCCGAAGCTGGTGAAAGCTACTTCTCCTGACAGAAAATTGGCATTGTCATACAAACTTCCAGCTTAGTGTTGGATGTGGAAGGCTTCCCTACTGTTCCCACTATCTGCTACCTGACATATGTCCGGTCACACCCCGCGTCTACGAGGGCCAGTGTTTCTTGACCATTCATCTCTACTGGAATCATGATTTTCCCTGGGACTTTTTTTCAGGCCCTATTTTTTCCTGTCCACACCTGCCTGATATTACACTCCATGTAGTCACAAAACCTGTGTCTCTGTTTTCCAGAGGAGTAACAGACTATTGAGTCTGGCCCTTGTCTTCCAGTGGCTTAGTCTTCTTTCTGAACTTCACTGGGCTCTTGTTGCTGTGTTGGCATGGGACTGGCAAGGCATTTAAAGTCATGGGCCTGCTGTCTTCTGGGAATCTTATCCATGGACACTGAGAGGGGCACCTGTCAACTGTCCTACCCAATGACCAGTCAGTGTCTGGATTTTCTTGGGGATTACCTAATATGGGATAACTCCATCCTCGGGTACTTGGTCTGTTTCCTTCTCCAGTGTGTATGGAGCAGGTGCTTCTGCAGCAGGTTGTGTCCTTATAGGGTTACCAGTTGATGTCTACAAACCCAGTCTCGGCCTACTGGTGAAAGAATCTGTATCAACTGCTCCATAACCATGAGTTCTGGTATCTGTGGTCCTGTTAGAGTCTCTGGCTTTAACCAATGCCAGCAGAAGACCTTTCACCTTTGGGCGATTAACCATGACTGTGCTTTAGGGACAGGTAGCGCTTGTGGCAGAAATGCTGACGGTAGGTTTCTTCATCTAGACCTAGCCTGTCCAATGTGGCAGCTGTCACCTGTTCATAGTCCTGGGATGCTGCATCGTCCAATCCCCAGTATGCTGACTGATCTTTCCCAGTGAGGAGTGGAGCAAGCAGGATTGCCCACAGATCTGGGAGCCATTTGGAAGCCTGGGCCACCCTTTCAAAAATTATTAAGAAGGACTCCAGGTCATTGTCTGCCTTCATCTTGGGAAGCTTCAGGGTCAGAGTAGTTCGCTGAAGTGCAGGGGATGCATTCCCGGTGATGGTGGGACCCTGAGGAATAGCAGCCAGTATCAGGTCTGCCATCTGTTGTAACAACTGTGGCTGGTGTGATGCCATCTGTTCGAACAGTTGTTGCTGCCTCTGTTGTTGCTGTGCTTGAGAGTCAGCCAGCCAGTGCAGGAGCCGAGTCTCCTCCGTAGCTCTCTTGCATATATATCAAGCACAAAAAAATGTTTTTTGTTTTGTTTTTGAGCTTCTCTTTTCTGCAGGGACCATTGAAGTCAATCCCACTTGTAGTACCATGTTGTCAACTGCTCTTGGGGCAGTCTCTCTAGAGCTCCCAGCTTCCTCCTAACTGGTCTGCCTCGATTCATCTCAAATTAGCCCAGTCCATCAACTTAACCTACAATGAATCAGACCTTAACCACGAGGGCTTTCAGTCTTCCTTTGCCTCCCCCGTCAGTTTCTTAGAGGCAGCTTGGCATGGGGCTGTTGCCCCCCACTATCCTGGGCCTTTCTGCCTCCTGCTCTCTCTCTGTTCCACTTCCTTTATAGTTGGGCTTGTTTTCCTTATTGGTCTCAGCTGGGGGTGCAGGCCTCCCTGACTGCAAGTTCTTGGCAGCTGTGCTGGGATGTGATCAGCCTGGCTGCCTGTAAGCGGTGAAGACTCTCCTCTCCCTTCTGCCAATGCTCAGTATGGGATTTGTAAACCCCATTGCAGTGGCTGAGTGGCAATATATGGGGAAATTGCCTTAACCACAGTATGCTGTTTAGTCTTCGACTCTTTTGTTGGAACGCAAAGAAAAACATCCAGGGTCTTTGGTTTTGTTTTTGCCAAATGCATGCAGCAAAACAGAGATTTCATGACTAGTCATAGAATGTAAAAAAGGGTGAATTTTCACCACATATTGTGAACTTGCCAGTAGTTTGTGAATGTTAGTCCCAATACTATGAGTAGCTCCTGAAAGGTATCTATACATCCCTCTATCTATCTATCCATCCAACCAGATATTTATATGGCCTCCATGGCTTTAGTAGCTCACAAATATTAATGAATGTAAATTCATGACATTAGTGAAGTATCTTACAGGTAAGAAACAGCAGCACAGAGTACAAGTAACACAGGAAGTCTGTGACGGAGGCAGGAATTGGTGCTAATCCAGTGTCTTAAACATAAGACCATCTTTCCTCCCTTCTGCCACTCTCAAGTTCCACTGAATCAAGCTATTTAATTGAAATCAATGGGAATTAGTTGAGCACCTCAGAGTATCAGTCCCTTTACTGCTGTATCAGTGTGAGATTTTTCCTTTAGGTTTGTGAAGTTTTTTGATGGCACAAAGCTGTCTTTTGCATACTGAAATCTAACACTGCAACTACTGAAAAGGTGTCAGCCTTGAAAGCCCCAAAATATCAAAGAATGGGGGCATCAGGCTCCCAAAATACAAGCCCCAGGAGCCGATGCACTATTAAGGGAAAATGCAGTTGAATGTTAGACTGACTCAAAACAAAACATTTCAGGTCAGTCAATAAACTGTCAATTTTAGGAATGTTGAAATGTTCCGTTTTGACAGAAAATATCAAAACAAAATGTAATTGAAACAAATTGCAAAGTGTAATAGCAACAACACTGAGTTACTGTAAGGTGAATGAACAATTGGTTGTAAAACTCTGATCAAAGAGTAGTTATCAATGGTTCACTGGGAGGACATAGCAAGCGGGATCCTGCAGGGGTCTGTCCTGGGTCTGGTACTACTCAATATTTTCACTAAAGACTTGGATAATGGAGTGGAGAATACACTTACAAAATTTGTGGGTGATACCAAGCTGGGAGGGGTTGCTAGCACCTTGGAGGACAGGAATAGAGTTCAGAGTGATCTTGATATATATGAGAATTGGTCCAAAATCAACAAGATGAAACTCAATAAAGTCAAGTGCAAAGTACAACACTTAGGAAATAAAAATCAAATGCACAAATACAAAATGGGGAATAACAGGTGAGGCAGCAGTACTGCAGAAAAGGATCTCGGGGTTACAGTGGGTCACAGATTGAACATGAGTCAAGAATGTGATGCTGTTGCCAAAAAAGTAAATGTATTTCTGAAGTGTATTAACAGGAGTGTTCTATGTAAGACATGCGGGGTAATTGTTCCACTGTACTCAGCACTGGTGAGGCCTCAGCTGGAGTACTGTGTCCAGTTTTGTTTACCACACTTTAGGAAAGATGTGGACAAATTGGAGAGTCCAGAGAAGAAATGTTTAGGAAACATAACCTATGAGGAAAGGTTGAAAGAACTGGGCATATCTAATCTATAGAAGAGAAGACTGGAGGGGGTGGGGCATAGACTTTAAGGCCAGAAGGGACCATTGTAATGATCTAGTCTGACCTGCATATTGCAGGCCACAAAACCTTGTCCACTTCCTTCTGTAAGAAACCCCTAGCCTCTGGCTGAGTTACTGAAGTCCTCCAATCATGATTTAAAGACTTCAAATATGTAAAAGGTTGTCATAAAGAAGATAGTGATCAGTTGTTCTCCATGTCCACCGAGGATTGGACAAGAAGTAACTGGCTTAATTTGCCGCAAGGGAGGTTTAGATTAGATATTAGGAAAACCTTTCTCACTATAAGGATAGGTAAGCAGTGGAATAAATTACCTATGGAGGTTGTGGAATACCCATCACTGTAGATCTGAAAAACATTTTTCAAGGATGGTCTAGCTATACCTAATCCTGCCCTAGAGAGGAGGCTGGACAGATGGCCTCTTAAGGTCTCTTTTAGCCCTATATTTCTAGATTTTTCAACATTTCCAAATAAATCTTTTCCGCATTTCCCTTCTGTGAAATTTAAATTTTCTTTAAATTTCAATTTTTCATCCCAATTTGGGACCAAAACAAATGTTTAAATGTCAGAATTTCCACGGGATGGACATTCCAAATTTGGACAACTTGAATCACAATGATAATGATTTTGCAGTCTCATAGAAGGCCAAACTGTCAATGCATGTTTTAGATGTAAATCAACTGCAGGATCAGTCCTGCCTTTTCATTGCTAACGTTGAAACTATGCTTGTTTTTTGTTTAGTGAATTGAAGCGTTCAAGTGCCAGTAGCTAAAATGTGTAGTAATGGCCTGAAATTTCATTCTGGCTTCTTCCTCCTCCAAGAGGATTCTGTTGTCTATGGCAGTGGTTCTCAACCTTTCCAGACTACTGTACCCCTTTCAAGAGTCTGATTTGTCTTGTATACCCCAATTTTCACCTCACTTAAAAACAACTTGCTTACAAAATCAGACAAAAATACAAGTGTCATAGCACACTATTACTGAGAAATTGCTTAATTTCTCACTTTTACCATATAATTATCAAATTAATTGGAATATAAATATTGTACCTACATTTCAGAGTATAGTGTATATAGAGCAATGTAAAGAAGTTATTGTCTGTATGAAATTCTAGTTTTTACTGACTTTACTAGTGCTTTTTATGTAGCCTGTTGTAAAACTAGGCAAATATCTAGACCCCCTGGAAGACCAATCTGTACCCACAGGGGTACATGTACCCCTGGTTGAGAACCACTGGTCTGTGGGGTAGACTGGGACATGTGACATATAAAGACTCCCCTTATCAAAAACCCACTGTAATCACTATCCTAGTAAAAACATGACACCTGTAATGCCTGTGAGGTCAGTGTTGGCTTTTATCATCTGTCACAGAAGCTGGACTTGCCTAAGGCACAGTGTAACTTGTTCACACATCTTCACGGCACATTGTTTGAGTTTTTCCTCCAGAAGCCAGCATTCCTAGCTCATTTGTGCAGGTTCCACAACATTTTTTCTTCATCCTCCTCTCCTTTTGAGCTTGCACCATCTCCCACATACCAGCTAGCCCCCTGAGCACTAGGAAACAGATGCATACGAAC
The DNA here is from genome assembly GCF_002925995.2 of Terrapene triunguis. NCBI lineage: Eukaryota > Metazoa > Chordata > Testudines > Emydidae > Terrapene > Terrapene triunguis. The sequence continues at coordinate 62,007,241 of NW_020664393.1, read as the reverse complement.
ACTGCTTATCTTAGGGCTTTCTATAGTGCCGACCACCACAGTGTCTAGTCCATTAGTCTTGCTCAATTTAACTGAAAAAGCTGTGCTGTGAGACTCCCTCCAGCCCACTTGCAACCCATACATAGCTTGATTTAACACAGTGTAGAAGCTTTGGATTGCAAGAGAGGTATTTTAATCTCTGTATATCGCACTTAAAGAGCTGCTACCTCTCTTCTTGGTATCATCATCATTCCCAGAAGCCCTACATATCTCCAGGAATTAGACTACAGGGCTAGTGAGTCAATATTCTTGGTGCTCTCATGTTGTTCTGATAGGAACTGGGCAGAATTCTTCCCGAAACGAACTCCATTGACCTAAATAGCTTACATCAGGGATGACTTTGACCCATTATGTTTTGTATGTTTGTACTACTCAGTATGCCAAATCTTAAGGGCCTAACTTCTGGAACTGACAATAAATATGGTCACTTCATGCTCAGAGCCATCAAAATTCTCACCCTCTCATAGCCTGCCAGTAAAATGTTGTGCTATATGTGCAAAACCAAGTATGTAAATCATTGTGTACCATGCAAGTAACATCTGCTGAAGTGGGATGTGAGTTCAGTGGGATATAATGTGGGGAATTTAGAGATTCAGTGATGAGAGCCAGATCCTCAGCTGCCATAAATTGGTACACCTCTACCTCGATATAACGCTGTCCTCGGGAGCCAAAACATCTTACCGTGTTATAGGTGAAACTGCGTTATACTGAACTTGCTTTGATCCACCGGACTGCGCAGCCCCCTCCTCCCCCCGGAGCACTGCTTTACCGCGTTATATCCGAATTCGTGTTATATTGGGTCACGTTATATCGAGGTAGAGGTGTACCAACAGACATCAAAATCAATAGAGATATGTCTATGTTCACCACCCGAGGAGAGGTGCTCAAAGAACAAGATTGTATTTTGTATTATAGAGAAAATAGGAGTCAGAGGTCAGAGATAAAGGAAGAATATAGAGAAAAGTTAAGCCAATCTCTCCAATTTCTCTGTGCAAAAGTCTTTACCCACAACTGCTCCTGGCACAAGGTGAAGAAACTGCAGGGCACCCAAATCCTGTAGTGCTCATAATCCTGGAGTAAAATAAATCTTTTTTTTAAAAAGTTTTTATTTATTAAGGTCTATATTCTGCTCCCATTTACACCAGTTAAAATCAGAGCAACTCCACTGAAGTCAATGGAGTTACTCTAGATTCATGCTAGAGTAAGTGATAGCTCCAAAATACCTACATTGGGGGGTGATTAATATCACCTTTTGGCTAATATTAAATGTGTTATCAGTTTAATTACTACATTCTTAAGAGCCTCTAAAGGCCATGGCATTTTGCATATTGTTATGAAGAGTTTGGGAGTGAAACAGTTAACGCCATATATGTTCTTTGTTAGGGGACATCTCTTGCACTTACAGGGGGTGGACAACATAATCTAATACATCTTTCCCTCTCTTATTATTATAATTCTTTTTTACATTAACATAAACTATTTTACAAGCGATTATAGAAATTATATTTAAAGATAATTTTATCTACCTCAAAAGCAAAATTCAGCAGTTGTTGAGAGTGCATAGCAATATTACACATCAGGATAGGTAGTAAAGAAGAATACTATAGCCTATTGAAATGGTAGGGCAATTTAGAAAGGCAGAATGTAATGAAGCAAGTTGGAATTTGGTCTAGACATCTGAATTAACACCTTTTCCTTTATGAGAAAATCCATGGGATCTTTAGGGACCTATAATCGTCAGAACTTTGTTTTTCTATCTTATCCCAAGGACAGAAGCATAATGGCCCCTAGCACCATCTTCAGGCACTGCAACACACTTGGTTTTCCTCGAAGGTTTCCCATGCAATCACAGTCTTGGCACTGCTCTGTTTTGCCTGTAGACCTGACAGATTTACAGCCAGTGTAGAATGCATTCAAGCTAGTAGGTGCTGTAGTTGTTGAACAATTCCATTCCATAAAGACTGCCAACTGGAAGGATGCCACTGTACACTAGACAAGGAATCCTTCATTATTTTCTCCATGAACCTACCTGCGATCTAGAAGGTACCAAAAAACCTCAGAGTACCAGGCCTTTTATTTTTATTTTATTTTTCTTTAGGCCCGGATCTAGAGGGAAAGGAAAGCCAGGGGTTGGCAAAAGTAGATTTTTTTTTTAAACCACAAAAACAACTTCTTCACTACCACAAAATAATGCAAACGTCTCTGGCAAAAAGCCAATGATCTTCCTAGCCAATGCGGAACTGGTAAAAGGCCAAACATCCAGCAGTTTTGCTTTAGGTACAAAAAATATTTTGCACAGTGCTAGTCTTGCAATGGGATGTAAATGAGAGCCAGGATGTTTGTTAGGTGCAGATAGGCAGGGAGGCTGTTCTAGGTCATGGAGAGAAATGCACAAAGAAATCGACTGTTCCTTATGGAGACACAGAGACACTGGCATTCAAGGTGTATTTTAAGGTAACTCTGTCTCTTCTTTTAGCTTCTTGTCCCTCCATGGGGAGCAGTGAAACTGCATGCAGTTATTTGTACACATAGCTAAAATACAAAACTTCACAACTTTTATGCAAATGCGGAACTAATTGTGTGTGTGCAGGCCCGCATGTTCACACAGTTTACTCTTTTTTTTTCAAATGCAGCCTGGATGGAGAGCTGAATAAATGTCATATAAATTCTCAATGTGAGACACAGTTCATAGCTTCTGCTTTAGCCTCTTCTGAGAAAGCCAATTCCCAAAAGTGAAAACCACTGACATTTCACAGGAGCACTTGATTCATTTCGCTTTTGTTTGTTAAGCAGTATCTGTTAACGTCCAAGTTATTCCCTGCTTCCTACAAAGCTCCCTGAAATAGTAGTGGCTCAGGCGTGTAATTTGTGGTAATTAAACTAGTGTGAAATTTGCATTGTCAGGAAATGCATGGCTCTTTTTTGGCCAGCCACTGGTCTATTTATAGAAATACACTGTACCATTTCCTTGAGAGGCAGAGACATCAAGAAACAGATACTGAGAGAAAGCCAATTTGCTTGACCAAAACATCCATTACCTTTATCACCAGAGGAAGCTGAAAAATAATCAATTAGAACACTTCACTTGCGAATGACTAATTGAATTATTAAACATACAGTCACCATGAAGTCACTGTGGTAGACTAAATATTAATACTGCTAAAGGCATGAAATGTTATCAATAATTTACTGATTTACACAAACTGGAAACCAGAACCTCATTTAGTCTATTACCTCTCATGACTAGTCAAGGTTTCCAGTTTTGTCAGTTTTAAAGAACTGGTGTAACTTTCTCCAACACCATATTAATAAGGTACTGCATCCAGAGGTGTGGTCAGCTAATTAGCTCAGAGCAGACAGGTAAATGGATTGACTTCTACTTATCTCACTTATCAATTTGGCCCATGCTGCTACTAAACTGGTCAAGTCCTAGCTCAGAAATCAGTCCTCCACCCCTTCCTCAATCCAAGTAGCAATTACTTGAGTCATCCCATTGACTTCAGTGGTGCTTTCTATCTTACATAGTTATATGGCTCCCAGTGTTGCAGTATGTGAGGATCTTACAATATTTAATGTATTTGTCCTAAAATACCACTACCAGGCAGGGCAATGCTATTATCCCCACTTTACAGATGCAGAATGGAGGCACTGAGAGGCTAAGTGACTTGCTCGATATCACACAGAAGGCCTGTGGCAGCACAGGGAGTTGAATGCAGGCTTCCCGAGTCCTAGGCTAATGTCCTAACCGCTGGACCATCCTCCCTTTCTAAGTGCATCCACAGCAATAGATAGACTGTGATAGACTTCAATGAGTAAAGACCTCGGGATTTGTCCCACTGTGATGTCAGAGAAAACAAGTAGCCAGACAGACACACTGACTATATGTGGAAACACTGGATCTGGACTCTGCTTAGTATACAAGAGAGGGGGATGGCAGTAAAGCTTGAGGGGGGCCTTCAAGCTTTGGAACAAGCTCCTATCCTTTGCCCCAGATAGCCCATGGTGACTAGAACTGTCTGTAACATTTCTGACAAAATGAATTCTGCTGAAATACAGTGTTTTGTTGAAGCCCAAATATTTTGCAGAGGAGTCCTGGTTTTCACTAAGCTTTTGTCAGAAAGGTTTTTTTTTTATTTTATTCTGGGCTTTTTCTGGTCATATCTGACCAGAGAGACAGAACCCTGAGTTCTTTTATTTGAAAATGGATACCTTGACACAATTCCATTTCACAAAAACATTCAAAAGGTTTTGTTCAAATACAGAGCAAAAGCAAGTTTTGAACCCTCTCTAACGCTGCTGCAAAACAGAACTGTTGTCCTCTGGACAGCTCTAATATTGATCTTTGGGGCACAATGCAGGATGCATCGAGTTGCTGAGGCGGATACAGAGGGAAGGGTTTGTACATGAGGGTGAGGAGTTTTTCAGGCTGTTATGAGGTTAGCTGTTAATTATAATTTTGTGTGCCTGACTGTGGAATGAGGTGCTTAACTTTAGTCAGACAAGTTTGATTAAGTCATTGCTGCCAGCTATGCTGCTGTAGTGTCAACACTTACTACAGTGACAGAAGGTTTTTTTGCTTTTTATCACTGTGGTAAACCCCCCCCCCCCTCGAGAGGCGATAGCTAGGTTGATAAAAGGATTCTTCATTTGTCCCAGATGCGTCTACGGGGGGCCAGGGTTCATCATCATCATCATCATGTTCCTATTATGTCTCTGGCATTTAGGGCAGTGACGAAGCTCCTCCACTCCTGTCTCTTTCTTGCAAGTCTTTCAATGGTTCCCCAGCTGCGCCCCAGGTTTTTCAGTTCAGCTTCCACAGCTCTTTGCCATGTTGGTTTCGGGCGGCCTCATTTTTGCTTGCTTTCAGGTGTCCATCTTATTGCCACTCTGGTGATGGAATCAGTTTCCATCCTAAGCACATGGCCAATCCATCTCCACCACCTCCTGGCAATGATGGTGCTCATATCTTCTTGGCTGCACTGTGTCAGTAGATCTTGGTTTGAGATTATTCTGGGCCAAAAGATACACAGGATTTTTCTGTGGCAGGTTGTATGGAATGAAGACAGTTTGGACAGGTCATACTTTCTCATTGCCCAGCATTCTGCACTATAAAGTAATGTTGAAAGTACGCAGCTCTAACAAATCTTGAGTTTGGTTTTGGTGTTGTATTTTGATGATTTCCAGACTGTATTTAAGCTAATGAAGGTGTTCCTGGCTTTATTGATTTTGTTCTGGATGTCCTGGCTTGTTCCACCATCCTGGCTGATGGTGCTGCCCAAGTATGTGAATGTTTCTACATTGGTGAGAACATAATCCTCTCTCCATACTGGTGATGGTGAGACAATAGTAGAGGTCATGATATACGTCTTATTGTGGCTGATTTTTCAGTCCAATTTGGTGGCTGAATGCGTTGAGTCGAGTTGTTTTTTCTTGTATATGGTGTTGGGTATGTGATAGGGGAGCGAGATCATCTGCGAAGTCCAGGTCTTCAAGGAATGAGAAGGGTGTCCATTTAATGTCTCTTGGCACGTCTTCTGTTGTACGCTGCATTACCCAGTCAATGGCAATGTTGAAGAGGATCCCTGACGTACTCCTGTTTTGACTTCAAAACTGAGCTCACTGTAATCAATGCTGCATGTAAAGTTGAAATAAAAGCTTTTGATGAAGTTGATTATACAGAGAGGGATTCTATATGCCTGCAGAATGTGCCATATGCTGGTCCTGTGAATGATATCAAAAGCCTTCTCAAAGTCTACGAAGTGTGACAAAGCTCTGACCTTGTCTCCATGTCTTCCTGGCAGATTTCGCTAGCCTCAGAGGCTCATTGTGACCTTCCACGTAGCCCTTCTCTCTCTAGAGGCAAGGGTCACAGCCTACTGAGCCATTTTCATCATAAGCCAGCAAGGGAGGAGAGGAGAAGCAACCCTCCCTCACACAGTCCCTGTTGTCTCCCAGTCTCAGTGATTGATCAGGGGGAAGGGAGAGAAGGGAAAAAGGTGAGAGCCTGGGCCCGCCCTCTACTCCAGACTCCAGCCCAGGGACCCTAATAGAATCAGCTATGGTAGCTGACTTTTTGAAAACAGGATGCATACAATTCCCTGGGCCACTTCCACACAGCAGCCCCCACCTCCTCAATATCTCCTTCACCCTTACCTCAGGGCCTCCTTCCTTGTGCCTGATATGGTTTGTACTGCTCAGTTTCTCCAACAGCATGGCTTCCTCCTACAGCTCCTGAAACACATGCCCACCTGACTAACTGGGAGGCTTTTAACTAATTTCAGCCAGCCCCTGATTGGCTTCAGGTGTCCCAATCAACCTAGCTGTCTTCCCTGCCTTCTGGAAAGATCTTAATTGGCCCCAGGTGTCTTAATAGACCTGGAGCTGCTGCCATTTACTTATCTTGGTAACAGGGATTTGTTTAGCCTGTGGCTAATATATCTGTCTCCCACTTCTTTTCTATAGCCATCTGGCCTTGCCCCGTCACAGAAGTTTATGTAGAGTTGCCGTTGCCATTCTAAGCATTGTTCTATTATGTTTTGTAGAGTGAAGATCCATGCCCTTTCCGAAAACTGGCTTGCTCTTTTCTAAGAACGCTATTGACTGCCTCTGATATACGCTGGACTCTGATCTTACACAATACTTTGCTTGGCACAGATAAAAGTGTGATACCACGCCAGTTATTATAAACACTGAGAGTTCCTTTCTTTGGTACCTTCACTATAACCCCATTGGTCCACTCATCTGGTACTTTTCTCCTTTCCCAGACTGATGTAAATAGCGGGGCCAGGATAGATGCTGCTAACTTAGGATATATCTTGAACAATTCTGCATTCAAGTTATCCTTGCCAGGAGCTTTCCCATTTTTTTAAGGATTTGGTGGTTTGAATTATCTCTTCCTTAGTTGGGGTTGTCTGTGGGGGCCAGGGTTAAGTTGACCTAACTATAATGCACAAGGTGTGACATTTTTTACAGCCCTGAGGAATGTAGCTAGTTCAACCTATGTTTAGGTGTAGACCAAGCCTGGAGGGAGGAATCAGAAGAAAGAGACTGTTTCATGTCTAGGGTTATTCTGAAAAAAGGGAATTTGCTAAGTACTTAAAAATCTGGATGCTAATCCAAATTTCTAGGATCTGTGAAACTTGACTGGGCACTGATATTTTCAATAGAGCTATAATATATCAGGAATGGGACAGAAATAGTTTGAGAGCAGCCTTTCCTCTTCCAGGCCAGGATTTATTATTAATAATATTTATATGCATTATAAAATCACTTCGAGGCCCTGACAGAGATCAGGGTCCTACTGTGTTAGGTGCTGTACAAACACACAGTAAGAATCACTCCCTGCTGCAAAGAACTTAAAGCATAACTAGTCACGACAAACACTGACTCCCAGTCCAGTGCCCTATTTACTAGGAGCCTGGGCACGAATGTGCAAAAGTGAAAAAATAACTTTGAAAAGAGTTGTCAAACATTTTCAAACCTCAAAAACATTATTTTCTAATTGGGGTTTGGCTCACATTTTGGATGAAGGATTGGATTGCTTTCCATTTTACCCAAGCTGGGTTCCTTATCCCTAATTAGTCTTGAATTGCCCAATGAAATAATATCACCATAGTTATACTTTTTAACCATTATTTTTGCCTGCTTGTGAGTTAGATCATATCTTTTTCAGTAAATTATTTATTTCTGAAACTCATTACTATCTGCTTTGCCTATGACTACACAAATAAGCATATGCCTTGACTCAACCATTCTATTTATAGTATCAATCTACCTATACAGCCAAGATTTGAAACGTGACTAATGATTTTGGGCGTCTCCATTATGGAATATTCAATTTTAGATATCTTAAAAGGTCCGATTTTCAGAAAGTGCAGAACACATGACCTCTTAAAATCAGGCTCCTTTAAATAAACTCTAGTTAGGTGTCCAAGAATTGAGGTGTCTAGAATCACTTATCATTTTTGAAAACATTTCACACAAATACAAATACACACGTACAAATTCCCCTTTTGGGATGCACATTAGGGCTGGTCAAAAATTTCCTACTGATGCTGTTTTCCAAATAAAATTGTTTTTGACTAGATGAAAATGTTGACCAAACTGGAATGTATCTTCCATGTTGTACCACAGCAGCTCATGAAGAGCAAAGACAGTAGTGCATTGTGGGAAAGGTATTCTGACTCAGGAGCCCAGCCTATGGAGGAGAATGGGATAACAAGGCACCCAAACTACCACTGTGATGATGCACCATGGTTTCCCAATCAAAATATTTTGGTTTTCAATTTTTCACACAAAAGTTGAAATTTTCTGCAGGATTGTTTTTCCCTCTGACCAGCTTTGATGCAAATACTATAGATAATTCACAACACTTTCATCTCCTGAAAACTTTTCCATAGAGACTTCCTCTGTCTTTAAAATTTTCACCAATGAGCTACATCCTCTTCAGTTCCAATAATTCAGATCGGAGTTAAGTGGTGAGAAACGTTCAGCATACAGAGACCCAACAACTGCTTTAGAGCCCTAACAACTGCAAAACAAAGATGCTCTATGTTGGCCTAATCTTGTGAGAATTAGGAACATGTAGGGGCGAACCAAATAGTTTGAGAATTTTCCAACTCAAGCAGGAAAACTATTTTTGGGGGTAACAAATGGGACTACCGAGCACAATGCAGTTTAGTAATTAGGTTAGAAGGCTTAAGCAAATGACCCAATTACAGCAATGAAAGATGAAGATGGGAATTTAGATTAATGTAAGCTTACTGTAATTCTAGACTGATAACACTTTAGTAGGTTATTCTGGCATTATTTAAAAAAGTAATAATCCTTGCTTATTTCAGCTCAGGTTTCATTCTAGGTCTGCCCAGTACTGTATTTGTTGTTAAGATTTAGAAACAGATACATTCATGTACAGTAGAATTGGAAGAGAGGGTGATTTACAGACATTTTCATTTTTCAAATCTTTTTAAAAAATAAATTTGAGGGCTGCCGAGAGGTACTGGATCGACAGATCTGGAAACTTGTTGTCCGTTGTTTATTCAAAGAAAACTACAACATGGCAGACAGGAAATATTGTCCAGTGGTTAGGGTGTGAGATGTAGGAGTTATACAAGATGTGGGCAACTTGGCGGACATTATTTCAGGAGGCGTTTCTAGTGGGATTCTGAACAGATTGGTAGTAGGTCTCACACTATTCAATATTTTCATCAATGATTTGGAAGTAAATAAAAAATCATTGCTGATGAAATTTGTGGATGACATCCAAAGACTGGCAGAGTGTCATAGAGTTTAGGGCCAGAAGGGACCACCAGATTGTGTAGTCTGACCTCCTGTGTAGCACAGGCCATCAACACCAACCAGCATCTGCACAGTAAACACAACAGCCAAAATTAGACCACAGTATTTCAGGGCACAGGAGACTAGACCATTATGTGCCACAGGTAGAGAATAGGAGGGCCTGATGAACAACAGTGGTCAAAGCCCTTGCAATGGCAGAAATGATTAAGTGACATATACTCAGATAATCCTGGCAAGTGACCAACACCCACATGCTGCAGAGGAAGGCAAAAAATCTCCAAGGTCACTGCCAATCTGACCTGGGGGAAAATTCCTTTCTGATCCCACACAGGGTGATGAGTTAAACCCTGAACATGTGAGCAAGAGCCAACCAACCAAACACCCGAGAGACCGAATGCTCAGAATCACCTTAGAGTCTTGGGCCCAACCTGCCCAATGTCCCATCTCCAGCTGTAGCCATCCCTGATGCTTCAGTGGAAGAAGATTTAAAACAAAAACAAAAAACAAAAAAACCCTCCCAGAATATACTGGGTGGAAAAATTCCCTTCTTGACCTCTGCTTGTAGCCATCTGAAACCCAGAAGCTTGAGTTTTATGAACAGAGCTCTTGAGTGGTTAATCATGAGGACAGGGCAGTCATACAGAGCAATCTGCATCACTTGGTTAGCTGGGCCTGTTCAAACACAATGCATTTTAATACAGCCAAATTCGAAGTCATACCCATTTAGGAACAAGGAAAGCAGATCATACCTATAGAATAGAGGATTGTATCCTGGAAAGCAGATAGTATCACTGAAAATAAAGTAGGGGTCATAATGGACAAGCTCCCAGTGCAATGCGATAGTAATAAGGGCTAAAGTGATGCTTGGGAGTCTACACAGGGGAATAGTGACTAAGAGTAGTGATCTTACCTCCGTTTATGGCATTAGTGAGACTGACACTGGAATATTGTGTACAGGTCTCATGCCCACATTTAAAAAAAGATGTTAAAACATTGGAGAGGGTTCAGAAAAGAGCCACAAAGAGGATTAGAGGTCTGGAGAAAAATGCCTTCCAGTGAGAAACTTAAAAAGCTCAATCCGTTTAGCTTATCAAAAAGAAGATTGAGAGGTGATTTGATTACAATGTATAAATACCGTCTTGGGGAGAAAATACTGGGTACTATAGGGCTCTTTAGTGGAGAAAGACATAACAAGAACCAATGGATCGATGCTGAGGACAGACAAATACAAATTCTAAATTAGGTACAAATTTTTAACAGTGAGGGTAACTAACCACTGGAACAAACTACCAAGGGAAGTGGTGGATTCTCCATCTTTTTTCTTGATGTCTTCAGATTAAGACTGGATCCCTTTCTGGAAGATATGCATCAGTGAAACATAAGTTATTGGGTTCAATACAGGGCTAACTTGGTCAAATGGAATGGTCTGTGTGATACAGGAGGTCAGACTAGATGATATAATGGTCCTTTGTCTCCTTAAGCTCTGCCTATGAACCTTTATTTGTATCTTATCAGACTTCACACATTAAGCAAGAATAAAGCTGGTTAATATTTGGATGAGAAATCTCTAAGGAAAACTGAAGGTGCATCAAGAAAATGTGACTGAGTATGTATGATCCTATCAGCCCTTGTAGTTCCAACTGGCAAAGGATTCACTGACATGTGATGGCAACTCCTATCAGGCCTGACAAACTCACTACACCTTTCACATTTCTGTCATACTATTTATATATAAAGAATGTCATATAAGGTATCAAGTAAGAGCTTATATCTTACTGGTCATCATAATCATTGTGAGGTGCATGTAGAGGTGTTATTCAAGAAGTTGTAGGTATGTACTAAAAATGTATTCAAAGCATGTAACCGGGAAAGGTTGGTAAACAACATTCTACACAAAGGAAGGTTGATTTGCCTGCCCTTCTAGGTCTTGGATGTAAAGGGAGTAGGATAAGCCAAAAACAATGGGAAATAACATTTGCATCACAAGTCAACAGGAAAAGCAAATTAACAAGAGAATGAGAAAAGGGACATGGCTCTAGTACTCTGGAGAACAAGCAAGTAAGAACACTTTTCAAAGGTTACTGGACTACATGAAATGGTGAAAAAAGACACTGTGGTTAACCATCATGGGAGGAGCAAAAAGGACAGCGCTACTTGGCTTAATAAATGTTGGACCCTGGCCCTGGGGGCTGGTCATGTTGAGAAGTTGCTTTAGGTGAGAAACTTACGCTAGACAAAGATTTTAGCCCACTAAAGTAAGCTTAGTCTCTTATCAGGGTTTTATACTTTTGTTATATTTGTAACCCTACCTGTTTCTACTCTCCTTACTCAGTATCACTTGAATCTCTGTGTTTGTTAATAAACTTATCTTTGTTTTATCATACATGTGAATTCTTAATTGAATCAAGTAAGTTGGTATGCACACTGTCTTTGGAGGCAGCGGATTTGGAAATTACTTTGTGTTCAGTAACAGAGGCTGGATACCACAACAGCATGCTCTTCAAAGGGGGGAATTTTGACAATAGCCTAGAGAACAAGCTCCATGGCAAACACCTAGGACTATTAACTGTGATATACCAGGCTTCCCCAGGACTACATCACCTCACACCCTGCAAAAATGGGTGAGATTGAAAGGGGGACTTAAAGATAGATACTTCCTGAAGGGAGGGAAACAGGGACTTTGGGCTAAGGTGTGCCAGACCCCAGAGGCTAGGGTTTCTGAGAAGATGGAAAGACCTTTAGTAAGAGAGATATGCATGTAGATGTTTTGTTATTTTAATGTGTTTCTCTTGTTAAACTGTGCTACCACAGTTAAGATTAAACAATACTTTGTTTAAGAAGGCTGTTTTTAGTCACTGTCCTCACCTACTGGTCACAGCTCCTGAAAGGAAGTCTTGCAGGTGATCAAAACCAGTCAGTCCTGCTGAGTAATCACAGCTGGTACACAAGGTGCTATAGTCTGGCAGCCAGTCTGAGAGTGGGAGAATTTTGGGATTCCACCCCAAGAGAAGTAAAGGCAAGAAGCCTCAGACTTCAAAGGGTGCACTCAGATAGATTGGGGAAGGAGTCAAGGGGGCAGCTAGCCCTGAACTGTGACAATAGGTACTCTTTATATACGTAAATTGGGGCCCAAACGTGAACCCTTCACATATAGAAGGATCTTTCTTGTTGCCTTCTCTACAGGAGACCTGAATTTATGTGTATGAAGAAGCAACTAAAAATATAAGTAAGGACAGTTACCTGTTCCGTAACTGGCGTTCTTCGAGATGTGTTGCTCCTGTCTATTCCACAGTAGGTGTGCGTGCTCGCCACGTGCACCGGTGCCGAAAGTTTTTCCCTTAGCAGCATCCGTAGTGGGGGAGCACCGCTGCGACCCCTGGAGTGGCACCGATATATCGCGCCATAAAGGGGGCTGTGTGCTCCCCCCACCCTCAGTTCCTTCTTGCCAGACAACTCCGACAGAGGGGAAGGAGGATGGGATGTGGAATAGACAGGAGCAACACATCTCGAAGAATGCCAGTTATGGAACAGGTAACTGTCCTTTCTTCTTCGAGTGATTGCTCCTGTGTATTCCACAATAGGTAACTCCAAGCTATACCTGATGGAGGTGGGTAGGAGTTATAAATGATAAGAGTTAAGGGTTACCCGGGCGGAGCACCGCCCTACCAAACCCGGCGTCGTCCCTTGTTTGGGAAACGATCGCATAGTGCGACGAGAAGGTGTGGACAGAGGACCACGTAGCAGCCCTGCAGATGTCCTGAATAGGGACATGAGCCACATAGGCAGCCGACAAGGCCTGGGCTCTCGTTGAATGAGCCTTTACTATAGGAGGCGGGGGAACCCCTGCCAGGTCATAACACGTGCGTATGCACGAGGTGATCCAGCGGGAGATCTGCTGGGTGGAAACCGGTTGCCCTCTCATGCGCTCGGCCGATGCAATGAAAAGCTGAGGGGTTTTCCGGAATGGCCTTGTTCGATCTAAGTAAAAGGCCAGTGCCCTACGTACATCTAGCATGTGTAGGTGTCGTTCCTCATTGGAGGAATGGGGCTTAGGACACAGGGCTGGCAGAAAGATGTCCTGGTCCATATGAAACGCCGAGACCACCTTCGGCAGGAAGGCCGGGTGCGGGCGAAGCTGGACCTTCCCCTTATGGAAGACAGTGTACGGGGGTTCTGAGTTCAGCGCCCTAAGCTCCGAAACCCTGCGTGCTGAGATGATAGCCACCAAAAACGCCACTTTCTCAGATAAGTGGGACCAGGAGTGGAGGCCCCATGAGGTGTGACAGTATCAGGTTCAGGTCCCAAGGCGGGACCGGGGGTCTAGCATAAGGGAACGCTCTGTCCAAACCCTTTAAAAACCTGGAGGTCATGTGGTGGGAGAACACGGACTGTCCCGCCACCTGAGGGTGGAAGGCTGAGATGGCCGCCAGGTGCACCCTGATCGAGGAGGGCGCCAGCCCTTGGGTCCTAAGGGACAGGAGGTAGTCCAGGACCAGCTGGAGCTGAGCCGACTCGGGGGAGGAACCTCTCTCCCTTGCCCACATGGAGAACCGATACCACTTAGCCAGGTAGGACCTCTGGGTGGACGGCTTCCTGCTCTCAAGCAGGACCCGTCTAACAGCCTCAGTATACCTCCACTCCTCCGCATCTAGCTACAGAGCAGCCACGCTGTCAGGTGGAGCAGGGCCAGGTTGGGATGGAGGAGACAACCCCCATCCTGGGAGAGGAGGTCCGGGCGGAGCGGCAGCCTGCGAGGGGGGGCCGCCATGAGTTGCAGTAAGGTCCCGTACCAATGTTGAAGGGCCCAATCCGGGGCTATCAGGATAATCTTTGCCCTGTCTGATTTCACCTTCTGTAGGACCCTGCCTATGAGGGGGAAGGGCGGGAAGGCGTACATCAGGGGCCCTGACCAACTGAGCAGGAACGCGTCCGTCATAGCCCTGTCGCCCTCTCCCACCCTGGAGCAGAACCTGGGACACAGGCGATTTTTGGCGGTGGCGAACAGGTCCACCTGGGGAGTACCCCACTGTAGGAAGATCCACTCTGCTACTTCCCTGTGCAGGGACCACTCGTGCTGTTGTGAGAACACCCTGCTCAGGCGATCCACAAGCGTGTTGGTCTCGCTGGGGAGATGGAATGCTCGAAGGAGGATGTCGTGGGCTATACAGAACTCCCACAGGAGCTGGGCTTCCTGACATAAGGCCGTGGAGCACGTGCCCCCTTGCCTGTTGATATAATACATTGCGGTGGTATTGTCCGTGAGGACTCTGACCACCTTCCCCTGTAAACGCTAGCGGAAAGCCATGCATGTCAGGCGCACTGCCCTGAGTTCTCTGACATTTATGTGTAGGGCCAGTTCCCTGGGTAACCACAACCCCTGGGTCCTGAAGTCCCCCATGTGGGCACCCTAGCCCAGTCCAAGGAGTCCGACACCAGATCTAGTGTGGGAGGGGGATCGCGGAAAGGAACCCCTTGGAGCGTGTTTCTCGGGAGAGACCACCTTTGCAGCCTGCCATCACCATTGGCGGCACCGTGACGACCTTGTCTAGGCCGTCCCTGGCCTGTGAGTACTGGGAGGCCAGCCAGAGCTGAAGGGGTCTCATCCTGAGTCTGGCATGCCGCACCACCGAGGTGCACGCAGCCATGTGGCCGAGGATTTGAAGGCACACCCGAGCCGTGGTCACCGGGAAGGCCGAGACCGAGGCGATGAGGCCTTTGAGCGCCTCGAACCTGTCTCTTGGGAGGGAGGCCGTGGCCGTCCGGGAATCTAGCAGCGCTCCTCTAAATTCTATGCGCTGGACGGGTACTAATGTGGATTTCTCCTCGTTTACCACTAGGCCTAGAGTTGAGCAGGTGCATAGCAGGAAGGTTATCTGCTGCTGCACCTGGGACTGGGACTTGCCCGTGAGCAGCCAATCATCCAGGTAGGGAAAGATCTGCAGCCCTCTCCTCCTGAGGTGGGCCGCCACCACTGCCATACACTTCGTCGAGAGGCCAAAGGGGAGGACCGTAAACTGGAAGTGGTCCTGACCCACCAGGAAACGGAGGAAGCGCCTGTGACCCTCAAAAATGTGGATGTGGAAGTACGCATCCTGGAGGTCCAGCGCTGCAAACCAATCCCCCGGGTCTAGGGAAGGAATAATAGAGGCTAGGGACACCATGCGGAATTTGCAGTGAACCAGAAACTGGTTGAGCTTCCGCAGATCAAGGATGGGCCGAAGCCTGCCCTTCGCTTTTGGGATGAGGAAATACCTGGAATAGAATCCCTTGCCCCGGAATTCCCAAGGTACCCTCTCCACGGCTCCCAGGGAGAGGAGGCGCTGTACCTCCTGATCTAGAAGGAGCGCATGATCCGGATCCTCCACCGACTCCCTGGTGGGAGGGCAACTGGGAGGGGGTGAAACAAATTGCAACCTGTACCCCAGGGATATAGTGTTGAGGACCCAGTGGTCCGTAGTGATATGGAACCATTGCAGACGGAAGGGAGGTAAACGATTGGCAAACCTGAACTTTATTAACTGGGGGGGGGGTAAACCTGGCAACAGGCCCGGTGACCCCCCACAAGCAGTCAAAAACACCGTTTCCCTGGCCTCCTGGCCTTAGAGGGCCCCGGACGAGGGGCCGAATGGGATTGGCATTGTGACCAGCATCTCTGCTCCTGTTGCTTCTTAGGCGGGGGCTCATATCTGCCCTGAGCCTGTGGAGCGGAGGTGTGGGGCCTGGGCTTGTCCTTGGCCGGCGGGACGTACAGGCTCAGCATCTGCAGGGTACGGGAGTCTTTCATCCCGTGCAGACGCGTGTCTGTTTGATCTGCAAACAGGGCCCGACCGTCGAATGGCAGGTCCTGCATGATCGACTGGGACTCAGCTGATAGCCCAGAGAGCAAAAGCCAGGACGCCCTTCTCATGGAGACCGCCGCAGCCATCGAACGAGGCCGCCTGGAGGCCGCCTGGAGCGCTGCTTTAGCCGCCATCGCACCCTCATCAACCAGAGCCCGGAACTCCTTCCTGTCCTTCTCATGGAGGGAGGGCTCAAACTTGGGGCTGGACCCCCAAAGGTTAAAATCATATCTGCTCAAGAGTGCCTGGTGGTTGGCCACTCTGAGCTGAAAACTCGCAGACGAATAAACCTTTCTTCCAAAGGAGTCCAGCCTGCGAGCGTCTTTGTCCTTGGGGTGGGGGCAGGTTGGCCGTGCCTCTCCCGGTGGTTAACGGACTCCACCAATAGAGAGTTTGGAGCCGGGTGAGAGTAAAGGTAGTCGTGCCCCTTTTGGGCTCAAAGTACTTCCGCTTGGCCTTTTTAGAAATAGGGCCAAGGGATGCGGGGGTCTGCCAGAGGCCAGAAGTAATATTGGCCACTCCCTCATGGAGTGGGAGGGCCACGCGCCCCGGCGTCGAGGAGGTAAGGACATTGAACAATGTGTCCGATGGTTCCTCCATCTCCTCAGCCTGGAGCTGGAGGTTCGATGCCACCCTCCTGGAAGGGAGGAAGGGCAGCCACGGAGTCATCCGGTGCCGAGGAGCTCGGTGCCGCGGTGTCTTCGGAACCTGGCAGTACAGGTAGTCCGACGTCCTGACCCTGGGCCCGAGTCGGTGCCGGAGGGTCGGTGCCCGCTGCCTCACCCCAGTGCCGAGGCGGTGACATCGGCTGGGCCTGGGACGCTCCCGCCACAGAGCGGGGGCCTGGCGGTGCTGGTGCCTGGGGCCACGGTGCCCACTGGCACCACTGTCCCTGCCAGGGAACAGCCTGGCGCCTTCCACGGCGGGTGCCGGAGTATGAACGCCAGTGCCGATGACGACGAGACCTATCCCTGTGGGAATGGCTCGAAGAAGAGCGACGATGCCTTTTAGTGCCTCCCCATGGTCTCCAGGAGTGGAGGAGGTCAGCTTGCTCACAGATGACCCTGCTTGCGGTGTGGAGGCGCGCCGCGGCGCGCGGCTCAGCCCTTCAACTCGGGACCGTGCCTCGACCTCGGAGACGTCCGGAGAAGAATGATGGGCACTCAGAGGCGGCTTCCCATGGGACTGGGGGCCCGACTGAGGTGGCGCTCCCGGCACTGGAAGCTTCATGATGTCGCATGTGGCCTGAGCTGCCTCTGGTGTCGAAGGCATTCTCACCTCTGGCGAGGAGCGCGTGGACAGCACCGGACTACTCCGCTCCACCTGAGTCGGAGGTCTCGGTCCCGATGGGGCTCGTGGGCTGCCCAACCCGGGTCTTGCCTCACCCCGTTCCTTCTCCCGGCGCCACTGAGTCTTCCCTTGCTTCTTAGAAGGGGAGCGGTGCCGACTCGTCAACGGCGCCTCGCTGCCCACCGACGATGCGGTACCGGGCGCGGAATCAGGATGGTGCACTGGGGGCGCTTCGCTATGCACCGAAGACACGGTGCCTGGCACAGGGTCGGCTTGACGCGCCAGTGCCGGGGCCAATGCCGACTCCATAAGGAGAGCTCGGAGTCGGATCTCACGCTCCTTCTTTGTTCGCGGCTTGAAGGAGCGGCAAATTTTACACTTTTCACTAACATGAGACTCGCCCAGACAGTGAAGACACTGAGAGTGTGGATTGCTTCTGGGCATGGAGTTGCGACAGGAGTCGCACGACTTGAACCCTGGGTCACGGGGCATGCCCCGAGCCAGGCACTAATAAGAGAAAGTT
The DNA here is from genome assembly GCF_002925995.2 of Terrapene triunguis. Taxonomy (NCBI): domain Eukaryota; kingdom Metazoa; phylum Chordata; order Testudines; family Emydidae; genus Terrapene; species Terrapene triunguis. Next base: position 61,989,253 of record NW_020664393.1, on the reverse strand, counting down.
CAACAAGGAAAAGTCCCGTGAAAACTGGATACCACTAAGGCTATAAACGCTGCAGCCAAGGCTGGAGCAAGTTCCGACTACCTTCACTGGCGGCAAGAAGGAACTGAGGGTGGGGGGAGCACGCAGCCCCCTTTATATCGGCGCCACTCCAGGGGTCGCAGCGGTGCTCCCCCACTACGGATGCTGCTAAGGGAAAAACTTCCAGCACCGGTGCACGTGGCGAGCATGCACACCTACTGTGGAATACACAGGAGCAATCACTCGAAGAAGAACCAATGTTACTAGTTGACATAGTTGCAATAATGATCCTCAGCTGTTGTAAATGGGTACAAATCTATTCAAGGCAATGTCTAGTTACATCAAGAGCTGGTTGAAATAAGTTTGATTGGACCATTTTCCATATGAGAATGCAGTTTCATCAAAATTGAAATGATTTGCGAAATCAGAGCCATTTCACCAAAATTTTGTTTCGGAGAAAAAACAGGAAAAAAAATATTCTGACAATGTCAAAATATTCAGTTTTGACATTTTCGGAACAATGTGTTTCAATTTTTTGTTTTGAAACAATATTTTGTAGTGAAATGTCTTAATTTTATATATATTACGTTATAATCAAAATCCAAACAAAACATTTCAGTTAATCTGAAATGAAAAACTATTTTGGAATTTTCCTTCATGAGCATTTTGAAATTTTCAGGTTTTGTTCCAAATAGGAATAAAGCCAAATTTCAAAATCTAAAAATCCTTTGTGAAAGGGAATTTCTGTTCTCCACGCAGCTCTAGTTGTGTCCGTTTACACCGGCTGAAGATCTCATCCAATATCCATAACCAATGTGGCAGTCTAAGTAATCATTAGTTTAAACATAAATATGGTTATCCCCTTTTATGGAGTGGGAATCTGAAGAAGAAAGTCTAAGGCTAAGTCTACACTACAGACCTTACAGTGGCACAGCTGTATTGCAGCAGAGCTCTCCTGTTGGCATAATTAAACCACCCCCAATGAGCAGTGGAAGCTAGGTTGGTGGGAGAGCGTCTCCTGCAGATATAGCACCGTGCATACCAGCGCTTCTGTCCGTGAAACTTATGTCAGTCAGGGTGTGGTTTTTTCACACCCCTGGCTGACAAAAGTTTTACCTACAAAATTGCTAGTGTAGACATAGCCTCAGTGATTTGTCCAAGACAAGAGGTGGAGACAGGGTTAGAGTCACGGTTAGATAGAGTAGTCACATTATGACAATATTAATGAGGGGAGATTTAAATAAAGAAGGAGTAACCTTTTATTTGTCTCATTGGAACACAGAGTAAGATTCTTCTTGGAAAAAGAAGTGCATTAAAAACTCCTCTACAGTTAATTGCTGCAAAATGAGGTGGTCTCCCTTCCTCAAACTATTCTAATCTCATTTAGGAATTCACTCTCGGGGAGTTCCTGGTTCTCGCTACTATGCTCAGCCCATTAGAACACACCCCTCACTCAGTAACTGGGCGGGAGGGGGAAACAAAGACTACTGAACACAAAGGGCTGGATTGTAGCAAATAGTTACAGCCTCATGGTAGGGGCTAACCTGATCAAAAAATGAAAACCAATTTTAGTGAAAAAAAAAAAAAGCTGTGTCCATTCTTAAGTGTTTGAAATGTATCTGTTATTTAAAAAGAAAAACAAAAAAAGTTTCTCTTTTCTCAACATTTTCATCAAAAAATTTTCAATAATATTTTCAATGAAAAATCTGAAACGAAATCAGAAAATGAATTTGCAAAAAAATTGCTCCCTTCACTCTCACAAGAAAATGAATCTCTTTCAAACAGTTTACATTGAAAACAACTTCAATCTTCGGAAAGTTTTCATGAAATAATTTCCCTATTCTTCAGCCAACTCTAGTACAAAGTGTCACAGTCTGCTCTCATTTACACTGGTTACCCTACTGAGCAACTCCTTTGGAGCAGTACCTAAGGCCTGTTCTCTAAACAACTTTTGTATCAGTATAACAATTTCCATTAGGGGAGTGACTTTTTTTTATGGAAAGAGTTATACCAGTAAAACCCCTACTGTGAATGTAGCTATAGCGATATTAAGGTGCCTTATACCAGTATAGCTTATTCCCTTTCTTGTATAGAAACAAGATATACTGGTATAAGAATCTTTGATGTGCAACTGGTAGCAAAATGAGGACAGACACATACATGGAATTAAGTGGCAGGCTGCAACTTTTATTGAATTTTAACACAGGAAAGGGTGCTACCTGCCCATCACCCATACTCTCCTATCCCAGGCATTTAATTGGTTATAGTGTGGGGGTTACAGGACTCCTAACCATATAACCCATAACTGGCACCAGGGTTACAGGGATCCTTTCCACATAATCCATGATTCGGGATAGGCTTAACTCAGCCTACCCCCACCCCCCACCCCGGACTCAGCTCTTTCTGAGTCCTAGCACCCTCCCTGCCACAAGAGCATTAGAGGTTGCAGCAGGGTGGGGACTTCGACCTCCTAGGGCCACAAGGTCTGTCCTTGGTCTGCGAAGGCCACAAGATCACATGAGCCCAAGGCCAAGGAACAAAATCCCAGGCCTTTGACATCTGGGAACTGTTCATTCATTCTCTCTGCGACGAATAAACAACTCCATCCCAGTACCTCAGTTAGGTACTAAGCGTATTCCTACTCAACTCACTGTGGCTTGAAAGTGTTGTGAGGAAGACAAAAAAACCTCTGGATATCTGCCAATTGACTCATAGAGAAAAAATTCCTTCCTGGCCCCCTAATAGGGTGACCAGACAGCAAATGTGAAAAATCGGGACAGAGGGTGGGGGGTAATAGGAGCCTATATAAGAAAAAGACCCAAAAATTGAGACTGTCCCTATAAAATTGGGACATCTGGTCACCCTACCCCCTAAACAGGTGATTGGCTAGTCCTGCATCATCTATCAGGCCAGGTTTCCATTCCTAGCTTAGGTAGGGCGGGCTGCTGGAACAGAACCAAAAGAGGGTCCACATGGCCCCAGCACTGGACTAAACCCTGTGAGCTGAGGAATGCTCACCAGTCAGCACCCTGCTCCTCTGGTTTGCCAATGGATGCCAGAGACATTACCTACTGTCCCTTGGTAAGTGTCACTGGAACTGTCCCCCTTCCACTGCTGGTCCCATCAAGTTTCCCCACTCTTTGATGCGGGTGGATGGCATTTATATTGATATAACTGCATCCATGCTAGGAAGGTTGCTCTGTTATAGTTACAGCTGGTCTACACTGAAAACTTATATCAGCAGAGTTATGTCTCTCAGGGTTGTGAAAAATCCACCCCCCTAAGTGATGTAGCTATGCAGATCTAACCTCTGGTGTAGATAGGAAGAATTCTTCCGTTGACCTAGCTACCGCCTCTCAGGAAGGTCTGGACAAATTGGAGAAATGGTCTGAGTTAAACAGGATGAAGTTTAACAAAGACAAATGCAAAGTGCTCCACTTAGGAAGAAAAAATCAGTTTCACACATACAGAATGGGAAGAGACTGTCTAGGAAGGAGTACGGCAGAAAGGGATCTAGGGGTTATAGTGGACCACAAGCTAAATATGAGTCAACAGTGTGATGCTGTTGCAAAAAAAGCAAACGTGATTCTGGGATGTATTAACAGGTGTGTTGTGAGCAAGACACGAGAAGTCATTCTTCCGCTCTACTCTGCTCTGGTTAGGCCTCAGCTGGAGTATTGTGTCCAGTTCTGGGCACCGCATTTCAAGAAAGATGTGGAGAAATTGGAAAGGGTCCAGAGAAGAGCAACAAGAATGATTAAAGGTCTTGAGAACATGACCTATGAAGGAAGGCTGAAAGAATTGGGTTTGTTTAGTTTGGAAAAGAGAAGACTGAGAGGGGACATGATAGCAGTTTTCAGGTATCTAAAAGGGTGTCATAAGGAGGAGGGAGAAAACTTGTTCACCTTAGCCTCTGAGGATAGAACAAGAAGCAATGGGCTTAAACTGCAGCAAGGGAGGTCTAGGTTGGACATTAGGAAAAAGTTCCTAACTGTCAGGGTGGTTAAACACTGGAATAAATTGCCTAGGGAGGTTGTGGAATCTCCATCTCTGGAGATATTTAAGAGTAGGTTAGATAAATGTCTATCAGGGATGGTCTAGACAGTATTTTGTCCTGCCATGCGGGCAGGGGACTGGACTCGATGACCTCTCGAGGTCCCTTCCAGTCCTAGAATCTATGAATCTATGAATCTATGAATAAACTACAGCGATGGGAGAACCCCTGCTGTCACTGTAGTGAGTGTCCACATCAGAGGTAGTCAATTATTTTTTGACAAAGTCCAAATTTCTTGGTCAAGGTATAGCCAAGGTCCAGACTCCAGAGGAAAAAACAAAACAAAAACCCAACAACAACAATGATGATAATAAGTAAATAAAAAGATTTTGGGATCCGTTCAAAAGCATCTGGTGGTCCGGATTTGACCCGCAGTCTGTCTATTGACTACCCTGGGCTACATTGAAGCACTACAGCTGTGCTGCTGCAGCATTTTAAGCATAGACATACCCTAAGAATTTTACTGAAATCATTGCAAAGCTGGAAGTGTTGGGATTAAAGTAACCTTCTAAGTAACACACTTATACTGAGTGGTGAACTGGAGCCGGTTCGCACCGGTTAGCAAGAACCGGTTGTTAAATTTAGAAGCCAGTGTAGAACCAGTTCCTAAAGGGGCAGGCGGGTGAACAAACTCCGGCCCGCGGGACCCTCCTGCCCAGCCCGCCTGAGCTCCCAGCTTGGGAGGCTCCCTTGGCCCCTCCCCCATTTCCCTCCCCCCTCGTAGAGCCCCAGCGCGCCGCACTGCCGGCGCCAGCGCTCTGGGCAGCTCCGCAGCTCCTGCCACTTTGAGCGGGATGGTAAGGGGGTGGGGCTGCGAGCTCCAGAGGCCGTGTGGCATCCTTACACAGCATCATGGTAAGGGGGCCGGGCCAGGGCTGGGAGGAAAGGTTGGATAAGGGGCAGGGAGCGATTGGAGGGGGCAGAGGCTCTGGGGGGGGGCGGTCAGGGGATGGGGAAGGTGGGGGTTGGGTAGGCGTGGGAGTTCCGGAGGTCTGTTGGGGTGGTGGTGGATGGGGTTGGGGCAATCAGGGGACAGGGAGCGGGGCAGTTTGGTAGGGGGTGGGATCCTGGGGAGCAGTTAGGGGGTGGAGTCTCAGGAGGGGGTGGTCAGGGGACAAGGAGCAGGGGGGGTTGATGGGTTGCGGGTTCTGAGGGGGGTGGTTGGGGTCGGATGGTGGGGGGAGACAGGCACGTGGGGCTTGTACTCACCGCGCGGTTCCCTACCGGGTCTTCGGTGGCGGGGGGGGGGGGCTTCACTCGCCCTGGGGGGGGTACCTGCCGCCGAAAGGCCCCCGAAAACCCGGGGGGGGGGAAGGCCGCCCCCCCCCCGCCACCGAAGTGCCACCGAGAACCCGGTAGGGAACCGGTTCTTAGGATTTTGGGATCTCATCACTACTTATACTTACCCATTAGAGAGGTCTGTTAACTTATGCGCTCTCTCTACCACAGTGCCTAGGTAAAATAGCAAGAGTCAAAAGTCAAGTGAGAAACTTCAAATAAGTTTTCTTGCATTTATGGATTTTCCTCCAGCTCTTAACACTGTTTTAAAATAATCTTTTGTATATATCTTGCATGAAAGTCACATTGTTGATTCACTGAAGGTTTCATAGGGATAAATGTAAGCATTATAGTCAAATCAGTTCTTAGAACACTTATATATGTAGTGTAAGGTTAGAACAGCTATTACTCAGATATTATCACCATAAAATCAAGAGGTAATTGCCAACTTAGAAGATGAAGGAATGGACTTCAAGTAGAAGGCCACAGGCCAGCAAAGCACGAGGAGAAAATGAGCCAATTCTGAAAGCAGGCTGTCAGCCTCCTAGGGGATGGTGCATTTTTCAGTATTCTTGTAACTACTCCAGCTGGCTAACAAACAGATTGGCTCCAGAGCTGGGAGCTGCTTGCCCAATTATCGAGCCCAAAGTAAATGTCCCATCGACCAAGTGTGTGGAAAAGGAAGGGCAATAAAGAAGAGTTGTTGTGTGCTGAATGTCATAAATGAAATAGAAATATACTGTATTTAAATCTAGTAAGTGGGCGGGGCAGAAAGACAGAAATTTAATAGCTATGAACTTAGAAAGTAATTATTTTTAAAACGAACATGTGGTGAAAGGGAGGCGGATTGGTGGCCCTGGAGGAAAAATGGGAAAACCTTTCACTTCTCGGTTGCCAACTTGAATCCAGCCCAGGATAGTAAATGGATGTTATTAATTCTATTTGTTGATTGTCTGGTGGTCTATGCTAGATGAGTTTGGTGTTTGCAGTCCAATACTCAGCAGACATCTGTTCATATTGTGAAAAACCAGAACAACTGGTAGCTTTTGATGGCAGTCTCAAAAGAGATACCAAGATTTAGGATATACTCCAAAGCTCAACGTAGTTGATGAGAGCTTTTCCATCCACTCCAAAGGAACTTGGATCAGGGCCTAAATGGGCATGGAAACTGAAATACCGTCTTACCTCAAAATTATCCATCTAGATTAGGGGGGAAATGTATTGCTGGGATAGTGTAGAAAAGTTTACACTGCTCCTGACTAACGTATACCCGCTCTGTGGATAAATAAAATACTTCGGTGACCAACGTTGTCATTCACTAAGGGCTGTCTTGTGACCCCTTGCGCACTGCACCACCCCAACAGTAAGTTATTATTTGTCATTATTTCTGCTGAGGTAGAAATAATGAGATAATGCTTAAGAACCTCATTGACCTGTGCACTGTACAAACAACACTGGGACAGATCTACTTCTGAGGTATAATTCCTCCCCCACTTCTTCCTTCCTCATGTCTGGGGGAAGAGGTGGAGTAATAATTTACTGCTGATATGTGGAAGCAGTAAAATTATTCCCTTCTCCCACACTAACTCAGCTACTCTAGCCAGTGGTTAAGAAGGGTAAAGCCCAAACCCACTTATTCTGGACTCACCAGCTCTAGGGGGGAAAGGGAGCAGTAGAACTTGGCATGAAACAATTCTGCCCTGGGGTAAAAATAGATTTCAAAATACTTTTTCCATCCTGAATTGGGATGAAAAGTCAAAATCTCAAATTGTGGTGAACTGAAAATCCAATAAAAAGTTCAGTTGGGGGGGGGGATCAAAACATTTTACTTTGAAATGTTCTCTCTTGATTTTGGCATTTTGATTTTTATTGTTTTTACATGTTTTATTTTAAATTAAGGTAAAAATTTGAATATTTGGGGCCAGATTCTCAGCGTGTGTTAATCAGCACAGCTCCATTGACATCAATAGTTATGTTGATTTACACAGGCCAAGAATCTGGCTCCTAGATTTTCTGAAGTGCTAAGCAACCCCATGTTACACTGATGTCAAGGTTCACTGAAGCGTCTCAGCATGTCTGAACAGCAGGACACTTATTTAGGTGCCTGACACATAGTTAGACAAAGACAACCAAGTTTGAAAACTGAACTCTTATGCCCAGATCCTCAAGGATATTTAGACACTAACTTCCATTAAAGTCAATGCGAGTTAGAGATCTAAATACTTTTGCAGATCTGGGTCTTAATGGATAGAGTGTCAAACATGGGAGTCTGGGTGTGGGTGGAGAAGATATGTTATCTATCTTACTCACAGACTGGATGTATCTTGGGTATCAACAATACGGGGAGCACTATCTTGCAGTGAGGTATGCTAACTTGAGAGGCAACAACTCAGCAATTAATACACTTTTTGGACAATATTAATGCACTATTTCTGAATATACCAGTTTCTGGAAGTAGACATTTATAAGATGATGGACTAATAGGAAGCTGGCCCCACAAATTCAGAGTCATCTCAGGGAAAGGAGGTGAAGGTAGGTGAGATTTGGCACATTATGCTCATCTGTGTTGTCCTTTATTTTCTAAGGTTTCTTTTTAAAATGCACGTGTATATTTTAGGTAATAGCGTGGGGTGCATATTTTGTTTTGTCTGAAACTGTTTCCTTTTTTAAACTTGCACCCTACCAAAAAGTAACAGGAACAGAGAAAGAAATCATTAATTTCAAGCACACAAAGGAGAATCATGTGCCGGGGATAATCTTTTGTTTATTGATTTAAATTCTTTTTATTGTATTTGGCAATTTTACACAATCCAGGCACTGAGAAAAGAAACCCCACATTTTCAAAACAAACAGAAATTATAGTTGCATGGTAACTAACCCACATACTAAGTCCTAGAAATATAAAATCCAAAGAGCTCAAAGGATCAGAGTGCTTCAAAATGATCTCTTCACATGATGATAACTCTGCAGTGGGAAGTATAACTACTAGATCACATTAAGCCATTTTAGCAAACTTGGGGCCAATTTCTCTGCTGACATTGAAGTCAATGGAGTTATGGCAGCAGAGAATTTGCCCCCCGGTCTTCCTAAATCAGTATGTTATACTTTATCCCGGTGCTAATGCTGAAGATCCAGAGTGTCGTGATGGGAAGGGGCAGTACAGGGAAGCCAGCTGGGCCCCTCTGGATTTTCTGTCCTCCTCAAACCAGGGGAAGAAATTAGCAGAAGATAATAGCGCTTGAGTCATATTAACTTCTTTTAGGATTGCCATTGCACCTTACGGTGGGAGTTGCAAGGGTAGCAGCTGGCAGGGGTGTCCCTGGCAACATGGTAATCTACTGGATCCCCATTGTTAAAGAAGTGCAGGGAAGTCCTGGGTCTAATATAAAGGCCTGGCCTGGGACCCTTGTATCGATGACCACACTATCCTATGGATCCCAGAGATCTGTACAGTTTACGTTCCCCTTTGAACAAGGGGAGAAATAGGGATCAAAATGTAACTCTTAGTCACAAATCACTCCCTGATCTACTTTTGGGCAGAACAACTATGTAACGTCCTTTCTCAGAGCATGTGGCTACTCCACAGTCAAACCCTCAGACATCAGTAATTTCCTCAGTCAGTGTCAGAGCTTGGATTCAGATGCTCCAAGTGTAATTCACTGGATGATAGTGTTTCTCTGCTCTATCACTTCAACGTGTTACAAAAACCTAGTGTTTGATCTAATGTCTAATTTTGAAACCAAGTAAAGCACCTGGAATGACATAGGGCCTGAATTAAACTGTGTATCTAACTCAGTACGGGCTGCTTGCTCTTTATCTGTAACCACATTACTATCTCCAGACACTATGAAACACCAGGTCCACATCATACTTGCCATAAATCTTTTAGAGCTGGGATTGAAGACAGGAATGGCAGTGTAATGTTAGCCAAGAGGGTTCTCCCCCCCTTCCCCCCCGTTTCCTAGAAGTGTCTCATACCTAGGGTTCAATGAGCTATAAGGTCATGATAGTGGACAGCTACATCTGAATGGATGGGGTCATTTTTTGTAAGTCTAGCCTTAGCTGCGCCTCTTCTTTTGTGTCTGCAATTATTTTCAGTCAGTCTGTCCTAGGCTTACGGGACAGCACAAAAGAAGGTACAAAGTCTGGAGTGAGCCAAGTAGGTGACGACAGTGTAATACAGAAATCCTGAATGGACTGTAACAAGCAGAAGGGGCTGTAGGGGAGGGATGGGAAGCAGGGCCGGCTCTAGCTTTTTTGCCGCCAAAAAAAAAAAAAAAAAAGAGCGGCCGGACTGCTGAATCAAAAAACAAAACAAAACAGCAACCGCAGGGAGCGCATGGAGGGCGGTCAAGGCAGCTCGTAGGGGGGTGAAGAGCGGCGCCTCGCAGCCGGGTGAGAGGGGCTCCCCCCTCCGGCCTTGGGGTGCCTCTCCCGGCTGGGCAAGCGGAGCCCCCAGGGGCTGCAGGAGGTGCTGGCTCAGCCACTCCTTTAAAGGTGACTCGGCTGGGCCGGGCTCAGAGCGGCGCGGGATGTGGAGGCCGGTGCAGGCGTTGGGGAGTGGCGTGTCCCGGGGAGCCTGGCGGCACGGTGAGCGGCGGGGATCGCTAGTTCCTGCCCCCCCGGGCTGGGGTCCATGCCCCTGCAGGGCTGGGTTTGGACTGGCAGAGTGCGGGGAACCGGCTGGGGGCTCCGGAGCTGCGGACCAGGCTGCCAAAGCAAAAAAAAAAAAAAAAAGAACCACGGCAGGGCGTCCGGAATGTGCCACCCCAAGATTGGCCGGAATGCCGCCCCTTACAATGTGCTGCCCCAGGTACGTGCTTTCTCATCTGTGCCTGGAGCCGGCCCTGATGGGAAGGATATGGGGCAGGAGTTATGGAGAATGTTGAAAGTGAGGAGTAGAGAACTGAATGGGATATGGAAGAACAAGGGGAGCCAGTGAAGGGGGGGAGAGGAGAGGAAGATTATCTCTGCAGCTGTATTTTGAATTCCGTGCAGGGAAGGGGGAGGGGGAAATCCAGGAAAGGGGAGGCTGCAGTAGTCTACATGGGAAATTATCACAGCAAGGATGTTCATCTTGGCAGGGGGGATGATGAGGAAAGGACTAATTTTGTAAATATTGTAGAGAAAGCAGCAGCAGGGTTTGGCAAGGCCCTGGAAAAGAGGAATCAAAGGTGACAACAAGGTTGTGAGCCTGAGAGGACAAAGAAATTGACTCAGTCTCCAAAATTCCAAATCCTGATTATCCAGCTGTCAGTCCTGCCCCTTTAATTAATTAATTAATTGATTAATGACAATAAAGCACTTAATCTTTGCATTTACACATCATGCCTCCCACTAATAAGCATTGTCTGAAGGCCCTCATCATAAGGTTCCGTCCTATACAAATTCATGTTGGCTCCCAAACGTATTACTTTGTAAATCGGAAATGACAATGCTGGCTCTGTGCCCTGGTATTGTAGCAGCATTACCATATGTCAGTATCATGCTAAACATAGTAAGTAGGCAACACAACACTATAATTACTGAGGACATCTGTTAGCAGCATAGGCTATATCTGGGATTAGTATTTATAATGCTACAAAGACCTATAGAAGAGAGAGGAAGGAAAATCCCTTTACATTGGTTGGGATTTTCAGACTCAGGGCCAGATTTCACCTGGTTTGAATTGGCGCAGCTTGACAGACGTCCATGAGGCTATGCCAATTCAAACCAGCTGAGGATATGGCTCAATGTTTAGAAGTAAAGCCATGATTAAGGGGTGGTCTACACTGGGAATAGTAGCGAATAGCGTAGCTGAAGTCGAAGTATCTTGGATCGAATTACCTGGGGTCCAGACGGCACGGGATCATCGGCCGCGGCTCCCCCGTCGACTGCGCTACCGCCACTCACTCTGATGGAGTTCCGGAGTCGACGGTGAGCGCGTTCGGGGATCGATATATCGCATCTTAACGAGATGTGATATATCGATCCCGGATAACTCTATTGCTACCCGCCGATACGGCGGGTAGTGAAGACGTACCCTTAGAATCACACAACCACTGCCGGCAGAGGAGTCTGTTTCACCTGAGCATAGAGCTGGGTCAGGATAAATTGATTTTTCAGTTTGGTGTCTGAGCTGATAAAACAAAACAAATCAAAACAAAGTCATTTCAGGTTTAAATGTTTTGTTTCACTATGGCTGATTTTTTAAACCCTTTTTTTAGTTAAATCGAGCTCAAATTCTAAATGAAACATTGTTTCAAAACCAAAAGTCAAAATGTTTAGACTTTTAAACTTCTTTCCCCCATTATTTTGATTGAAAGGTATTTATCAAATTCAACCCCAAATTTGTGAACAGTTTCAGTTGACCTGAAACTCCATTGTCACTGCATTGTAACCTACAGGCATAGTTCAAGAAGTGGCAGTGCAAGTTGCTTCCTATGCCATCCAACAAATACGCCTTCCCCTATGTACTAGGTAGACCTACATCTAGGGAAAGCAAGGTTAATCCCACTCAATAAACATCTTTCTCAGGAATGTCACATTAAAAAAAAGCTTTTCACACATGTACACAGCAAATACTGGAACATAATGTCTTCACACTTAACTTAGGTTTCCATTTGGGGGTGGTGGGGAGATGAGATCATACACAACTCTAGATTTTCCTGCCCTGTTCTGAAAGAAAAGATTCATTTGAATGCTAAACCTCTAGCTTTTTATTTAATCAAGAATCACAGTGAAATGCCATGGAATTGACATCAGATAGGTCCTTTTCTAAACAATATGGGAGTCCTTCAGAATACGCCCATATTAAGAATTTCAGGAAAGCAGAGTGGCACATAAAATTGCCATCAATCCAAGGTTAGCAAATTAGGTTAGCACCACTAGGGATGAGAAAATAGTTTCTGAGGAAATAAGACCTGATCCAAATCTTCAGTTGGAAATGAACCAGCAGAAACATGTATTTATTACAAAGACCATTTTCTTTGTATGGTTCTGTCCCCCCGTCTGTTCTAGCTGAGCCAGGAGAAATGAGAAGTATGAAAATTAGGGATGGACAAACTGAATCTTAAAGTTGCTGACTAGCACAAATACCAAGTGCTATTCAGTCAGCTGGATATTGCCTGCATCTCATTTGAGTGATAGAGATTGAAGCTGATGAATATTCATTTGCTGCATCACGCTGCTGTCAGCAGCAGATTTTGCTGTGTCTGACTTGTGTTGCTAGAGTCTCTCCATGCTTCTGACCATATGTGGGAGAACAAATGATTGTCCTCAGCCTAGTTTTAACAATGAATAAGTCATTGATTTTCATTTTTGTTTCAATCACCAAAATGGCCAGATCCACTTAAACCCAGGGCCTGATCTTGCAAACACTGGGTAGCTTTACTTGCATGAGTAGCTCCATTCCAGAGTAGTTGACTTCAGTGGGACTACTCATGTGTGGAACCCTGCTCCCATGAGCAAGAATTTGCAGGATCAGACTCCAAAGGGGACTAATATGGGACACATCCTCTGTCGGCTGGGGATTTCACCTTGAGAGCACCAAGAAAGCACTTGGATCCAGAAAGCTACCTTATTTAATTCTAGAGGTAACCAATATTTTTGAAAACATGTAAATGCAGAATGAAGAAATCACCGCTTGGTTGATTGCATCTCCGTAGAGAACTTTGATGGTCAAGTTGTAAATATCCTGTGAATATAAAGAACCTATCACAGAAATGGTGATGGAATTTTAACTTGAATAACAGTGACATGGGGGGAGCGTTTTAGTAGACAGAGCTCATAAGAAACTCAGGCTTAGTGAGAACTAAGGCCTAGATTTAGGTGCCTAAACCTCAGACTTATTTATTATTTAAATTATAAGGGAGGTCCTCCTCTTCCTTCCCCCATTACCCCTTATGCTTTCTTGCAAAAAACACCTTGAGCGCCTAACTTCCTAGCTGTGAATCAGTACCAGAATAGGCATCTCCTGGGCAGGAGAGGTTTTGGCTAGTGTACTGTGATTTGTGAATCACAGTCTAAGGTGCCTATCTCTGCCTTGTCATCGTCCAGGGAGCCTCAGTGACTAACTCAGGCTTTATGGATCACAGTATTGTTCCTGTGATTTGCTAGGCAGCTAAAAGTTAGACATTGTGGTGCTCAGCACTCACTTTGTGAATCTACATCTGAGGGCCTCCTGCGTCAATCTTGTCTAGCTTACTAACAAGTTCACTACAAAAATGGGGAGCCCCAGTTTCCCATGCTTAACTATATTTGAATGCTCTGTGGACTGTTGAGGTAGTGTAAGTGTAATAGGTCTCTGGATATTAATTACTGGACCCATATGGCTTGTCTTTGTTTGCAACATTAGAGCCTTTAAATACATATGTGCAGCATATTTAATTTTTTAACTAGCTAATGCTTGTTCTTTAAGGAGAGTCTCGCCATATGCAAACCAGTTACATAAATGGGAGCCTGTTACATCTGCTCACCTCGTCAGAGCATTCACGTAATCTGCAATTCTTCATATCTCACTATATTTTTATTAATGGTACAGGGTTGTTCCTGTCAAACAGTCTTTCCAAAATATTTCCTTGCAGGGTTAGGATCTGAATAACCCAGTGTTGAGTTATGACTCTTGAGCAGGTTTATTTTCCTGTCTGATTTTTGATAAGATAAATACTGTAGCTACCATAAATACTGTAATTATCCCATTGCACTTGATTTTGAGTCTTGTCATATGGGGGTTCCAACAGGAGATGAAGGGGAAGGAGTCGTCTTCATGGGCACTCTGAAAGCCCTAGAAACAGAGGCCTCTGCTTCCTCATTCCTGCAGGGGGAAGAGCACATAAACATTAGAGCTGAACATATTATTTTTGCCAAAACATTTAATCACCCTGCAACTCTTTCAACTGGTCCTAACAGCATAATACTGTTTCCCTTATCCCTTTTGATCCAAGCAATTGGCCAATATTTGGTATCACTGAAGGCTGTTGAGAAACTGATGACAGAGTCAGGTATTTCTTTGATGCAATACTGTTTATTTACAAAGAAGGCACCAAGTCCTGTTTCCCTGAACAGAGTAAGAATTCAGACAGCAGGAGACAGTTTCTTTGCACATAGTTCCAGGACTCTTTCCAGCCAGCACTCTACGCAAAAGCTCTCTTGCTCAGCTCTTTTCTCAGGGGCAAATGCTTCCCTGGGGCTTCCCTTGATGCTTTCACTGTGTGCTTCAGTAGTGTTTCTATTCCTTCTGTTTCACAGACTCACAGCTCCATCAAACAATACAAAGCTCCCTATATTTGCAGGCAGATCCCGGCAAAATCCTGCAGACTGCATGGTCAACTCATACTCCAGCCATGCATGTGACCTGTGATTTGGGTGGTGGCTCCTATTGTGTCAGCTAACTATTTTATAAAGGAGCTTAATTTTTTTTTTTTTACATTTATCTGGAAAGAAGAGCAGCTGGTATGCACAGCAATTTTAATGAGGTTTAACCCAATTCCCAACAAAATTGAGAAAATGTTCATAAAAACATGTCTTACTGGTATTTATAGATGTATCTTTTTTTAAAATATCAAGGGCCCAACCCCCCTGTTGCTTACACTTGTGTAAATCAGGAGTAACTCCACTGAAATCAACAGCTATGTTGGTGTAAAACTGGTGTAAGTGAATACAGAATCTGGCCCAATTGATTCCTTTATTTGTGATGAGATTAATTTTACCATTTGTGACTAGGCCTTTCAAACAAACGGTCCCAGTCACTCATTGATTCAGGTCCTTATATCGTTCTCATCACGGCAGAATCAGGGCACCTTCCAGTATTGCATTAAGGGAGGAAACTAACATCCATCATGTCTTTGTTCTCTAATCCTTTCCCCAGGGGGAGAAGTGTATGAAGGAGAATGTTTTGTTTTGGAATTAAAAAATAAATATATATGTACACACACACACACACACACACACTGCTGTGTGTTTTTGTTAGGGAAGGCAAGATCAAAGCAACGTCCCTGGCACTTGGAGTGTAAGGTGGTGAGGTCTGTGATACTCTTTCATTTCTGTTGGCATTCGTTCCATAGTCCAGTGCCTGCCCCCCAGGAAGTTGTCTTCTGCACAGCTGAGCTTTACTGATGGAGTTTGAGTATCTTTAAAGATCACAGCTACTTTTGACCCAAAGATCAGTGAAATTCTTAAGGCCATTCTCCAATTTTTGCTTTTCTTCTTGTGATGCTATTAGACAGGTTTTGCCTTTACTTCCTTTTCAGACTACATGAAGTCATTTTTAACTTTCCATTTCCTGCCTGTAAGTTGAATTGAAACCCCTTGATGTAACATCAGTGCAAATTTCGGAATTTAATATTATGCTGCATCGTTATGGGGTTAGTTCAAAGCAGCCAATGTACAATACTATTATTTGCTACCTCATAAATAGGGACGATGTGCTCAGGAGGCACCACTCTGTGTTTTACAGATGTTGTAAACTAGCCTTTCAAAGGTATTAGGCGCTGAGAAGAAATGAAAGCAATTTTACATGGCAGGGGAGGAAACAACACAGAAAACAGGATATGCGTAAAGTAAAATAGAACATGCTAAATGTGAAACACAGAGCAACTATGGTAAAACTCATAAGAAAGCAACGGATAATTACAAGGTATAGAACTTTCACAATAGAAATGTTTTGACTGGTTAAAATGTCTGCCTCATTTATTACTATGATTAATATTTCAAAGTGCCATAGAACAGTGCTATTATTAAGACTACAACCATTAGAACAGTACCTACAATACTGACTGGGGGCAGAACATAAACTGCTGGAAAATTGAGCCCAGGGTCTGATTTTAAAGAACACTTGCTTAGCTATAAACTTTCTTAATTTTTATAGCAATACATTGAGTTCAAACTAGATGTTTAATTATTGCAACATTTTCCTTAAAAGCCTGTATTGTGATTCTGCAATTAACATCTGCTTTGAATACAGGACTTTCTTTCTGTTTTCTTCTACAATTAGATACATGCAAGCAGTATGATTGAGCTGGGCTCTGCAAATGATTTTTAATGTTTACTGCCCTACATTCCAGCCTCATCTGCAGCATCCCACAAGTTGCTATATTAACCACCTCGAGCATGAGCTTAGGAACAAACAGCTTTTGAAGTACAAAATAGAGATGTCCAAACATCTCTCTTTAATATCTCTCTCCCAAATCTTTAATTTTTCACGAAGAAATACAAAATCTACATGAAACGCCACATATTACTCGGCAACTTTATCCTAATTATCATGCTTGGAGAAACCTCAGAGTTTCTTTCCTGCCAGCTGTACCTGAAAGCTTAAAGACATACTTTTGGTTGTATTTTGTTTCTCTTAGGAGGATGATTGTTATCCAGAGACAGTATTGTACACTTATACAGTCTTTTTTCCTGGAGAATCTCAAAGCACTTTACTACCTTAGACTCTGACCTTGCCACTGGATCTTCATGGGACGTTGTCTTGCACCTGCCTTGGAGCCCCATTGACTTCAAGGGACTCTCACCCCTTGGGCAAACGTGATTGTGAGATCAGGGGTATGATACACAAACGATACCAAGAAACAATCACTTCACCCACCACTAAAAATCTGCCACATCTGGAGTGGAAAGACAGGAGCTATTTAAAAATGCACAAGAACACTACATATAAGTTTAGGTCAGAATATTAAGAAAAACATATCTTACCCAATGGAAATTGGAGGTTGAGTTGAGGTAAGCAGAATATTACTATCGAAATGAGAACTTGTCAATGCAGGTCACTGGAGTTTCTAGTAGGAAGAGTGGGAAAGAATTTAGTTAGTGTAATGCCAAACGTTATTAACATCACATTCAGTGACTTCACCATATATATATCTGAGGACTTGCTGCTTATAAAAGTGAAAGGAACTTGCCCTCATTGCAAATTCTCAGCAGACTCACAGGTACATACTGCACATATGTTTTGTGAAGTCCCAGTAATATAAGTATTTTGATTTAGATCTTGTGAACAGGATTGTGAAATAGAACATTCCCATTGATCCTAAGACCTAACTGGTCCATATCCTTGCAGGGCAATGCCTAAGATAAATACAAGGGACTCAGCTGGTGTAGACTGACATAATTCCACCAACTTCAGTGGATCTGCATCCATTTATGCCAGCTGAGCATCTAGCCCAAGATGAGGATTGAAGACACCCAACATTTGTTCTAGCCAAACAAAGAAAATTCCTCTCCAATGGAAATCCAGTGTATCCTCTCTAGATGTAATTAGATAATGGATAGCAAACCCACAATTATTTAGATAACGCCTTATATTCATCTAAAGAAAATGAAACCTAAGTAACACAAATGTGGTAGAACTTAGTTGATGATCATGGACTAAAACCATCATAAGTTTCCATACTAAAAACCCCTACAGTCACTGATGTGTAACTTCTCTAGCGCTTTTTTCAAAGTCTGAATACTAAAAGTTAGCCCTGCATAAAATATTCAACATCTGGATGTGTTAATATTTTTTGTGAGAGGCATTGAAACATCTGTTTGGTCCTTCATGACACCTTCTATCCTCAGTCTTATTGGACGTATGGAACATCCTCTTCTCTTAGTTTAATAGGTTATTGTAAATGTCTGTATCATAAACATTACAAAAGACTAAATTGAAAAAAATCATATGGATGAAAAATAGTTTAAAACCAGTTTTAAGGAGAATTGAGAGTTTTTACTATGTATACTTGGTTACATGACTTTAATAAAAAAAATCAGATTACGAATCTAAGTTGTGAAGACTTTCAGATTGTAACTTTTTCCATTAAAAATGTATCCTTCATCACATTATTAAGCATATTGGGACATTTTTTCCCCTGGGCTCCGGGAAAAATTGGAATGATTGTCTTTGACTTTATATTGGAAAATATTGTGGATCAGAATGAAGGACGGGTGGGAAGGAAACAGATAAAAATAATTCTTCTCTACACTTCTAAATGCTCTCAAGAGATTTTTGTTTTTGCTTCTATTATTATTAATCGTGTTTTTATATGGTAGTGCCTAAGGACCAATCTTCAACGGGCACTGTACAAACAGAGTAGCAGAAAGTCCCTGCCCTGAAGAGTTTAGACTCTAAGGGCATGGCTACACTTGCAGATGTAGAGCGCTGTGAGTTAAACCAGCCTTCGGAGAGCGCAGTAGGGAAAGGTCTGCAGTCTGTCCACACTGACAGCTGCTTGCGCACTGGCGTGGCCACATTTTGCGGCACTTGCAGCGGCATTGGGAGCGGTGCATTATGGGCAGCTATCCCAGCATGCAAGTGACTGCAACGTGCTTTTCAAATGGGGTGGTGGTGGAGTGTGACAGGAAGTGTGTTGTGTATATGTGGGGGGATAGAGAGTGGGGTTTTGGGGGGGGCTGAGAGCTTGTCAGCATGCTGTCTTGTAAGTTCAGACAGCAGCAGACGCCTCCTCCTCCCCACCTCTCTCTCTTACACACAGCATTCCACACTAATGGCTTGCATGCTGGCTGTCAGAAATGGAGTTTTGAAAGGGCATTTCCGCATTCCTACAGGAGTTCAAAACAATGACAAGAGTGGCCACTTGACTTAAGGGGATTATGGGACGTTTCCAGAGGCCGATCAGAGCGCAGTAACCCAACCCCTCGTTCACACTGATGCCCATGCGTTGTAGCCAAGGTGCAGCAAACGTTATTCCTCTCGCCGAGGTGGAGTACCAGCAGCGCTGTAGCCGCAGAGACAGAGCGCTTTATGTGCCTTGCCAGTGTGGTCAGGGAGTGAGCTAGGGCACCGGGGCTCCTTTATTGTGCTGTAACTCGCAAGTGTAGCCAAGCCCTAAATGGACAAGATCGACATAGGATGGAGAAAGGGATTTAACACACCAGCAAAGTGAAAAATGTGAATGCAGCAAACATCATGTTAGTTCCATAATACTTTTGTGGGGGAGCTGGGAGGAAAGGGGGTAAGATTTAGTTAGGAGGGGATAAGTTAAGTGGAAAGAAAAGAGAAATGAGAGGAGACATTGAAGGGAAAGGAGGTGAGGGGGACAGGGCAAGGGAGAAGAAGGTAAAAGGGACAGATGTGAAGTGAAGCTGAGGTGAAGAGATTGTAAATGAGGGAGGAGGTTGGAGCAAATAGCTAGCCAACACAGGTTTGTCAGTCCCTCACCTGATATTTAATTTAAAGAAGAAGGAATTAAAGCATTGTAACAAGATGATTGTGGATGACTAGGTAATAACAGATGATTGGGTGTAGATCAAACAGTTTGCAATTCTTTTTCTTTTTATTATTTTTTATTTCTGTCCATGAGTCCAGCTCGGCTATCCTTATTCATTTTGAGTAGTATTTGCTCAGTCTAATATTGCCTATTACTTCAGTGGGATTACTTGCATAAACCCAACTCCATTTAAGTAAGTATTATGGAATTGGATAGATATGTAGCTTAGAATTCCCCACATACGGAATGCATTTCTGATTTCATACCTTGACTTGCATTACAATCTGCGCTGTTGTATTGCTTACCTTCTCAGACCAGAGAATTAAAAAAATCCACCAACTGCTGACAGCATAGCTCAATCAAACATTTCTGAAATAAACTGCGACTTTCAAGGAATGTTCCCAAAATTAGGTACACAGAGTATGGCAAGAACCTCTGTGTGCTACAGCACATAGGAAACGTATAGGGGCTGCTGGCTGTTTCTCACATGCTGGCTGTTTCTCACACGATTCAAACAATGACATCACAGTAACCCTGAAAGCAGCAGAGTTTTGCTTGAAAAATTAAGAAAAAAAAAGTCTTTTCATGTATGTTCTTTACAGCACTCAAGCATGATAGGGCAGTGCTATTATACCCATTTTACAGATAGGGAATGGAAGCACAGAGAAGCTAAGTGACACGCACCAGGTCACAAATGAAGTCTGTGGAAGAGCAGGGACTTGAAATAGGTCTTCCAAGTCTCAAGCTAGAGTCTTAGCCAAAGAACATCCTTCCTCTCAGTGGCTGAAAATGAATCAGTATGTTGCTATAACTGTGCCTATACCAGTGGCTTGCACCCATTTAATTATATGAGTTTAGAAACCAATACAATTAAATCAATTGTGGAGATTTTGATGGCAGCCACTCTATTCTGGAATTTAAACACATTTCTAATATATCCCCACCCCACTGGCACAGTACTGCTGCTTAAACAAAAAGGAATGGGGGAAATCAGCCACACCAGATGATTCATGTAGGCTTCTGCCTCCACTCAACTCCTATTTTAAACAACTTTCCATTGAAGTTTATAATCAAATACTTATATATTTTTCTTAATGATATTGGTAAGCAATGGTCCCTTTGTCTGCCATCTGTCTTCCAAATATAAAATCAACTGTTATTTCAAGTTGCATTAGAGGTAGGTATAGGAGACCTTTGTTAATCTTAAATAGTTTAAAATTCTGCTAGTTATGACTAATTTTTTTTTGGTACCCCGCAGTTAAATTTACATTGGCAAGTTGAGAGATTGCTCTTTGCCAAGAGAAAACTCATATGGAAAAACGACATATTCCACATCCCCATAGCTGATGGATACATTTGATATTGCATGTTATATTTGTAAAGCAATATTGTTGGCTCTTTACTGAATGGTATGCTGAATGCTGATATGCTTTGCAGCAGGTCCCACTGAATGAGAACACAGTGACACAGAATAAAGGTATTTTCTAATGTCATTTGTTTGTTTACAGAATGTACAGTGTCCCATTTACTTGAACAAAGGTGGACAAAATAGCACCCAGGCAATTCCTGCACCCAGAAATCTCAGCTAAGGCTCCACTGCCCTATCACCATGAAGCAGCTATCTTGGGTCTTTGTCTTTAACTTTCCTGCTTAACATGCTACTGTTCCCTTCTCCTGCCTCAGCCCCTGGGCTTTTTACCTGGGAAACCCCTGTTTGCCTTTCACTAAAATCATAGAATATCAGGGTTGGAAGGGACCTCAGGAGGTCATCTAGGCCAACCCCTTGCTCAAAGCTGGACCAACCCCCAGACACATTTTTGCCCCAGATCCCTAAATGGCTCCCTCAAAGATTGAGCTCATAACCTTGGGTTTAGCAGGCCAATGCTCAAACCACTGAGCTATTTCCCCCTTCTGTAAGAGGTACATTCTGGAAGAATAACTCTTTAATCTGTACCCCGTTAAATACATTGAAAAAAAAGGCATGTGGCAAAAATAAAACCTGAGAGCTCCTATCAAGTATTCAATGTGGTAGCACAAAGCAGACTAAATGTCAGCTTAACCTATGTATGTAATCTACCTATGTAATCCTCCTGATGTACGGGTGGCATGGTGCTGAAGCAAGAGTTCTTGTGCCGAGGAAAAAAGCACAAGGGACACTACTAGCCTTGCCTGATTCATTACTTCAATAATGGTCTTTTACAGTCATAGGCAGCTACATAAGAAAGAGTAGAACTGAGGGTGGTATGTCTTGGCCAGGGACTGAGGACAGCACTCTCTTAATGTCACCTTTGCTCCCTGCCCCCAGACTTGTGCAAGTATAGTCTGGCCATTTGTGGAGATAGGATTGTTCCACTATGCTCAAGAGATTCCATTAAATTGACATTTTATCTTCTTGGTTCCTTATCATGAAACAGCTCATTGTCAAAGAGTCTTTTTTGATATTCAGCCTCAAAGTTCACTTTCTTAACTTTATCCCATTACTCTTAGTTTCATCTTCAGGCACCTACATAAATAGGTCCTCTCTTCCTTGGTGTTTACATGTTCCAAGTGCTTGTTGGCTATAGAGCTGGCCAACATTTTTCAAAAATAAAAACTTTAATCAAAATTTTAAATGTGGACAAGAAGAGTGATATATTTTTGAAAAAAAAATGTTAATGAAAAATATATCCTGTTTTTTTCCCAATCAGTTTTAGAGCTGGTTGACATTTTTCAAATTTTTCATCAGAATTCCATCACAATTTTAAATTCTGCCAAAAAATGAGATTTGGGGGGGAAGGGCGGCAAAAAAGTCCCATTTTTTAGTGAGCTCTAGTAGATGCTATGATGCTCCATCATTAGTTATCACTTAGCGAAGAATACATACGATACTTCCATTTAAACTTTCTTTATAAATCATTCCCTCTGTCCCCTTAGAGAAAGAGATGAGAAAGTACTACAATTCTGTGTGCGTATTTCATATATGTCAGTGATTCAAACATAATGTATGACACTGTTAATACTACTGCTAAAATAGTCTCAGTATTAATTGAAATACAGTACATATAGCAGAAGCAACTCTCTTCCCCATCTCAACCAGCCAATTGTGTAATGCTTTAGTGATTTCTCATTAGCTAGAATGTCTGCCTTCTGCCACAAACTGACTTACATTCCTTCCATCTGTTACCGACTTAATTTAATTATAAATCACTACTAAGAGTGCAACAAAAATACTGTTACACACTCAAATTGTATCTTCTTCCCACATTGCCAAAATTTTTGGAATACCACTTTCTGAAGTTTTCATAATGGACTATTTCAAAGGTCTATTTCTCTCTCGGCTTGGTTATTTATGTTTGGCTAAAGATCAAATTAGACAAATTGATAATATAAATTAAACTGTATTTTATATATTGATTCATCTGATACTTTTATTCTAAAATGAAATATTTCTTAAATACATATATGCCATTTTGTCTTTATTTAGGGGTGGGTTTTAAGGACATCCAACTTTGGCTTAACTCTGCTGTCACTGAATTCCAATTTGTTCCAATGCATAATGGGGAAAAAAATTGAAACCTCGACAGTTATTGCAAAATGGAATTGCTTTCTCTATTCTGTATCTAGAGCTGGTTGTAAAAACATAAGATTTTTCACAAAAAAAAGTTTTGAAAGAAAGGAAAAAATATTTTTAATATTTTGGAAGAAACAAAAAAATCTATAAAAATATTCATTTTGAAAAAAGCCATTTTTTGTGAACAAAATTTTTTGAGAAAAAGGAAAGAAAGAAAGAAAGACAATTGACCAGCTCTACTGGAATCCTTTTGTATCAGATAGCTATTTGAAAGCCTGTGGAAGATGTGTTGCTGGTCTCAGTCCAGTTTCTAAGAACTTATGAATTGCCAGACAAGATCAGACCCATGGTCTATCTGGTGCAGTATCCTGTCTCCGACAATAGCTAGTACTAGATGGTTCAGAGGAAGGGTCAAGAAATTTCATTAGATAGATGTGGAGTAATCTGCCACCCCTTACCCCCATCCCTTGCCCCAAATTAGGCATCCTCCTAATCCTTTTAGGTAGAGATTGCATTAAACTTTTGAGGCATGAGGTTTAAAATCTCTTCCAAAATGTATGTTGGCATTAACTATTATAATTCTAGATATTTTTGTTATTCTTATAAGTATTCAATCCTTTTTTGCATCTTTCAAAATTCTTGTTCTCTTATCTTGTGGAAATATGTTCCACAGTCAATTTCATTTTAATATTTTTGAATGTCTACAAAAAATACATTTTGACCATGTTAAAAAATTCTGGTGATCTTTTGTTTGACAAGTTCTGATATGTTCTGAAGATTTGGACCAAGGACTTAAAATTTAGTAAGCAGGTGGCCTTTATGTCAGGGATGTGCTATTTTCCCTCCCTGTGAAAAGACATCCAAATTTGGTCAAGTTAAAAACCTTTAAAAAATTGTAGTTTGCTCATGCTCGGTAGGGACTTGCTAGACTTTCACAACTTAATTCCCCAAAGACTGTATCTGCACTGAGCATGCTCCAGTCCAAGGCTGAGCTGTGTTTTCTCTGCAACTGCAGTTTCCAATTGCTCTGGGCTACGCAGTTCTGACGAGGAGCCTGGCTATACGGGGAGAACTGGGATTGATTGGGCAAAGAGACTGGAATCAGGAGCTTGTTGGAGGAACTAGTGGGCATGGAGAATGTGGGGGGTGTAGATGAGGGACCAATCAGATGAGGATCCAGGAGTGGGGAACTTGGGCTGAAGACCAAGAGTGAGTCAGGGGAAGACTGGGACTGGGGGATACAAGACTGGGATGAGAAGCCCAAGGAGTGAAGACTGGGACTGTATATGACAGGAGAATAGGATTGGGACAAGGAACCTAGGGTGGGGAAGAGACAGGAGTGAGGAAGGAACAGGTTGGAGGACACAGAGCAGAAGTGCTCAAGCTTGGTGGGGAATGGGCAGAGGAGTCTGCAACCTTAATAATGACAAAGAGTCCTGTGGCACCTTATAGACTAACAGACGCATTGGAGCATAAGCTTTCGTGGGTAAATACCCACTTGCGTCTGACGAAGTGGGTATTCACCCACGAAAGCTTATGCTCCAGTATGTCTGTTAGTCTATAAGGTGCCACAGGACTCTTTGTCCCCTTTTACAGATCCAGACTACACGGCTACCCCTCTGATACTTAACCTTAATAATGTTCTTGTAATGTAGGGTTATGTCTAATTCTATATAATTGTCATATTTTTATCAGCTTGGGTGAAAGTGACCATGAAATGATAGAGTTCGTGATTCTAAGGAAAGGTAGGAGGGAAAACAGCTGAAAAAAGACAATGGACTTCAGATGCTAGCACACTCAGAATTGGTAGGTCAGATTCCATGGGAAGCAAGTCTAAGGGGAAAAAGATCAGGAGATCTGGCAGTTTTTTAAAGAGATATTATTAAGTCACAAGTGTAAACTATCCCAGGCATAGGAAAGATAGGAAATATGGTAAGAGACCATGCTTTCTTAACCTGGAGATCTTCAATGATCTGAAACTCACAAGAGAGTAATAAAAAAAAGTGCAAACTAGATCAAATTATGAAGGACGAATATAAAAAACAACACGAGTACATAGCGACAAAATTAGAAAGGCCAAAGTACACAAGATTGAACTAACTAGAGACAAAAAGGGTAACAAAAAAACATTTTACAAATACATTGGGAGCAAGAGAAAGACCAAAGACCATAGGTGCCGACTCCGTGGGTGCTTCAGGGCTGGAGCACCGACATAGCACCCACCGGCAACCAAGTTCCCCTCCCCCCAACTCCCACCCGCCGGCGGCCCCCGTGGATCAACTCTCCCCCTCTCTCAACAGCTGTTCCGCAGGGTACAGGAGGTGCTGGGAGGGAGGGGGAGGAGCGGGGACGGGGCACGCTTGGGGAGGGTGCAGGGTGGGGAGGGGAATCTTTGAGGGAAGGGGTGGAGTGGGGTCAGGGGTGAAGCGGGGGTGGGAAAAGGTGGGGGCCTGGTGCTGAGTGGGGGTTGAGCATCCTCAGGCAAAATTAGAAGCTGGTGCCTGTGCCAAGGTCAGGATAGGCCAATTATTGAAAGTGGAGAGAAAGACAACAGAAAACACAGTAATGGCCGAAGTGTTAAATGCCCTTTTTGTTTCAGTTGTCACCAAAAAGGTTAGCAGGGATCGAATGACTAACATAGTGAACATCAGTGTAACTGGTGTAGGATCTGGGAATACTTAAGGAACTGGCTGAAGAGAGTTCTGAGCCATTAGTGACTACCTTTGATAACACATGGAGGATGGGAAAGATCCCAGAGGACTTGAAAAGGGCAAATATAGTACCTATATATAAAAACGGAATAAGGACAGCCCAGGGAATTATAGACCAGTCAGCTTGCTTTCAGTACATTGAAAGATAATTGAACAAATAATCACTTGGTACACACCTAGAAGATAATAAAGTGAGGCGTAACAGTCAACATGGATATGTCAAGAACAAATCAAGTCAAACCAACTTAATATCCTTCTTTGACAGGGTAATAAGTCTTGTGGATGGGGGGAAAGCAGTAGATGTGATATATCTTAACTTTAGCACACTTTTGATACTGTCTCACATGACCTTGTCATCAGCAAACTAGGAAAATATAGCCTAAATGAACCTATTATAAGGTGGGTGTACAACTGGTTGGAAAACCGTACTCAGAGTAGTTATCAATGATTCACAGTCAAGCTGAAAGCGTATATTGAGTGGAGTCCTGCGGGGATCTGTCCTGGGCCCGGTTCTATTTGATATCTTCATAAATTATTTGGATAATGGTATACAGAGTATACATATAAAGTTTGCGGGTGATGCCAAGTTCAGAAGGATTGCAAGCACTTTGGAGGACAACAGGTTTACAATTTTAAATGATCTTAACAAACTGGAAAAATGGTCTGAAATATATATGGTGAAATTTAATTAGGACAAATGCAAAGTACTACACTTAGAAAAGAATAAACAATTGCACAATTAGAAAATGGGAAATGACTTGCCTATGAAGGAGCATTACAGAAAAGGATCTGGGGGTTATAGTGGATCACAAACTAAATATGAGTCAACAATGTAATACTGCTGCCAAAAAAACCCCATCATTCTGGGATGTATTAGCAGGTATGTTATAAGTAAGACACAAGGAGTAATTCTTCCCCTCTACTCAGAACTGATAAGGCCTCAACTGGAGTAGTGTCCAGGTCTGGGCATCACACTTTGGGAAAGATGTGGAAAAATTAGAGGAAGTCCAGAGGAGAGCAACAAAAATTATTAAAGATCTAGAAAATATGACCTACAAGGAAAGATTGAAAAAATTGGGTTTGTTTAGTCTGGAGAAGAGAAGACATAGGGGGGACATGATAAGAGTCTTCAAGTATGTAAAAGACTGTCATAAAGTGGAGGATGATAAATTTTTCTCCTTAACCACAGAGGACAGGAGATGAAGAAATTTCAGCAAGGAAGACTTAGGCCTGGTCTACACTAGGCTTTTATGTCGAATTTAGCGCCGTTATATCGAATTAACCCTGCACCCGTCCACACCAGGAAGCCATTTAGTTCGACATAAAGCTCTCTTTAAATCGATTTCTGTAATCCTCCCCAACGAGAGGAGTAGCGCTAAATTCGACATGGCCATATCGAATTAGGCTAGGTGTGGATGGAAATCGACGGTAATAGCTCCGGGAGCTATCCCACAGTGCACCACTCTGTTGACGCTCTGGACAGCAGTCCGAGCTCGGATGCTCTGACCAGCCACTCCCCCGGGAAAATTTGAATTCCTTTTCCTGTCTGGGCAGTTTGAAGCGCAGTTTCTGTTTGGACACCGTGGTGAGCTCAGCAGCAGTGGCAACGATGCAGAGCTCTCCAGCAGAGATGGCCGTGCAATCCAATAGAAAGAGGGCCCCAGCATGGACGGATCGGGAAGTCTTGGATCTCATCGCTGTGTGGGGAGATGAGTCCGTGCTTTCCGAGCTGCGCTCCAAAAGACGGAATGCAAAGATCTATGAGAAGATCTCTAAAGCCATGGCAGAGAGAGGCTACAGCCGGGATGCAACGCAGTGCCGCGTGAAAATCAAGGAGCTGAGACAAGGCTACCAGAAGACCAAAGAGGCAAACGGATGCTCTGGATCCCAGCCCCACACATCCCGTTTCTACGAGGCACTGCATTCCATCCTAGGTGCGGCCGCCACCACCACCCCACCCCTGACCGTGGACTCTGAGGATGGGATATTGTCCGCGGCCGGTTCCTCAGCGGACGGGGAAGAGGAGGAAGGAGATGAGGAGGACGAGGCAGTAGACAGCGCTTACAACGCTGATTTGCCCGACAGCCAGGAGCTCTTCATCACCCTGACAGAGATCCCCTACCAACCCTCCTCAGCCGTTACCCCAGACACAGATTCAGGGGACGGATCAAGCAGTAAGTGTTTTAAATATCTAAACATTTATTTACAACATAACTGGCGTATTTAAAATATTAACATTAGCTAAAGTGCTTTAAAACATGTAAACATTTATTTGCAACAAAACAGGAAGAATGAAAATATGAACAGTGGGTAAAGTGCTTCAAAACATGTAAACAGTAAAGTCAAACAAAAGGGGAATCAGTGCAAAGTGTATCATGATTTGTCTTTTTTTGGGCGCCTCAATATATAGTCCGAACCATTTTCAAAAAATTGCACAATGTCCGCTTCATGATTATAGTGCCCAAAACCCTGCAGTCATTTGTCCCTCCAAGGGCACCTAAGCCAGGAACTGGTCAATGTAACCGGGGATAGAGGCGAGATCCTCCGGGGAGAACTCCTCATACACCTCCTGCAGGTGTTTTTCCAGCCTCATCAGCAGGTTCCTGGGCAGGGAGAGCTTATTAGGCCCCCCGTGGTAGGACACGTTTCCCTGCCACAACGCCAGCAGGTACTCCGGGATCATGGCCTTGCACAGCAGTGCAGCAAATGGCCCCGGTTTCTGCAGGCTGTCCCGGAGCATCTTCTCCTTCTGGCTCTCGGAGACCTTCAGGAGGGTGATGTCTGGCATGACTCCCTGCTGTGAATTAGGTAGGGGAAAGTTAGTATTGGGACTGCTTGCCCGTCCCTTTACAGAACTGCAACCGCCGGTTTACAGCCACGCGGTTTACAGCCGCGAGGGGGTGGGACAGGGCCAGAGTTCATGCTTGCAGGATTGCTGCCAGCAGAGACTCGCATTGCTTTCTATGTGAAAGGAGGCCAGTGCCACTCTTAAAGTTTTAAGCGGCCACAAGTCTACGGCTTACCATGTTTGCCAGCTAGACAAAGTCCGGTGTCCAGCCCTGCTCCTCAGCTCGCCACAGCAAGACCGCAGGCACTGTAGGCGAGGGCCGAAAATTCGACCTAGTCCTCAGTGCGCGTGTGATAGGTGCTCTGCATGGTCTTGTTGACAGAGAAAGACTATGTTCTCTGTTCACAGATACATTGCTCTGTCTCAGGAATTCACTCCCTTTTTCCAATTCCCACAGCCACATCTGCCCAGAGGCTAGCGCACATTAGGAGGAGGAAGAAGAGGACACGGGAAGACATGTTTGCTGAACTAATGGAATGCTCCCGAGCACAGGCAGCCCAGCAGACACAGTGGAGGGAGAACTTGTCCCAAATGCACCGGGCAAACATGGAACGGGAGGAGAGGTGGCGACAGGAGGACAGGCAGGCTACTCAAACGCTGCTTGGACTAATGAGGGAGCAAACGGACACGCTCCGCCGCCTTGTGGATGTTCTGCAGGACCGGAGGCAGGAGGAGAGAGCCCCGCTGCAGTCTCTCTGTAACTGCCCTGCCCCGCCACCAAGTCCCATACCCCCCTCACCCAAAGTCCAAACACGGAGGGGTGGAAGGGGCCGTGAAAAATTTCACTCCACCCCTGCGGACTGCTCTACCACTAGAAGGCTCTCATTCCCCAAAATTTGAAAAGTCCTTTCCTACCCGCCTCACACAAGACCCCGTCCAAGTTTCACCCCCCCGTTCCATGTGCGGTTGTTAATAAAGAATACGTTTCTGTTCATTTCTGTTTCCATCCTCTTCTTTTGGAGGGGAGTCTGTCTGAAGGGGGGGGGAAGGGGCTTGGTCATTGGACAGGACAGTCACCTTTAGCAGGGGGCAGGTGCAGCAGCAGGGCACATATACAGTGCAGTGACTAGTTATCCTGGTCAGTCTGGGAGGTGGTTTTCATGTTTTGTGTGGTGGGGGCGGTGGTGTTGCTCTGTGACTTGGTGGCGGGGGAGGGCAGTTACAGATCTTATGCAGCGGTCCTTACCCTGCATCACAGAGCCGCGCAGCAGGGGATCTGTAACCCTCCTCCCCCTGCAAGACAGTCACATAGCCGACACATACACGCAGTCCCGGCCAGGAGGGCTGGCAGGCTCCGTTGAAACAACCAGTCCACCACCGCGGAGCCTGTCATTCCTGGAGTTTAGAGGCATCATTTGCATCACAACCCTAAACCCGCCCCCCGCCACAGTCTGCGTCCCAGGTTTAAAACATTCCCGCGAAAACAGTAATAAAGACAACGGTGTCCATTAACAAAACAGAACAGACTTTATTTTTTGGGAAGGGGGTGAAGGGGGTATGTAAGTGGAGAGGATAGTCGACGGCAACTGGGTAAAGAAAGGGGGGCAAGTTCTGCCTCTGTGTCCACAAACTTAAAAGTCACTGGGTACCCTGCTCAGCCTTGAAACTGGCTTTCAAAGCCTCCCGGATGCACAGCGCGTCCCGCTGGGCTCTTCTAATCGCCCGGCTGTCTGGCTGGGCGTAATCAGCAGCCAGGCTATTTGCCTCAACCTCCCACCCCGCCATAAAGGTCTCCCCCTTGCTCTCACACAGATTGTGGAGCACACAGCAAGCTGCAATAACGATGGGGATATTGGTTTCGCTGAGATCACAGCGAGTGAGTAAGCTTCTCCATCTCCCCTTGAGACGGCCAAAAGCACACTCCACCACCATTCTGCACTTGCTCAGCCGGTAGTTAAACAGTTCTTTTTCTGTGTCCAGGGCGCCAGTATAGGGCTTCATGAGCCAGGGCATTAGCGGGTAGGCTGGGTCCCCGAGGATCACTGTAGGCATCTCCACATCCCCCACAGTTATCTTGTGGTCCGGGAAGTAAATACCTTCCTGCAGCCGTCTAAACAGACCAGAGTTCCTGAACACGCGAGCGTCATGAACCTTGCCCGGCCATCCGACATAGATGTTTGTAAACCGTCCCCGATGGTCCACCAGTGCTTGCAGCACCATTGAAAAGTAGCCCTTTCTATTGATGTACTGGCTGGCCTGGTGGCCCGGTCCCAGGATAGGGATGTGAGTCCCATCGATAGCCCCACCGCAGTTTGGGAATCCCATCGCAGCGAAGCCATCTATGATGGCCTGCGCGTTTCCCAGGGTCACTACCTTTGACAGCAGTACCTTGACGATTGCCTTGGCTACTTGCATGACAACAACCCCCACGGTAGATTTGCCCACGCCAAAGTGGTTCGCGACTGACCGGTAGCTGTCTGGCGCTGCAAGCTTCCAGAGGGCTATGGCCACTCGCTTCTGGACAGTCAGGGCTGCTCGCATGCGGGTGTCCTTGCGCTTCAGGGCAGGGGACAGCAAGTCACAAAGTTCCAGGAAAGTCCCCTTCCGCATGCGAAAGTTTCGCAGCCACTGGGATTCATCCCAGACCTGAAGCACTATGCGGTCCCACCAGTCCGTGCTTGTTTCCCGGGCCCAGAATCGCCGTTCAACAAAATCCACATGCCCCATTGCCACCGTGATGTCCTGGGCGCTGGGGCTCGTGGTTTCTGACAGCTCTGTGCTACTCTCCGACTTCAGGCCCTCACGGCGGTGCCGTAGCCTCCTCGCCTGATTACTCTGCATCTGCCTCAGGGTAAGGTGTATGATAAGGTGCGAGGCGTTGAGAACGGCCACAACTGCAGCGATGGTCGCAGCGGGATCCATGATCGCAGTGCTGTGGCGTCCGCGCTGTCACTGATCAAAAAGTGCGCGAACTGATTTCCCGCCGGCGCTTTCAGGGAGGGAGGCAGGGCGGTGGTGACTGACGGATGACGACAGTTACCCAAAAGCACCCTCGCCACATTTTTTTACCCAGAAGGCATTGGGGGCTCGACCCAGAATTCCAATGGGCAGCGAGGACTGCGGGAACTGTGGGATAGCTGCCCACAGTGCACTGCTTCCAATGTCGACGCTTTCCCTGGTACTGTGGACTGACAAAGTCGAATTACTGTCCTTAGTGTAGACACACACGTTCGACTTTCTAATATCGATTGCACATATTCGATTTAACTAAAATCGAACTACTCTCGTAGTGTAGACATACCCTTAGGTTAGACATTAGGAAAAAACTTTCTAACTATAAGGGCAGTTAAGCAGTGGAACAAGTTATCTAAGGAAGTTGTGGACTCTCCATCACTGGAGGTTTTTAAGAACAATTTAGAAAAAAAAAACTGTCAGGGATTGTCTAGATAATATTTAGTCCTGCCTCAGTGCAGGTGATCTATCAAGGTCCCTTCCAGTCCTAATTTTTTATGATTCTATGTCCCTCAACTCATCACCTTTCTAAGGTAAACAATCCCAACCTTTTCAAGTTATCTTCATAGGAAGGCTTTCCCATGCCCCTAATCATTCTTATTGCCCTTCTCTAAACTCCCTGTAAGTCTACGTCCTAGAGCCACCATTTTCACTAGTAAGCCTAACAGACAACCTAAGGAATGGATGGCAATAGGAATGAATTGTAGTCTTACCTCCACTTCAGAACGGGGCTAAAGAACACTGGTGGTGTGGGTTGCTGCTTTGTAAAGGGCTTTCCACGATAGTGAGGCCATGCTAGAACCTCTCACAATCACTGCATTCATAATATAAACATAGATTGATTTTCAAAGGTGTTGAGCATCCAAAACTTCAATTGAAGGCAACACTTCTCACGTACAGCACGCTGAAAAATAAAAGCCTTTAAACCGACTACTAATTTGCTCTTTAAATATTAAGGCCATCAATTGTTTGAATCAAGAAGGAAAAGGATCTGTTAGAAGGTATTTATAAAGTGCAAATAAGTGCACAAGAAGGAGAGGATATTAGTACTAAAAATCAGCAGAGGTTGATCAGTGCTCAATTGTCAGCACTAACATCTCTCCTGAATTATTTGAAAATCTGATGCACATGTAATTGGACACAGTAATCTAGGCATGCAGTGGGGAAGTGGAGAAGGACACCTAGTACCTTATTCATAGTTACACTAGACTTCTATGTTTCCCTTATGAAACCAGGATAATTTCCCCCCACACCCATGTGCAACATTACTCCTCATTGTTCCACCCCGTGTTTAAATGCTTTATATGAAAATGCATCCATAACAATAGTGAGGGGTGGGTTTTTTGATATTTTTGCACACTTCTGTGAATTTCCACAATATACTTTAATAACATTTTTATAAAACAAACCATCTAGCCCTTTATTTGCAGGTTTGTAGTATACAAATTCTATTAAAGAGCACACAGTTCAACCATAATTGTTTTCAAAAAATCTTAAACTTCATTGGAAATCAATTTACTTCTGTTTAAATAGCTTTCTGGCACTATTGCTGCAATTTTTTATAAGTGATGACAGTGCATATTGTAAACTGTCCACACAGTGCTGACATACAGTCAGGCCAAATGCCAACTAATACTATATACAGTTCAGTACTCCTGGGACATGTATAGCAAATGAGCATGTTTCTAATTAAGGTTCTCTCTGATAGGATTAATCATTTGACAATATAAATCAATAGCTGCGCTTCCAAAAGAAGCTCTTTTTTGCTGACAAGTCTATTCATCCTTAGCTGAAGAGTCAATATTTTAGGTAGACGATTGATTTGTCCTACATTTTATGTATTCAGATTCAAAGTACAAACAACAGATGGCTTATGCTATAGTCCTGGACCTAGATTTGGTTGGTGTAATCCACTCATTACTGCTGGAATTTAAACCCTGTAAACTTACAATGACCTATGGATTTCTATTCTACGTAATTGCAGAGACTTAGCTAAAATAATTTCATCTTATTTAGAGTTACAAGGAGGAATATTATGAGACAATGGCCATTGTGTCAGTGTTAATAGTCACCACGACACTGAAGCTATAGACATAGTAACTTCACACTGGGCAGTACCTCGTTAGGAATGACCAGAAGAAACCAGGCCACTCTTCTGATTATGGCCTTTACCAATAGGACCCTCCAATTAGTGTGGGCTATTCACAGTTATTTGTTTGAATGGGAACCATCGGGCTGGGCCTGAGAGGATTTAGCTTTTAATTAGGTAATTGAAAATCCCTAATTGTAGGCTGATAATCTTTCCAGTATCTCTTCTTAAGTTTGGTGCCAACTAGACCAGATGACTTAGACTTATCCTTATCCTTGAGGAAAATGAGATTTTTCTTCCAGAGATAAGGGTTGTTGTCTGTGGATCATGAGTGCTTGGGTGTAAAGATTACTAGTATTTCATAAGTAGCTTAGAGTAGACAGCAAGGTTAATTTTCAGTACTGTAGTACATAAACACAGCTTTTGTATAGCCATTCAGAACTGAATTTTAAACCATGCAACAGGAAGCAGTAACAGTGTATGGAGAGACATTACTAGTGATTCACAATAACTGTGTTTTATTGAGCAATAACAGTGTTTTATTGATGATGTGTCTGCATTTGTTTTACCAAACACATAACAATTGAATTTCCTCTCAGTTATACCAGTGTAAAAGAGGAATAACTCCACTGAATTCAATATAAAACTGGTACAAGAGAAGAATCAGGCCCATAAAACTTGGAATGTAAAATGAAATTTTTTTAAAACATGTCTTTCTTTTGTTAAATTTAGTACTAGTCAACGGCACCAGACTGTTAGTCTTATAGACTGAAATCCTCTATTTAGCTACAGGATAGCTACAGCTCAGGTACAACTCTGTCATACTGCCCTGCCAATGTGCTTGTCCTAGAGAGACCACTTCTGGAGTAGAAGCTAGCAGCTTTAGGCTCATGGACCTCATAAAGCACCACTCTATATATACACAGGTCAGCATTCCACCCTTGGTTCCCCAGTCCATGGTCCTGTCTGGTTCCAGCATGAGTAGGCCCCAACAGATTTTGATTTCCTTAAGTGCCCTCCATCATTCTTGAATTTCTACTTCATGTAGAGAGGTCTTCAGATGCAAAGGCACCTAACAGACAGGCGAAGGTGGGAGTTGCCCCAAACTGATGGAGTAACTTCAGGGGCCATAGATATGTGAGTTGAAGGAAGGAGGTATACATGGGGAAGAAAGGGGATATACATTTTACTTTGCACAGAGTTACACAAAAACTTATGGCTGCCCTTTTATAGGGGTGAGAACATTATTCAGTCCCTAGCCCCTCTTCTGAGCGTACCACTTAGTGCCATTTCTGGGTGTAGTTTTTGATATGTGGGTAGAGGTCTAGTGGGCACCAGACCGATTAAAAAGATTTTGTAAATATGTTGCATGGCTTAGCAATTGGTTTCCATGAATTGACGCATGCACATTTTACTACAATAGTATGTGTAGCTAAAAAAACAGCCTTGTACCCTGTACTATTTAAATTTTGTTTTCTGATGCTTTTTAGTGTTACAATAATTTCTGAACTTAGGAATTTGCTGGATAAACTGCATAAAAACTCTAACGTAGAAACAGCAAGCAGATAGTAAACAAATTACATGAAGCAAAAACATTAGCATGCACAGTAGGTGGTATTATTTCATGCTGATGAACTCTCTTTGGGAGTATATTCGAATTGCTGGGGAAGAGAGACACAGAAATAATACAAATTAAATGTCAAATATTTTCCCTCAGATCTCTTTATCTTCAAGTGGATTAGTGGATTCATCTAAAGGCAAAATTTGGTCATAAGGACTCTACTCCCATTTTGATGTACACACAATTCCCATGAATGTTAGCAAGAGTTCTTCCAATACAGCATGGGAAGAGACTTGTAATGGGCAAACTAGTTGAGATAAAATAAGCACACTTCCAAACCTCTATCACATGCTCCCAACAAACCTGAACCCATTTTTGAGGTAAAGAAAAGTTTTGTTGAAATTCATTTTGTTTCTGGCCTCAGTCCACTGGACAACAGTTCACTTCCAAAAATCATCACCACAAATTGTAGTAAATGAGAGGTTTTTTAGTCTCTGAAGAAGTGTTATGGAATGAATGGAGACCCACCTTCTCCTCTCTAAACGTAGTCAGCATCATAGAATATCAGGGTTGGAAGGGACCTCAGGAGGTCATCTAGTCCAACCCCCTGCTCAAAGCAGGACCAATCCCCAACTAAATCATCCCAGCCAGGGCTTTGTTCCCAGGATAAGATTCAGGCACTCTGATAGAGCATTGCTGAGAAAATTTGCATTGTCACTGTTTGTTGTTCCATATCTATTTTTGTCTTCAGTCTTTGATAAGCATTTTATTCAGCACTTCAGGGGTCCACAAAAGTGAGGTGACAGAGTCTCAGAATAGTTGCATTATTATATAGTAGTAGACTCCAGATCCTTGTTGTAAAGGGTAGACAGATATTCCATTGCTGCAACGTAAAAGTTCTGCTGAGTTATTAAGATGGGTGGCTTTGATGGAAAATCCTGATGGAGTAGGACAAGAGGCAGCTGTTTATGGTATGAACAAAGCATCAGTACTAGTCTCTTCAAAAGGAAAATGGGGTCAAGAATGCCCTAACTTGGACCCAAATTATTATACAAAATAGACATGACAAGTGGATATATATATGTAAATTTCCCATAACCATGTCGAGAATGCAAGATTTATCAGGGTAGAAAAGGGGATAGATCATAAGATGAGTCAGTTTTGTCCATTTTTATAGCAGATTAATATTTCTAATATATAGTTTATCTAATTAGAAAGTAGACATAACTTTTAAAGCACATGGGCAAGATTTTTTCCTGCCATGAAGCAGTGTAGCTCAGTTGACATCTACAGAAATAACCTGAATTACACCAAAGATCTGACCCATAACAGGAAGATGGAAAGTATACACACAACTGTTCTCCTTAAACTGTAATCTTTGTTATTTGCATGGTTATTTCTTGATCCTTTTAAAAGTTTTTATCATTTTTAGACACATTTTCCTCTCTGGTTAAACTCTTACCAGCATGAAAAAAGGCTTTGTCCTCTGATAGAAGAGTTATGTGATGGGGAAACCACTTCTGCAGGGACAAGCCTGTGGTCAATTCACTCCCTGGACCCAGAGCAATAGAAAAGGCTTTATGTGAAGGAGAATTTCAAAAAAGGTACTCATGAATCATTGTTTGTTGGACAGGCCAGGGAAATCTAAATAAAGGAAGACATCCTTTCACTTAGATGAGGAAAACCACAGTTCATAATTCTTTCAAAAAGCACACAATAGCTAACCTTGTATTTTTCAGCTACTTAAAAAACAAGTCATATTATATTAAAAACTGTTTGGCTACATTTTGTAACTCTCCAATAAGAGAGATTTTCGATGGTCTTGAAAATAAAAAGCTAACTGTAATACTGTACAAAACCAAATCCTACTCTAATGAGCTCGTCCTCTATCATGCCTTCCTCTTTGCTTATTCACCAATCTGATCATTTCTTTGTGTATCTTTAGCATCACGTTATGAAACAGGTGAAAGAATCTGATTGGCTAAGGAAAATTTCTACTAAAGATGGACCCATCCTAAGCTCCTAAATTCAAGCAAACCATGAGGTAAGGAGCTGAAATCCAAACCCAAATCCAAATCCAAACTTTGCAATGGCTCCTATGATGATGGGTCTTTCTAATGGACTGAGACAAAAGCCCACATCTAACTACCTCCAAACTTTAGGATGTTTGAAATGTGAATCTATATTTTGCAGCTTGAACCAAATCTAGTTTCAAAGCTGCAGCCTTTTGTCTTAGAAATGTTTGAAACTTTCACAACCTAAAACCAAGAGCAACTCAGTGGGTTTTTGGTTTCATTAGAAGCCCATTTTATTTTATTTAGATTTGAATACCATACCCATCAGCATGGTAGCTGAACACGGGACTAGTTTCCAGAAACGTTTGCCAGGGTTTGCAAGTCTGGGCCAAGTTTTAGGGGGGCTCATTCATTAAGTCTTCGGGGCGTTTCTCTGCGTTAGTATGGAAACCATGCAAAATTCAGCAGTTGTAATTTGTTTTTATTTGAAACCAGGCAAAATCCAGTGCTCCCAACTAAGTTTTACTTTCTGTTACTTTTTGGCTTCAATCAAAGCTATAATTCAAAGCAAAAATTCAGGAGGTGCAAACCAACATGGAATGAAATCAGAAGAGCCCCAAATTTACTAAATCCAACAGAACTAAAATAGCAGAGCTGTACACAGCTCTAATTATTATCCTCTGAGGTTTATTGGCTTGAGAAACAGAGCAAGAGACAGAAATGTGCTCATCGGAATCTAGGCAAATTTCAGATATGTAGGTGTTCCATAACCTTTTAACTTAATCCTGATACATGGTAACATCTTCGTCTTCCAGGAGACTCTAATTTTCTAACTTCTTTAAGATACTCTTACAGGTATTAGAACTCAGTAAAGAATGGATAATTGTAAGTGCTCAATGGCTATTACGGTACACAAACTTAACCTGGTCCAAAGCCCATGGAAGTGTTTCCATTGCCTTCAATGAGCCTTGAATCAGGTCCTAAACGGTTTGTGATCTGAATATAATCAGTATTATTAACACAAGGATTACTTTGGTAATCAAGGGACAGCAAGCATTGTTCTACACCCAATTAGTCCCAGAGAAAGCAAGATGAAGGCACTCCAAACCCTGCACTCCACTCTGAATCCTACCTTCTATTTCCTATGGTCCCTTCCCTGCTGGTTTATATCACCCACCCCTTAGGGAATCAGGTGTCTGTTGCAGTGGCTCATTAGTGCTTCTGTAACACACACCTGTTTATCCATCCACCCTTGTCAGCAGAATTCAGATGATCTTGGTTACTTGATTGGGGACGAAGTTTTACCCTATCTCTGGTGGATGTTGTTTATCACAGTCAGATGCTCACTGCGTATTAGATTATAAATCCACAAGAGCAAACAACATACAATAACGAAGCAAAAGAAATAAACAAAGGGCTAGATCTACAAAGGGGACTTAGAGTCAGTGCTGAAATGGCTAATGTTTAGGTGCCACAGCCCTGAGTTAGGTGCCCTGGCTCCCTACGCTATACAATGGGAGAGTTAAGTGCCTAAGAATTGGACTCCAAAAAGCCAGCAAGCTGAATGGGGAGCCTCCTAAGCTAAGTCCCACCCCTCAAAGGGAGTGAGGTGAATCAGTCCAGGTCACAGGGAGATGCCTCTCTCTGCTTGGGATTCACAGCTATGAATCCTCTCCTGGAGTTAGGCATCTAGCCTTTTCTCATAAGAAATGGAGGAGGAATTTTCCTCCCCCTAGTAACCTTTAGCCTAGG
Organism: Terrapene triunguis; assembly: GCF_002925995.2. Lineage (NCBI taxonomy): Eukaryota > Metazoa > Chordata > Testudines > Emydidae > Terrapene > Terrapene triunguis. The sequence continues at coordinate 61,950,236 of NW_020664393.1, read as the reverse complement.
GGTTCAGACACTCACTCAGGATATAGAACACCTGGGTTTAATCACCCCTTTGTCTGACATGGAACACATACTTGAAGTGGGCTCTCCTCCCTCTTAGAAGAGTGTCCTAACCACAGGGCTGTGTGGTATTCTGGGCCAGGGTTCTCTGAGTCTTCCTCCTGAAGCTGTTCTACTATGTATAAATATCTATGCATTGGAGTGCAGGGACTTAGAACTTGGGTCTCCTACATCGTAGGGGAGTGTCCTGATCACTGGGTATAGAGTCAGTGTCTGTAGCCCAAACCATATTTAATTATTTATACAACCAGTGGTAAGGGCAATATTAAAAGTTTGACACAAATTCAAATCCCTGCTCCTTTCAGACAGAGGGAGATTGAACCCTGGGATCCTACATTCTGGGTGAGTGCTCTAACTACATGGCTAAAGGTTAGAAGGGGGCACCTTCTCTAGCACTGTTTTGTGTGGGGCTGGATTGGTACACAGCATCCAAGAACACTATCCCCGCATGTGAGATAGGCAGGCTGTAACGGTGCATGCTGCACCCTGTTGGATTCGGCCCTTTGGCCCCGCTCCCTAAAGATTCAGGGATACTCCAAGCTGGTGCAACACCCACGCTCTTTATTTTGTGTCCATTTCCACCACCAGTTTCCCCACTATTTACACAGCTTAGCCTCACACAGGCCTGAAGAGCAACAGGCAAGCTCCACTCCCCTTCTTCCACTTCCTCCCAGCCTTTTAGCTCCTGCTAATGAGGCTGGCAGGTGCAGGCAGTTCCCAGGCAAGCACTGGCTATTTACCCAGCCCCAATCCATTCCCCCTGATTGGGGCTGGGGCAGCAGGAGCTGATTAAGGGCTTTCCTAGCAGTGCTCTGCCCCACAGGTCAATATCTAGCTAGAAGATCTGACTGGGACTTAGGCATCTGGGTGCCTAGACTGAGGTGGCTGTGCGCATGCTCACAGGCATATTAGTAGGAACTTTACCAGTGGAATTTTGTTGTCTAGGGACTTTACAGAGTTAGGAAGCAGCTGAGCAGATCTAAATTTTGGATTTAGGTGCCTAAATCCCTTTGCAGCTCTAGCCCAAAATGCCTTAGGTTTACCAGTGCAACAGTCACACTAAAGCATTGTGAAATCTCATTATATGTACACCTTCAAGTTATGATGATGTCACTGTTGACATGCCTTTAAGTCTGGCCACAGATCAATAAGGTACTTCAGAAACAGCCTAACTTTAATCACCTTAATAGTCCCATTGAAATGAATGGGATACTCACATAGTGGGCATATACTTTAAGTACCTTGCTGAATCAAGGCCTATGTTAATAATACACTGCATGTGTTTTCTTTGGCAATAACTCTGTTGCATCACTTTGCCTTTAGGCAATAATATCACCATACAGTGGAATGAATGCATAAAATCAAGGAACTTGTTTCCCACTCAGAAATCTCTTTTTAAATGTTTAAAAAATTGGCCTTTTTGGAACAGATGCTAGTAAATTAGTGAGGCTTTTATTCTTTCTCACTCTTTATAATAGCAGTAAAACCCAATAAAATATAATTTAATATTTTGGCTACTGCCTTTATGGAGCAGTACAGCTGTTTCCATCATTCAGTAAGTATTGAAATCATAATTAGAAACACAATAAGAAGTAAATTTTTCACAGAGTAGCAGAAAAATAGAGATGAAAAAAAATTACACTGCTTGGCTCAAAGAACATTCAGATGGTATAACAGATATACAGACCAACCAACCTGTGACCTCTTTAGGCTTATCTCTGATCCTTAAAAACCTTCATAGAGGACCCTGAAAAAGATATAGTGGTTCAGTTCAGATTCCCTGCCCAACCCACCCCAAAGATTTTGTTTTTACTTTGAACTTGCAACTCTGGCTCTGAAACTTACCCTCTCCCTCGGCTTCAGAGCCCATGCCTCAACTTCAAAGTGCTGTCTACGCAGCTATTTTTAGAATGCTGGTGTGAGCCCCACTTACCCAAGTCTGTCAACCTGGGCTGGGAAGCTTGCTCTGATGGGCTGTGTAGCATACCCTAAGTGCCCTACCAGCTAAGTGGAATGCTGAGCCCTGCGTTATGCACTCAGGCTCCCCATACAATGCATAGGGAGAGTTACTCACCTAAATAAGGGATCCTCAGAAGCCAGCAAGCAGTCCCCTAAGCTAGCCATGAGTGAAGTGCAGAGGCAAGGGAATTCGGTCCAGATCCTCAAAGATATTTAGGGGCCTAACTCCCATTGATCTGGACTTTAAGTGCCTCCTTCCATTCAGGATTCTGGCATTAGGTGCCTAAGCCAGGTTAGCTGTTTAGACAGCCCATGCCCTACTAGCTGAAACCCAGACCTTTCTAATGAAAAACAAGAGAGATCAAAACCCTAGAATGGCCAATAGCAAGGGTGGTTGGGTAACCTATATTCCTGATGGTTACATGGGATGTAGGTGATCCAACATCAAAACCCCCCTCTGACTATTTTGGAGCAAGAATTTGAACTCAGGTCTCCAATGTCCCAGTTAACTACTCTAACTGCCTGGATGAACACACACATTGAAAAATTCCCAACATGTTTGCCCCCAGCTGTCTATTGTGACAGGTATCAGGTATTAAATGTGGTTGGAACATGCCAACGTGATCAGGCCCCACTAGCAAAGTCAGTGTTCCCCTGCTGTATCTGAGAATCCCTCTTCAGGGCCTCCAGGGCCTTTGGCTTGAATTAGGGTTCTGAGTAGCTTGTTGGCTGTGGGGCAACATCAGTGCTTCAGTGGCTTTGCAAATGCTGACCGGTAGAAGCTTCGGTGTCTGTGAGTTTATGAGGCTGCCGAGCAGAAGTTTTGTGGGTCAGTGGAGTCTAACTGGTGAACTTAATTGCCTAAAGAAGCAGGTAGATAGCTAAATACCTTTGTGGGTCTGGCCCTAACTTTATCAGTTTCACTTTTTGTTAGCCTCTTTGGTTTCCATTTGCATGAGATTCTCACTTCCTGAGTATCTCTTTGAGTTCTCATTTCAAATAGGATCCCAAACTATAAAAAAAAATACTGGTTAAAGCTGAATCCACAGTGAAATCATATAAAACAACGTTTTACATGGTTTCAGTGAAAAAAATGTACATTGTTCCAGGTAATTCAAAACTGGACCATGGCTCATTCAAGAGATTTTTAAACCTTAGCAAAAAAAAATTGATGAAACTTGTCTGTGTAGGAGTGGACGTGAGGAAGGCTGCAAAGGAATTCTCAACTATTACTGATGTAAGACATGCTCTGTCTGGTATCTGACTTTTCCTTCATTTGTTATCTGATCCTGCACCCTCTGAAATCAATAGGGATTTTGGCCTTTACCCTGATTTCATCTAGTAGATCAGTGGGATGCACGGAGGTGTATAAGGATCTCAAAGAGGTGTCTGGGATGGTTTCATATGGGAAAGGAGATCAATGCCCTTCCTGATCTCATTGCACATTATGATACTGTGGACTGAAACTCTGGGGTGGGAAGGGGAGGGTTCCACAACTACCATCAGAAGAGGCAAATGAAATAGCACTGATTTTTCTAAAATTAAAAAGAAAAAGAAAAAAAAAACTTAAAAATTCAACTAAACCCCATTTCCTCGAAAAATCTGAATGTATTTTGGGGGGGGGGGGGGGGGTGGAGTCAAAAAATTTTGAAATTCTTTGTTTGGTCTGAAACAGTGAGAAAACAAATTTTCCTATTTTTTTACCTTTTTTTAAAAAAGGAAAAAAAGGGGGTTAATGAAAGTGAGAAAACACTCTGCCATTCATTTCCTTTGTTCCTCTGGAAAAATGTAAAAAATAAGGAAAAACACAAGCTCACATTTAAAAGTGACACTGCTCCTCACTTAATTTTTTTTTTTAAACACACTTTTTCCAGTGGATACAGGTAAAAAGTGAAAGGGGATTTTTTTAAATCCTTTTTTTCATTATTTTCCTCTTTTTGTTTCACTGGAATAAAAAAAATATTAAAATCAGAAAAAGGGTTTAAAAAACAACCTTAAAAATCTGAAACAAAATGAAAACTGTTCATTTTACTTTCAAAATGTTTAATAAAAGAGACAATCAGAATTTCAAACAGCTCTGAGTTGAAAAATCTCCATATCATATTGATAAGCGCTCATATACCATGTTTCCCTGAAAGTAAGACATCCCCGAAAATAAGACCTACTTCCAGTTTTGCCTCTCGCTGTAATATAAGGCATCCCCCCGAAAATAAGACCTCCCCGATAATAAGGCCACCCCGGAATATAAGGCCCCGAAGCTCCAGGAAAAATAAGACCTCCCCTGAAAATAAGACCTAGCGCATCTTTGGGAGCAAAAATTAATATAAGACACTGTCTTATTTTCGGGGAAACAGGGTAATATGGTGATGAGGTAGGGTGACCAGATAGCAAGTGTGAAAAATAGGAGCAGGGGGTAGAGGGCAATAGGTACCTATATAAGAAAAAGCCCCAAATATCGGGACTGTCCCTATAAAATCGGGACATCTGGTCACCCTATGATGAGGGCATATACTGTGAGTACCATATTAGACAAAGCAAAATATTTCAATCCTGGTTCTAAGATTTAACTCACTGGCTAACACTTCTGAATAATAGAGTTCATCAAAAAATGAGGAGACTTTTTGCAATTTTTTTTTGTTAAAATTAAAAAAAAATTCTACAAGCTCTAGCATGCATTATAACCATTTGTGCCCTCCGCTTGGTACAAAAAACCCCAAACAAAATGTATGGCTCTCAGTAGCTAACTATCTGAAATTGGACGCAATCATAAATCTGACAAACTTGTTTGTAGAGCAGTCCCCCAAATCAATTGAAAATGAAGGACCCGATCACAGTGAACTCTAGCACACTCCGGTGGCTCTGGCAACAGGAAGCAGCCCTAAACTTGGCTTCACAGCACTCAGCATGTAACGTTCCATTTTGCAAGCTGTTCTGTTTGATGAAAATTAAATGCAGGCCACAGGCCTCAGGCTCCTGGCAATTTGCCAACATGGGCCTCAAGCCTATTTGAATCCTGGGAAAGGGTGGGCCTAAACCCACCCAAAACAAAAGGCCCGCCCCCTCAATTGAGGGAAGGGACAATATAACTCTCAGTTGGGCAAAATTTGGGCCTCATATACTATAGGTAACAAATATTATTTTGTTTAATATCAGTCATTCCACACAGTGTATTCAAATACTCCCAGCTAGGTCTTGCTATAAACTAGCCATTTTTTAAATACCAAGGTATCTTTATAAAAATAAATGAACTAATGAAATTAAGTGAAAGGTAAGTAAAAGTTCTGAGTGTTAAACAAATTAAAGGGGGAAAAGATCTGTTAATCATGTTATTAGTGTCTTCCTTTTCTGCAGAAATCCTTGAAAATGCCTGTAATTCTTTACAGCTGACAAGCTGCCAATTTTGCAGAAAGAAAAGTTTTTTCAGACTCTTTAACTCCCAGTCACAGATGAACCTTGTTTTGACTACTAGAGAACTAGTTCCAGAGCCTCCTAAATAATAATGTGCAAACACAGTTTCAAATTTTAAAAAAAATCATATATAAAAAAATAATATTCCAACAAATACTACTCTGAAATATAAGACCAGTATGATTTACAGCTCACATACCTACAAGACTATGGTAAATTATTCTCATATCACACTTGTTTTTACAAGGGTGTTAATCTGCGGGTTTCAATAAAGTTACTCCTCATTTACCTTGGGAAGTGAAATTAGAATTTGTCCCTCTCTTTTTCTGTTGCGTTTTTGGACCCAGCAGAGAAGAAGATAAACACAGAGGAGCTCATTTAAGCACAGCTAGATGCCGTGAAAACCTTTATTATTCTTGCAACAAAACTAAAACAACACAAAAATGTGGCTTTTCACTGGGGGAGAGGGGGTTCAAATATTTAAAGGGACAGGTTATCACATTCCTCCATCCTACTTTAAAAAAACTTTCAAATATATATCCATTATCATTGACATGGCTAACAGAAAACACCATATAACCTAACTAAAAGTTACAAGGGATTATTTTGCCCTGGAATAGTAACTCACAAACTAAACAATTTATAATTTCAGGTGCACAACTGGTTTTCTCATTCTCTTGGGATAACATGGTTGTGGTTGTGCAGCTGTGTCCTGAACAACAGGAACATTTGGTGGTAAGGAATCAACTGGATCTGGAACAGCATCTACTGGATCTGGTATGGAATCAGCTGGTTCTGGTACTAAAGTTTCTTCCACCAAGTCATCAAAATTAGGAGTTGCAATGGAATAAAGTTAAATTGAAAGAACAGAAAGTCTTACTGAACATCCCTGGACTCTGGTACTTGTTGAGGCTGCAAATGGTTCATATGTTATTTCCATAAAATACCATCAAATAGTTTTACCACAAATGAAACAAGTCCAACACATTTTAAAGTTCTCCAGATACCCGTTTCACTCTAAAGGCATAATTACAAGTCCCCACTAAGTTTCCTACTTGAAAAGAATGTTATCAATCAATTTGCATAGCTTGGGATTTGGCTACAGGATGCAGCAGGTCCCAATAGGTATGCAAAGTTTGCTTCAAGAAAAGGGTTTCAGGTGACTCCTGGGTAGTAACATGTGGTGTGCTCCTGTAGACAAGCAAGAAATTGTCCAATTGTTCTGATGACTCAAAATAGACTTGTTAGCTCATAAAGTAAACTTATGTGTTTGTACAAAGGGTCTTGATTGTCCATTTGTAGCAGGATGATATGAAGCAGAACGTATATTCTGAATTCTATTTGAGGCTAGGAAACTTTAAATTCTTCAGAAGAGAATTAAAGTTCATTGTCTCACACCAACTGTAATGGGAAGCCAAATTGACTAAACAAGGTATGAAGATGTCCAATGATTTTTGTAGCTGTAGTAGAAGTCATTCTGAAAACTTCTGGCCATTTTGAATGGGTGTCAACTACAACCAAACCCTGATAACCTTTTAAAGATCTGGCAAAGCCCACATGAATATGTGTCCAAGTGGTCAGAGGCCACGACCAAAGATGTAGATGAGCTGGGCGAGGATCATGCTGAATTTGTTGACGTATAGTACAGCACTTTGCCTTCCTCTTTGTCAATCCCTGGCCACCAGACATGACTCCGGGCTCTGGCCTTCATCCATACAATGCCAAAATGATCTTAGTGACGAGCTTCCAAAACCTGAGATTGAAGTGATTTTAGAATGGTCACTCACATTCCCCATAAGATGCAACCATGATTCACAGAGAATTCATATTGATGTGACACAAGTTGTGTAAATTGGGGATTCTTTTGATCCAGCACTGTACCTTATAGTACCATTCCCATCACAAGAGAAAGAAACTTAACTGTTTCTTTATTGATGTCTATGCTAGTGATGGGCAACCCACCCAACACATTGAGATAGAACACTTCGTCTGAAGTTTTTTCAGGTTGATGAGAACTTGGGCATGGCAGGTGCAATAGCCCCTCAGCATTCCATGCTGAGTCACTTAATAGAATTGAATAGTATAAGAATGAGCTGAAAATAGCAATAACAATTGTTGCATACGAGCAGCAGCTAATGATGGAATTCCATGTTTTGGCCCCAAAATTGAAATGAACAGGCAATGATCCATCAGTAAGGTAAAATGTCTACCATACGGATAGGTATGGAACTTCCAAATTCCGAAAGTAATGCTGAGAGCTTCTTGCTCTATTTGTACATAGTTCTTCTCAGGAGTGGTGAGTACTTGCAATGCAAAGGCAATTGGTTTCTTGATGCCATCAGGAAAAATGTGGGAAAGAAGTGTACTCACTCTATATGGTAAAGCATCACAAGCCAATTGCAACAGCAGCGAAGTATCAAAGTGCGTAAGATGTCCACAGCTGATGTCAACAGTTTCTTTGCTTCCTTAAATGCACACTCACACTCTTTAGTCCATTTCCATTTACTCTTTGCTTGTAAGAGTGCATGTAAAGGTTCCAATGCCAGATTAGACAGAAATTTACTCTAGTAATTAAGCAGTCCTAAAAATGAACATAATTGTGACGTTCTCTGGCAATGGTGCTTCAAGACTTGCCTTCTCTTTCTCTAATGATTTCCTTAAGACTGTGGCATCAATTCCATATCCAAGGTATTCAACTAAAGGTTTGAAAAGCTCACATTTGTTTTGATGTACTCTCAGTCCAGGGCCTTCCAAACATTGCAAGACGGGGTCTGAATTTTGAAGAGGATCCTCTTGATCCTTTTCTGTAACAAGGATGTAATCCAAAAAGCACTGAACTCTGTTCAGTCCTTTCAGGATTGCATACATAGCTTTCTGGAACAGAGGCAGCACTGGACACTTGTGGGATAGAAATCCTTCATTGCCAAATATTATATAGACCCTGCAGAGCTATATTGTGCTTGCAGCAAACCTGAAACAACACACAAGTAAGGCTTTTCACTGGGGATGGAGAAATGCTCAAACATTTGAAAGGACAGGACACCACACTTTCAGTATTGCCACTGTGACAACTGCACTCACCTGGGTCACTCTTTGCTCACAGTTTCTATATTTGGATAGCTGAGAACTGGAGGAAAGTGCTACCTGTGGATGGGCCTTTGATTCAATATTTTACTCCCCCACTTGGTCCATCAGAGCCCACGTTTATTGGGCCTTTTCTTCACTGCTGAAAAAAAGGTGTATTTTTTACCTTAGGGTAACTGTATGTGAGCTATCCCAAGGTAAAAAAAAAAAAGACAAAGCACTTTCATTTAACCTCAAGATAAATTAGGCCAGGACAATCCTATACTCCCGCCTACCTATTCTACTCTGTTCACATAGGTTCTCATACTGCTTTCATCACCACAGTATACAAGTTCCCTTAAGTAGTGTATTAAATAATGTGACTAACATCTGTCATGTGTTTGTTCTCTAATTCTTTCACTGGAGGGCGCAAAGGGGGTGGGGGCGGAGAAGTGTGTATAGTGTAGTGGAATGTCTTGTTTTGGTAGGATTTTTTTATTTCTTGGGGTGGTTTTTTTGTTTTTAATGCATACATGTTGCTATGTATTTATGTGAGAGAATGTAGGTCAAAGACATGCATCTTGCACTTGGAGCAGAAAGTAGCGAGGTTTGTGATGGTCCACTGTTCTTGAGGGAGTTCATTCCAGTCTTGGACCAGCCCTGAGAAAGTTTGTTGCCAGCACAGATGAGCTTTACCCTTATTTTAGAGAGTTCAATTGTGACAGAGGAGTGTAGTTGTAGACCATGCTCGTCATCCCAGAGATTTAAGTGGCACTGAGACCTTGAACTTGATTCAAAATTCAATGGGAAGCCACTGTAGGGAGCAGAGAACAGGTATGATGTGCTCACAGTAGCCTGTGTTGGTGAGGCAACATGCTGCAGCATTCTGTATTAGTTGGAGTATCCCAACCGTTGAGTGTATTTCTTAAATTAGAGTTTACTCATGTAAAGGGGGCTTCACTCCAAGAGAAGAGACATACCTTTTGGGCTCTTGTGGGATTCACAACATAGTCCTTCCCTGTTGACTTCCCCTACAGCAAGAGGGAAGAAGAGGCTGGGGGATGCTACCCTCCCCCACACACCTGGCAACCCTACTCCTTCAACCAATGGGAGGGGGAAGACAACAGCTGTCCCTAGCAGTGAGTTAGAGAGCAGAAGACAGTCAGGCAGACTGCAAGCAGTTTCTGACCCTGTGAAGAGCCCCCGATGCCAAGGAAAGCACGAGGGAGGCTATGAATAGCCCTGCTTTCCTTCCATGTGTCAGAGCCCAGCTTGGGAGCGAAGCACAGCCAGCCAGCACAGCACTTCCAGGCTAAATTCAGCCTGCAGAAAAGCCTGAGGAGGGGACAATCCTCTTCTCTGGCCCCCAGCCTGCCAGCAACAGGAGGAGACAGGTTGTCTCTCCAGCCACCACTTGCAGCCTGCTTGCCGTGTGGGCCACCAACACCAGATCCAGGATGTTGGATCCAGATACCTGATCTGCTTACACTTGCACCTACCGTATGGCTTCCACACTTTAAAGATTGTCAGCACTGTTCCAGAAGGGATCAGGCTGTTAATCCCTCTCCATCAGTCCCCAGGAGGACCTGCTTGCCTGCATCAGTCTCCCAACCGCTCAGCCAGAGAAGTAACTAGAGTGAGTACCCTGTATTATAGTTAGATAGGAAGTTAGGGCTTAATCTTGCACCATTAAGTCATGTTGCATCTGTGAATCGGCTTTCATCTACCTGGATCATCAAGACCTGCACTTAGAATGGAAGAATCCCATGCACTGCTACAGACTAGGGACCGAATGGGTAGGCAGCAGTTCTGCAGAAAAGGACCTAGGGGTTACAGTGGATGAGAAGCTGGATATGAGTCGGCAGTGTGCCCTTGTTGCCAAGAAGGCTAACGGCATTTGGGGCTGTATAAGATGGGGCATTGCCAGCAGATCGGGGAATGTGATCATTCCCCTCTATTCGACATTGGTGAGGCCTCATCTGGAGCACTGTGTCCAGTTTTGGTCCCCACACTACAAGAAGGATGTGGAAAAATTGGACAGAGTCCAACGGAGGGCAACAAAAATGATTAGGGGGCTGGAGCACATGACTTATGAGGCTGAGGGAACTGGGATTGTTTAGTTTGCAGAAGAGGAGAATGAGGGGGGATTTGATAGCTGCTTTCAACTACCTGAAAGGGGATTCCAAAGAGGATGAATCTAGACTGTTCTCAGTGGTAGCAGATGACAACAAGGAGTAATGGTCTCAAGTTGAAGTGGAGGGGAGGGATTAGATTGGATATTAGGAAATACTTTTTCACTAGAAGGGTGGTGAAGCACTGGAATGGGTTACCTAAGGAGGTGGTGGAATCTCCTTCCTTAGAGGTTTTTAAGGTCAGGCTTGACAAAGCCCTGTCTGGGATGATTTAGTTGGGGATTGGTCCTGCTTTGAGCAGGGGGTTGGACTATATGACCTCCTGAGGTCCCTTCCAACCCTGATATTCTATGATTCTATGACCTGTGCTACCAATTCCCAGTATAACAAAATGTGTTTCTAAGATGCTCTTACAAACAGTTCTGTCTGTCCCCACATCTCAGGTACGCAGGTGATGCAGCATGTCTCCACATGCATCACCTGGGTACCTGAGATGTGGGGGACAGACAGAACTGAGGGTGGAGACACTTTTGTTTAGGAACATTGGGGGAGTATGTGGTTATGTAACCTAGTATGCCTTCTGGCATAGCCTTTCATAATTAAAAAGCATTATTAATATCTCTAATCACTGTAATCACTTAACGTTTTATTGATTGTATATTTCTCTTTAATCAAATCCTTACAGAACATTTGCAGTTACTGTTTTTTAATTTGTTTGTTGTCTGAGTTTGAATTATTTGTGCATTCAAGTGGGTAGTCACTGCCTTAGTGTGGTTAACCCCTGGTCTCACTGGATGCACTGCCAAGTAGCTTTATTTTTTAGCACACAATGAGTCAGGCACCTACCAGCAGCACTGAAAAATGAGCCCAGGCAACAGAAATTGTCCAAAGATTGTGAGGTACCACTCTCCTGTTTGCACATCATACTGGTACTAACCCAGCACCAAAAGGGGGATTACACTAAGTGGGCCTGGGGTTGACATCATGGTAAAAGTAAAAAGCCATGTCTTGGATGGGTACCATCTGGCCCATTTTAGATCTCAATGTTTGAGCTTAATCTGATCTCCAAGGTGTTTCTGTGTTAATTACTCCTATTCACAGATTCATATTCATGGAGTCCACATCAATAAGGGACCATTGTGATCATCTAGTCTGAACTCCTGTATAACACAGGCCATAGAACTTCTGCAAAATCAGTCCTAGAGCAGATCTTTTAGAAAAACATCTGGTCTTGATTTAAACATTGCCAGTTATGGAGAATTCACCACAACCCTTGGTAAATTCTTCCAAAGGTTAATTACCCTCACTGTTAAAAATGTATGCCTTATTTCCAATCTAAACTTGTCTAGCTTCAACTTCCAGCTATTGGATCATGTCATACCTTTCTCTGCTAGAGAGATGAGACCATTATCAAATATTTGTTCATCATGTAGGTACTTATAGACTGTAATCAAGTCACCCCTTAACCTTATCTTTGTTAAGCTACATAGATTGAGTTCCTTGAGTCACTATAAAGTATGTTTTCTAAACCTTTAATCATTCTCGTGGGTCTTCTCTGAACCCTCTCCAATTATCAACATCCTTCTTGAATTGTGAACAGCAGAACTGGACACATTATTCCAGCAGTGGTCGTACCAGTGCCAAATACGGAGCTAAAATAACCTCTCTACTTCAGATTCCCCAGTTTATGCATCAAAGGATCACCCTTTTGGCCATAGCCTCATACTGTGAGCTCACATTCTGATGATTATCCACTATAACTCTGTAGCGGGGTGGTCATCCCACTCTTGCCCGGAGGGGTTAAAATCAGGCCAGAAGAGGGCTGATTGGGGAAGCAGCCACAGCTGAGGCCATGCCCCAATCATAGAATATCAGGGTTGGAAGGGACCTCAGGAGGTCATCTAGTCCAACCCCTTGCTCGAAGGAGGACCAATCCCCAGACAGATTTTTGCCCCAGCTCCCTAAATGGCCCCCTCAAGGATTGAACTCACAACCCTGGGTTTAGCAGGCCAATGCTCAAACCACTGAGCTATCCCTCCCCCCTATAAAAGGGCTGTGAGCCAGGAGCTCAACAGAGTCTCTTTCTCTAGCTGTGGAGCGAGAAGGACGTGACTGCTTGGGATCTCAGGGTACTGGGAGCAGAGCAGTGCTGGGGAAAGGCAAGAGAAGATGGAGAGCTTCAGCCTGGTAAACCCCCTGTCTGCAGGCCTTGTTGAAGGCCGAAGCAGGTACTGGGGTTGCAGAGGTGCAGCCCAGGGTTAGGAAAGGCAGCAGGTCCAAACCCCCCTTGCTGATGATGAGTGATTTATAGACTGCTGTCTGCCCCAGTGAGCGGGGGCTAGATGATGACTGGCAGTAGCCACTGAGGCAAGGTGAGGATAGAGGGTTGGGGGTTCCCCTGGGCAGGGGAGACCCAGAGACTGTGGGGGTACTGCTGGCGCAGAACCCCAAGAGAAAGGGCACCGGGGTCTGGAAGGGACACGGGGGCCAGTGGCAGGTGAGACACCAGCCTGCAGAGGGCGCTCTGGGCTGGAAGAGCTAATCCCCAGGATGACCAGCAGGAGGTGCCACACCAGTGAGTCGTCGCCCCGCCACAGACCCCAAATCTTTTTCAGATTCACTGTTTCCAAGGATAAGGTCTCCCATTGTGTCACTATGGCCTACATCTTTATTTTTAGATGTACACATTTACAGTTTGCCATATTAAAACAGATATTGTTTGCTTTTGCCCAGTTTACCATTCAATCCAGATCTCTCTCTGTCATTATTTGTCCCTGATTTTTGTGTCATCTGCAAACTTTATCAGTGATGATTTTATGTTTTCTTCCAGGTCACTGATAAAAATGTAACATAGCATAGGGCCAAGAACTGATTCCCTGCAGGACCTCACTTGAAACACACCCAGTCAATGACGATTCCCTATTCACAATTACATTTTGATATCTATCACTTAGCCAGGTTTTAATCCATTTAGTATTTGCCATGTTCATTTTATATCATTCTAGTTTTTTAATCAAAATGTTGTGTGGGTACCAGGTCAAATGAAAAGTCTAAGTATATATCAACACTATTACCTTTATCAACAAAACTTGTAATCTTATCAAAACAAGATATCAAGTTAGTTTGACAGGATCTATTTTTCATAAACCCATGTTGATTGGCATTAATTCTATTACCCTCCCTTAATTCTTTATTAATTGAGTTTCATATCAGCTGCTTCATTATTTTGCCTGAGATCAATTTCAGACTGACACACCTATAGTTACCCTTTTTTATCCTGCTTATCCTTTGTTAAATATTGGCACATTTACCAGAGTGATCTGTTATTGGTACTGTACTGATCTAATCAGAGAACTGGAGTTAGGGTGACCAGACGTCCCGATATCCCCTTACGTCGGTCGGGACCGTCTGCCAATCTGGGGCAGCTCCCGGTGCCCGCCTGCCGGCAGGAGCACCACATACTGCAGGGTCGGGGCTTGCAGGCGCCAGGAGTGGGCAGAGAGCCCTCCGCCCCCCCCCCACCTGACCCAACCCAACCTGCCCGGACCTGACCCGCAACCCTAGGAGCCAGAGGGACCAGCATGCCGGATGCTTCCCGGGATGGGAGCCGTCCCAGGTGAGCACCGCCGGGACTCCCCACCTCGCCCCCTGGCAGATCCCTTTGGCTCTTAGGGTGGGGGGCCTCTGTGTGCTGCTGGCACCTGCAGCCCTGCTCCGTGGCTCCGGCAGCTCCCATTGGTGCTTTTCCCAGCCAATGGGAGCCACAGAGCTCATGCTTGTGGCGGGCGCAGCACGTGGAGAGTCTGGAGACTCCCCTCGCCGCCCTCACCCTAGGAGCCAGAGACCTCCCAGCAGGGCTGGTGAGTGTGGCCAGGGAAGGGGGCAGGGTGTGATGGAGTGAGTGTCTGGGAGGTGTGTGTGGGGCGCTGGGCTGTGAGGGTGTGGAGGGCGCTGGGCAGTGGGGGAGGTTTGTGTGTTTTGGGGTGCTAGACAGTGGGGGAGATCTGTGTGTGTCAGGGCACTGGGCAGTGCGGGTCTGTGTGGGGCATTGTGTAGTTGTGGTGGTGGGGCTGTGGGGAAGGGCACTGGGAGGGAGGAAGGAAGGGAGGGAGGGGAAATCTGTGTGTATTGGGAAACTAGCAAGTGGGGGGTTCTGTGTGGGGTGCTGAGAAGCTGTGGTGTGGCTGTGGGCAGGGGGGCGCTGGGCGGGGTGTGTGTGCACAGCACTGTGCATTTGTGGTGGAAAAGTTGTAGGGGGGCTCTGGGCATAGTGGATTCAGGGGGCGCTGGGCAGGGGAGCTGTGTGGCACAGCATGGGCCCACCCTCAACAGGAAGGGGCACACTGGTAGCACAGGGCCAGGTGGACCAGTGTGCCTCTGGCTCTGGTTGGGGCTGTGCCAGGGCCATCCAGAGGGGGGGGGGACAAGTGGGGCAATTTGCCCCGGGCCCCGTAGGGGCCCCCACGAGAATACAGTATTCTATAGTATTGCAACTTTTTTTTATGGAAGGGCCCCCCGAAATTGCTTTGCCCCAGGCCCCCTGAATCCTCTGGGCGCCCCTGAGCTGTGCACCTGTGTCTGTCTGTCGTCCCCCCTGACCAATGTGTCCTGATATTTCACTCTTGTGATCTGGTCAGCCTAACTGGAGTGCTGATAAAGAATGGAGAGTGGAGTGATGAGCAAACCGGTCTAGCAATGTATAGGAATTATGGGAGATATGGCACATATACCAAGCTTATGAGGAAAGAGGAAGAGAGGCACCACCACAAATGGGAGGAGAGTGGAAAAGAGGGAGTATGCCCAACAGCCATGACAAGGAAATAGGAAAAGAGTCTCTGCTCTTTCCCAGCAGTGAGCAGAGAAATAGAGAAATCTGCCAATAGTCCAGAGGATAGTATTTCCATGGTTCTTCTGATAGAGAAGGAGCTTGGCTTAGAAAATGAGGTTGCTTATGAGGAGATAAGGAATGGGTTTAATTCAGTTTCAGATTGACGGATACATGGCAATTCTAATTGTGGTATTACTGGGATCCATGTACAATTTAATCACTGCTGAGATTCAGGTAAAATATATTGACATAGTTTTACAAACATTGTAACATGCCCAGTACTGTACTTTGCTCATTCCATTTACAGATCATATTTTGGACTAGGTAGTGTGTCTCTATATTTAATTATATCCATTTCAAAGTGAGATTTATGGTTTATTTTGTGGTCCTTCTAGAATTCTGGCATTTTGTAATAATGAGAGGAAACTGTGTTTAATTTGTCCAGAAGATTATTATATCTTTTTAATAGCCACTGCTAAGCTATAAAACTTTAGGAATGCTTTGATTATCACACCCAGACAGTGAATTTCAAACTTATAAAATGATCCCTGTTGAGTGATTTCATTAATTTAACTCTTGATTTGGTTAACTTTGTTTTCATTGAGTTTCAGAATCTTTGATAAGGGCTTGAGAGCAGAAATACTGAATATGCTGCTAAAACCAAAGTAATTCAAGAAAAAAACAATGAGAGAAAAATCACAACCTGAGATCCAAATCTATTTGAATTTCAGAAGGTAGAGGAGATTGTGTGTTTCAGATACATACAGTAGTATGGCGAGCAAAACCTAGAGTGAGCACATTTCCTAATTTGGCTGAGTATTCGTCTTTCAATAAGTGCAATGTTATCTTACCTCCTTACTGTGGTAAGTAGAGTTGGTGAGAAAAACTGTGATGGGAGGCAGAGAGCTGGGGGTCAGGTGGGGGGGCTCAGGTGCCTCCTGCCAGGGGGATGGAGTGGAGGAGGAGGAATAGGAGACTGTGGAGGGTCCGGTCTAGTTGCAGCTTAGGCTCCTCGGGGCTGCAGGGGATCGCCAGAGTCATCAAGGTCCAGAAAGGACAGGGACTGAGGAAACAGAGCTGAACCCTTCCTGCCCCCACACCACCACCATAAGAGTCATGAGAATGATCACCCAGCCAGATAACTTGACAATGCTGGGGAGAGCAGTCCGGGGGGTGGCATATCTGAGAGGATTCAGGGAGCTTGGTGTAGTGGGTGCCTGCGGGGGACGGGGAAAGGGGTGTGTGGGAGGCAGGAGACGATGGTGGCTATCTGGGAGGAGGCAGGGGGTGGGTGCTGTGGGCCGCAGTGGCCACTGCTTCCTGCTGCTACCATTGTCCGGGAATGGCGAACCGTAGCCACTGGGAGCTACGGGGGGGCATGCCTGAGGACAGTCAACATAAACCAAATGTCTCACGGCCAGCAGATTACCCTGAACTGGTTGGGAAAAAAATCAGTGAAAGATTTTTTGTCAGAATTTGCCAAGTTGTTAAAATGGAAACATTTCATGTCTGTTTTCAGGGCCGGCTCTAGGCACCAGCGTTCCAAGCATGTGCTTGGGACGGCCCTTTTCAAGGGGCGGCATTCCGGCCTTTTTTTTTTTTTTTTGCTTCGGCGGCAAAAAGCTTGGAGCCAGCCCTGTCTGTTTTGCCTAAGTTCTGTCTGTTTTTCTGCCAGCTCATCTACCCAGCTCCTCAGCTGCCTACCAGGCAACTGCCATAGAGTCAGTGAACCCAAGGCCTCCATGGTTCCAGGGTCGCCTACCACACAGATTGCCTCGAAGCTGGGATTTCATTCCCTTTCACGGAGAATTTTGAATTTTTTAGTTTTCTTTTTGAATCGGAATGAAACCAAATTTCAAAAGCCTCCGTGGAATGGAATTAGTTTTCTCCACACAATTCTACCTTTAAGACTTTTCCTTTCTTCTTCTGTTTTTTCTCCTTCACGCCCATGTTGTTTCTGTTGTTTCCATGTGTTCTTCACCTTAGCAGTATCATCACTTGGAAAACTTGTTCTCTTACTGGATTTCTGAGGCGGATCTGGAGTTTGTGAATTACTAGTTAAACTCTTGCTTTTTCTTTGTTCTCCATTTATCACTTAAACCCTTTCCCCTCTTTCTCCTTCCCAGTCACTTGGCCTGATAATCCTGTGAGTTTTGCTGAATTGGCTCAGATAAGGGTAATGCCATCGGCAATGAAGGAGAAAATGTGGCATCCTGACTCAGTGCAACGCTTCCATAATTGACAGGAGGAGATGCGTTCAGTTGACTCATTCACTAGCACTTAATTCAGGGTCAGACTCTATCTCCTTTAATCAAGTAGAGTTGGGCCTTACCCCTTATGTAGTCCCATTGAGTTCAATGGGCTAGAGGGATGCTTTCAGGCACAACCCTAAGCTATATGCAGTCAACAGGAATCTCTGTAATGTACAATTTTGCACCTCATCTGGAATACAGTCTGCAGTATTGGTCACTGCATCCCCCACAGGATATTGCAGAATTAGAAGGCATTCAGAGATCAATGATGACAATGATTAGGGCCATGGGAAAGCTCTCATCTGAAGACAGACTGAAAAGATTGGGCTTGTTTGCCTTAGAAAAGAGAGGAATCAGTGGGGACATTATAAAAATATGTTGAGTAATGAATGGTTTAGAGAAGGTAGATCAGGAGCTTCACTTTTCCCTGTGCCAAAACACAAGAACAATGGGACATTTAATAACATTCAAAGGTGTCAAATTCAAAACTGATCAAATAAAATACTTTCCAACACAATGTGCCATTAGACGGTGGAACTCATTGCTACTGGAAGACATTGAGGCTAAGAACATAGCAGGATTCAAAAAGTGATTAAACATTTATATGGGTAACAAAAATATCCAGAGTTGTCACAATTAATTATAACAATTTTGGAAGGGATATTAAACCTCAAGTTTCAGGATTTAAATCAATCTCTTATGATTAGGGATTGGAATGAGAGCTAAAGTGGGGGGCAGATTTCCTCACATCTGCTTTCTGCAGGGTTCTTATGCTTTCCCTGAATCATCTGGTAGTGGTCACTGTCAGAGTCAGGATACTGGACTAGATGGAACTTGAGTTTGAGCCAGTATAGCAATCTCTATGCCCCTATATTCCTTGGCTAAGAACCCCCAAGAAAAATATCATTTCTAAACCCCCGAACACATTTAAGTTTTCAAAAAACTGTACTGTCACAATAAAGTATGTTCTTGGTTACATCCATGTAACCCATTTGATTAACCTGTTCCATGAAAATCTGTAGGAGGAGGCAAAGGGCAAGGAAATCTCAGTAAATCAATCCAGTTGACTTCTGTGAGACTACATGAGTGTTACTGAGAGCAAAATTTGGCCTAGTCTTTACTGATACACAGTGATGGATTAGCCACTGGACCAATGGGGCCCATGCCCAGGGGCCCCAACCAATTGGGGGGGCCCTGTAAACATGGGTGCCCCCATGCTCCACCCCACTCTGCTCACCCAGTTCTCCTGCTGGTGAGTGGGGCAAGCCCCCACACCCCAACCCCCTTTCCCTAGCAGGAGCCCGGGAGGAGGGGAGGCAGGGTGGGCAGAGAGGAATGCAGGTGGAAGGGGTGGGGAGGGGCCCTCACTTGCTCTGGCCCAGGGCCTCACAAAACCGTAATCCCCCTCTGCTGATACAATAGAGCTTAAAAATAGGGCTGGCTGAAAATGTTCTAAATTTGTCAAAATTTGAAGGAGAGGAACAGGTCAAAATATTTGCAGAAATATTAGTGCATTTTTAACCAGCTCTTGTTAAATTTCCTCCCCCCACCCACACCCAGCTTTTAATATAAAATGTTTGGTGCATATTTATTCTCCATGCATTACTATCTCTATAACGGTAATAACAGAGATGAACCCCTCTGGGAATTACTCACATGCATGAAAACAGTGATATGTCCAGGAGTTGGCGTCAGCATAAATATTGCTTACAGCTGTTAAACAACTTCTTTGATAGGTTCCTTTATTGACTGTCTCACATTTGTTATGAAGATTATAAAAGTACTGTAGCATAGCACTGATCCAATTACAAACATGTAAGGATCCCACGGTGCATAAACATGAATGGTAGGTGATTTTGTTGAGCACATTGGACCAAAACCTGAAAAAGGGGCCCAAGACCAAGCTAAAGGGCTCTGCTTGCAAGAGAGTGTGATCTGATAGCTGGGGCACTGTTCTTCTGGGTCTGGACACTGGATCAACTGGGTCTGCTGTTACATGCTGCCAGGTAGGGCAGGGGTGTCCTAGGCATGACTCTGTGGTAGGCTTTAGGCTTAGGCCATGTGGATTAATTCTGTATGCAGACCAGATGGCCATATGTTTCAAACTTCCTGGCCTGTGCAAGAAAGGTGGTGGGAGTATGGCCTTGCCTCCTCCCCACAATTTCCTCCCTCTTTGGGGCTCTGTGTGTCTTTAGGCCATATAGAGAAAACAGTAACTGTGGTTCTCTGAATGGGCAGAATGCAATTGTGGCTGATATTTGCTGGGTCCATGCAAGAGAATTAAGCTCCATGCACTATTCTCTCTCCCCTTTCCCCTGCAAAAGGGTCTATCACAACATAATTCAATGGTAGTTTTGCCTGAGTCAGGACTAAACACTACAAGGTCTGCCCCTCTGTGTATAGATCACACAGGAAGCAGTGTTAAGGAATTATGAGCACCTGAGTTTGAAAATATGGTTTAAAATACTTCATCCAACACTATGTGCTGCAGACTAGCTGACTCAAGGTT
Source organism: Terrapene triunguis (assembly GCF_002925995.2). Lineage (NCBI taxonomy): Eukaryota > Metazoa > Chordata > Testudines > Emydidae > Terrapene > Terrapene triunguis. The sequence continues at coordinate 61,930,028 of NW_020664393.1, read as the reverse complement.
TCAAGTTGTTTTCTTTTTCTTTCCAGTAATGCAATATAAATAAATAAACCATTGCACTAAAATATAATACACCTACTCCAATTTGTGCATGGGCAAACCTCCAGCATAACAGTGCAAATTGCTCCATTCTTAAAGTGATCCACAAAAGAAACACTAGATTAAACAGCCTCGCCTTTCCCCCAACAACTCCCTCGCCCTGTTAGCTTTTGCTATTTTCATTTATAAATGCTCTAACTCCTTATTGTTTTAATAGTAACTGTATTTCCATTTAACTAATCTGTTTGTTTCCCCTGCAACAAGCTGTGTGCAGAGAAGAGAATTACTTTGTGACCTTAATGCTTCCCATCTCTATTTCAAATAATCTCATGTTTCTTTGCAACAAACTTAAAAATTGGACACTACCTAAAATCCAGGGCTCTCTATAAAAAAAATATTCTTGCCTATCAAAAGTACTGCAGCTGGTTTTCACTGCAATAAAGTACCCAGACACATAGTTTTATCAACTGCTAGTGTGCCTTTAACAAATCACAATTAAATATTAACAGGCCATGGAGCAGCATGGAGGACTCTGCAGTCCTTTGAAGGCATATTTGCCAATTAAACAAAGTCTAACATTAGAGTAGAGGTGGCAAGGATCCAAACCAGAGAAATGAAAGTCAACCACTTCAGTGGCATTCATTAGCTCAACAGACATTCTTTGTGTGGCCTGTTTCTTTACTATTGCCAAATCCACACCCTGTTCAGGAACTTGCCCAAGCTCAGATAAGCTTATTATGGAAATAACACTTTGTCACCCTTTACAACTTGCTTCTTGTTAAATTATCTTTTATCTTCTTTGTAGTATTTGTCACCTCTCCATAGGTACCCCTTGTGTGGACAAATGCTATTTTGTTTGCTTTGGAATTCTCAGTGACAAAGGTTAATGGTAGTTGATAGAATAATTTTTTTTAAAGAGCCTCTTTGTGCGATCACAGTTCAGGCTGGTTGGAAAACAAGAATTCTGTTTCATGAAAAACTGAGGTTTTGACATTTGTTTTCGTTCCTCATTGGAACAAACACACACACACACGCACCTCTCTCTCCAAAATACCCAGTAGCCCATTAGTTAGGGCACTTGTGTGGGAAACCCAAATTCAAGTCCCTTTGTGGCCTGAGTTGTGGCAGTGACATGAACCTTGGTCTGCCAAATTCCATGCGAGTCCCCTAACCGTTGGCTGTTCTAGTATGTTTTTTTCTCTCACTCATACCCAGCTCTCAAAAATCTACCCTGGACCTCAGAAATCTTCCCAGCTAAAGTTTTGTCGAAACTGATACATTTCTGTGAACAACTTCAGTTTCGGACAAATTGGCATTTTCCAATGAGAAGATATTTGGTCAAAAATTTCCCAACCAGCTCTAATCACAATATTTTGGTGCGTGGAGCCATTTGTGCAAACTCATCAAGTTGGCTCGGTGCACAATTAACCAGTTGGCGGGTGTGAATGTTTGACTGTGTGCAGATGTGATCGTTTGCAAATGTGGGTGCCTACAAAAAATTACAGGTCTTAACGTGACAGGTCCTTATGCAGGTTTAGGGGAAAGTTGTATGGAGATTCTCCACCCCTTGCATAGCCCTTCCAAAATTCAGCCACAACAGCAATCACTGCACTCAGGGGAGCCCAGATACTCTTCCTCTGTGTGGCCCGTTGGGTACAGAGAACTCCAGAGAGGGTAAGAAAAAGCAGGGAGAGAGAGGGTTGTAGCCCTCTCCCTTCTACACTGGTTCACAGACTATACTAGGGGCACAGGTGGAACAGGCTGCATCGTCCTAAAGGATGCTTTAGACTGAACTCCCCAGTACATGCAGGTGCTTGGCAAGGAATCGTGCCTCCCCAAACTCATCCTGCAGCATTGGGTTTTGTATTAAAGGTATGATATAGTCCATATGTGCACAAAAGGGGTATATCTACATAGACCACAGAAGTGAGCCTCCCAGCCCGGGTTCACAAATTTGGGTTAGTGGGGATAGCACTAAACTCTAAAGCTCAAGTCTAAACATAGCTAGGTAGTCAGTACTCTGAAGTTGCAGATCTGTTTCAGAGCCCAATCTCCATCCCAAGCCGCAACTTCAAAGCGCTGTCTACCTAGCTATGTTTAGAGCACTAGCACAAGCCCCACTAGCCTTAGTCTGTTGATGCAGGCTAAGAGGCTTGCTGCTGTATAGACATACTCAAGGAGGTCCTGTGTGCCTACACTAGCAAAGCTATTTTCTTATTGTTTCAATTGAGAGCTAAAGAATAGGCAAGAAAGAAGGGAATTAATGTGCCTGACTTTGAGATCTACATTTAGCTTCACAACTGGCCAGTCCTGTCATTCCCCACACACCTTTGGTGGAGTTCTTCATTTTGGAGTTAACGATGCTGCTGATGGAAGAGAAGGAAACCACCACTGCTGAAACACTGTGCAGTTCGCCTTATTTGCTCAGACAGACACATCGAAAAAAGACTTGAGCATGTAACTTCAAAAATAATGGAGACCTAAGTGAAGCAAAAATGCATTTCAATCTCTCATTCAACTATTTGAACAAATAACCTGAACACATTGAATGGATCTTTCTATCCCTATTACTTAAAGTCATCGTCAGTGTTACCATGATATCTAATGATTGATACCAATAGGGTCACACTGTACTAACAACACAGAACAGAACCGCTCGTATAGGAAATTTTCTCTTCATTAATTAATAAAATTGTAGACAATCCATTACAGGCCAGCACAAGGACAGTTCTCACTGAAGTCAAAGAAAGCCATGCACAATCACATCCAAGAATGGCATTTGGCCTGCTTATGTCTCCTAGAAAACACTGAAATATATTTTATTTAGAGACAACGCTGATAGGTCTACCATATTCCTTATATTTATCTTACACTGTTCTAATGGAGTTCTATTTAGCACTCCCACTCAGATAAATCCCCCACTTCACTCATGGGAGTACTTTCTTGCCTGAGAAACATATAAGAGAAGGGGGTTAAATATGACCTTATTTGGGAACATCAGGGCAAAATCAGGATCTTTTATTTCAAAGAATGTATCTGTTTATTATGAAGTCACAGGACCAGATTCTCAGGGAGTGTACATCTGTACTGATGTCAATTGAGCTACATTGATTTACACAAGTTACGGATCCTGCTCATGATCTCCTGATTGTGACTTCACAATTGGTGTTATAAACAGGATTAGAGACTTGGAGGCTTAATCCTCAACTACTGAATACATGGAAGTAATAGCATCTATGGTTAAATAATGACATCAAATCAGAATTACAGCTTTAAAATACAAACACAGGGACAGTATGTCTCAGGACATTGTTAACAGGATATGAAGGCTTTCACCTCAGCTCATCAGTTTGGGTACAGTCCAGATTGGTACTAGCTATATGTACTTACAGCCTGATGCCTGTTTGTTCAGTAATCGATATGAAACAAGTTGCTTATCTTAATCTAGTTTCCAATGGTATTAGATGGAACCCAGGGGGCAAATGTCAACATCCCATTTGGCAGTAATTGGCACCTCTCCTGGCAGGCTGCAGAGGGAGGCCAGCGATAGAATGGGCAAGGAAACTGAATTACTCTCCCACTCATAGAGGTTCTCATTTCAGAGCAATATTGAACCTGTCAGTGTGACTGCTGTTCTTGTAAATAAATAGAGGAGTTCACCTCTAACGAGGCCATTAGCCCAAATTAGTTAGCACTGAATACCCCTTCAGCGATTAGTACACTCGGTTCAACTGTGTGTGGTTAAGAACACATTCTGAGATGGACACTGCTCCTATTGAAACCAGTGGGGGTCTTGCAATCGATTTTGATGGTACTCTGCTGGTCTGTTCTTGCAATAGAATTTGGGTTGTTGACTTCAATGGGACCAGGATCCAGTCCTCAATGCACATGTCGTTCTCATTGAATTTAATGGCAATTATGTGACCCCCATCAAGAGAATCATCCCTTTGAGTAAAGGCTTGTAAGCACTTGTAAAGGTCTATGACCCAAATTTTCAAACATTAGCTTTTTAATATGATATCTAAATTCCACATTTAGTGCTTCAGACTGGCATTTACGTGTCTGGTTTATCTGCCCTGAATAAGAGCTACTTTGATGATCAAAATGTGGAATTTAGGCAGACAGTTAATTATAATATTCAGCTCTTATAGTAGTTTTCTATCACTTTTCATTCAGAGACCTGAATGCATATTTTATAAAGGAAGAATTTTACAGAGAGACGGAAACTAAGACCCAGGTGAAGACGCCTGCATAAGATAACTGAGCAGGTCAACAGTAGAACAAGAAATAGGACTCAGGTCTCCTTCCTCTCAGTTTAGTGTCCTAATCCAAGCATGCGGCCTCCGATCTTTGGAAACTGGGCTCTGCTTTTGTATTGAATGGCTTACTTGAATATTTCTTTTTCATATTTGTAATTTTAAAAATTCAGGTCTCACTCAGCTGATGTAAATCAGTGTAGCTCCACTGAAGCTGATTTACACTAGCTGAGGGTCTGGTCACACACACACACACACACACACACAACATAGATTATACATGTGGGGGGGACAATAAAGTGGAGGAAGATTTTTTTAAAATTAGCATGTTTTGTGCTGGTCTTATCAACATTAGGTATTTGATTATCATTTGTCTAGCACTCCAAAACTACTTTGTAAATGAGATTTTATTCTATAAAAATAATTATTTAGATTAGCTAAGGGACTTGCTTCCTATGCATTCAGAACAGCAGAGGTGAAACCGAAGAAGGTAGGAAACAGTCAAGAAAAAGTTAAAAAAAAATGTATGGTTGGGCAGAAAACTTGAAAAATTAGGCAACAAAGGAAGGAGCAAATTGAAAGCTCAGTAGATTTACTGTAGCTGTAATGTGTGTTCTGGTTATTTACATAAAGTCTATGTGATTATCTTCTCTGCTGTTCAATAAAAATAGTTTTTATTATAGTATCTGCAGCAGCACATGGTACTTTTGTTATCTCAGATATGCAGACCTCTTAGTAAAGCAACACACTAACCAATATGTAATGTGAACTTTTGACCGCTCAGGATGTTTGGAGATGAAGAATATACTTCGCCATTAGCAGATGCATTTGGCTAGGTTTGTATTCCCAAGTGTACAGCCTGCTATTTGCTTTTATTTTAGGCATCAGAAATCTTGCTCTTTTTCACTTAAGAATGTATAACTGTTGTCTCCGTTTATCCTATGATTCTGGTTTTGTTCTTGATTTTTGGAGTGTATTTAAATGCTATTTTGGGATCAAATCCTGTGCTTAATTGCAAGTTTTGCATGTGCACGAAAAAAACAAATTTGTGTCAATATGATATCCCTTTAAATGCAGGATTCTCTCCGGGCAAATGCTTATTTCACAGTGGGCCTGTCTCTTCACCCTGCATGCCTGAAGCTGTATCTTTTTTCAGTGGCATTAGTCTTCCCTTTAGGAACAGTCTCTTCTAAAGAAGCAGCTCTCCATTTAGTTGTGCTGATAGATAGATCTATAATTTATCAGTATGTCTGTCTGTGTTCTACAGAATCCACCACCATAGTGTCTAACTGATATTCCATCCCCTGCAGAAAATCCATTCTGTATGTTGGGGAACTCAGGAAGAAGAGTTGTCTCTTTGGAGAATCATCTTTCATTTTCTTCAAACAAGGGGAGCCGAGGAACTATAGACCAGTCAGCCTAATTTAGATACCTCGACAGAAAATGGAACAAATTATTAAACAATCATTTGTAAGCACTTAGAGCACAATACGGTTATAAGGAATGGCCCAAGAACAAATCATGCCAAACCCACCGAATTTTCATTCTTTGACAGGGTTACGGGCTTAGTGGATAAAGAGGAACCAGTAGACATGATATACCTTGATATAAGGCTTTAGCACAGGCGCAAATTACATTCTCATAAGTAAACTAGGGAAATGTGGGCTAGATGAAATTACTGTAAGGTGGGTACACAACTGCTTGAAAGACCCTACTCAATGAATAGTTATCTACGGTTCACTGTCAAATTGGGAGGATGTATCTAGTGGGATCCCGCAGGGATCTGTCCTGGGTCCAGTAGTATTCAATATTTTCATAAATGAATTGGATAATGGAGTGGAAAGTATGCTTATAAAATGTGTGGATCACACCACATTGGGAGGAGCTGCAAGCACTATGGAGGACATGTTTAGAATTCAAAAAACAAGTTGGAGAATTGGTTTGAATTCAACAAGATGAAATTCAATAAAACCAAGTGCAAAGTATTACACTTAGGAAGTAAAAATCAAATGCACAACTACAAAATGAGGAATAACTGTCTAGGCAGTAGTACTCAAGAAAAAGATCTGGGGGTTATTGGGGATCACAAATTGCATATGAGTCAACAATGTGATGAACTTTCAAAAAAGGCTAGGGGCATGGGCGGCGCGGCGCATAGGCTGGGGAAGGCTGTGCCTCCCCAAACAGCCCTGCATAGCCATGCCCACGCTCCTCCCCTAAGTCCCCTCCTGCTTGCCCTTCCCCCTTGGCCCCAGCCCAGGCAGGCTGCAGCCTGCTCCTCTTCAGGGAAGCATGCTGGGGCTGGGGCTAGGGTGGCCGGGACTTGGGGTGGTTGGGGCCACCCAGAGTGGGCCCCCTCCCCCCCGGGCACTAGGGCCATGCTGCCCTGTGCTGGCGGGGGGGGAGGGGCTGGAGGCACTGGGGCTGGGGGGACCATGTGCCACCTGCCCTGCACTTGAGGGCTGGAGGGGGCACGCGCTGCCCGTCCACTGCGCTCAGGGGTTGGGAGGCCCATACGCCACCCGCCCACTCAGGGGTCGAGGGGGGCTATACGTCACTGGCTCACCTGCTTGGGGTTGGAGGGCCACACACCACCTGCCCTGTGCTCAGGGGCTGAGGGGGCTGTGTGCCGCTGGCCCGCCCGCCCGGTGCTCCGGGGCTGGGGCGGGGGAGCCGGGGAGGCTGGCGGCTGTGGGGAGGAGGGCTCTGGTGGGGGAAAGGGGTCATGTCCTCCAGTGGGGGGGGGACATGTCCGGGCGGGGGCTAGCCTTTCCCAACCGGCAGTTCACCTGCCGCCCATGGCTAGGGGTGTCCTATGTAAAACATGGGAGGTTACTGTACTGCTCTGCCTGGCACTGTTGAAGTCTCATCTGGAGTACTGTGTTCAGTTCTGATCGCCACAATTTAAAAAAGATGTGGACAAATTGGAGAGCGTTCAGAGGAGAGAAACAAAAATGAAAAAAAGGTTTAGACAACATGATTTATGAAAAAAGGTAAACAAAACTGGGCATATTTAGTGTTGAGGAAAGAAGACTGAGAGGTGACCAGATATATTAAGAACGAGGGCTGGATTAAAGAATTTTGGGGCCCTCTGCACTATGGAAATTGGGAGATCCCACACTAAGAAACCATTCCAAAAGCCCCCCTTCTCCTATGTGAGTCTGATTGTCATGGCCCAGCTAACTAGGGCACCAAACCTACATGTGCATCTGCCTAGGGTGCCAAACCTGAGCAGTGTTCTGCCTCTGTATCCCAGGTTGCAATGTCACTCACTGAAGTTTGATCCACACGCTCCCCTATCATGCCATGTCCAGGGGATTGCCACCTTGGAGAGGCATTAAAATTGGTCACTGTGCCTCCCACCCATACACACCACAACCACCCTGAGTCTCTTCTTCCCCTCCCAGGCACCTCCCCCTCAACCAGCCTGACCCTCACAAGCATGATTCCCCTGGCCTATGAGCCCCTGCACCCACCCCTTCCAGGCATCTCAGCTCAGGGTTTACCTACAATCCCCACCCAGGAGCCACTGGCCTCCTGCATCCTGGCCTTCTCTCCTTATCCCTCTCCGCTGGCAAGCCTCAGCTCCATCCTGCTTTCTGGTGCCAAGAGGAACAGGAGCCTCAGCCACCCCATCAGCATGTTGAGGGCCCCGGATGTTGAGTGGTACCCAGGTGCCATGCTGGCAGTGCTCCCAGCAGCCATGTGACCTGCATGCCATAGGGGAAGCAGTTGTTGGTGCCCCTGAGCATGCAGGCAGTAACAGTTAATGGTCGCAATGTGCTGGGTTTTTTTCACTTGTGGCACATTGAACTGACAACTGGCAACACCGGAAGAAAAACAGCCAGGTGGCAACCCAAGACCCAAACCTGATCACAGGCCCTGTGCAAGTGCACATTGGTTTCCCCTGGACTGTTAAGGCTGTTATGAAGAGGACAGTGATCAATTATTGTCCATGTCCACTCAAGGTAGGATCAGTAGTACAGTAAAAGCTGTGTTATCCGGCCCTGTGCCAACGGGAAAATTCTATCAATCAGCATTTCTAATCTTCATAGAAAGTCCGGTTTATAGTCTGGTTGGCGCAGGACCATCAGGATCCCTACCTGGCTCCGCGTGGCTCCCCAAAACCGGCGACATGTCCCTACTGCTCCTAGGCAGAGGAACGGCCACGAGGGGTTTGGAGTGAGGGAGAAGGTGAGGGGCTGGAGGTTTGGGCCCGGGAGAGGGTGCGGGGCACGGGCTCTGGGAAAGAGTTTGGGTGCGGGAGAGGGCTCGGGGTAGGGGGTTGGGGCATGGGAGGGGTTTTGGAGTGCCAGATCTGGGGGGCGCTCACCTTGGGGAGCTCCCCACAAGCAGTGACCTGTTCCTGGGTGGAGGTGCGGCTAGGAGGCTCTGTGCACTGTCCCCACTCCAAGTGCTGGCTCTGCAGCTCCCATTGACTGGGAACTGAATTAGGCCAGGTTGGTCCAAACAGTCAATTAAGCTGTAAACAGGGAGGATGTAGGCTGAGTGGAGGGCACTAATTAGAAGGAAGCTCACCTGTGAACAGGTAGGGTTTCTATAAAGCCTGGAGGCTGGCATCAATGTGGGAGCCTGCAGTCCCGCTCTCTGAGGTAAGGGAGGAGGAAGGGGTAATAGGAACCCCTGAGGAAGGGTTTACCTAGTAGGCCTGAAGTTGCTTGGGGCAGTAAATAGGAAGACTGCCTGGGTCACAACAGGAGTCACACAGTCAGGGTAGTGGGTGTGAGGACTGCCTGACTCTGTGTGGAGAGACTAAGAAAGACCACCCTGCCCCAGAAGGGGAAATCACAGCATGACCTGGCCAGAGGGTTGAGTCACAAAGCAGACGTACTGCAACTCTATGAGCAGGAGGAGAACTGCAAAATAAATAATAATAATAATAATAATAAAATCATATCCTATAAAAAAGTGGAAACATGGACAAATTGCTAAAGGAATATTACAAACCAGCATAAGCATATAGGGCCAAAATCAGAAAGGTGTAGGCACAAAATTGGTTACACCCAGCAACAAACATAAAAGGCAATAAGATGAAGTTCGATAAATACATTAGGAGCAGGATAAAGATGAAAGAAAGTGTTGGTCCACTACTTGGTGAGGAAGGAAATCTAATAACTGATGACAACAAGGAAGTTGAGGTACTTAATGCCCATGTATACAATGTATAAAGTTGGCAGGGCCTGTCAAAATTCACCCCAGGGTACTTAAGGGACTAGCTGAAGCACTCTCAGAACCATTAGTTATTATCTTTGAGAACTCATGGAAGAGGGGTATGGTCCCAGAGGACTGCAGAAGGACAGATATAGTACCTATCTTTAAAAAAGGGAACAAAGTGGACCTGGGGAATTATAGACCAGTCAGCTTAATTTCAATACCTGGAAAAATACTGGAACAATTATTAAGCAATCAATTTGTAAGCACCTAAAGGATTATAGAGTAATAAGGAATAGCCAAACCAACCTAAATTCTCAAACCAACCCAATTTCCTTCTTTGAGAGGGTTACCTGCCTAGTGGATAGGGGGAAAGCGGTAAATGTGATATATCTTGATTTTAGTAATTTTTAGCCCCATACTCTGAGCCCAGGTCAGTTGAGACTCTGAAACTTATTGCTGCAAGTTTTTTTGTTTTTGTTTTTCTGTGTAGACATACCCTTGAAGAGAGTCCAGAGGAAAGAAAGAAATATGATTGAAGGTTTAGAAAACCTGACCTGTGAGGAAAGGTTAAAAAAACTGGGCATGCTTAGCACTGAAAACAGAAGCTTGAGGGAGGAACCTGATAACAAACTTAAAATATGTTAAGGGCTGTTATAAAGAGAATGGTAATCAATTGTTCTCCGAACCCACTGGAGATGCAACAAGAAGTAATTGGCTTAATCTGCAGCTAGTGGGAATATAGGTTAAATATTAGGAAAACTTTCTAACAATAAGGATAGTTAAGCACTGCAATAGGCTTCCAAAGGTGGTTGTGGAGTCCCCATCAGAGGTTTTTAAGAACAGATTACACACATACCCGTCAGGGATGGTCTTGATGTACTTGGTCCTGCCTCAGTATAGAGGGCTGGATTTCTGAAGTCCCTTCCAGATCTACGTTTCTATGATTCTCTGAATTGGGAGTTAGAAAAGGCCTTCTGATGGGCAGCTCCCTACACTAGATAGCTTTGTTCAGTCCAGCTTTAGATGGCAGAATTAATTTAGTAATCAGAACTAATCAGACTTTCACCCCCTCCTCTAGGAGATTATTTTAGAGCTACTAAGTGAAAAGACTCCCCCAAAACAATTCCTCTTCTTCCGACACTACCCCCATGTGATGATTCCACAGAGACACTACAAATTCCATCAGTCATCTGGATATTTAGATGGAGAGTTGAATTCCACTCGGGCTACCTAATTCTCTCCTTTTGCCCAACAGTGAAAATTGATGAGGAATATTTGTTATCAATAGTAACAGGAAAAGGTGTGAGGGTTTAGGAGGAATGATAAGAAGTTTAGTTTACATCGTAGTTACTGTGAAGAAGTAGCGGAGATATCAGGGAGACAGTAAGTTGTGAGTCTGGAGAGAGGACAGTGGTGGAAAGGCAGACTTGAAAGTCAATAGCATAGAGGTGATGCTGAGGTCATTAATGGCTCAGGAATGGGAGGACATGAATGGTAGTCAGCTTATTGGGTTCAGAGTAGGAAATCCAGAAGGAGCAGATCCACTGGTTTGGGGAGGGCCAACCCCCCATCTGTTCTGTAGGTTGGTAAACACTATCCTTCAAGAGAATTATGCCAGGGAAACTTTCTATAGGGACCATCATAATGTTTCTTATATTCAGTGCAGATAATGCTAGTAGAAGGGACAATCTAGCCCACAGTGTTTTCTTTACTATTTCATTTAGTTTGAGGATTAGCTGTATTTCTAACTATCATGGTCACGTGGAAAGAGCACTAGACTGGAAATCAGGAGACTTGTGTTCTATTCTTAACTTTGCCACTGACCTGCTGTGTGACCTTGTGCAAGTCATTTCACCTCGGTGCCTCAGTTTCCTTGTCTATAGAATGGGGATGATGCTTAAAATACCTTTCCTCTTAAAATACCTTGACATCAATCGATGAAAACCATGGTAGAAGAGCTAAGTTGTAAAATGATGATTACACTTTCTGCCTTTTGATTAAGTGATTTTTATGAGAGGATATTTCTATTTTATTACGGAAGAGTGGCCAACCATCCATGATGCAAACTGACTGTGACTGAAATTCTAAGTGGACAGACGTAGAGTGATACAGTCATTGATAACCATGGTTTTGAATAGCCCTGAAACAATGCTGTGCAAGAATTCAGACTCTTCTGAAAGACATTACTTATTGCGTGCCATGGTGTAAAGTGAAATTCGGTCATATAGGGCTTGGTTAAAAGCAGAGCAAATTTTTATCGGTTTTCTTAACACTGACCGATCACAGAATGTGTTAAGAGCAGTAGGACTTATACTGTAGATAAAAGCGATATGTAATTGGTTCTGGCATAAGTCAACATCTACTTGAGAAAAAGTTACATTACGCAATTATTTGTTGTGTTGTATCTCTGTACAGATGTATTGAGATGTGGATCCTTTTTCCAGATGGGAAATTCCAAGAAGAAACGTTAGCCCCTGTCAGAAGGTAAGAGCAGATAGTTAAATAGGTAGGCATATAACAAATGTTTTGAAGAATATACCTAGTGTACTAGTCTTCATCTAGGTCCAATTTTCTAATGTTCTTGCTCAGTCTTACTGAGGAAAACTGAGTAAGGACCATTGAATCTGATTCCTAATAAACCAAGAGCCAGATTCTGCACGACACTTATATTGAATTGTACCTTACTGTCTTGTTCATGGGATTACTCAAAGAGTAAATTCCTACTGAAGGGGAGTAGGAAGGGCAGAATGTTGCCCTAAGGGAATGCTACAGCATGTGTATCAGTGAGTCATTGTATCTTGGCACCCTAACACATTTCAGGCCCATGCAGACTGCCATCCATTTGCTGTGGCAAGAAAACAACATGAATCCCTTTTTCTCAACCTTATCTGCAGGCTGATAAATCACTCCTGGATCCCCTTCCTCAGCTGAGGGTAGAGAATGCTTTGATCCAAGGGATGTGTAGATGCAAACTCCCAATTCAACAGCCAGCCATTAATAGCTACATTCAAACAAGGTATTGCACATTAGAGGGGCGAATCCTTACCGCCTCCGTACAGAGGGAGGGAGCCCTGTCTGGACCCCATCAGGGAAAATTCTCCCAGTCACTGGCTGCTGGCAACACAGGCACTCCGCTCCCGGCTCTGCGAGCCCCACTCTTTCCCTCTGCAAGCTAGCAATTTACAGCCCCCACTTTCTTACACTTGAGTGCCCAATCCCCTATCTTCTGGGCACCTGCAATATACACCAATTGGCTGCTCCATGGCAATAGTGCACCCCAGTTCACTGGATTCACCTCAGTTCAACACTCTCCTTTGGACAAGGCACTTAGGTTTGTAGTAGAACCAAATTAGCCAAATTGAAGTTTATTTAACAGAATTTGAGAAATATTCAAATAAAAGCAAGTATAAGATGTGGAAACATAAGGTTACAGTTTAAAAAACAACATAACACAGCATTTATAGCCTATATTTATTAACAAGTTACTTTCCTGTCTAATAAGGTATTTCTCATCCACAAGTTAGTTCTTTCAGCAGTTGTCCAGTTCAGAAAGCACCCACTATTCATGAGACCTGCAGCTGATAGAGTCTCCTTTTGTAATGGATCACCACTTGGGCCATTTCTTCTGCTTTTATACACTCACAAGCTATCGTCTCTTCATCCAGAGGCCACACCTTCCGCAAAGTCTCCTGGGGTTCACTTTTCTTTGTAAATCTCCAGCCTACATGTAGTTCAGACAGTAAATGTAGACTGACTTTATGGGTGTTCATTGCTCATGTGTTGATTTGTGATAACTTTCACTTCCAATAGATTTGGAACATAATATTCTACATGTTATATAGCTCTAAAATTGTTTCCCATACAGACATCTCACAATAACTATGACAATCAGCTAGTTCTTAGCTTTGGGCAGAGACCACACATATTTCATTCTTCAGTGAAATATTGAGAAGATTGTCAAACACAAGGGTGACATACCTGCTTGGGCTTGTGTGTGTTACAATACCCATAGACAATTTCATGTTCATACGAATATGGATAAAATGAAAACTAAGTTACATATACTTATTTGCCACACTAAGGGCCGTATTGCTACAAATATTAAATATTGAAACTTTTAATTACACAAAACTCAAAAAATTCAGAGTTAATGACACTGCAGTCATAACTCTCTCCCTTTGTACATATGTATTACAAAACATTATTTAGCATGTGTGACATGATATTTGATTAAAAACTCAATTATAATAAAATGGGTTGTAGCCATATCATATCCATATGATTTCATCAGCGGCTAGGTTGATCACTGCTTCTTTAAGAGACCCACATAATAATCCTAGTGCTGAAGGAAGCAAGACTGCTTAACCTAAGTGCTACTTTCTCCTCTGAGTCAGCATAGCGCTAATGCTCCATCAAGTATTAAGGGACATTATTTATTTGAGGTACCATGTATAAGATGAGATTGAAAGGCAACATCCTGACCATTTGTTGCCACTGTATTTTTTTTTTTTTTTGCAAGAATAAGGTGTCCTCACTAGAGATCTATAAAACCAGTGGTGGTCTAAACCAAGTTAAACCAAGAGTGATCTGTATCCAGGTTACATTTATTCAAACCCTCCAATGCTTGCGGAGTTTGGGCCCAACTCTAGCTTAAATAGAGTTGGACAAAACCAGGATGTTTGACTTTGTAAAACTTTATTAGTCAAGCTTTTGTTCTGCAAAAGCAAATTCAAGAATGGTTTATCATTTATGGTTCATTTTTCTGAAACCACCAACGGTCGAGTGAATAGCATCAGCTCAGATACTATTTCTGGTTTTGGATGATCTCTAGACAGGAAGTAAAGTTTTTAAAAGGTGCTTATGCCCCACTTTCAAAAGTGACTTAGGCCCTTGAAGCTAGTCTCAGAATGAATGAGAAGAATGAGATTTGAGCTACTTAGTCATCTGGCACTTTTGAAAATGTTACCTGTGGCCAAATAATTGCATCCTATAATGCTTATCTAAGTTGTCCATTGGTTAAAATTTTCATCCTCTCCTAAATTATTGTTCGGTGGTGCCATGCACTGTAAAAAAAATATTGCCATGCTTCATACAGACCCCTCAACTCACCACAGTCCAAAAGTAGGACACAATTTGAGACATTCATTCAGGAAACAGAAAATGATACTGAATGTATTCCCTTAGTGTACGTGATTTTCTCTATAGCCATGGTATCATGATTCTGTATTTCTGGTGTATGTTATTTTTATTAGTAACAGTTGGGGAACACTCAAGTTGTGTGGAAAATAAGTAATCTTGGAACTAAAATAAAAGTTCTAGCTTCACTCAGTGAATTGATTCTGAATGTATTCTAGAACCTATAGCTATGCAGGCTGCACCTCTGTTGTGCTGAAAATGGGTTGTGGCCTAAACTGTACATCTCCTTGGGCAGGATTCAGTCCATGGATCTCCAGTCAGCTGTAGCAAAAAGGAGCTATTTAACACTGTTATCCTATGTGTGTGTTTATATCTCTACCAAGAATTACATGGTTGCATTGAGAAAAGAATAAACCCCTTCCAGTGAATGATATCCATGCATTCTCAGCATATTTTCACAAATCAGTTCTCTAAACTACGTAATAGTACAGTGTAGAAAAACAAGGACAAGTTGTACATTTGGAGTTCAGCTGGCAGCCCCCCAGACTCCCTTGGAAATGAGGTGGATAATCCATCTCAAGAAAGAATACATGAAATAATAGCTGCCACAGGCAGTGAAGGTTAGGGAAGTTATTTATTTTTTCTTATAATAACCATGCTTGACTGAAGCCAAAAATTACCTAGAATAAAGAGGATTCAGGGTGCATTACAGTAATGCCATTTAACATCTAGGAAACTAAAGACACCCCTATGCACTTACTGTTACTTTTTCTTAACCTGTGGCTACTTATAGGACAATACTCTTCAATTTATAATAGTTGATGTTGAAGGCACCTCTAATGAGATAGCTATTTCTGTCCATTCAAATTGCCAGTTGCAAGTCCCTTTTAATCATAATGTATTTTTAAAAGTCATTTTATAATGTAAAGGCTCTGGTCTTGTTTCTTTTAGTTTGTAAACACTGACTAGTGACAGATAAAATGATGTTCATGTTAACACATTTAGGATTAGATTCCCATGGGGGCCCCTAACCACCCACGTAGGCATCTAAATCCAATGTTTTGGCACCACCGGCATTCACAAAGCCACTGCTCATCTGCCACCTAACTCTCTAGGTGCCTAAAGTCCTGAAGAACCTATGTTTCCACAGGTAAAGTTCCCTAGGTACCTAAATTTCTGCCCGTTGGCATGCACAAATCCACCTAAATCCTGACCCTGCTCAGATGCTCGATGCCTAACTCACACCTAAACCCTGGGCAGATTCACAAACTAGGCATTCCCCTGCCTATCTTGCCTGCAAGGACCGATCTGGTAATTATGCTCAGAGCACTCCGAACCCCACAGAAAACACAGTTGTGGTGGCGGTGCATCTAACTCCAGGAGAGGGTTCATGGCTTTTAATCCTGAGCAGAGGGAGGTGTCCATCTCCCTCCGAGGAGCAGGATTTAAGCCCCATCCATCTCCTCAACATTTCCTCCTGGCTAGCTGAGGCAGTTTAACACTCAGCATCCTGGTTTCTATGAATCCCGCTAATGAGAGTTTTGGCTGTCCATATGCCAGGGCTTCAATGATCCACAAAGTTATAGTTTTCTAGAATTATGTGACCCTATAATTAACTGTATGGTATGACACCAAAGTTCTATCAGATTTGCATGGGACTTATCATAAGAATGCTCTTATAATACGTCCCATGCCCCTCTGTTCTAAGCTATTGTGTTTTCTTTCTACCACTAGAATGTGTGGTGCCAGCTGCCTGTCTCCCTCTACTGAGAGCTGGGTGCATTTCTGTGGCATTGTATGTATATTGTTTGCGATACTATTTGAGATCTTACGGTGTGATGAAAGGCAGTAAACAAAAGTAAAATATCGTATAAGCACCCAAAGATCAAGAGCTTTCAGGACTGCAAGACTGGACCAGAAATCTTCTGACAAGTTATCCAATAATATTTTTGGCTTGTCCATTTCCATTCCCAGGTCGGCTAGAAAGCAGAAGTGCAGAAGAATGCAAAAATGAAAAAAAAGATGAAGAAATGGAACATAAAGGTTCATCTTGAGTTTGGAGCAAATATTTGAGGCATTTCCTCCTTTTTCCAAATTAGTTGGACACTCACTGGAGCATCCCATTCTAGATCCAGTAAGGTACACTCCCCTCTAAGAGTCTAACAAGGCCAGATTTTCAGCAGGTGTAAATCAACTAAGCTCCACAGATTTGCACCACTGGGCTTGACTCTCCACTCTGTCCGATCTCTGTTTGGACAGAGTGAATGGGGAGGGGCTGGAGGGAGTCAGTTGGGGCTCCTGAGAGCCAGCCAGCCCAAGAACAAGTTAGCTGTAACCTGAACATATGCCAGTGGAGGATCAAATATAGAGAAGCATCACTATGATCCCCCACCTACCCACAACCTGCCCGCTGAATGCTCTCACCACACTCCTCCTTCCCTTTATGTCAGGGTTGTGGAGCAGCGGCAGCTGACATAGGAGGCAGTGGAGCTGCCTCTGCCAGATTTCTACCAACTGAATGTCCCCCAGGACAGGAAGAATTCTCCACTGGTCAGCTCTGATGGCTGCAGGACATTTTGTGCTGCTTGTGCAACACAAAGTGGATTTAGCAGACCAGAGAATCTACAGGTACAACACCATCTCACTATACCTTGATACATACTATGTAAAATACTACACATGCATAATTCCAAATGGCCTGGGGCATAATCTGCCAGAGCAGCAAGTCCAATACTCAGGAAATGCATGGATGTATGAACTGTTTCTTCTGCTTCAGTCAATGGTAAAATACAAGTGGCTACTATGGCAACATCACATGGTGCATTTGTTATCTCTGAGTAAGAATGTAGTTAAGGAAGAAGCAGATCAGTATGCCATGTGTGCTTTCAGATTTTTGGAATGTTTCTAGGGAAAACATCTGTTCAGATGCTTTCCCAGGTTTTATGGCTTTGGTAGAATTTGGGGGGTGGGAGGTGGGGTCTGTTGGTCTTTTTTTGCTTTTTGCATTTTTCCTCTGCAAAATTACAGATTTTTAATAGGAAAATGTGGAACCTTTGTAGCCTTAGCCATGATTTTGTTACCCCTGGGGAGAAGCTATACTATTTGGGCTTCTAATATTTAATTAAATGAATAGGGGTCCAAGTAGTCATAAAATCAGTAATAATATGGGGAAACATATGGGCAGATGAAGGAGGGGGAATATGGCTGGGAGGTTGATTAAAGCCTTTCTGGGCTAGCTAGAAAATATAGTTTTAAAATTTGAACACAGTTTGTGTTTGTACAATGCCTAGCACAATGAGGTGCTTGTCCATAACTAGGGGTCCAGGCACTGTGGTAATAACAATAATATGTAAACTACCATTATATCAGAGAATGGACAGTCTTGTGGTTAAGGCACCTGGCTGGGGACACAGGAAACTTGCATTCAAGTCTTGACCAGACCACAGAGTTCTTGTGTGACCTTGGCCAAGTTACTTAATCTTTGTGTGGCTTAGTTCCCCGTACGATAACACTTTTGTGTCTGTTTTGTCTATTTAGACTAAAAGCTGTCTGGGACAGGCGCTGTCTCTTAATATGTATCTGTAAAGCATTTAGCACTAGGAGGCTCAGATCTTGGCTGGGGCCAATTAGCTGCTATTATAATACAAATAATAATCAGGAAATAAATTATAGGGGGCATAAGTGATCTTTCTCACTTTTAGACAGAGACCAGTTTCAACCTATCCTGAACAGGGACGAGGAAACTGATTCATATAAAAAAGACTGTTTGGCCAGAATTGAAAGTGATACCTGTTTGAGGACCTAGAGAGTATCCATTACATTTCTTTTTTTTTTAATTATTACCAAAATACTGTTTAAAAAGTTTTGCCAGTCCAGCTGAAGCTTCTGGTGAAGAAGCCTAATCTGGGAAATTTCATACCTGATTTACAGGGCAAAGAGGTTCAGATCACAAAGCAGCTTCATTGCTCGCTAATCATACCCACTTCACCACTGTAGGAAATCTTTTGTTCCTGCTAAACATCCCTTTATTCACCAGATATCCTGATTTCAATGAGAGATTCCCTAAATGAAGAAACACTTATATGTGAAATACTAGGAAAAAGTGAGGGCAAGTCTACACTACAAAGTTAAGCTAATGTAAGGCATCTTACCCTGGCCTAACTATGGAAGTGTACACAATGCACTGCTCCTTACGACGTTTTAACTCGCCTACTACGTCGACCTAATAAAACCGCCTGGACGGGAGGCAACGTATTTAGAGCAACACAGTGTCAGTGTAGACACTGCGTTCCTTACGTCACTCTGAGTGGCCTCCAGAAGGTGTCTCACAATGCCCACTGAGACCTCTCTGGTCACCATTTTAAACTCTGCTGCCCTGCAGCTAGGTACACAGGTGAACGCCCATCCCCCTTTAAAGCCCTGGGAAGTTTTGAAATTGCTCTTCCTGCTTGCTCAGCGTGGAGAGCAACTGCCCAGCTGACCATGCCAGTTCCAGGCAGCCAACGTGCTCTTGCCTGGAGTCCGTGGGAGGTGGTGGATCTCCTGTGTCAGTGTGGCAAGGAGGCTGTGAAGTCACATCTCCGCTCCAGCTGCAGGAACTTTGATATCTACAGCAAGATTGTTCAAGGCATGGTGGAGAACGGCTATAACAGGGACATGCTGCAGTGCCGCGTAAAAATCTAAGAGCTGAGGCAGGCATACTAGAAGGCAAGGGAGGCAAATAGATGCTCTGCAGACATGCCGCTTCTCCAAGGAGATGCACGCTATTCTTGGTGACAACCCCACTTCCACTGCCAAGAGCCCTGTGAAGTCACTGGCCACCGGAGTGAACCCAGAGGATGATGTGCTGGACTAGAAAGTGGAGGTGGAGGAGAATGGTGGGCACACATAGTGGTGTGGCAAGTCAGGACCTCTTTTTGAGTCCTGAGCAGTCTCGCTAGTCCCAGCAGTCCAGCTCTGGTGAGCCTGATGCAGAGGAGGAAACTTCTGGAGAGTACTCATTATGCTACAACACTGCAGAGACATAACTGGTTAATTGGTCTACAAAAGGTAGTGAAATAACCAACACAGGAACTGTTTCAATCTGCTTCTCATCCCCCTCTACAGCTAGGCAGAAGGGGCTCTCTGGAAAAGTTTGTTTATGCACACCGGGATGTCCCGTAAATCCTCCATAGAGATCTCTAGGAAACTTTCCTGGAGGTACTCTGCAATCCCCTGCCAAAGGTTTCTTGGGAGGGCTGCTTTGTTTCTTCTCCCATGGTAGGAATCTTTGCCATGTCACTCAGCAATTACTTCAGCAGGCACCATAGCAGTGCACAGGCTAGCAGCATATGGACCCGGTCTGCAGCCACATACATGCGGGAGTTGGACCCTTGCAGCCTTGGTAACCTCAGGAGTGAGATATCAGCTGCAATCACCCCAGCCTGTGGAAAACGGCGCCAGTATTCTATGCACTGATACTGATACCCCATAGCTACCCTCCCCTTTGTACCATTTTATCCCCTCCCCTGGCTGAGGCTACCAGTGTGCTGTGTGAGTGCCAAGGGAAAGTGAGAAAGATGTGCTTGTTATTTGTTTGGCTCAAGGGTATAAGTGCACTGATAATAACACCTCTGCCTATTGTTTCTTTAGCAGCTGCAGATGTGCCCTTGACTGTGTCCCGCACACCGTCTGAGCGCCTCTCTCAGATAAGGAAAATGAAATTGGAGGAGTAAAGCAGACATGTTCAAGGAGGTGTTGCAGTCTCCTAGTGCTTCGGATTATGAGCAGAGAGCACGGAGGGAGGCAATAGTGCGGAATTGCGGAGGGATAGTCAGGATAGGAAACTGGGGCAGGAACAGATGATAACGCTGCTCGGGGAGCAAACAGACAGGATGTGGTCCCTAATTGAACTTCAGGCTGAACACATCCATGTCCATCTCCCCCTGCAGCCCATACAAAACTGCCTTCCTGCACCCCCTCCCTCCAATTCCTCGTTTCCTCAGGAGCCTCAGCAGTACCCCAAGCACACCACCCTGAGGGACATTTCACATAATGACACCTGGACGTACACCCAGCTGTCATAGCCTCACTGGCAAATGTGCTTGTGAATTTCCTATTCTCTCCCCTTTAAAGATACTTTCCTCTGTCTATATGTTGTGTAGGTTACCGTTACATAAATATTGGTTCATGGGTGTGGAATAAATCTGAACTTTTGGAAAGTGACTTAATGTTATTATTCGCCAATGTATAGTGACTACTGCTAACATTCAGAGACAGTACCAGTAGGTGCATTTGCAGTGTTAAGGAAGTGCACACGTAGGCCTGGTCTACACCAGTGGTTCTCAAAGCCGGTCTGCCGCTTGTTCAGGAAAAGCCTCTGATGGGCCGGGCCGGTTTGTTTACCTGTCGCATCCACAGGTTCGGCTGATCGCGGCTCCCACTGGCTCCCACTGGTTCACCGCTCCAGGCTAATGGGGGCTGCAGAAAGCGGTGTGGGCCGAGGGATGTGCTGGCCACTCTTCCCACAGCCCCAAGTGGTGGACCGGCTTTGAGAACCACTGGTCTACACTACACTGTTAGGTCAACATAAGGTAGCTTACATCGACCAATTTATGTCAGTGTACACACTACAGCCTTGTCCCACCGATGTAAGTGCCCTACTACACCGACATAATAACTCCACCTCCATGAGAGGTGTAGGGCTTATGCTGATGTAATTAGACTGATGTAATGTCTGTGTAGACACTGCCTTACTTACATTGACTGTTGGCTGTTTTGCTGGAGCTGTGAAATTGACAAGCAAGCCAGGCAGCTAGAGCCCAACTGCCCCCAGCTCCCTACTCAAGGACTCTGGGTAGCTGTCCCCCACTCCCAGCAGGGAGCGAGGATCTGAGAACCCATGGGACAGCTGGGTTTCAGCCCCCCACACTGCCTGTCTTCAATTGGTGGAAGCGCTCCTGGAGAGGGCACAACTACCAACAGAAGGAGGGTAATGTGCACATCAGCCACCATATTAATTAGTACTGCTGCTCTCATTTTGGTGTCCCTGAGCCGAAGGGCCCGGGCGAGCTCAGCAGGCAGTTCCAGGAAGGTGGCTTTGCGCATCCGAAAGTTCTGCAGCCACTCCTCATCATCCCATAACTATATAATAACGATGCGATCCCACCACTCAGTGCTTGTTTTTCGAGCCCAGAACTAATGGCCCATCATGTGCAGCTGCTCCATGAATGTTAACAGCAATCTTGAACTGTTTCTCTCTGTGGCACACAGTAGGGCAGACACCACAGTGTCATCATCATCAGAGTTGCAGCTCATGAAATACTGCAGGATCAGGCGCGTTGTGTTCATAATGTCATCACAATACTGTAGAGCAGTGCAGGATCCATGCTTTCTGACAGAGATGCTGGGTGGGCAGTTTACAGGAGCTGTTGAAAAGCAGCGCAAAACATATTAGGAAGTCCATGGAATGATGGGATAGAGAAAGCTGCATCATGGGACACTGAGCCTGCCCCCACGAGGCATTGCAAACCCTTCCCAGAACACTCTGTGGCAGACGGTGATCAGTTGCACAGTGAGATAGCTACCCATGGTGCACTGATCTCTGTGTCGATGCAAGAGCTGCTAATGTGGACGAGCTACACCGACACAAGGAGAGTAGTGTGGACATGCACCAGCGGTTTAATTATAGCGGTAGCTGTACATAAACATTAGTTTAGTTTGTAGTGTAGACTTGCCCTTTGAGAAATGTTTGTGAAGAGTTCCAGGATTAAAAGAAACCCAAAGCTTAGTGGGGATGTGTGTGACACAGAACAGGAGTCTTTCCAAAAGGTTCCTGATCCGATATATTTAATAAAATCAACATCTAAGGGGAAATGGCACCTTTCTCAGCATGTCAGAAAACACTAGTAGGATCCAATGAGGTGAAAAAAAAAGTTCAATAAACAAAATTCTTTTTATAAAGACTCAGGGTCAAATTCTTCTATTACATCAGGGTAAATTCAGAATAAGTCCGTTGATTACAGTGGAGTTCTCCAAATTTATTTGAGTGTAAATGAGAGCAGAATTTAAGTGTCATTCCTGAAATTTTCCATCAAAGGAATAAGGCAGTGGCAGCCCATTCTCCTCAGTGGCAGCATTCACTCCCAGCTCATTATCACAGGGCACCATAGCTGAATTAAAGAACCCCATGAACGATCACAAGTGGGGCCCTTCTCCTTAAATATTTGTGCTCAGTCTAATAGTTGCTAATAGAACGGAGAAGCCTGTCTCTTGAGAGATGCAAAAAGCAAGATTTTAACCAATGAAACCCCGGGATAAACCCTGCCTTTCTCACTTTGACCTAAGCTGTCATGATATGGGAATAGAGTGCTGGCATGCCTGAGCATATTCCGAGAGCAATGGGTAGCATGGCTTAGGACAGCCAGGGTACAGTGCACTGCAGGGAACACTTTAAAAAAATCTTCTTATGCCCAAGTCTGCTTCCTTTGATGTTAGTGCCACAATTCCTGCCATGCCGGACGAGGGGCATATGAAGCTCCTCATTAAAGGACCAATCTTCCTTTCATGGATCCTGCGCTATCCTATCAGTCTGTGAATCATTGCAAAATCAGCAAAAACAACGAGGCGTCTTTGTGGCAACTTAGAGACTAATGCATTTATTTGGGTATAAGCGTTCGTGGGCTAAAACCCACTTCATCAGATGCACGGCGTGGAAAATATAGTAGGCAGGTATAAATACACAGCACATGAAAAGATGGGAGTTGCCTTACCGAGTTGGGGGTCAGTGCTAACGAGCCAATTCAATTAAGGTGGAAGTGGCCTATTCTCAACAGTTGACAAGAAGGGGTGAATACCAAGGGAGGGAAAATCACTTTTGTAGTGCTAATGAGGCCAATGCAATCAAGGTGGCCCATTTCAAACACTTGACAAGAAGGTGTGAGTATCAGCAGAGGGAAATTAGTTTTTGTAGTGACCCATCCACTCCCAGTCTTTATTCAGGCCTAATTTGATGGTGTCCAGTTTGCAAATTAATTCCAGTTCTGCAGTTTCTTGTTGGAGTCTGTTTTTGAATTTTTTGTTGTTGAAGAATTGCCACTTTTAAGTCTGTTATTGAGGGTCCAGGGAAGTTCTCCTACTGGGTTTTGAATGTTATAATTTTTGATGTCTGATTTGTGTCCATTTATTCTTTTGCGTAGAGATTGTTCGGTTTGGCCAATGTACATGGCAGAGGGGCATAGCTGGCACATGATGGCATATATCACATTGGTAGATGTGCAGGTGAACGAGCCCCTGATGGGGTGGCTGATGTGATTAGGTCCTATGATGGTGTCCCTTGAATAGATATGTTGACAGAGTTGGCATCAGGGTTTGTTGCAGGGTTTGGTTCCTGGATTAGTGTTTTTGTTGTGTGGTGTGTAGTTGCTGGTGAGTATTTGCTTCAGGTTTGGGGGCTGTCTGTAAGTGAGGACTGGCCTGTCTCCCAAGGTCTGTGAGAGTGAGGGATCGTCCTTCAGGATAGGTTGTAGATCCTTGATGATGCGCTGGAGAGGTTTTAGTTGGGGGCTGTAGGTGACAGCCAATGGCGTTCTGTTACTTTTTTTGTTGGGCCTGTCCTGTAGTAGGTGACTTTTGCGAAATCAGAATCTTGTCCTGCTAAATGCTAAAGGAGAGGTTCTCCTGCAGCATAATTTATTTTCCTGGATTATACATCCTCTGTCAAAAAGAGGGAAGAGTTCTGCAGATGCAAAAGCTGATCTAAAATCTTTGGAATTAGGAGATGCTGTTTTATACTTTTATTTTTTTTAATGGGATGACCAGTCTCAAATGTTCAGAAAGCCAGCACACACTGCAATTTCATCAGGGATTGAAAAACTGGCAGTGAGGTAGAAACTGGGACTGAACCGACACCAAGACAGAATGAACTATGGACTGTCTGCAAAAACAACAAGGAGTCTGGTGGCACCTTAAAGACTAACAGA
>NW_020664393.1:61792470-61905066 GCF_002925995.2 Terrapene triunguis | reverse complement strand
GGGAGGTTTTTACCCACGAAAGCTTATGCCCAAATAAATCTGTTAGTCTTTAAGGTGCCACCAGACTCCTTGTTGTTTTTGTAGATACAGACTAACACGGCTACCCCTTGATATGGACTGTCTGGTAAATGGAAGACTTTTCCAGAACATCATCCATATTCTGTCCTACAGATCTGCTGTAATAGGTCTCCTCAGCGGCATCATGCAACAAGATCTCCAGCAGCAGACGGACAGTGAGGCAGTTGAAGCTGCATGAATTTGAGGGTTCCACAGAGATGTACATAGATTAGGTTGATGTGGGAGGAAGGGCCTCGGAAAGTGTTCTTCACAGCATCTCTACTATGAACCCTTGGAATAATACCCTATGGCGTTATGCAGGCAATGTACATAAATGGTAGAATTATTACCTTGCTCCCCCTCTGTACTAACCTGATGTAGCAACACGTAGCCTGTAATTAAGGCTGAGAGTCTACCTAATGCTTCTTGGAGAAGGAAAAATGTTGTATTAGAAGGCTGAAAAATTAGTACTTAATATTGTAGCTATAGTGTGTTTCTATTTCTTTGTTAGTATAATTATAATGATTGTTTAATTCAGACAGTGACCACAGTGTACTAGGAACTTTACTAATATAGAAAAAGGCAAAATCCCCGCCCTGAAGAGCTCACCATCTAAAGTAAAACAAAGTTTGTTCCTTCCCAAGAGGTCCGAACATAATAATTTTCCTTAGAGTTCCCTAGTCACTGGTTTGGTAATGCAGCTAGGCTTCTTGCTGCTACTTAGATAAAAGTTTTTCTTCTGTTTTTGTACAGCACCTAGCATAATGGACTCCTGGCCTATGACTGGGGCTCCTGGGAACTAGAACAATATAATTAATAACACCCAGGTGTTCTGAGCCCCACTCCAGCATTCTGTCACTAGCACTAGGCCACACTGCCTCCCTGCAATTACTGTATTAATATCAGAGATGGACTCAAGTCAACCTCAGATTCAAATCACCCTAACCACGGGCTAAGTTCAGATGTGGATCCAATTTTCCTATTGCCTTCTTCAGTTCAATAATGGGCCAAACCAAAACCGTACACCTGAAAACTGAAAACTTTGCCAAGTTTGGATACACTTGTGAAGTATTGCAGCTGGAATCTATCCCTAACTTAAGAACTCACTTACAAAGTTCACAGGTATTTACATTTTACACCCCCATCCAATTTCCTGTTTGTCATGAAACCCTCTTGTGCTGAAGCCCCAATGACATTTGCTAGAGCTTTTGACTGGTGTGAAAAGCTTGCACTACCTACCAGATCACATCTAATCAGCATTTCTTTATTTAAACATATTAATTAGTTGGCTGGTGGGCCAATCCACTGGCTATTGTGATAACTGTAAGACTCCCAAGCAGCCTTCCCCTCACCCCTCATCTGACAGAGCAATGCAGTTAGAAATAGCACTATTAGGAATGCTGGCTCATCTTTGTTTCAACCCACTTAGAGTGCTTTTATCTAGATTTGCCTTGAACAAGATCCTATTCAAATTGCATAAAACCCAAGATAAACCTCCCCTTTCAGATTATGGTTTTCAACTGAACTCCTGTGCACTGAAGAGAGGGCCCCGAATTCTTGCCTGTTTCAAGAAAACCTCTTTGAGTAATCCCTTGAGCTTACCTAAAGGGCTTGAATTTCCTAATGGATGCTTTGATGACAGGAGATAAGAGCCAAAAGGTACCTTTATTCTCTTAGAAATTGCTCCAAATAAACAACCTTGATGATTAAAGCTAATAGAAATACCTGGAAGATTGATAGCTTGCAAAGCACTGCTGAGTGAATGAATAACTTCCCCTTTAATTTCAAAAGCTAATATTTGTTCACATTTGCTGCCTTTTAAAAAAAAGTGCAACCTTTTTTGAACCAAGTGTTGATCAGGAACAAACAGACACCATTCAGCTATTGTTTGAATTTTAAACAAAGCTTTGCTACTTGGGTTATTGAGGCACCATTCTGCACTAGCCCATTTATAATAATTCAAACATGGCACAGGGTGGGTTGTTAGAGTAGAGTACATATAAGTGTGAACACGATATCCTTGTAAAAGCCTTAATTATATGACAGGACACGGTACTATGGTGTTCCATACGAGGGTTTTCAATTGCACAAAGGACCTGTATAACTTCTATATCAGTTCCCAAGCAATGTATGTATCAGAGGCTTGGGCAAATGGAAACCAAACTCTGCAGCAAATAAAAGTCCTAAACTTTTGCAATGCTGTTTTATGAAACGATGTCTTTCAACAGCAGTTCTGACTTAGTTCATGTTCTGATGAAATCATTGCTCACGAATGCTAAGAAATATTCAGCTGTAAAACTTTTGGCAAAAAGTGGGCTCTAGTTGGAATCACCGGCTTTAAAACATCTGTGAGTAAGGAATCCACTGCAGAACTAATAAAAGGCTGAAGAGACCGAAACTTTCAGTAACACCTCATAACATAAGAAGTGCTCACAATGCCACCAAGCACTGTTTTCTGAAAGGTGGGTTATGTACATTCCAGAATTCATTTTCAATTTTCTTTATGATTCCCAGTGTCAGAGAATGCAATATGGGGGTGTATCACATAACCAAACATTTTAACAACAGAGTTACAAACAGTTTAGTGTTTGGCTTTGTAAGATGCATCCTTGAGGGTGGGGGAGATGAGGAGTTTATTCTTATATTAAAAATTCCTGAGCTTTCTTCCACACAACAAAAGAAGAATCTTGAAGGGTCTGTTCTGAATGAGTGGTTAAGAAGGGAAATTCCCTTTTTCAAAACCACTGTGGGTGATCAGAATTGATTTCATCTGATTTTTTTCCCTTAAAAGACAAATGAGTATAGAAACAGAAGTCACTAGTTTAACTCCTGAGGAAGGAAGAAGTGGAGTTATGACCATTTATACCAACTGAAGATCTGGCCCATGGAGTTTAACCAGTAGTGGTTATCAGAAAAGAAAAAAATCTGTGAAATGAGATTTAGAGTTAGACTGATGCTTTGAACTAAGTCAGCAGCTGTGCCAAACTGCTCAGTCAGTCACAACTACTCCTCTACTACCCTCATGAAATGGTGCAATTTACCTTTCCATTCATGCCTGGCCAGCACATAGAATATTAGGGTTGGAAGGGACCTCAGGAGGTCAGCTAGTCCAACCCCTGGCTCAAAGCAGGATCAATCCCCAGACAGATTTTTACCCCAGTTCCCTAAATGGCCCCCTCAAGGATTTAACTCACAACTCTAGGTTTAGCAGACTAATGCTCAAACCACAGGGCTATCCCTCCCCCCTGGGAGAGTAGAGTCAAGATTCCACCCACTCCCATCCCCCATCACCACAGTTGGGGTTCGGGGGAGGAGGGGAAGGAGACAGGAGAGTGAGAAATACATGGATGATTTTGTGAGGTTTTTTTCCACTAAAAAAAAATCAATTTTTTTTAAATTTCAAAATTTTATTGAAATGATTACATTTATAAAATATTCCAATCAACTATAGCGTTAGAGAAAAAAATAATTTTGGAGACTTTTTTTTTTTTTAATTTTGGTCAAAATTTAAAAAATTTGGCTCAGCTCCACTATCCACTCATTTTCTTCAGAGCAAGAAATACACTCTGTTAAATCAATTGAGCTCTTGGTTCCAGATCTATGGATCCAGAGCCTTACTACCCCATAGTCCCTTGCTCAGCTAATGAAAACACAGCATAATCTAACCTTCAGAGTTTACATCCAAGTTTACATACAGTGCAAACATTTTCAAAAGCTTTTTTGTTTTCCAACTCTTCACTTTCTGGACTATAGATAGAATGACACAAACACATTACTTGGTAACTAGCTATAATCTGTGGTATCATTGATACAATAAAACTAGGGTGACCAGATAGCAAGTGTAAAAAATCGGGACGGGGGATAGAGGGTAATAGATGCCTATATAAGAAAAAGCCCTCAAAATTGGGACTGTCCCTATAAAATCGGGACATCTGGTCACCCTAAATAAAACAGGGCTATGGTTTTCTCCACAGTCTTTTACTGCACAACAGTAACAAATGTTGTCTCTGCTCCCCTGCTACCTCTCTCAAAACCACAGAGACAATCCCCCAAAAATCATACATATCATAAATAAATGATCTTGGTTTATGTTTTCAGTAACTGGGCTGATGAGCAGCACCGTAGTCACGTTTGGCTTTGCTTTCTTGAACCTTATGGCTGCTCAACTTCATATTTAGGGGCAGTAAATTTTTTTTTAAAAATCAGTTTTTCCCATAAATAATACTCTGGAAACATCCAATGGCAGCATTTCATTTGTGGCTTTCTACAGTTGAGATTGTATTAGTATTCTTTCATGGCAGGGCCTTCTATTAATGAGGAGCTAGAGTTTATGGCAAAAATTTGAAGAATTTGTGGCCTTCAGTAGCATCCAGAGTTGCTGCATATGATTTCGGGGGAGTGGGACAGAGGGAAACAGACAAGTAGATGCAGTGGTCCTGACATCACTCATCACCACCAAAACCACATAAGAGATAGGGAGTGTGTTCAAATGTCAATCCAGGTGCACAGCTTTTGGCCACAAAAAGTCCATGGGGTGGTGTGGGGGCAGCCATAACAGCTTGAAGAGTGGGTAAGGATGGACGGAGGGGGGCATGATAGGGAGGCTGAGGGACCCCCAGATGCGGTTGCTGGAAGATCCCTATATAGAGGGAACCCTTGGCCAATTGTAAAAGTCCCCACTGGTGTTACCCTGAAAGAGAGTGGTAGTGTAAACATCACTTGCCCCCTTGTGGGGATGAATCCCTCAGGCCCCAACAGCTTCTATTGACAAGATAGTTCAGTCCAAAGCAGATTTCAAAGAGTAACAAAGGGATCTCACAAAAGGGGTGACTGGGCAATAAAAAATGGCAGATGTAATTTACATTGATAAATGCAAAGTAATGCACATTGCAAAACATTATCCCAACTATACATACAAAATGATGGCATCTAAATTAGCTGTTATCACTCAAGGAAGAGATCTTGGAGTCACTGTGGAAAGTTCTCTGAAAACATCTGCTCAATGTGCAGCAGCAATCTTAAAAGCTACCAGAATGTTAGGAACCATTAGGAAAGGGATAGAAAATAAGGCAGAAAATATCATAATGCCACTATATAAATCTATGGTACACCCACACGTTGAATACTGCATGAATAATTCTTGTCACCCAGGGCCGGCTCTAGGATTTTTGCCACCCCAAGCACAAAATTTGCCGCCCCAAGCTTCGAGAGTGCAACTGCCAAAGCAAAAAACAAACAAAAACAAACAAAAAACCAAACAGAATGCCACCCCTGGAATTGTGCCGACCCAAGCACGTGCTTGCTTTGCTGGTGCCTAGAGCCGGCCCTGTTGTCACCCCATCTCAAAAAAAGGTATCTTAGAACTGGAAAAAGTACAGAGAAGGGCAACAAAAATTATTAAGGGTACAGCACAGCTTCCATATGAAGAGATACTAAAAAGACTGGGACTGTTCATCTTAGAAAAGAGACGACTGAGGGGGGGATATGATAGAGGTGTATAAAATTATGAGTGGTGTGGAGTAAAAGTGTTATTTACCTTTTCACATAATACAAGAACCAGGGGTCACCCAATGATATTAATAGGCAACAAGTTTAAAAACAAAAGGAAGTATTTCTTTACACAATGCAGTCAACCTGTGGAACTTATTCCCAGAAGATGTTGTGAAGGCCAAAAGTATAACTGGGTTCAAAGAAGAAATAGATAAGGTCATGGAGGATGGGTCCATCAATGGGTGTTAGCCAAGATGGTCAGGGATGCAATCCCATGCATTGAGAATCCATACACCTCTGACTGCTAGAAGCTGGGACTTTATGACAGAATGGATCACTCAATAATTGGCCTGTTCTGGTCATTCCCTCTGAAGCATCTGGCACTGGCCACTGTTAGAAGACAGGATACTGGGCCAGACTGACCACTGGTCTGACCCAGTTTGACTGTTCTTATGTTCTATAGACATTTCACAGGGCTGTGCAGCATCCTTTGTGAGGTGACAGACCTGTTCAAGGATACAGCCTGTTTTCTGAGAGCATCAGGAAACAGAATTCATTAGGTATTTTAACCAAATAGTTAAAGACAGCCATGTTGACCTGACCTAACTTGGCATTTCTTAGTTCTATCTAATCAGTACAATTCTTTCCCACTCTCTTAACCATGAAAATCCTCATATAAGTTGTGAGAATTAAAAATGGAGCAAGGAAGTAGAGCTGTTGCATCATTAGCAAAGTGAAATATAAATAAATACGGTCTCCTACCTGAAATGTTATGAATCATCATTCTGTGTGAAGATTTAAAATAAAAAAATGCATTGCAAAAGATGGTAAAGTTGCACTAAGGGGGCTGATTTAACAGGCAAACAAACAAGCAAGTGAAAAATCCAGTCTGATGCTTTGTCCCTAACTCACCTTCTTATGAAAATGAAAGAAAAATATTCCACAGTGCATGAAAGTAACACAGTAGACAAGTGACAGGAATGTTCCTCCCAGACAAGGCACTTCGTATAAACACCACTCACTAATACATAGAGAGAAAAGCAATTAGACTGTTGAGGGAAGCCACAGTGAAATCTGTTCCTAAGTCTGTGGACCTAAGTGGGAAGGTAGCCTCTTCAATTTTCTCCCTGAACATCATATGGCATCATAGTATTCCCCCACTGGTGGCCATGCTGAGGGACTGGTGCATGTCCATTACTCCATCACATGTGCACACACACAGAGATGTGCAGAAAGGTGCAGGGTGGAAGAGTTGAGGTTAGGGAAATTAATTAGGGTTGTGTGGTAGGGTTATGTTGTATTAATTTTCAAAGGCTTTTTCACCCGTGTTTCTTCACTCAGATTGATAAAGAAATGTCCTTGACTCCCTCCAAGAGGTCATACCTCTAGATAACAACCTCAACCACTTAATGCACTTATAGGAAGCATGCCACATAGGTCCCATTTCTCTTCCTCTCAAGTTTTGGACTCTCGCCTAGGTTTTTTTCCCTTGGTACTGCTATGATGAAGATGTTTGCTGTGAAGGGCAGCGAGAGAGTTTCACATACCTCTAGCAAACATATAGTAAAACATGGGGCCTGTTGTGACGCCAATGCCTCTTGTGTACTTACACCACGGGATGAAATTGACCCAATATGGGCTATCTTGTCAGAGATCCTGAAGAAAAACATACGGCATATAGACTCTAGCTTGGGCTGCATGGTAAGAATCCCTCTTATGTCTTTGCTTCAGATTCTCAGATCCAGACACAGGAATTTGAGGGTGCTGCATGCCAGCTCGCTCCCCTACCTCTGAGAGCAGATGAGGAATAAGTTGCTGGGAATGGGTGAGACCTTGCCCTCTAATGCACCAGCCAGGTCAGTGGGTGTTCTTTTCCTACTGACATAGGCCAGCAGCAAGAAGGAAGAACGGAGGGAACTGTACCACTAAGGCTGTGCTGTCCCTTACCCAAGACTCAAAGTGGAGCCACAATCTATCCCAAAGACCGGGCACAAAAGAAGAGGTAAAGCAGAGAAGTGATATCACAGAAGACTATGGGTGGCATTTCCAAAAGCGCTCAACATTTCCTCCCACTGATGTCAATGGTACACCTCCTGGGCACCGAGCTAGGCTAATGCTGAGTGCTCTTGCAAATCCCACTCAACAAGACTAACTATAATTAGTCTGCTGACCTGTATTTGAACTCACTGGACTGTTCAAAATAAAACCCTGTACAAATACCAACAGCAGCCTACGACTAGTTCACATCATGGCTTAATAATAACCTGAGTCATTTTATTTTTAAAATCAGTCTTTTTTGAATTAGAGGAGCACCAAGAAAAAAAGTGTTGGAAAATTCCAATGGCTACCAATCGTACAGCTTAAAAGTGGCCAATCTCTTTTTATTAACCCCTTAAAAAAAAAGCTCTAAAACTGGGACCTTTGTCTGCCAAGTTTCAGACTGAAATACATTTTTACAGAGCTTATAATCCCCTGAACAAACTAGGTTTATAATGGAAGTGCTGACAAACCTTTAGGTATAGCAGCTTTCCTAAAAGCTCAGCTGTATTTATTTTTCATTACACTTAAATATAATTGGCAGAGGTTTAACTACAGTTCAGCCTGATGAGAACCTTTTCATTTAAACATCAGTTCTGGGAAATAGGTCCTTTCTCGGGTGCCCTTTTGGGTTATTATGCATGTAATTTTCAGACTCTTTTCTTGTTAGTGTGTCTGTATGGTTATCCCTTTAAATTAAAATGAAAAATAGGCATTCTGATGAACCAGATGGAGCTGAAGTGCAGGGGCAATGCCATTGTGAAGAATTCTACTACCAGTTCCATATTTTCTTTTCAATTAAGAAGTATTTGAGCTGGCTGGACAAGTCCATGGATGAGCTGCATGCTGATATGTGTGGATCTTTGATGCTGTCTTGAATGTGTCTTGAATTTTCTGAGCAGGTGGGTAAGGTGAGGGGGGAGGAGACTAGAGCTGGGCAAAAGATTTCATCTGTAATTTTTTTCTGTGAAAAAAATACAGGTTCAGCAACAACAAAACATTTCACGAGTGCATGTAGTTTTCACCTAATTACTAATTTCTATTAAAAAAATCCACCCCCCCCCCCAAAAAAAAAGTTTTCATTGACATTTTCAAAAGAAATCAGTTTGATTTGGAGTGGAGGGGGAGGTTGAAGCAAATTTTCCTTGAATTTTATCTTTAAATATTTTTTAAAAAGTGGTCATTGTCAAAATGAAACTTTTCGTTCAACACAAAACTAAAATTTTAACTGTTTTAAACTGCCAAGAAAAAAATTTTTGTATTCAACCAACTCTAGTGGGGACTGCTGTGAAAATACAATAATGGAGGTGACAAGTGCAGCCTCTGGGGCAGATTTGGGGGAAGTAGTTTGAATTGCTTTCAAGCAGCCTCATTAAAGAGGTGCTGGCAGTCTCTGGAGTGAACTAAGTCCTGTCCTGAGTGGAAGGTTACCATGATGTAGGGCCTTGAAGAACGGCAATGAGGGAAGCAAGAAAGGGAATCTCAGTGGAGCCATCACAAGCTGTATGGAACAAATCCTAACCTGTCTTCCTCCTCAGGTGAAATGCCGACTGAGAACTGCGGGATTTGGTCCTTTCTTTTTAATCATCATTATTCTAGTATACATAGAAGCATGACAACAGACAGGCAGCAAATCATAATAATTTATACAAAACCATAAGGAATTATGCAATATATGTTTGGGCCAACTCCGTGAGACAGCCTAATTAATAGATTTTGAGATCAGAGGGACCATTATGATCATTTAGTATGACCTCCCGCAGAACAGGCTAAAGAACCTCACTCAGTAATTTCCATATGAAGGCCATAATTTCTGTTTTGAGCTATTGCGTCTCTTTTAGAAAGGTATCCAGTCTTGATTTAAAGACTCCAAGTGACAAAGAATCCACCATGTCCCTAGGCAAGTTGTCCCAGTTGTTAGCAACCATCACAGTTAAAAGTCTGCGTCTCATTTCCAGTTTATAGAATCACAGAAATCATAGAAATGTAGTGCTGGAAAGGACCCTGAAAGGTGATCTAATCCACCCCCCATGCTGAGGCAAGACTAAATATATGTAGACCATCCCTGACAGGTGTTTGTCCAGCCTGTTCTTAAATACCTCCAGTAATGGGGATTCTACTACCTTCCTTGGCAACCTATTCCAGTACTTAGGATCTTGTTATGCATTTGTCTGAAAAATTAAAGAATCCTCCAGTATCAGATATCGTTTCCCTATGTAGGTAGCTATAGATAATGATCAATTCACCTCTTAAACCACTCATCTAGAAGTTAAATAGATTGAGCTCCTTAAGTCTCTCACTGTCAGGCAGGTTTTCCAGACCTTGAATCATCCTTGCAGACCAAGGATTGTGTTGACCTTCTTAGCTGCAGCATTGCACTGGGAGTTCATGTTCAGTTGGTTATTCATTATGACACCAAAGTGGTTTTCAGAATCACTTCTTCCAAAGGTACAACCCACCCCTCCCATCCTGTAAATAGGCCCTACAGTCTTTACTCATTTATATATGAACTTTTCAGCTGGCTATGTTATGACACATGTTTGATTGCATCCAGTTTACCAAGGAATCCAATTTGTGCTGTATAAATGACCCATGTTCAATAATGTTGGGGTTATCTGCAAGTCCAATCAATGATTATGTTTTCTTCCAGATAATTGCAATAAATATTGAATAGCATTGGTTCTGCAGGAATAGGCTCTTGACTCAACAAGAATCACCTGCATTCATTGATGATTCTCCATTAACAATTATATTGAGGTCTGTCAGTGAGTCAATATGTACCATAATGATTCTGCGTAGTCTGGACTAAGTGGCATGTCACAACATAGAGGTTACATTGGAGCTGTAGCTATAGTTAGCTGATGAAATTTGCAGGACGTAAAACACACATACACACACACACACACACACACACACACACACACACACACAAAGGCAACTTTACCTTGGATTTACATGTACAGTTTCCATTAGAGTCAATGGAAGCCTTGTGTACACATCTAAGGAGAGAGTTTGGCTGACAGCATTTAGATATTTACAAATTAAATTCTCCTTAGCCTGGCTAATTGGGGGCCTTAAGCACATATTGGCAGTGGCACTGGGAGTTCGTACTCTACTTTTAAAGAGACCTAACACTTTTGATATTGCAATAATATGCACACTATATTTGAAAAACTTAGAGATAATGGCAATGGCTATGTTGTTCATTAAGACCCTGATCCATCTCCCAATGTCCATCAGAGTCTTCTCATTGATTTCAATGAGAGTCAGATCATATCTGACTAGAATATTGCAAATCAGGATTTCTAAAAACATTTTAGAAGAGATAGGTAGTTTGGGTAATTGAAATACAGCTTGTGTACCTGCACATATTATAAAGCTACTCCACCTGTGGAAAGTCTGGTACCCTGGGATCAAAAGCACATCGGACATTAGTACACAGAAAAATTTGGTTGGCATTGCACTAAGTAAAATTCTCTACACATGCAGTATCAGTTGCACAACAGGAAGTGAAAACCAGACACCAAACCAAGAGTCAGAGGAAAGAAAGAAAAGAAAAAAGAAAAGCAATGAATCAAACAATTAAGACTTTAAATAGACTGTCTCTGTTCTGCATCCACTAGCCTTATATATTCCAGTTGGTAGCCAGACACTGGAGCAGACTTAAGGAATTAGCAGAGTCCCTTTCCTGAGATGGGATTTACTGTGTTTGTGTTCTGTTTATATGCACACTCAATACTTAACCTGGGGCCTTTTGTCATCTACAGGCAGCAGCTCTACCAGGAAAACAAAAAATTAGCCTGCCACTTGCCAAGCCAGAATGAGCTTTGTTATGCTCATCTCAGCTGAACATAGTTTTTTTCATCCCTCCTAGAACTTCACCCAAGTCAACATTGAGTGTGCTGCAGAGGAATCAGCAGAATCAGTGTACAGCTGTGCTAATTTGGCATACAGGGTTTTTCTAGAGTGTTTGCTCCCTGACCTGCTAGCAGTGAGAGGTTTGGAAGGAAGACTGGCACAGAGGGCTTACAGAGAATGAAATGTAGACCCATAGACAGTAGAGCAGATGCTTTATTTCTGGAGTTGAATCAGCATTTTCTAGGCTTGATGTAATTGACAAAGACTGTCCTCTAAGCCCATCACTTTTTAAATGGCTATAAAGAGGTTTGTGCTCACTCCCAAGATTATTCTATTGCCAGTAGCAGACCAGATTGTGCCCCAGAGACTTTCAATACATGGATCTCACCTCTCACTTGGAAAGGGGCCTACGTTACTTATACAGCATCATTCCCCTGTAATGGTGTTGTCTCCCCTTGGTCCCTTCTCAACATGAAAGAAAGCCAACCTTTAAGCCAACTTGTGCTTTACAGTTCCAATCTGAGGTTCTGTATTCTGGATCGGTAGCCTGCTCTCCCAAGGTTGCTTTCCTCTGGGGACATGGCTACTGTGGGACAGAGGAGGCAAAGTGTTACACTAATGTAGTTCCTGCATCTTTTCTTTTCAGATGGAGAGTAAAGAACCCTCACAGACACACACAGTCCTTGGATCATCTCCCTTTAAGAGGGAGAGTAAAGATCACTCAGACAGTCTGAATGGAAAAAGTACCGGTAAATGGTTTCTAAATCACTTCCTGCTGCAGAAAGGTAACAAAACAGAGTATGTAGACCCCATTGTGCTGAAAAGGAGAAACAAACTGTGGTCTTTAAGCAAAACAAAGCTCAAAGAGGTACTTCCTTCCTTGTGTGTAGCAGGTTGACTGGGAAGCCATTCCCAGCAGCTCCCTTTTCATTATACATGTTCCAGTCCAGGCTGGGTTTCAGGGAGGCAAATAAGAGCCAGCAGCCTCTGGACTCTGTGTGCTCCTGCTTGTGACTCCAAGACTTTCTACCTTGCCACTACTCTTGGCTGTTCTAAGCCCTAAAGGCTAGTAGGTCCCATCACACCACCATGTCTAGAATGTCGGTTGCAGGCACAAGATATGTTTTCTGCCAACTGTATACATGTGTGCAACACTGACCCATCTGCATATTTTTCGTGCACAATTTAGGTGCCTATTTTTGAAAATTTAGCACAGTGTCATTTTAGTAGTGAGGAAATATCCATGCTACGTACAGTCCATTCCCCACAAATCTGCTCTTCATCTCATCTTTAGTCAGCTAATTAATCATGAAACTAAATGTTCATTTATACATATATGCATATACAGACACACACAATTATCTATCTATCTATCTATCTATCTGATGTGTGTGTCTGTATATACATTTTTGGTTCTCGTCATCATTTCTTTTCCCAAAATGAGACTTTTGGCAGGCTGCAAGGTTTGAATTCATTTTTTTAAAAATATGATTTAATATTTAGCACAGGTCAAGCATCAGAATAACAGCTTAAGCCTTATGAAGGTCATTTATATAATGAGGATTATTTCAGGATCATTTCTATAAATCATCCAGTTAAAACTGATGTCAAAGTACAGCAACATAGTCTAGTGGGAAGCAGGAGATCCAGTTCTGCCTCTGACTTGCTGTGTGGGACACTGAGCAAGTCATATTATCTTTCTGTGCCTCTGTTTGTGCTTCCAACCTTTGTCAGGCGTCTCTAGTTAGGGCTTGTTTACATGGGACATTCATATCCTGGTTTGTCCATAGTAACCTACAGCGCACTAGCTTCCCTTGCCACAATGTTAAAATGCATTATGGAACTTTCAGTGCACTGTAGCAGTGTCCACATAGGACATTACTGCATGGCAAGGTAGTGCACTGTAGATTCAAACCATGGCTTGCAAGGCAGTAACATTCCTCATAGACAAGCCCTAGATTCCAAGCTTTATGGGGCAAGACCATCTCTTACTATCTTACTACTTCATATAATGCCCATCACAATGGGGCCCCAATCTTGGCTGGGCCCTCTAGGAGCTATTGTGATCCAAATATTATAATATTTAGAACATTTTATTCGATTGATTTATTTTTATGCTAAGGATATTTGACTGATGACATTGTATCAGGCAGCCTGTGATTCAGTACAAGCAAAATGCAGCCAGGTAACAAATATATCGTTTTCGAAACAGCAGCAAGAACACCTCTTTCTCTCTCATTTTCCTAGTGCTTATATTATACCCTGTGTGGAGCAGCTGTAGAATGCTTTGATTGATCCTACTAAAATAAATAAGTAAATAAATAAACAGGAAAGCCCCCTATGGAGTTCACAGAGAGGATGCCGACAATGTTGTGCAATCAGACCTGTGCTCAATTGCAGCCAGAAACATCCATCACACTTAAAACCCACCAAATTAAACATAGCCCAGAAAACAAAAGCTGGTTTAGTGTTTCCAATAGCTTGTTTGCCATCTTCTATTAATTCACTAAACCAAAACTAAAAGAGCAACCACCACTATTGTGCTTGTTGCTATTTAAGTTACAAATGTAACACAATTAGTTGTTACATTATGGCCATGCATTCAGCACTGTAAGGGATGAGAAAAGACAGACGATGAAGCTTCCAGTCTTAACGACAGATGATACAGCTAAGACAAGATACATGGGAGACTCCATAACAGTTAATTTAGGACCTGATCTAAGTTCCATTAAAGTCAGTGGAATCCTTTCCATTGACTTAACTGGGAGTGGGATCAAGTCTTTAGAGTAAAATTTCTCTCTCCCTCTCATTTTCTGCATTCTAACTTATATAATAATGTTGAGGTACACGGGGCGATAGACAAACTGACTGTTGAATTCTTTACCACAGGTTGGCTTTATGGTATCAGTGGGTCTGACCTGTAAACCATTCACTCTATGTGATGAATGATGCATACCAGAGACACAGAATGCTTAAGGAACAGGGCCCAATATACCAT
The DNA here is from genome assembly GCF_002925995.2 of Terrapene triunguis. Lineage (NCBI taxonomy): Eukaryota > Metazoa > Chordata > Testudines > Emydidae > Terrapene > Terrapene triunguis. The sequence continues at coordinate 61,890,626 of NW_020664393.1, read as the reverse complement.
TTCCTTAGCAGCTCACTAAGGATTATTCGGAGTAATTAACACACTTTGGTCCAGATTCTGATATTAGTTACGCTGCTGGAGATCCGTTCATTTGTAGAGCTCCATTCACTGGTCGAACTGAGATCAGAATGTGGTCCAACTTACTGAACAAACATACTTACAGAACAGGATGCCAAATCAGCATTAGAAAAAAAATATTTTTAAATAAATGTATCTTGATATAGGGGGGTTCTTTGACACTGGTAGCTTGTTCCTCTCTCAGGTATAGCAGCTAACATGGGTCAGGCCAATTGGGGAACAGTTCTCAGCTTAGATCCTCAAAGGTATTTAAGAGTCTAAGGGAATTAGGTTCATAAATGCCTTTAAGGATCTGGGCCGTTCTGGTGGTCATGCAGAGGGATCCTCCCTCTGCAGGACAGAGGACACCAATTTACCACTCCTTTGTTCTTCTGCCCTGGTCTACAAGATGGAGGCCAGCAGCATCCTGCACAAGGGAAAATCTGCTGCTCAGCACGGGGAGGGTCACTAGTCGAACTGCTCTCTTGCCCATTAGAGTGAAGTAAGTCACAGTAGGTGATCACAATGGACTAATTTAGACTTATAATTTATGAAATGTCACTGCTTTTACCTGTGTGTGTTCTATTCATGCTAATTTTTAATTAATTTATTTAATTAAATTTTATATTAAATGTAATATAATAAAAAAAATTAAACTGTTTGGAAAATGGAATTTTCACCGAGGAAAAAAATTGACATTTCTTAAGTCCATTTCCATTTGGAATCAGAACACAAAGCCGGAATATAAAAAAAAATTGATAAAAAATTCCAACGAGTTTTGATTCAGAAATGTCAAAACAAAACAAGGTCAGCATTTTTGCTGAAAATGAAATGACTCAGCATGCTGAAATGACACCGTTTTGTTTTGAAATGACATTACAAAATGGAACTTTTTTTGTTTAGAGTCTCCTAAGTAGAAAAAAAAATATCAAACAGTTTCCTTAAACTCACAATTTTCTCTGTGAAAATTTTGGATGGCAATTACACCGCATTTTCTAAGAAGAAAATTTTTCATGCAAAAAGTATCAGCTATCTTTAATAGTAATAATTTATGTACTTAGAATTAAAATAAAAATGTCCATTCAAGGTTCTAGGCACCTTAATATAATTAGTTAGACAATAAATATAATGACATTACTCCTCAGTAGCATTAAAGTCATTGGTTCATAGGAACTCAGCCAGCCAACCACCTAACCCAATCATCATCATCATCGCTCTCTCAAAATGATGTATTTTTCATCATGCACCAAAAGTCACCAAATTCAGGCTCTTTCAGATGAAGCCCAGAGCAAGCTCCAGAATCTTGGAGCCCTCATACAGAAAGAACTGCCTTTTTCCACTTCTGTTTCATAATTAATGGATCCAGTTCAGGTGCTCCTGCTAACTGTGGCATTATTTCATGGGAAGAGAGGTGATCTCTCACAATACTTTGCAATTTAAAGGACGCTTCAGTTCATCTAAAGTTTTCAAAGCACTTTACAAGTGTAGTATCCCCATTTTATAAAAGGAGAAATTGAGGCACAGAAAAGTTGAGTGATTTGCCCAAAGTTACAGAAAAAAACAACTAAGCCAGGAACAGAATCCAGATCTTCCAACCCAGGGGTGGCCAACCTGTGGCTCCGGAGCCACATGTGGCTCTTCAGAAGTTAATATGCGGTTCCTTGTATAGGCAGCGACTTCGGGGCTGGAGCTACAGGTGCCGACTTCCCAATGTGCCGGGGAGTGCTCACTGCTGAACCCCTGGCTCTGCCACAGGCCCTGCCCCCACTCCACCCTTTCCCACCCCCTCCTCTGAGCCTGCCATGCCCTCACTCCTCCCCTCCTCCCCGCCCCCGAGCCTCCTGCACACCACGAAACAGCTGATCGGGAGGTGCGGGGAAGGAGGGGGAGGCGCTGATTGGTGGGGCTGGTTGGTTGGATAGGGTCGGAGGCGCTGGGAGTGGGGTGGGGGAAGATGATGGGGGGCTGCTGACATATTACTGTGGCTCTTTGGCAATGTACATTGGTAAATTCTGTCTCCTTCTCAGGCTCTGATCTATCCCTCTCAGGCTCAGGTTGGCCATCCCTGTTCCAACCCAATGCTTTAGTCACTTGATAATGCTGCCCAAACTTTACCTGCCATAACTTGGATTTAAATGTGAACTGTGAAAAAACGTTAATACCCGATTGCTAATTAGGAAGGCCGAAACCATGCAGAGATAATTATCACCAATTCAACAGCAATTGCAAATATGATAATTAAGAGCTGTGTTCATGTGACTGTCTATCTTCTTTGCCACACAGATCAAATTGTTTCCAGAATCACTCTAACCCAATTAAAACTCAGCAACGAGTAGTTCAAAAAGTATGCTTCACTAGCACCAGCCGTGATGAGCATTAAAAGGGATGTGTAGCTGAGACTCTTCTAGTGGGAGAAGTTGCCCTCAGCAGGAAGATCTTGGGTTTCTAAATTCAATTATTTGATACCATAGTGATTTAAGTAACACATAACTCTAACTCATTGTATGGGGAATTTAGAGAGTATGTAATACTGCTAAGCAGTCAAGGATAATTATGTTCAGTGAAGGTAGGTGAGAGATCAGAGTGAGAAGAAACTAACCTCTGTGGTTTTGTAACTGAAGTGCTACTTAAACCTTGTGCTGGTTAGTGTTTGGATCCCAAATAAATATATTGCTTTGTATTACCTAAGGCTTTAAACTAACTCACATATTGTCGATTGGAGTCTGAAGATTTTGTCAAGGATACTTTAAGAAAGAGTCATTGTGAAAAGGACACAAATTCATGTAAATACAGGAAACAGATGTCCAAGTCAGAGAACATTTTATACTCCAACACTGTACTCTAAAATATCAAAGGACTATAACTTTTCTGCCAGGTGATATGGGCAGCAACAAGGGTGAGGTTCACAGTTTCTTGTGGTCCACTTCAAGAATGGTTTGAGCCCCCATGCAGAGTACTGCTGTTATTCCTGCTCGGGGAAACCTAATAAAACAAGGTCTTGCTCTAGTCACCCTTACTTGGCAGTTCCTCCCACTCACAAGTACAGTAGGCAACATTTTTCAACTGAAATATTTTTCAGTGAAAAACATGATTCGGGTTAACCAAAATTTTTTTGTGAATTTGTGTCGATTTTGGTGAATTGTTTTGGGTGTAAAACCAAACCAAACAAAACAAAAATCCAAGAAAGCTGAAATGTTTTGTTTCAATTTTTTTATTTGAAATTATTTTTATCTTTAAATTTTACTAAAAAAAATTAATGAAAAATCTAAGAATAAAAAAAAAAACAGTTTTGTTTTGAATCAAACAAAATAGAATAGAATATCAGGGTTGGAAGGGACCTCAGGAAGTCATCTAGTCCAACCCCCTGCTCAAAGCAGGACCAATCCCCAGACAGATTTTTACCCCAGTTCCCTAAATGACCCTCTCAAGGATTGAACTTACAACCCTAGGTTTAGCAGGCCAATGCTCAAACCACTGAGTTGACCCCCCCTCATTTTTTTTTTAATTATTATTTTCTTAAATCTTTTTTTAAAACTGGGATGGCAATCAACCAATAGAACAGCTTACCAAGGGGCCTGGTGGATTCTCCATCATTTTAAAGCTTTGAAAACAAGATTGGCTATCTTTCTAAAATATACGCTCCAGGTTCAACCACAAGTTACTGGGCATGATGCAGGAACTGTTGGGTGAAATTCTATGGCATGTGTGTTGCATAGGTGGTTAGATATGATTATCACAATGGCTCCTTCTGGCCTTCGAATCAATGAATCAACAGAAAATATCACAGAAAACTACAATGAAAGAAGTTTAATGTTGTAAAGTCAAACACTCCAAGTTAGTAAATGTCAAAATAAAGGTTTCCCATGCCACTTTAATTCATCCCCCTTGTGCATATGCATTATGATACAGTCTTAACAACAATTCCATAGACCCCTGCCTCATTCAGTGTACAGGGTGGACAGTGAATGGGGCAGAGAGTTGTGAGAAGAGAGAGGAGAGTCTGTTGGGTTGAAGGCACTGGACTGGACCTAAGAGAGTTGGGTTCTACTCCCGCTGTCTGCCACAGACTTCCTATGTGAATCTGGACAAGACTACATCAAAACCCATACACACCTGGAGCAGGATTAAAGTTCTCAATTCCTGGATTTCAAGAGCTTGACTTTACAATATTAATGTTCTTTTAATGTATGGGGTATGTAACAACAGTCTTAGGGTATGGAGATATTTATCTATGACAGGATGTGAGGGGTGAGAGAAAGGGAATGTGGCTCCATCTCCAGCAAAGGGTAAGGAATTTCACCTCTCTGCAGCAGAGCTACTAACTTTAGAAAGGAGCTAGAACACATTGAAGATTTAGCTAAATGTTTCATTCCATCCAAAATGATTTGATTTTGAGTGGCTGAAATTTTTAAAGAAAGGTTCATTTCTGGGTTGACACAAGATGATGATTAATTTTTATTTATTTAATGTTTGGAATTGCCAGTGACCAAAAAATCCATTATTTGCACATCTATACTCACAATCACTCTTGACCCTTTGGAACAACAAACTTGATTGAAGGGGAAAGGAAATTAGACAAGAGACTATGAGGAGCTCAACATTAAGAAAACTCATTTGCAAGGAATCTATTTAACTTCCCTCCTCTCAGTCTCCAGAGGTGTTGAGTGCTCAGCTCTACAGTGCCGCCTCTGCTGTGGCTGGTCAAGGGGCTCTGCTTTGCAGGTCTGGTTGGGGCCTCTCAAAAGAGAAGAGCAGAGCAGCTCAGCTCTACTTTGCTCCTGGTCCACTTTGCCTTCTTCAAGCTGCTGGCTCTTGTAGTTGGGAACCAAGAGATACCAGGGTGCTGGGCAAATTTCTCTCCTCTTGGAGTCAGAGCTCTTGCCATAAAGTAAGAAAGCCTTTTCCTCCTCTAGGCTCCTGCCTTTGTCCACTCTCTACTGTGCAGCTGTGCAAAACTAGGGTCTTGGTTAGGGTGACCCATCACCCAGGGCATATTTAACATGGTTCTTTTTTACACAATATGGATAACTATATATTTCATTGTCCCTACACTCAAAACTTCAATAAATTTTAACCAGGATGATCAATTTCATAGTAAAATGTGTAGCAAAATACAGCTGCAGCATGTCTCACTCTATCTTTTTCCCCTGACACCAACAGAGGGGGATAGAGAGCTCTATCTTTCAGAGCCTCTACCATCAGGCTTATATTGGGCATGAATTTCGTTTATGCTAAGATCCTTTTTCATTGTTCTGACAGTAAAGGCACCGGAGACTCCATTTAACTGTAGCTGATCCCTGTTTTAAAGTTCCTTTAACTCTTCCAGAATGGTGCAATGGGGCCCTAGTGTAAGGGTAGGTCTATACTTACCTCCGGGTCCGGCGGTAAGCAATCGATCTTCTGGGATTGATTTATCGTGTCTTGTCTAGACACGATAAATTGATGCCGGATCGATCCCGGAAGTGCTCGCCGTCGACGCCGGTACTTCTGCTCGGCGAGAGGAGTACGCGGCATCGACAGGGGAGCCTGCCTGCCGTGTCTGGACCCGCGGTAAGTTCGAACTAAGGTAATTCGACTTCAGCTACGTTATTCACGTAGCTGAAGTTGCGTATCTTAGTTCGAAGTGGGGGGTTAGTGTGGACCAGGCCAAAGTGAGAATCAGGACCAGAGTGTATGTTATGAAAACTGGTTTGAAGGCTTGACATGCCCAACTATCTCTCCCAATGGGTTTGATTGGGATGCTGAGTGGTTCCCTATTTTTTTCTAATTGTTTTATATTTTAAATAACTGCCAAGAAATGTAGGCACTTGTCTGCATCTTTAGGTGCTTAAATACCTTTAAAAATCTGGTCCTTAAAGCCTGGGACAGGCCTCTTATAGGTTTAAATAAACTGGAAAGGGCACTTGTCCCTAACTACAGCCCTTCCCGCAGCGACACACAAACCACAAAGACCTAATCATATAGAACTGCCATAGAAAAGCCACCAACTCTCAACTCCTTGCTTTTGCTGCCTTTGGGGCTTCCCCATCCCACTTTACTTTCATTTGGTTCCTTCCACAGTTCCTCAGCAGGGAGCATCAGGTGCTATGATCTTACAAGCAAACAGAGTGGCTGTTTCTAAAAGTGCTAGTAAGCGGCCACCTCATTAGCACCTTTAGAAGCAACACCTCCACCGGGGAGGCCTGACCTCAGGTAAACTTGAAATGACTTGCCTTGTGACCGTTTTCCAGAAAACTTTAAAACTGGTGCGGGGTTTGTCTGTGGGGAATGGAAATGACACATGGACAAGAAGATGACTGAGGTTGCTAGTGCTGCTGGTACTCTAACCAAAGGGGGTGGGGGGAACTAGATAAGATCGCTCCTTCCTTCCAAGCCTGGGACCCTGTAAATATGCTAGGAAAGTTGGTTTCCTTCCAGAGAAGTTGGTTCAGTTTCACTTATGGTGGTTTAGTTCCCACTGTCATCACCCTCCCCGTGACAGTTGCTATAGTGAGTGAGAAAGTACCTTGCCTGGTTTTGCCAACTAACACAAAAGGCTGTCTGTCTCCTCTGCAATTTGGCAGGAAGCCCTTTAGCACAGGATGATGTGTAGCTGCGTGCTCAGCTCACTCCGGACCTCACTGAGCTTACTGACACATTCCTGGAGTAAACGAGCAAGTACAAGCAATGCTGATTGGTCATTTTCCTTAGAGGAAACCTACAGCAATAGCTGCACTTGGCCCATGTGTTTTACCAGCTGTTCTCCAAACAGTTTATAGACTTCACACCTGTTGAACAACAACAGCAACAAAATCCATTCATTCAAGCCAAGTTTAAAACAACTCAACGGGCTGCCAAAGATCCCTTTTAGAATCCCTTATAAAAGTTACAAATACAAACAGGTAAAATTTTCTGAAGTGACTTCAGGCCCAGATCCTCTAAGGCATTTACCTGCATCTCAAAGGTACTCAAAGGCATTCAAGTGCCTACCTCCCTAAATATCTTTGAAAAATTGGGTTTTAGGAGTCTAAGTCCTACTGACTTTCAGAAACACTTAGGTTTCTAGGGGCCTAGGTCATTTTTGAAAATCCAGTGTAGGCGCCTAAATCACTTAAGTACTTTTGAAAATGTCCCACCTTTCAGTCTGGGTATATTGTTTCAAAGAAAAAAAAATCTAATGAAGCAGAAGGAAGTTTTTTCCTTCATATTATGAAGGACTTGAATTCATTAGTACTATAATACTGAGCTTTTATATAGCACTTTGCATTCATTGATCTCAAAGCACTTTACAAAGGAGGTCAGTATCATTATCCCCATTTTACAGAGTGGGAAACTGAGGCACAGGGAGGGGAAATGACATGCCCAATGTCACTCAGCAAATCTGTGGCAGAGCTAGGAATTAAACCCAGGTCTCTCAAGTCCCACTAGGCCATGCCGCCTTTTTTAAGTAGTTTAATTTGCAATATTTCCACAGAGGTGCATACACTAGAAGACAAGAAAATGAATGAACTTAAAGTTGGTTTCCTTCTGATTATTTTACTATAAAACCCATGCACAGTCATGCTGATAACTATAGTTAAGGTTACTTCAACGACTCTTGTTATAATCACTATTTTCATAACTCAAAACTTTCTGAAATGTTCTCCTTTCTGGCTGAAATGTAACACACTTGATCTTAGCTGGAAAGTGACTTAAAAACATAAAAATAAAAATCAGCCAATCATCTCAGCCATTTTGTAGTTATGGTGGGGTGAAAAATATATATACTTTACTGATGAGGCTGTCCATAAATTACATAATGCCTTAGGGAGTGAATGGGTCCTTAATTCTCCATGTTTGTTTCACTGTTACAAAGGGTTGGTGGGTCTTGAAAAATCACCAACAAATGTATTATGTAATTTATGGACAGACCCTATGTAAATAAAATGTTAAGATACAACTTCACTCACACAATTCAAAACTGACTATAAAACCAGGAGTGCTCAGCTAGACTAGAAATCTACCAAAACCTTCATTGGGCTGGAGCCTTCAATATACTCAGTACCTCTGTAGCTGCAGAATGCATCCAGCTTCCGTTGTCTTCAAAGGAGGAAGGCATCTCAAACCCTGTCCTCCACACTCCTAAACATATACAATTATACCAGATAGATTAGGGCTAGATTGTGCTTTAAGACACTGACCTAAGCAATGGGTGGGGCATAAGTTGCACCATAGCAGGAGGAGTCCTTGGATGCAACTTCTAGAGTGGACTAAAAACAATGGAATTTCCCTCCTGCAGAAAGTTTAGGGGGGGAGGGGGGTTGTGAGAAAAAAATGGTCCTGATTATGGACGAAAAATACAAACCTTGAAATTTTTGGTGGGACAGAAATTCTGGAAGATTCCATTCTGGGAGACAGAATTTTTCAATTTGCTGGCTGCCCACCTAAAAGGCTGCCATCAATTTCACCTACTGCCTGCAGGGAGACCATGGTTCTGTGCCCCCCCACCGCTTCCACTGCATGGCTGTGATCCTCTGGCAGTCCACCTTTTCATTTTCTCCCTGCAGGCAGAAACTGAAATTTGCCTGCAAGAATTTTTTTTCAAGAAGAGCATTTTCCATCAGAAAATCTTTCTGACAGAAAATTCCATACTAGCTCTTGCAATTTCTCACCCAGTCTCAGCTGGGCCCTGATTCAGCAAAATACTTAAATCCATGCCAAACTTAAAGCACCTGAATAATAATTAAAGATTTGCTCAAATAGTTTTCTGAATCAAAACCCTACTGACCTCCTCCATGAGTTGCTCCATTTTAGGACTAAAATTAATTTAATTTAAAAAAAAATACAAGTCACATTCACCACTGTCCCTGAATCATTTGCATGTTTATCAACAGTATTGCAAACCTTGAGTTCAATAGTCTAAGCCTGTTCATTAATATTATCTCTGGACACAGATCCCAGCAATAGGAATCCCTCACCCTTGCCATCTCTCCCTGACTCCTTTGCTCCAAAAGCCCTGCTCCAGAATTAGCTCAGATACCAGCTGAAATGTTTCTAAAAGTTTTGTTTAAAATCCCACCTACTAGATAATCTCTTACGTGCTCTTTCTTCCTAATGGACAACAAAAATAAAGGAAAGAAAGAGAAGGGAGAGCATAACTTGTCCTTGATTTGCAGCTCATCATCGAGGGCTTATCCAACGCAAAGTGTGATTACATTGCAATGATTCTGCCGACTTAAAACATCTATGTCTTGGCACTACAAGAAACACATGTGTAATGTGAAGGCCATTGATTGAAGATCAATGGCTATGTCCTCGAATCTGCAAGCTATCACCGTAAATATGGACTTGCAATATACATAAAACATGACCTAAAGGATTCCATCCAGGTGATGGCTATCACGAACCCCCACTCAGTCACCATCAACATAAGCAATCTGACATAAATGTATACAAGCCACCATCATTAAAATATCCATGTCCATCGTTACAACCACCAAGCCATCCTATAATTCACGTTGGCAATTTCAATAGCCACCATACCCTGTGGGCCTATAACAAGAATGACTGTGCTGGAGAACAGCTGACATCCTGGGCTTTCACTGAAGACCAGCACCTCCTCTACGATGCCAAAGACTGCTGCATATTCAGGTTGGCCCAATGGAGGAAGTGATACACTCCTGACCTTTGTTTTGTGTCACACATCATCAGTGGCCACCCAATATCATCCATAACGTCAGTTCTTGATGAATTTCCCACCAGCCCAGTCGTGATTGGGCTAGGTCTACAATCATAGAATCATAGAATATCAGGGTTGGAAGGGACCTCAAGAGGTCATCTAGTCCAACCCCCTGCTCAAAGCAGGACCAATTCCCAACTAAATCATCCCAGCCAGGGCTTTGTCAAGCCAGGCCTTAAAAACCTCCAAGGAAGGAGACTCCACCACCTCCCTAGGTAACGCATTCCAGTGCTTCACCACCCTCCTAGTGAAATAGTGTTTCCTAATATCCAACCTGGACCTCCCCCACTGCAACTTGAGACCATTGCTCCTTGTTCTGTCATCTGCCACCACTGAGAACAGCCGAGCTCCATCCTCTTTGGAACCCCCCTTCAGGTAGTTGAAGGCTGCTATCAAATCCCCCCTCATTCTTCTCTTCTGGAGACTAAACAATCCCAGTTCCCTCAGCCTCTCCTCATAAGTCATGTGCTCCAGACCCCTAATCATTTTTGTTGCCCTCCGCTGGACTCTTTCCAATTTTTCCACATCCTTCTTGTAGTGTGGGGCCCAAAACTGGACACAGTATTCCAGATGAGGCCTCACCAATGTCGAATAAAGGGGAACGATCACTTTCCTCGATCTGCTGGCAATGCCCCTACTTATACAGCCCAAAATGCCCTTAGCCTTCTTGGCAACAAGAGCACACTGTTGACTCATATCCAGCTTCTCGTCCACTGTGATCCCTAGGTCCTTTTCTGCAGAACTGCTACCTAGCCATTCGGTCCCTAGTCTGTAGCAGTGCATGGGATTCTTCCGTCCTAAGTGCAGGACTCTGCACTTATCCTTGTTGAACCTCATCAGGTTTTTTTTGGCCCAATCCTCTAATTTGTCTAGGTCCCTCTGTATCCGATCCCTACCCTCTAGTGTATCTACCACGCCTCCTAGTTTAGTGTCATCGGCAAACTTGCTGAGAGTGCAGTCCACTCCATCCTCCAGATCATTAATAAAGATATTAAACAAAACCGGCCCCAGGACTGACCCTTGGGGCACTCCGCTTGAAACTGGCTGCCAGCTAGACATGGAGCCATTGATCACTACCCGTTGAGCCCGACGATCTAGCCAGCTTTCTATCCACCTTACAGTCCATTCATCCAGCCCATACTTCTTTAACTTGGCAGCAAGAATACTGTGGGAGACCGTATCAAAAGCTTTGCTAAAGTCAAGGAATAACACATCCACTGCTTTCCCCTCATCCACAGAGCCAGTTATCTCATCATAGAAGGCAATTAGGTTAGTCAGGCACGACTTTCCCTTGGTGAATCCATGCTGACTGTTCCTGATCACAGAATGAGGGGGGATTTGATAGCTGCTTTCAACTACCTGAAAGGGGGTTCCAAAGAGGATGGATCTAGACTGTTCTCAGTGGTACCAGATGACAGAACAAGGAGTAATGGTCTTAAGTTGCAGTGGGAGAGGTTTAGGTTGGATATTAGGAAAAACTTTTTCACTAGGAGGGTGGTGAAGCACTGGAATGGGTTACCTAGGGAGGTGGTGGAATCTCCTTCCTTAGAGGTTTTTAAGGTCAGACTTGAAAAAGCCCTGGCTGGGATGATTTAGTTGGGGATTGGTCCTGCTTTGAGCAGGGGGTTGGACTAGATGACCTCCTGAGGTCCCTTCCAACCCTGATATTCTAAGACTTCATTGAAAATCCAACAAAGAAGTTCCAAGATTCTGCCTTCCCCATAGGCAGTGGACTGCATTCAACTGTATTCGGACAATGCACAGAAGGTGCGGATATCTCCTCCACAAATGGGAAAAAAATGAAATAATCACCAAATTGTCACTATGGTTAGGTACAAAGCATGCAAAACATCACAGAGAACTGCCCCATTCACTCTCACAATAGTGGCACAAGGGGGAATCCCCCTAGCTACCCCAGAAGCATTAGAATGGCTTTCAAATCTCAACATTCAGTTATAATCCCAGCCCGTTGCTTTTCAAATGCCATACGAAAGAAAGAAGAAATTCTCCCTTAACTGGGCCTCACTTTTTTTGTTCCTGCAATTATTTGTGGATGCAGTTTAGGTCATTTAGAGATCAATGGGTTGGATTTGCAGAGTCAGTCAGGTACTCTAACAAATAAACTGACCTAAAATTTGAGAAAGGATGGTCTCGTGCTTAAGGCACTGAACTGGGACTCAATTGCCAATTCTGCCACAAATTTCTTATATGACCTTGGACAAATCACTTAATCTCTTTGTGCCTCAGTTCCTCAACTGTAATAGGAGATAACGCTTCCTTTCCCTCCATTCCTAGTCTAGTTAGATTGTAAACTCTTCATGGCAGAGCCTGTTTTACTTCCTACATGTGCATTTGTATTACAGTGAAACCTAGAGGCCTTGATCGAAAAGGAATATCTAGGCATTACTATAATAGGCAACAGTAATAAACTGCATCCTCAATTAATGTCAGACACAAAACTAGAAATTTAAATTTTGACAGCGAATTTTTTTTTTCATGATAGTAGACATTCCTCCAGATGTGCCTGGTGAAAAGGAGGATTCCGTGCTGCAGACTTATTTGCACAGGACTCCGTTTCCTGTATTTTGATTGAACATTGCCTGTGCAATTGTGATAGTTACACATGGGGCTGCTGCACGGCGATCCATGTAGGGCCAAGTGTGGCACTGCAGGCACTCCCTGCCTTAATCCGCAAGTTATGGCCACCTGCTTGAAGCTTGGCCTCAGTCTCTAACAGTTAACCCAAAATAACAAGAATTTGGTGTCTGTGCCTTTAAATAAACAAATACACCTTCAAAGGCACGTGCTTAGCTGCAGCACTTGAAAGAAAGACACTGACCTAATTCTGGTCTTTTTGGCTAGCACTGAGAAACTTGTCCGCAATCCCAGTCTTATCGTATCCTGCAGGCAAGCCTTCTCACTGGCCTGTTGGCTCCTGATTGGTCAGTGTCTCTTGCTGGCCTTCTAGGCCTATGTCTACACAGCATTTGGGAATGAGTGAGAGTGACCCCTCGAGCCAGGATCGACAGACTTGGGGTAGCGGGGCTCGTGCCAGCGCTCTGAAAATATTTGTACAGATAGTGCTTTGAAATTGCAGCTCGGGCTCCGAAGCCCACACTCCTCTCTAGATTTCAGAGCCTGAGATCCAACCCAAAATCAAAGTGCTAGCTAAAGAGAAATGTGTAGAGTGCTAGTGTGAGCCCCTCTGTCAACCCAGGTTGGGAGGCTTACTCCTGCTCTCTCAAAAATGCTGTGTAGATGTACCCTGGAGGATTAAGTCTTGTTGTTTGCCCGGTCTAACTATGTTTTACTTGAGCATGGGGATGTCAGCGTGCCGGTGGGGCAGAGAAGGCTGATAGACTCTGTCACAGTGAACTAATGTCATTCTTACTCTGCTGACATTTTATCATGGACTAAATCCCCCCAAAGCATCATTATTGGAGATATTATTATTATTGCTTTGGAAATTAAATTATCTTCAAGAAGCAGCTCTGCATAATTGAATTATAGCCCCCTTCTCTTCAACGTCCTTTACAATAAAAGGTATCTTAGGGACCCAAATTAGAATTTCAAAAGAAGTGCACGAACCCCCCTTAGGATAAATCTGATAGCTCAGTCCTGCATGGCAAGTAGGCACGGCCATTGCCATTTAATAGCAGGCCAGATCTTCAGCTGGTATAAAGTGTCGTCGCTTTACCAATGCAGCTATGACAGCGTACACCAGCTCAGCAGTTGGCCCGTATTCCTTTCTGGCAGATTGCCATGCCTCAGAATACTCAGCGTGGCTTCTGTACAGGGGAATTCTGATAAAAATCAAAGGTCTCTAGAGCTTTTATTAAAATGTGACCAAAGGATATTCTTTGCACATGAAGACAACACCTTTTTTTAGCACATCTGAATATTCCCTAGACACGCACTATAGAAAGTTAGAGATACAGCAGGAGGCATTTAAGTTTTTAATGACAAATAAAGGAAAGAAAGCAAGCACGGCAGTAGCTACCTCATTATTAATGAAGGTTACTGTGTTTGACACCATATATATGTACTCTATTGAAGCCAAGGTTGCTGCAAATACATCAGTTCAGCCAAAGAAAGCTTCAGCTTATATTTGTTCACAAAACCAGAACTCAGCTAGGCACAAAGACATTTGAAATGCTATTCACATGTTAAACAGTGTTTACATTTTCAAATCATTTCATGATGGATCAACTGGCAATCACTCAATAAGCCTGGTATTTGCGAGAGTGAAGAGGGAACAGCCGAGGCAACCGAATGTGTTAGTTATACATCCCCTATGCTCACTTATAACCAGACCCAATGAAGTACTTGCAAATCATTTGCCATATAAACAACAATGGAAGCTATGGAGATGCAACCTAAGCTCCATAGTACACCGTGCCCGGTTCTCAGCAGATATATTCCATAATTTTAAGTTAAAATTGTAGTGACTTAGTTCTTGAGAAGTCAACTGATCAAACAAACAAAAAAATTAGAAAAATGGCAGTCAGCAAGAGGACCTTAGAAAATGATGACAAAGTTAACCTCAGAAATATCGTATGGTATTTCACTCTCTAACCAGACAGAGGGGAACTATTAAATTTAGATCCAAGGCAAAGACAATTTAGTAGCAGCACAGTAGCTGTTCCTTATCCCCACTTAAGAAAAAGGAAGGAATTCAGGTAGCTATTTGGCAGAAAGTAATACTAACAACTGCAAATATCGCAGTGTTATGAATCGGGAGTGAATCACTAAAAATGAGTAGCGTAATCTGGACATAAGAGGGATTTCAAGAAAAATAAGATCAACTCATTAAAAAATGTTGTGTGTACATAGCAGCATAGTATCTAAGAGTAAACAAATATTGTATGTTCAAATTCCCATGCAGAGTGGTCAATTATTTGGCTATGTGAAACAGACACATTTGGCAGGTCCAGACTTCAGCTACTGTTGGCAGCTACTGCAGTATAATTCACCCATGCAGCTCTCATGCTCATTTTGCTGTTAGTGATCTCAAGAACAAGAGTTACAACTATTGGCAAGGTCCCCATCTAAATTGGAGGTAAAAAGGGAGCCAGCCCCTCTACTGAAAAAACCTAAAAGCCAGATACTCAATAGATGTAAATGGATACAATTCCACTGATGTCAAGGGAGTTGTGTCTATATACATGAACTGAAGTTATGGCCCACATATGTCTATATTTTGTGGATGTTTCCTAGTCTACTGAAGGTTGACAACATCCTTTGGCTTCCACCAGTGATTCTAGTCTTTGTTTTTATTCAGCTACTTTGCTAATGCTTTTATGATACCACTTTAAGAAAGGCCTAAGCTGGCCTGACATGAATCTATTTTAGGCTATTCTCCTGCCTACCTGCTACTATTCCTTAGTTGCACAGTTGTATCTTCCATGCCAGTTTAATTTTAAGCAAAAATTTTGAATTTGCATTCAGAAGTATTCACAAGAGAAACCTGACTCAGAAGTTACATCCTTGCAATGAGGGAGCAGAAACTTACCACATGGTCTATTTGTGCAATCAAAATTAACCAATACATCTTATATCTTTAATACTCAATATTTGCAAACAACCTGAATGCAGACTGAGAATTATTCATTGTAATTATTTCATGAATAAGCATGATGAACCATTGTCTTTGAGAATATTTGCAGAAAGGAGAAAAAATGTGTAAAATTTTTCATGAATTGTTCACCCATCTGTTATACAAGTGATTCCTTAGAGCACATATATCTTTTCTCTCTGGCTTCCCAAAAAACTACAAGGATCAGCTGAAGTAACGGCAGGTTGCTATAAGTCTTTTGACATAAAGTAGAAGCATTACACACACACACGCACACACACACACACGTACGTGCCCGCCCCTCAGTGGAGTTACACAAGAGATAAGTTAGTCCCATAAGTTTGGTTAGTCTGAGTTGTGTTTCTTCACTTTCCCCTTGTAACCTATTTTTTTCTCCCATTGGAATTATTATTCTGAATGTACAAGTTTTAAGATTTCTGGCAGTCTTCTAAAGCGCTTGGGGCAGCCATCATTTTGGCTTACTCCAGGGACCGGACCAGGAACTTACAGAGCTGAATTCATCTCCACAGTTCATCTAAAAAGCTAAGTAGGGCTGTGTGAATAACAGGTTTTTCAGTTCACTGGCAATTCCAAAATATTGGAAAAAAAATGTTTTGTGTTGAACCAAAAAAGATTTTTTTCTATATTTTTGGTTAATTGAAAAGTTTTTAAAAATTGTTTGGGATCAAATGAAGTGTTTCATTTGACCCAATCCATTTCATTTAGAGCATATAATTTTTAAGGGCAATTTCAGAAGAGTTGTTGTGAATCAAAATAATCTAAATGTTTTGTTTAGAAAATGTCAAAAATGGAAAGAAAAAAATAGGGTTTTTTTCTGTCCAAAACAATTCAGTGAAATTGACGTGAATTTGCAAAAGTGTCAGCAAATCTCCCTTTTATTGACAAAAATGTTTAGGGTTGAAGAGTTTTGCCCAGTTTATGTAATAAACTCACATCTTTCTTTGATGAAGCACTTGTAACAAAACAGTGACCAGGGGTTACCCTTGCATCTTTGACTAAAACTAGATTGGCAGAATTCGATTTTTTTTTATAATTTTGACAATATCAAAGTTTAAGCTTTTTTGAGACTATTGATTTAAATTTTCATAGTTGCAGGAAATTATGGTGGTGGCAGGAAATTAGCTAAATGACAGTAGATGTAGTTTCAAAAAGTTAAAGCGTTATAAACCATTAAAACACACAGTGTCAACATCACATGTCAAAATACACAAAGTAGATATCCTTATAACAACAAATCAGACCTGTTTTACTATTCATTCACGAGTCCCTTGGTAACAAGCCTAACTCAAAAGTCTAACTCACTGGATTTTGACTCTAATAAGCTCTCAAGCAGCACTTTTCTTACTTTGCGTAGCTATAAATTTGGATTATTACTGATGGATATATTTTTTCATCAGTTTGTGTGTGCATGGTGAAATCAACATTACTGACAAAAATCTAATCCTTCCAAACCTAACTATAACAGAAGGCTGGGGCAGGAGGGGGTTTCCACCTCAGTCATTTCTACAATTGATTGTTATTTTTGGAATTTGTTGCAGCAATTTAGCCTTGTCCTTGAAAGATTCTAAGCCATTCAGTTGTGTCTTGGTGATGCCAATAGAGAAGTCTCAGTAGAAGGTATAGAAGTAAAAATGAATGAACCAGAGCCAACAATAGATGTCTTGAATGGTTGCTGCATGTTCTTGCCAATACCTCTTGTCTCAATGTCACTCATTACAAACAAAGAAAAAAAAATCAATGCCAGGAGCTCGCAGCAAGTGTCCCATTAGATTAGAACACTTGTTCCTCGTTGGAATTTCGTATAACCTTTGATCGTACTTTGTTTGCAGTGAGAACAGGAAGCTTCAAGCTCATTGTTGGGGTACATGGTATAGTGATTCCAGACAGAGGAGGAACACTTGGGTGTTAGACAGATCTGAAAACAGCCACTGGCAAGTTTAAATGCTGGTACACTCACAGCCATTAACAATTCAGTGAGAGTTTTTTGGCTAGACAAGTTGAAGCTCTGCAGAAATCTATTTCTGAGCTCACTTTGCAGTCTCCATGCCCCCCTCCTTCACTCTGCTTTTCCTGGGAGACTCAAAAAATCCCAAGTCAGATGGGCAGATCCCAATAGTTCTATTTCTCAGTGAATTCCAGATCAAACTGCAATGAATTCACTTCCTCAGTGGAGTAAGTTACATGACAGAAACCTGTAGCATCCTCCTCTCATCTATGTAAGTACATTCCATTGCATTGGGGAAGATCTTGACCGACAAGACTGAGAACATAAAGGAAAATGGCAGATTCAGAGACCTGTATTTAATTTATTTATTTTAGTTGGCAACAAACTTCACCTCTGGACCTGCAAACTCTTGCTTTCTACTCTAGATAAAATTTAGCATCATCAAACAACATCTAATATTTGTAGGGTTACCTATCTGTGTGCAATCCAACTTCATGAGTAAAATATTTTCAGAGCAAGTATTGAATTTGTTTGTGTCTTGCTGATATTTCTACATTGGCATTGATATTTTTCCCCAGGAGAATATTCTAGTCACACAAAAGGAAGTGACGTAAGTGATTCAAAGGCTGATTGGTGAAAGTACTGTTAGTCATTCTCCTTTATGGCCTCAGAACAGAGTTAGATGGGAATTTATCATCAGAAAATGCCAAGTAATCAAAACTTTTCATGGGAATATACCTGGTTCAACAACATTTTGGAAGGACTTCTCAGGTCTGTGATGGAATTTCTGGTTGAAACCAGCCAGACCAACACCAAGAGTCCACACACATTAGGACACTACTAGGATATTGGAGATCCAGGGTCAAGTCCCTGCTCTGCCTGATTCAGATCAGGGACTTGAACCCATGTCTTCTACATCCCAAATGAGTGTCATAGCCACTGGGCTATAAAGTCAGTCTTTTTCTGTCCCCATGACTAATTATTTATACAAAGTGAAACAGTTCCAACAAGAGAGATTGAGAGAGACCGGCCGCAGAATTGCCAATAGCCTGTTCCCTTTTCGTGGAATGGAAAAATGTTTACCACCTAGCCATACCTTTAAGCCTCTGGCCTTTTAAACAAAAAAAAAAAATATAAATATGTTTTTCAGACTCCTTGAACAACAAGAACCTTAGGTCAAATGGAACCATTCAAGTTAAAAAAAAACACTAATATATTTAATAGATTTATGGTGAAAAAGAATTGTGGTTTATTAACCCAGACACTCTATAATAAGGGTACATCTATAAACTGCTTATAAAGGATTAATGTTTTAATTAATGGGCAATCAATTGTTCTAGATGCCAACAGATCAATAGGTTGCTTTCAACCATCTTCATTACCTTTGACTGATGTGCTTACAACTATCTATGCCTCATACTATTCATACCTGTGACAAAAAGTCTATTAATCTTTTATTAACTCTTTGCAATGAGTTAATAAGTGCGACTCTTAACCCTAAACCTAAAGTTTCCCTAGATGAAGAGATACCAGTGCTGTCCTGCAAGCCATATCCCAGGAAGGGAATAAAAATTTAAGGCAGTTTCTACTCAATGTACTGAGTAAGCTTCAAGATAGACCTCAAGACTTCCTAACTGTGAGTAATAAAATAATTTTTAAAATGTGGAGTCCCTCAAAAATCCATGGAATTTTAATCCACAAGACTGAACTCAATACATATTCTGGTGTCAACATCTTCTTTATAATGTGGCTAGTGAGTTCCTAGAACTGATTGTACTTCTTGGCTCTAGTTTTCCTTCACTGGCTACAAGAACAGGCACAATATAAAAGAAGATTGCTACACCACTTCTAAAAACAGTTTGGGTTACCTCAAGGACAGTTGGACCTTGTATGGAATAGAATTTTAAAAGCTCATAAAGGTGCTATGAAAATAAAGATCCACACATCCCTATGCTATATGTATTCTACTTGTACAAGGCATGCATACAGCACATATGCTATACTCTGAAACAGTTTTAGTTATTGTTAGACTTTGTTAATAATTTAAATTAACTCACAAGAAGTAAGTCGACTATTAAAATAATAATAGAACCACGTAGGACTACAAAGGTATTGCTTTAATCCTTGTCTTTCCTTACATCTCTTATTTTTATTACCACCACCTGCCTGTTTCTCATCACACTGAAATTTTTAGAAGCAAGCTCTTTGGGGCAGGGATCACATCTGTTCAATACATAAAAGTTAGCTGGAATTCCAAGGGAGTGTTTTTCAAAGAATGAGCCAGTTGGACTGGATTATAGAAAGACTCGCCCAAAGCCTTGGTCCAAATTCAGAATGAAGCCTTCTTTGAAGTTTCAATAAATTTGGCTAACTCCTCTTCCTTTGCCTCATGTCAGTCATGACCAGAATCAAATACCAAAATATTATAACAAAGGCTACTTTTGTGGCATATTCAAATCAGCATCCAAATAGGAAATGCTTGAAATTTCACACACGTATCAGAAAGCCTGATTTTTATTGAATGTATTTATTTATTTAAAACCAAAGAGGTTTAGGTAAATGCAAGGACCTAATAAGCACCCAGGCCTTTGTATGTGTCTATGAAATGAATGAGGAATTTTACATTACAATTATTTCCAAATAATGTTCAGCTTCACCATTGTTCTCTAGGGGGGCGTTGAGCAGCGTTCACATCATACTCCCCATCAGTACACAGCCCGGGCCGGGAAAGCAAATGATCCAACCAGTGGACCAAATTTGGTGACGAATCCTGGTCACATGCCACCTGAGGCACACTGCACATACACTAAGAAGATTATTCCCTACATGTGTGAAGATGTTTTCCTCCATAAAATCTGTTGTATTTTTTCAATAGTAATTTAACCTATTCTGCATCATGGAGAAAGAGTTGCATTGGTTGTCTTAAAGTTGGGGCAAGAGGGTAGTTTCAGAGTTTGGGTACCTATGTAGGGACTCAGAAGTCACAATAGGATAGCCCCAAGCTTATTGTGGCAGCTATAAGAGACCAAGCCAACCAAGGACAGCCATCATTCTATGGATAATGAAATTATGTATAAGACTAATTGGCAACGTCAGGTTAATATTTCTATATATCCTTAATATATTTACACATGCCCTTCTTATTCTCCATGTCAAGTAAGGGACAGGGTATAGCTGCATTAGCCAAATTGCTCTTGGGTTGACGCAAGTAGAACTAGCAATTTTTCTAGCACAGCTTACTTTACTCTCTGCACAAGCTCAGCTGTGCAGGCTGGTGCATCTCCATGTACCTACGTGGGAGGAGCATCAGTCCATCTCTCCCTTCCATACAAGCCAGCAGTGTGCAATACTGACAGTCCCAAGTGTTCAACAACCATGAGTCAGGCCTCCTGCTTAAAAAGTGGGATTTCTTTATTTGCCTTTTGGTTTGAGCTTTCAGGGTACACTCACTTCACCTTGTCAAGCTTTTTTCTGCTCCCATGAGGGTGTGACAGAATGTACCCATGTTCGCACCCTACACATTACTGTAATAATTGTTGTGCAAGGCTTGTCTTGTAAGGTATCATTTGAAAACTCGTAATTTTCTGGTCAGTATCATCCTGATAAAATATGTCTGGCAAGATTGTATGTAAAGTTATAAGATTTCCCTGTATAATCTTATCAACACATGTTCAAACCCCACGGCCCTGCCCATACTGAGGTTGGCAAACAGCTGTGCCATGAACGTAGGAATGTGTGCTCTTCTTAATTTGTATTAAGCAGTAAACAGAGTCATCAAGCAGGAAGGAAAACAAAGAAAGTTCAAACAGGTGAGAAAAAGTAATCAGGGAACATCCTTCCCCATAGAGTCTTTGTGTCCCAGTGCCGAGCTGGAAATTTTTTTCAAGCGAGGGACTGAAACTATAAAAAGGAGGGACAAACAACCCAAGGCTCCCCTCTCTCTTTCCCTGCCCATCACATTCATTGCACCTGAAGTGACAAAGAAAGCATTCATTGGACTCTGGGGAGGTGTCGGGACCTACAGGATTTGGTCAGTAAGACTGCTGAAAGTATGTGGTGAGAAACTTTGCTTGAATCTTATATAGTTTAAGTTAGTTATTAGTAAACATCTTATCTTTATTTTTCTTATAACCATTTCTGACTTTTAGGCTTCATTACTTGTACTCACTTAAAATCTGTCTCTTTGTAATCAATAAACTTGTTTTATCTAATCCAGTGTGTTTAAATGGAAGTGCCTGGGTAGCACTATTTGGGGTGACAAGTTGTGTGCATATTATTCTCTTAAAGGAATAACAGACTTAATATACTTTGTACTGTCTAGGAGAGGGCTGGACAGCACAGGACATACATTTCTGGGGGAAAATCGAAGACTGGAGATGTGTTGGGGTCACCTTGAGATATAACCAAGGCTGGTGAGAGCCAGAGTGTAACCCAAGTGTGGCAGGCAGGCTGCAGAGACACTCAGATACTCAGGGTGTGGCTTGCATGCTGGAAGGCTGTTTATGAGTTGTGCAGGTGGGAGCTCCTTCAGCAAGGAATTGTAATGCACCCAAGGTGGCAGGGCTGACACAGCTGCTCATTAGTCTGGATTGTACCCTGGTATGTCACAGGGGGTTAGAAACTTTTTTTTCTCAAAAGCAATTCCAGCAGGTGGGAACAAACAATGGCACTTGTGAGAATTGGCAACACTGAATGGTAATAGCTTCCTGCAGACGATAAGGGATATAACAAGCACATTAGACAGCTTTGTTGCCCTTGCTGTTTCTCTGCAAGCTTTAACTGATTCTGTGCAGTCTGTTTCAGGAGCACAAGGCTTTGGTTTGTTTATCCATACTGGATCTTTGCACTTTGCATGTCCCTTGACATTTTCTATGGGAACTTTAATCCACTGTGATTTCTCACCCTTTCCACACTAGTGGATTTTTAATACTTCCCACTTCACTTGAATCCATCTCTTCCTTGCAGTCTCCTGTCCTTGCACTACTAAATTTTGGGCCCCTGCTCTCTACAGTGCAGAGTTCTAGGTAAAGGCAAACAGTTTTCAGAACCTCTTCAACTCCCCCGCTCCACCCCACAGCTGGAATAGTACTGATTTGTCAGCCAAAACCCCCTGATAAGAGTAGTATCCACTGACAAAATTTAACATCTTCTCATACCTGTCAAAATATCCCCATGGCAATCTGCTCTGGGATACGCACCCATACAGAATGGTTACTGCACAGAGAAGCCCATGTAATGTCTATTTGCTGTATAAGGGATAGGGTTAAATAAAGTAAAGATCAATCATTGTGGAGCGCATATATTTTGTGATTTTTGACTCTGGACAATTTTGTTGTCTAAAACTGTCCAACCCTTTTAATGACTAGGTTGGACTCCCATGGAGCAAGAATTCATGACTTTCCATAGTTTACACAACCCACAAGGCTATATTTTTCCCTTAAACAGAGGGTGCAGGATTTGCTACAGACAGACAATACATTGTGATGCAACGTCCTGGATTTCCTTCAAGATTCTGTAAACTTTGCTTTATCATAAACTCTTAAACCTGCCAGAATTCTGAAGCAATTTCCCCCAAACTTTTAAGCGCAGCAACACCAGGCCTTTAATGTGTCTGAATATTGTCCCTTTTAAAAGAAAAAAAGTTTGTCTTATCATAGGCAAAGATCCCTCAATTGCAAGGCAAGATATTAGATAACTGACACCATGAATGCCAATGGTTAAATGTTACAGTGAAGTTTCTGCAGACAAATCCTTGATTACTGGTACTTTATACAGGAAAAATCAGGTTTGGATTTAGAGAGACTTGTAGTAGAACCTTCAAAGTGAGTCACAGATGTAATTTGATGCCAGAAAAGCAAAGTAGTTTAGCTTTCTGGTCAAACTATCAAGGCCTCCCATTCCAGGACAAACAAACACAGTCCAAGTAGGGCTGGATTAACCCATCACTGGGCCCACAGCAAACATACACTTCTGGGGCCCTCTCTTCTAATATGGCATGTCGATGAGTGAAGATTTCAGTTCATGGACAAATCTACATACATTTATATACTGGGGAGGAGAGGCAGAGCATCATTTAAAGTGGGGGGAGGAGGAGGAAAGGGGAGGGAGTGGGCACAGATTTGCTCTGAAATATACATTATGGTTCTGTGGCTATGGTAGAAATGTATTAGCCCACTCAAGCACCAGGTTGCAGTTCCTTTCACTCAGGTTTGGCCCAACTTCCCCAGGCAGTATCTGTTGCCATAAGCAATATATGCGCCTAGTGGGCTAGAGCAGCCCCTGCCTGATTATAAGTGGTTGGACCATGGCCCAGGTGGCCACACTTGCTCCACAGTTTATGATTTTGGCATTCCCCCAACAAATGTGGGTGCTAGGAATATGCCTAGCTTGCCTATGTATTAATCTGGCTCCAAGTCCAAGCACAACAACTATTTTTTTGTATATCACTCTTATGTAGGACAAAGTATTTCTTCATCCTCCCTCAAGGCCATATACGGGTGTTGAAATGGGAGTGGGGAAAACAGGTCACAGAAACAGGTTTCACTTATTTGAGCTACCACTCAATGGGAGAAAGTGGTAGAGAGGAAGGATCCAGTGGTTAGAACACTCACCTAGTTGTTGGAAGACCCAGGTTCAGATCCATGAGCTCTATTGGCTATTCAGGTTTATTTGCCTTTAATGGGGCTCAGCTTCCTATGGGACCCACAAAAGTTCTCCTGTACTTTGCTAGATTCCGTGGTTTCATTTCATTCTTCAAATTAGAAGGGAAAAAAAAATCTGTGGTGGTACTCTCTACAAAGCCCACCATTGATGAACTGCACAATTTACTGAGATTAACAGATCTCTATTGTGTGCTTTCCGCTCTCCTTTCCTAGATGCTTTAATAAGCAGTGAAATCACTAACACTGATATTTAAATCACCACTGGGAATCAGAGTTGGCACCCCATTGAGATGAATGGGTCAGTTTACACTATTGAGGTTGTGTTTCAGGTTCCCTACAAACAAATGTATAAAATCAGAGACATGTATGGCTGGAAGGGACCGCTAGATTTCATCAAGTCCAGCCCCCCACATTGTGGCAGGACCAAATAAACTTAGACCATCCCTGACAGATGTTTGTCCAACATATTTTAAAAGCCTTCAGTGATGCGGATTCCTCAACCTCCCTTAGAAGCCTATTCCAGAGATTAACTACCCTTCTAGTTAGGAAGTATTTGCTAATATCTAACCTAAATCTCTCTTTCTGCAGATGAAGCCCATTACTTCTTATTCTAACTTCATGAACGTTGAGAACAATTTATCACCATCCTCTTTATAACAACCCTTCACATATTTGAAGACTATCAGCTCCCACAGAAATCTTCTTTGCCCCCCAAAAAACTAAACATGCCAAGGTGTTTTTTTTTTAACCTTTACTCATAGCTCAGCTTTCCTAAACCTTAAAAGTTTTATTTATTCATTTTGCTCTCCTCTGGACTCTCTCCAATTTGTCCACATGTTCCCTAAAGTGTGGCAACCAGATTTGGACACAGTATTCCAGCTGAGCCCTCACTAGTGCCAAGAGGGACAATTACCTCCTGTGTCTTACATATGACAATCCTGTTAATACACCCAAAAGTGCTATTAGCCTTTTTTGCACTGCATCACATTGCTGACTCATATTCACATCTACTGTAACCACCAGGTCCTTGTATTCCCCATTTGGCAGTTGTGTATTTGATTTTTCCTTCCTAAGTAAAATATTTTGCACTTGTCTTTATTGAATTTTAGCTTGTTGATTTCAGACCAACTCTCCAGTTTGTCAAGGTCATTTTGAATTCTAATTTTGTCCTCCAAAGTTCTTGCAGCCCCGCCAAGCTTGGTGTCAACCATAAATTTTATAAACCTTTTTACTATTCTTCCCATCTTTCCTTCACATTGGGCCTTTAATGTTGTCTCTGAGTTGTCTGCAGTTGGGCCTTTAATGTTGTCTCTGAGAAACTGCCAGCTGCTTTTTCCCTTTAGATTTTCTTCCCCTAGGATCTTGCCTACCAGTTCTCTGAGTTTGTTAAAGTCTGCTTTTTTTAAATCCATTGTACTTATTCTGCTGTTTTTACTCCTTTCTTTCCTGAGAAGAATAAAATCAGAAATATTATTTCTGATCCACTTTCATCCAAATTGCCTTCCAGCTTCAGAGTAGCTACCAATTCCTCCCTGTTGATCATAATCTAGTCTAAAATGGCTGTCCCCTACTTACTTACTTCACTTTCTGCAACAAAAAAGTGTCTCTCGATACATTCCAAGAATTTACTGGACATTTTGTGTTTTGCTGTATTGCTTTTCCAACAGATGATTGGATAGTTAAAGGCTCCCATTAGTACCAGGTTTTGTGATTTGGATATTTCTATTATTTATTCTAGAAATGCCTCATCCACCTCCTCTTCCTGATTTGGTCATCTATAGTAGACCCCTACCATACTATCACCCGCAGTTTTTACCCCTTTTATCTTTACCCAGAGACTCTCAACAGGTCTGCCTCCTACCTCCTTCTGAGCCTCAGAACAAGTGTAGATATTATCGATGTATAATGCAACACTTTCTCCCTTTTTACCTGCCTGTCCTTTCTGAACAACCTATACCATATTCCAGTCATGAGACTTATTCGACCAAGTCTCTGTGATGCCAATTAAATAATAATTTAGCTTATGTACTATTACTTCCAGTTCTTCCTGTTTATTCCCTATACTCCTTGCATTAGTGGATAGCCATCTAAGATGTTGAACAGATTCCCCCCCGATTTCCTTTCGTTGCTCCTATGACCCTGTTGTAATTTTCCATGTCCCCTGCAACATCTAACCCTCTATTAAAGTTGCCTTTTCTTATGCTTACCCATGGTCTTTTGTCACCTGCCCTCTTTGAGCCTAGTTTAAAGCCCTCTGCATTAGGTTGGCAAGTCAGTGTGTGAAGATGCTCTTCCCCTTCTTGGTCAGGTGGACCGCATCTTATCCCAGCAGATCTTCTTCCTGAACAGCATCCCATGGTTGAGGAAGCCAAAGCCCTTCCATCTACACTATCTGTGCAGCCCCACATTCCCCTCCAGGATGCACATGTCCCTGCCTGGGCCCTTATCCAGACATCTTACATGAAAGACAATTTAGACTCTGGAGGAAAAGGCAGCAGCTTGAAAGAGGTGCTAATATCCCTTACCACTCCAATCCCAGTCCAGTTTAAGACAGCACTGAACAGTCTCTTCAATAACATTGATACAAGGTCTTGCCAGCACACCCATACTTCCTTCCCTGGTAACACCTGAAGTCTTCCAACTCCCTGCATGTCTCTCCCCTTCTGAGCCACAGGCCGCTCAGTATATAATACTGCCGCTCTAGTCACATGCTTCTATCTTCTTGGTCCTAAAGAGCTGAGACACACGAATACACAAACTGGTGGAACCTGTTCTTAAAAGGGTCAGCACACAGTTACAGGTCTGATTCTGATCTCACAATTGTTTTACACCATCATAATTATTGGCTTCAAGGACATTTCTACTCATGTACACCAGCATAAGTGAAAGCAGAATTAAGACCTAGTTAGGTTGGAATCTACTTATGGGAGAACAAAACAGGACGTTTGAACAGCTAAAGCTAGACATCGTCACAAAGACACTGCCCACTGTCAGCTCTGTGTTGTCTCAAGAGCACCTCAGAGAAGGAATTGTGGCTCAGGGTGCCACAATTCCATTCTCACTCCTCCTTTGGTCCCAGTTGGTAGTAATTCATCTGGCATAGGACAGCAATAAATTACTACCCTGTTCCTCTCATACTGGCTCAGCTGTGCTGTCCAGCAGGTAGTGGAGCGGAGCCAAGGTTATACCTATTCCCCATACCTCCCCTGCTTTAAAAAAATAAATAGGAGTGTAATCCTGATGATTTCTGCCTGCCCGGACATACAATTTGGATAGGCTACAAGGGAGATGTTGACCAGCCAGGGAGCCCATAAGGGGACATGAGGTACCCAAACTACAACTCCCATGAGGCACCATTGCAGCTCAGAGAGACAAAACATTTCAATTTGGTTCCACAAACCAAGATATTTTGGTTTGGGATAATGTGACCTGAAATTAGGGTGACCGTACTTCCCTATGCTGAATAAAGGATACCTGGTAAAATTACTCATATTCAAGCGAGTTCAACGGAAATCAATCAGGACTATGCAATACAAACATTCCAATTAACATCAGGTTGACTGAGCCCCCATTAAAAAGAAATACTGCGTAGTTGGATTCTTTTTATTTACCTTCTTATCTTTAAGGCTTTAGGGTTCACACATGGAGAGAGGTGACACACACATACACACACCAGTACACCTTTCTCACACAGGGGTTTGACCAACCAACTGACCCTCTCCTTCCTGCTCAGCACTCTCAGCCCTCCATGCCTGCCTGGGCCCCCGGGACAGACCCACCTCTCCTGGTACCCGGCACCGCGTCCTCCTGAGGCAACACAGAGGGGCATGCAGAGTCACCCACCCACCGCCAGGGTTCACAACAGAATGTGGCTAGCAGCAGCCTTCAGCACTGTGCGAGAGGGAAGAGACGGGAGCCGATTCCAGTCGCAGGGGAGGAGGATGGCGGGAAAGGGATGACCTGGCCCTTTGCAGAGCTCATCTCTTCTCCACCCCTGCCCCCGTGTGGCTGGAAGCAGCTTGTCTCTTCCTGCTCACACAACATTGAAAGTCAGATAACACCTCCAGGCTACAGCTAACACCTCCAGGCTGCTTCTGGCCACCTACATACCTAGCTACCTCCTGTCCTCCTGGCTACAGTGCAGGCAGGAAGTGGTTAATCCCTAGCGATGCATTGTGCACCAGGGCCCAGGGAATCTGACTGCAGGGGCTTTAGCGCACCGGCCAGAGAGGTGGCTCAGTAGGGGAGGGTGCCTAGGGGAGGGAGCAGCCCCACACTCGCTGGGGGCAGGATCTGGGGTAGGGGGTGAAGACAGTGCTAAGCCCCTGCCCCAGGGGCTGCTGTGGAGCCTGCAGGTTCGCGGCATGGAAATCACTTTTCTCCCTACCTCTCCAGAGCTTAGCTGAGGGGCAGAGAGGCTTCCCCGTGCCAGTGCTGTGCAGGGCTTTGGCATATGTCTCAGCGCCTCATGGCCAGCGTCCGGGGCCAGAGGGTCTTGGGCTTTCCCAGGGCACCTGCCCAGCCAGAGGCAGTTGGGGAAGGAAAGAGCCTGCTGACCAGGTTGCTGGCGAGCTGAGTGTTCTGTCCAGGGGCTGGTTCTCTGCACAGCGCTAGGAACGGGATGAGCCCCACCGGTAGGGATATGGAGGAGCAGTGGGGTTGGGGGTGGGGGGAGCGAAGGGGAAAAGCAGGGAGAGGACAGTGAGAGGGGGAGCATGTAAAGGGCTGATGGGTGAGCAACAGAGGTGACATGTAACTGGCCGCTGCCTGACGCCTGCTTGCACATACCAACCTCCACAGCTCGCAGTGCGCAGCCAGCGCTGGCCAGAAATGGGAAGGGGGGCAGGGCCCTGCTGGCTGAGAGCCAGCACGAAGTGGGGGCTGCTCTGATGGACCAGCAGGGGAAGCGGCCAGCCCTGTGAGCCGCATCTTTCCCCTGCCACCAGAGTTGCACACCCACCCCACTGGACTCCCTCACTCACCGCTGGTGGGAGGCTGGCGAGCAGGGATGGCGGGGGGTGAGGTGGGGAGACAGAAAATATGGGATAATTTGCCAGTTTGTAAGAAAAAGTCAGGACACCTGCAGGAGGGCTCAAATACGCGCCTGTCCCTTTAAAAATGGGACATCTGGTCACCCTACCTGAAATTAAGTTTCTCATTTCAAGCTTTCATCAGGAAAATCAAAATATTTCAGCAAAAAAGTCAAAAATTTTCCACAGAAAGTTTCAATTTTGCACAAACTGCATGTTCTATCAAAAATGTTTTGGCAGAAAAATCCCTGTCAACTCTAATCAAGATATTTCCCAATTCCTCCTGCTCCCCTTTACAAGCCTTCTCCACGTCCATGTCCTCTCTTTAGGGGGGAAATAAAGCCGTCTTTTCAATAGGTATCTGGGAGGCAGACAGTTGACCTTGGTCAGATAATCTGCCTAAGTGGCTTGCATTTTATTTCTTTTTATAATTCCCAGGAAATCTAATGGACCATCAAGTCTGAAATCCAGACAAGTGGAGCTTTCTTGAGACCATTTAAACTTCCTGAATGCTCATAGCTATTTCTTTCATTTCAGCTGAAATTGTATCTGCCACAGAGATTTGTAAAAACAAAACCAAGCTATTTTGTCACGTGGTTTCAGCTTTGTCCCCATTCTATGGTTGCCAGATGCTTGCTTTTAAAAAAAATATGAATTTTAATATCATCTAATTCCCTAGATTCAGGAATTTGATATTCACCCCCTAAACAGCCTATTTCATTCCTAGTCTGGATTAATCTTCTTTTACTACCACAACACAATACCAATTTAGTGCACCAACATTTTCAGCAACAATATTATTCCCCTCCTTGTAGTTTGTTCTAGAAATATCTTTAGCACCATACTGGCTTCTTTTGAGATACGTCATTAAAGTGTATTGCTAAGCAAGTCTCTGCATTTAAATCCTCCTCCTCATGTTCATCTTGAAATGCAACTACGATTTCCAAAACACACAGCTACCCATTATCACCTTGGATTTCTTGATCATTACTGTGAGTAAAACTATGTTTATTTTCAGAGGTACCTGTTTACATCTGTTTCCATGAACCATAGGGAATATTTTCCTTCTCTCTGTTGCTTAGAATCTTTTTCTGGTCACCAGCTGTATAGATCTTTTCCACTTGGCCTTTTTCACTTCTCTACCTACATGGCCCAATTCAAAGCAACGGTGACACACTCTACTCTGATATAAACAGGCATTGAGTTGTGACTGTGCTTTTTCCCCACAGAAAATGTTCCAACATTTTCATAAGCTCACTCTTGCCATTCGCTCTAACGTGATACATGTTGAAGTTGCTGCCCGGCACTGTCCAAGAGAATCTAACTAACTGTGCCTCCTTAGCCTTTGTGCTCAAACCAATTGTTAATGCTTTTTTGAGCATCACATTTTCTCCTGACAACAGGAAACTCAAGACCACAAACAAGGCTATTTCTTAAGGTCCTTCCAATAATGTACAGCTTATCCATCTCTCTCCTCCAGGAGCAGTTTCCTTGCCTTTGCTACAAATTTCATTTTGTCTGGGAAACTGAGGGGATTCTATTTCAGCTTGAGATGTTCCTTAACAATTGCAATTACAATTCTCTTGAGAGTGTGAACATTAAATAAATTATGATGGGCCACATGCCAAAAGCCTGACTCAGGACTCATTTGTGTGGTTAAGGCACAATCCTACTTTGGTGAAGTACAGAACAGCTCTTATGAAGAGGGAGCACTGGCAGGAATTTTGTAAATTAATTTTTACATTATGGAACATTCTTCCTCGGGAAACCCCCTCCCCCATTCCTTGGAGCTTTTAAAGCCCAAACACTAGTAAATGTATTGTAGGAAATAATCATGCACTGGCAGGGAGATTAATTGAATAATCCAATACAGAATGTCCTTTTATTAAATCAGTGAATGTTTATTTCAGCTTTGCCACCTTTCAGGCTTAACATTGTCAACTCAATTTAGCATTTCCCTGCCTGAGATGTCAGGACACAGTTTTGATCTCAGCTGTTTACTGAGAAATTATATTTGCACTAGCTAGGTAAGATAGAGCATCAAGGCTTATATTTGTAAGTGATTCCACTCACACAGAAAAAAAATGGCAAGATTGGGACCATAGAAGAAATAAGCTTTAAGATGTTTGACAGCATTTGCGGCTGATCAAAAATATTTTTTGATATTATATACAATCAGCTTAGCATGTGGGTGCAGGTGGGCTGTGACATACAGGAGGTCAGACAAAATGACCTGGTGGTCCCTTCTGGCCTTAAACTCTATGACTATTTGAGTTTTATGCAAAACATCTCATTCATACTAAATTTGTTAGTATACAGCTATTTATATGAGGACCTAATGGGTGAAATCCTGACCCCCTTGAAGTCAACAGGAGTTTTGACATTGACTTCAAAAGGGCCATGATTTTACCCAGTCTAAATCTCTCAATATGACTGTAATACTCGTGCCTTTCTGGATTCAGAATACACTAATCCTTTACTTAGCAAAATAGTGACGATTTCAAGATATATAGTAAAAGAGATCCTGAGTACATTTTTTGTATCTATTTCATTTGATAGCAGTAGACATTATGGAGATGAACTGTAAGGAATGGAGCTGGTGTAGCACAATAAAGTATAGCATTAGGCCCAGATTGTGGAATTTGTTCTGTGTGGGCAGACTGCTTAGTAGGGAGACATATTTGTTTAATTTTTTCGTATAATGTGTTATACCATAAACATCTTTAATGATATGATGCCTGTCACAAGCTGCCCCTCTCCCCAGCTCCCAAAGGACCCAGTGCCACCCCCAAAGTCTCTTGACAGGCAGTTAATTTCTTGTATGTAGGGGAAAACAACAACAACAAAATCATCAGCCCACCCTGGTCTACAGCTTCCAGGGTTTTTCCCCCTTTACCTATCACACGTTGCTCCTGCATCTTGCAGCTCTCTGACTCACCAGCTCTCTCTTCCCTTTAGGCCCAAGTGCCCACTTTTGAACCTAATTGGGGTCAGCTAACCAGGCGCAGGGTGCACTGACCCCTCTCTCTCTGAAAGGGCAGTACCACTCTGTGACAGAGCCAAACTGGAGCACCTAGCTACTGCCCTGATAATGGACAGTGTGGAGTCAAGGACCAGTAAAAAGAGGGTTGGACCAACTTCTTCCTGGCCCCCACTGGTACTCTTTGCAAGCAAACCAAATCCCTGATCCTGCCATACTTACACAAACATTTAATAAAATAAATAAACAATCAAACACCTAATTCTCATAGCACTTTTCAAAAGGAGGTCAGTGTCATCATCTCCATATTACATATGGAGAAACAAAGGCATGGGGAGGTGAAGCATATGAGTATTCCCATTGAAGTCAATGGGACTATTGATGTGATTAAAGTTTAGCAGATGCATATGTTTGGCGGGATCAAGGACTTGGTTTGCTACCAGGGAGGCTTAAGCCAAAAGTCAGGATTGCAACCATCTAAGAATCTAGAAGGAATGAACCCAATTCTGTCATATCATTACTCTTGAATTATTTTAAAATAGCAGGAGGATCCATCTACCTTAGGTATGTATGAACCATTTGCCATTCTGCTAGCTAAATACTGTGAAATTTAGCAAAGGGTTACAAATGTTTTTCAGTGTGTTGAGGAAAAAGAAGACAACAAAGCTTTACCCTAGTCAGCGACTGTTCCCTGGTGATGCTCAAATGTCATTTCAAACTTCACTTCATGTCCTTGTTGAGCTAATGCATTCTGCGGTTCAACCAGATATGGTTCTGTCAGCCACAATAGGCACTATACATGACTTTTGTTTCCCCTGGGAACACTATCCTGAAATGATGTTTGTATGTTAAATTACAAGAGAACTATGGCAGAGAAACATCAGTTCTGTTATCACCTATGACCCAATCTACTTCTCTTATACCTTACTGAAATAAGGTCACATATTGTATATGGTCCCCTTCACATAATGCTTGATGTCTCCTACATTCAAAATAGCACCACACAGAAAAAAGGGGAAATACAGAGGATCCATGAAATTGTATATTGTAAAACTAGAGCCCAATGTCAAGAGAAAACCAAGTCGACTTGACAGAGAAACCAAGATAGAGAGACAGAGAATATATAGCTATACATCTCCCTCTCCATACACAGACAAATTCTTTTCACACCAGATTTACACCAGTATAACTCCACTGACTAATCATATTCCTGATTTACACCAGTAAAGGAGATTCAGGCCCATATTCTGATATTATGTTGTTGCCCCTTCTTCTGACATCAACATCACCCATCTGCTAAGTGGTACCAGATGTTCAGGGCCTTGCAGGTTGGCTTTCCAGTGCAGTAGAAATCAATGATGCAGATTCTTGGCATATTCTAAATATAACTTTATTTAATTACACATATCCCAGTCCTTAAACAGATATACAGGCAAACTCTTCTTTCAGGAATCTCAGCCCAATACCAGTGTCTGGCTCCCAGGAAGCAACACTGCCTCAAAAATTGACTCTAATTAGAGACCAAGAGAAAAAATTCTTCTTCTCCTCATACAGCTCCCTCTACCCAGAATCTTGTATAACAAAA
This sequence comes from Terrapene triunguis, assembly GCF_002925995.2. NCBI lineage: Eukaryota > Metazoa > Chordata > Testudines > Emydidae > Terrapene > Terrapene triunguis. The sequence continues at coordinate 61,857,074 of NW_020664393.1, read as the reverse complement.
CTAATACAAGCATTTCTTTCAAAACTAAAAACTTGGACGGTATAACAGTGCCCTCTGTTATAACATGCTATAGCAATGCATTATAGCTTCACTCAGGAGTTTGGAAATGTCCTCAAAAAGGCTGTGATGAACATGAGCAGTGAATTATTTTCAGGGTGTTGTTGAAATGTAGGTTTTACAAAGGACTCTCAAAATAGCCACCAAGTATTTCATACTGTGGCCATTTTGACAATACATTTGAAAAATTTCAAGGAAGGGACCAAAAAATCCACACAAGAAAACACTAGGCTTGTACAATGAATGCTAATTTTGCTGGCAGAAACCATGTTTTGGCAATAGCTTAGACATTTGGAGATGGAATCCTACTCAGGTGTATGTCAGAGGAGCGCCAGTGCTATGCTGAATTGCACCAGCTGAGAATCTGGATCATAGTAAGAACCTTTTTTAAAAAAATATATTCACATGAATTGTACATATGTTACACATATTTCTGGTGTTATCCATGATTAAACCATTCCTTTGAATTCTTTATGCCATGTCATAATTGTTGACCTGGACAGCAAGGCTGAGAGAGTCTACCAGAAAAAGCTTTGGAGGCTAGTTACAATACATGCCTAGCACACAGAGAGTAAAGCCTTACATTTGCTCCCTCCACCCCACCCCCACCCCCACCCCCAATAGGTGAATACAGGATGGGTTAAATAAGTATATCGCATTACCACAAAGGGTTAAATATCCAGTCAGCCTGAAGAACTTGGCAGGTATGGTCCATAGCTATATTGATTTATTCAGTGGCTTAAGCTTGTTTGTCTAGAGCAAAGTCCTTGAGTGTAGTGATTGAAATTAATGTCTTGCTTTCTCCTTCTCTTTTATTGCTACATGTGGTTACTTGTTATTTTCTATCAGAGCTGCTCTGCCAGTGGACTGTTCGTGAGTGCATTCCAACTGGTTCTCTCTTTTGCATCGATGTACACTATGAGCGCTGCTCCAGTCTCTCAAGTGTACCTGTTGCAAGGGATTCCACGTCTTAGTCCTGAAGTTCCTTACATTCTACACAGATATGATGCCCCCCTCGCTCTTATGTTGAAAAGTTCTTTAAACCACAAATAGCAAATCATGAAACCACAATTAGAGAAAGGGTTAATTGCACTAACACGAGGAATCTCCCAGCACTAAGTTTCCTGCACTAAGTTTTGAGTCCCCCTTGTTTTTTGGGTTATTGTCACATAGTATCCCATAGTAGAGCCTCAGCAGGCTCAGAAGTGTAGTCTAGTCCAAAGCCCACTGAAAAAAATTCCCCTTCAGACCTCTGCATAGGATTGTACTCTGACTTTGCCCCCTAAACTGAATTATTATAGAGTAAGTGGTTTGGCCTGAAAATCCTATCAGCTGACTTGAATGAGAGGCCCTTGGGTCACTTAATACTTATTAAATAGTCCTCAGCATCTGTCCTTGGATATGGAGAAGCAGTTTCCATTGATTTCACTGGAAACCAATTCCTCAGCTGGTGTAAATGGTTGCAGCTACCTGGAAATCTGGAGATTTACACCAGCTTAGTATCTGGCCCACACTGGGCACATTTAGAGGTGTGAAGTCAAATTTAGTTCTCAAAACACTTAAGAAAAATAACAGAGCCAAATTCTGCAAGTTCTGCAACGTCCACCAACTTCAGTGCAAACATGGGTGTGTGAGGGCAGACTCTGGCTCATAAGCTGGAATGTAAAGATGCAGTGTCTATGCCATTCAAAACTGAGCATTTAATACCAGCAGTAGTTAAATTTACTGTGGTATTTGCAGTATTTCCGAATATAAGTATAGGGAATACAGCAAATTCCATGGCAAAGATAAATACCTCAGTGCAGCAAATGGCCATTTTTTAATGGCACACTGTACACAGGCTTCAGTCTTTGACTTTTCATTCCTCGCAGTTCCATAGAATACTATTACAGAACTTTATTCATGATTAAAATGCAGTGTTTCCGTAAACATATCCTGGCAGAAATGTAACTCTAGCTGAAATATTCTTGCAGGAGGAATAGTCAATCTGGTAGCAAATTAAGCATACCAAACTGTATTTAGCATGAATAAGCCAGGCTACACCTCTTGATTTCATACCAGACTGGTGGTTATAGTAATTTATAATATGGAAAACCTGACACCACTGAATAAGATAGGAGGATTGAGTTAGAGGACTCATTGATTACTTTATATAAAGCACTGCCAACATATAAATTCTAAGGAAATATTCCAATAGGTATAGTGAATTTGAGTTATGACGGAAATTTGCCCTTATAATGTATTTGCTAGACTTTGGTACTTACAATTCTTTTGCATACATCCAGTCATTATCAGAGTCCAGCATTTGCTGATGATCCACTGAATAAATGGTCAATTATCCTGATGTACAAAATACAGAAAGGCTGAGACTGCAATTGCACACATCTATCCAAAGCACGCTTTAGTTTTTTGCTAAACACACCATCATTGCTCAGAAAGCCAGCCGTTCTCTTCAAATCCTGCAGGGACAGACTGACATCTCAAAGAAGCTGTTTCCTGCAGCTTTCAAGCTGAGGGTGGAAAGGTTAACATAGCTTCATTAGAATTCTTGACTCTTCAGATGCAGAGAGCCTGATTATCTAATAGAATAAATACCAAGTCAATAGATAAATTGTAACATGCTCGCTGCAATATTTCAGTTTCTAATAACAGAGGTCAGGGAGGGAAGAACAGAATAGAAATTATAAGGAAAACATTTGGTCACATGCTGTTAGAAATCTTGGGGCTAGATTCACAAAGGGGAACCTTTCTCTGGCCCAATGACTTCACTGTGGATAAATACTTAAATAGTCCTTGAGCCAGAGAGAGACAAACAGACAGATACACAGAAAGGGACAGGGACTCTGTAGTCCAATTGTTATAGCACCCACCAGGGAGGTAGGAGACCCCAAGTGCAGTCCCCCTGCTCCAACCATGTTTTCATTAGTTATCCACTAATAGAAGTGGAATAGCTTCTACAGGAGAAATGTGGGTAGTCCCACTTCAGAATGTCCCATAGCTCCATCGTTAAAGCACACTTCAGAGAGGTGGGAAGATGGCTGTTAAATTCTTTCTCCCCCTTTCGCAGAGAGGAGGCAATTGAAACTGAGTCTCCCACGTCCCAAGTGAGCGCTCTAGCCATTTGGATATAAATTATAAGGTGGCCACCTCCTCCTACGGTCATTTTTGTGTGGCGTGAGGCAGGCGTCTAACTCATTCCCACAAGAAAGCATTAGGCACCTAAGCAGCAGGTGCCTGTTTGTGGATCGCTATTCAGAGATAGGTGAAGAGAGGGGTTGGCCTTAGCATGCACCACTCTGGTCAGCATATCCTATTAGCTAGTTTAGACAGTTCCCCATCTAGCATGCTGGCTTTTGTGGCTCACATTCTTAGACACCTATCTCCCCCTGTTCATTGGATAGGGAGCCTAGGTGCCTAACTCAGCTTTGTGGATTGCAGGGTTGTTCCTGGATTTTCAAGTCAGGTGCCATGATGCTCAGCGTTCTAACGCTGAAGTCCCTTTGTGGATCCCACCCTGATTATACAAACATTAATAAATATATCTTCACAACACCCATGTGAAATGAGGGGCAATTATTCCCATTTCACAGATTAGGAACTGATACACAGATCAAAGTCAAAAGTATCCAATAATTTTGGGTCTTCAAACTGAAATGAGGAGGATCTGATTTTATATAGCGTCTATATTTTCAAAGCACAGTTCCCATTTTGACCTCAGTTGCAGCTGAGAGTTCTCAGCAGTTCTGCTGCTAGACCACACAGCCTAGTCAGGCACCCAGAAAACAAGGAACACACAAACAGTGGCCACCTGTGAAAAGTTTGGTTTAAGTGACTTGCCTAGAATCACACAGGAACTCTGTGGTGAAGGCAGGGATAGAATCCAGTTGTCCCAGGCATTATTCAGTTGCCATAACCATGAGAACATCCCGTCTCAAAGAAGGTTTATGGGAAGTTCAGCTTACTTCTAAGACTCTGTAGGAGATGAGCATATGCAACTAATAGAATAAACCAGCTTTACTTATACGCATGCTAATATGCTGCAGCTGGAACACTCTCGCCCCTCCATATAACTCCTTCTCGTTTTCTCATAATCCTGAACTCATGCTGTATCTCTGAGATTTGTCTTCATTTCCTAAATCAGAGCTATAAATGGTTTAATAATAGTAAAAAAAAAAAAAAATGAAGGAAATTCAACATGCTCTTGCTAGGATTTGTTCTATAATGAGCTAAGAAGTTCTTAAACATATCACAGAGTTGGTTATATTGAAGCTACAGCTTGTATAACTTCCAACTGAAGTTAACCTAAATACAAGGGGACAGATCCTCTGCAGGTATAAATCAGCACAGCTCCAGCTGATGAAACGACACATATGTGCACCCACTGAGGATCTGGTTGAAGAACTCAATATCTGAGGAAAATAATGTACACGATTACATTATTAAAACGGGTATGTGATTGAATGCTTATTAGTAAACCAATTCTTCACTCTGTAAAAATAGAAGTTTCCAGGATAAGTAGTCCATTTTATTTTAATTCAGTCAGTCTATCGAAAGAGGTAGGTTCATGTTCAATAAATATTTTAATAATTAAAAGAGAAAAATCTAAAGTGACACAATATCAACTAAAGAACTTCCTACCCTCACAACAATGAACACCCTGGCCATGCAGCTTCCTTCTCCTCAGAGAGGAAACCACACAGAACGTTGGGAGGGGAACTATGTGTGATAATGCATAAGACCTACAGCCATGCTGAACGAGATGTTAATGCAGGGGTCGGTAACCTTTCAGAAGTGGTGTGCCGAGTCTTCATTTATTCAGTCTAATTTAAGGTTTTGCGTGCCAGTAATACATGTTAACATTTTTAGAAGGTCTCTTTCTATAAGTCTATAATATATAACTAAACTATTGTTGTATGTAAAGTAAATAAGGTTTTAAAAATGTTTAAGAAGCTTCATTTATAATTAAATTAAAATGCAGAGCCCCCCAGACCAGTGGCCAGGACCCGGGCAGTGTGAGTGCCACTGAAAATCAGCTCGTGTGCCATAGGTTGCCTACCCCTGTGTTAATGGGATAGTAAAAAGCCCAGGGGAGCATATATCCCTTGACCAAGTGGCTGGGTCTATGCTTCTCCCTGATAAATGGATGGGTTTGTTCACATGCCCTATAGCTCAGCAAGTTAAGGCTCTGTCAGACCAAGGAAATGTGGGAGAAGGAATTGAATTCTAGAGTTGAGGGCCTTCCACGGAGAAGACCAACCCACAATCCTGCAGACGTAGACATTTTGACCCAGGTGTTGTGATTCTGAGTGTCACAACACCTATCTTTTAGGTACTTAGAAAATGACAGGAACAACAGCACGATCAACAAAGTCTGAATTAGGCACCTACATTCCTATACAATGAATAGGGAGAGACATGCACCTTAGAATGCAATCCACAAAACCAGCCCATTAGGTGGCTCCCCACCTAAGCTATCCCATGGGAGATGCTGTTGAGAGGGGTGTGTCCTAAGCCTTTCCCCTCTCTCAGAGTTCAGTGCCTAACTCTAGACTGCCAGGAGATGCATATCTGTTTATGATCCATGGACCAGAGGATAACTGACATTAAGGCCACCTAAATAATCTGTGGGGCCTAATCTGGTAGTTGCCACCTAACTCCACACAAAATAGAGGCAAACCACCCTTATAACCTTCAACCCAGTGGTTAGGGCACTTACCCAGGGGCCTAGCCCAGGTGAGCATTTAGTTATCAAGTCCCCCCTCTGCCTGATGAAAAGGAATTTGAACAGGGGTCGGTCACCTCTCTGGTGAGTGCCCCAACCACTAGGCTACAGAGTCATTCTAACTTTCTCTGGCCCAATTAATATTCAATTACTCAATTTTGTGGAATAACTTCAATAGGCAAGACTGAGAGAGTCCCACGTCAGAATATTCCTTAGTCTAGTGGTTAGGACACTCAGCTGAGAGGTGGTGGATCCCTGTTCAGATCCCTTTTTCTCCTCAGGCAGAGGGGGGACTTGAAATGGGGGGTATCCCACCTCCCAGGTGAGGACCCTAACCACAGTACTAGAAAAGGAGGTCCGTCCTACTTCCCACCCCTCCCTGCTTTTGTTTGTTAATGTTCATGTGGGGCCTAATCCAGTAGTCAGCCTCTGAGCACACCTACTGGATTGGCCTCTGCACATGTAATAGGCAACCAAACACCTGTCTTCCCTGCTCCTGGGGAACTTTTACTGCAAAAACTTACATGCCGAGCAATTTTAGGCATCTACAGGATTAGGTGGCAGCCCAGTGGGAGTTTCACAGATCACACTAAATCCCTTTTTGGATCCCACCTTTAGAGACTAATCAAAATCCCAATGAGATCAATGGGAGATTTTCTATTCACTTCAGTGGGCTTTAGATCAGGTCTTAAAAACCATCAGCTACAGTGGTTGAGATGATCCCAACAGCCATGGAATAAAGTCAGTTATTGGCAGGTGTGAAAGAGATGGAAGTTAAGTTAAAAACATTAAGGGCTTGATTCTCCAAAACCTTGTACCTTGTGTAGTCATTGATTTCGACAGGAGTTAGACAATTCCATATGCCCTCGCAGAATTCCACTGAAGTCTCCACACAGATGTCTGACTCTACCCCTATGGATCCTTTTACAGGCTTGGGGCCTACGTTTCTTGTTTGGTTTCCTTTCAATTTTTTTTTCACCGAGCTATGGCAGTGAATTTAAAAAATGTAAAACAGTTAAAAGGTTAAACTGTGGAACCCAATAATAAAGTACTCACAATAACTAAAGTGGCAGCTACTTCTCCCGCCCCCCCCCTCACCCCCCGTTGTTACCACTACCACTACTATACAAGTATGAGAGATTCTCATCAAATTTATATTTCATAATTTGTTAGCAAATTCTAGCCACTAGGTGGAGTGTGTTTTTAAGGGATCCAAACATCAAAAAAATAATTTTCGAAAGAAAAAAACCCCCACAATTTTTTGGACAAAAATCTGTTGGAAATATTTTCCTGAGCGTTTCTGCAGGCTCCCCAACTCCATTTGTCCTCTCTTCAGGGCCCTTTAAGAATACAAAGGCTCTCTCTGGTTAACAATACCCCTGCCTGGAGCTAATTTACAGTTTACCCAGAGTCCATACCAACAACACAAAGGGTAAGTCTATACTTAGCTTTAGCATTTTCTCTCACCCCTTCTATCCTGCTCTCGTCTCTAAGCCAGTCCTTCCAGCTCTCCTTCACTAGGGCTCTGACATACAGTTCCAAACACACTCAGGGTTTCTCACCCCCCAGGAGCCTCCTGCTCCCTAGGTTTTATACTCCAGGCTCTCGGATATCATGGACCTGCAAGAGCACCTCCCCCCCCTCCCATTTTTTCCTCTCTCTCATTTTTTCTTCCTCTCCCTCATCACAGTGTCCACCGCTATAGCTATAGCTGCGGCCATCTTCTGCTCTTTATAGGGAATTGCCTGACTTCCTGTAGGAGGGGCTCATTCCAGGTGGTTTGACTCAGCTTCAGGCTCTCCACCCCACAGGGTAAGCTCCCCTCCTACACCCCCCATGTATTGTAACTAGTTCTAATTTAAAAATAAAAAGAAAATATAGGAATAAAATATTAAGCAATAAATAGATTTTTTTAAAATCTTGCCATTTTAACACTCAGGCGGTATTAGTAACACAAGTCATGATTTTAAAAAATATATATTTAATCTTTACAGTGTCTAATTTTTTATTCCACTCTGGCAACTTTTCTTCCATATTTCTCTGTAGGTCAGAAGACTATTTCTGCTGTCTCCTCTCTGGTAGTTAATTTTTATAGCATTTCACAAATATTCCCTAACTTTTGTGTCTAGAGAACATTACTAACTTGGGGAAAATAAATTGCACAAAACTAGGCCTTGCAGTCAGTGCGAAGGGATGATCCTGGAAGGTGCTGAGTCACACTTCTGGGAGGTGCTGAGCACCCTCAACTCCCACTCACTTTGGAACAATTTGGGGGCCTCAACAAGAATACTAGTCGCCTTCCAGGATTGGGTCCCTAGGCACAAATTCAGGAAAGCACACTTACTCAGGAGAGTACTTAAGCATGTGCTTATCTTTATGTCAATGAGCTGTAAACATATGCTGAAACTTAAGCGTGTGCTTAAGTCCTGTTCTGAATCAAGGGTCTAGCACCACAGACATGGGCGGTGGGTATCATAGGCAAGGGGAGGTTGTGCCTCCCCATACAGCCTAGCATGGCTCCGCCCCCCCAGGCCAGCATGCCTCCTGCAGGGACTCGGGGCTGCCAGGGCAGCTGATGCTGGGCTGCGCTGCCTGCCCAGCGCTCCGGGGCTGACCACCTGAGCACCGGGACTGGGGGCCCGCCCGGGCTCGGGGCACAGTGACTGCACTGCCTGGCCACCTGCAGCACCGGGGCTGGGAACGCTGTGGCCACGCCGCCCAGGGGCTGTGGGCATTGAGGCTGCGGCGCACTGGGGCTGGTGCCTCGTCCCTCCACCCCCTACCCCTCCCGCCCCCAGCCATCCAGCGCTGGGGCCAGGGGACCGCATTGGTGGTGCTTTGGGCTCCTGCGGGAGAGGGGGAGATAGAAAGGGAGGGAGGGGGGCACAAGGAGAGGGGCCGGGGGTTAGCCTCCCCGGGCAGTCAGGTCATCCGCCGCCCATGACCACAGAGTAGTGGTTTTTTGATGTATGGACACCCTTTAGAGAGGTTACTTTCATGGGAAGAAAAACACTAAAAGGGTAGGTGTTTCACTTGATCAAGCAACACTGATTTGGGTCACACTGTGGATGCAATAGTTAGCTTTGAATCCGAGCTATAATGCATTGCCTGTGACTTTATAGCACTAATGGGGCTGATGTGCTGTAGGCAATAGAAAGATGGAGGCTCGGAAGGGGAAAGGGTGGATATAAAAGGAAAGAAAAATCAAGGGACAACTCCATGTGTATTAAACTTTTTGTTGGAGATGAAAAGTTTAAACATTTTAACAAAAAACAGGCCACTCTGTGCTTTCTTTGCACCAGTGTGAGAACTTCAGTGTCCTGATACCTCTTAAAGTATTTGATGAGAGACTAATAGCCTGACAGGCTAACACTTCACTTCCTTCCAATTAGGAGACTTTAACATCAAAGCCAAGGTCCTCCACTCAGCAAGGGCTTACTTGAATGAATTATAGAAGAGAATAAGTCCAGTAGTTTCTTGTTTTTTTCCCTTGTGGAGACACAGTCCGGCATAGGCTTTAATAAGACGTTTGAGGTCAAAAGGTTCAGGTCCCTCACTGTGAACACTAGGAAACTGCCAGAGTGTTTCAATATGTGTGGTGTTTGTAATGCAATCAGGCAAAGCTGAAAACTCTATTACAGAATGTCGCGAGGCTGACTTCCTTTTAGAGTGCTCTTGTGTATGGTTAAAAGCAAAGAATATGGGAGTTTTAGTACACTATGAATCTTCAATGTTTCCATTTCAGTGTGCTGAAACAAATAATGCCTTTGCCATCATTAATTTTGGCCTACAGAAGTAGATGAAGGTGTCGCACCCTTAGTTGTAGTGTGTTTAGTTATTATGATACAGGAAAGTTCTGTGGTATGAAATCATGACTGTTTGACCTAGCATGTTATTTCACTTACTAGGTCAAAATCTTCTCTTATAAAATACAAGAAAACAGAAGATCAGAAACTGTTCCACTGTTATTTACCTGATTGCAAAAGTGAAAGCATAACAATATTCCTTAGAGACAAGAGAAGCCTATTTCCCTCATTTTTGTGAACAAGACATTTTTTAGATGCAAAATATATTTTTTTTCTGTCATGCACAATGGCTTACTTTATTTTCTGTTTTCTAAAGGTCCTGGCCTCCGGGCTAGAGCTGTAGGTAGTGGGACTGTACACACACACACACACACACAATTTAATTTGTGTCATCTATAGGTAGTTCATAATACAGAAGCTGCTTATGAGTGCACTTTAAAACTTTACAGTAAACAATAATGGGAAAAAAGGAAAAAAGGAAAAACATTATATAAATAACGCCCTACTGTTGTGTCTCCCATACTAACAGAGTGTGTCTAGTAATTCTTTTAAACTAAAAGACCATGTTTAACTCGACCAACATAGCCTCATGCTCAGAAACCCTGGGTTCAGTCACCACAGATAACCCACCCATGGGTGTGGTTAAATTTGAAAAAAGTCCCATGGGGCAATTAATGGTCAGAAGAGGTTAACATCTCTTGTATTTTATCCAAAACATGGGACCTCTAGCATTACAATGCTTCCTAAAGAAGGCTGGGGCATTGTTTCAGCAGGAATATTGTCATCTATTCTTGGGGATCCCTTAATAGACCTAACTCTTTCCTAGCTTCTGAGATGGAATAAATGCACAGCCTGAGGTGATATGTCTGTGGGCCATCTTATCCACTACCATTCCTGACCATTTACAGATCCAAGAGTGTTTAACATCCCAAGGAAGTTATTTAGAATACTGCTTATGTCAGTAATATCAGACAAGAATAACATTTTCTTTTATAAGTCCAGCACACTTCAAATGGCCGCTTATGTGATTCTTCCCCAAATGGTGATATACCAATAGCCAGTTTTATAATTGCAGTGGTCTCCTTCCTTCAGTCATCATGAACATGTATACTAGGGAGCACTTCATTCTGATCTCTGGTGTTGAGTCTTGGCCCTTCTGTCAAGAAAGCCTTCACCTACGCTTATCTTGCTGCTTATTTATCATAGACCAAATGTCTATAGCACCTTTGAAGTAGGTATACTACAAGAAATCATATTTTCACAACCAAAACATTAACATTTTTTGTTCCTGCTTCAATTTTTGCTTTTCAGAAATGAAAGGTAGTTTTCCACAGGCAGCTCTTTGTACAGTACTTTGCATTTTGGCAAACAGATGCTCAGATATTCTAGCATGTTATATAAACACAGGCAAATTAGGCAGATTGATTTTGTCACACATAAACCTGCAAAACAAAAATTAATCACTTGACACAGCTATAATCAAGGGGAGTCCATTTGATATTATTAATGTGAATATCATAAGTATGTCAACAAGATTTGCACAGTAATTCAGCCTTAATTAACCAGATGATTATTTTAAAGTGTTATCAGTAAATCTCCATTGCAGGAACAATATTAACCCAATGAAATTTCCATACAAATTACAAAATCCTCTGTAGAAATACCTATGCCTTCACATGAGGTAAAATAATAAGTGAGTCTCAGGGAGCTTTTTCTTGACTGCTTGCAGTAGTTCAAGTTCAACACAAAATCATCCTAGCTATTATTTATAGTTTGTTTTCATTTTCATACTAATCTTGTTATGCCAGAAACTCTGTCTTATTTTAACCTACCAGTCCTCACCGGTGAAAAGCAGTATTTATCATGTTAAAAAATTGGACATTAAAATATCATTTTTGAAGTTCAATGAAATGATTTAATAACAATGTATCTTCAATTTTCCTAAATGATTTTAAAACCTTAATGCTCCACAGGGGGCTGCATCAGCAGCATAATAAAATGGGACAGTTGAGATTGCAACCTGCTGTGTGAAGTTCTCTCCCACATACATAGCATCATGACAGCTCTGTCTTCTTTCCTCTTTATCTTTCCTTTCCTCTACGAGAACTGGGTGATATCCCTGAATGGAGGAATGTCACTCAGTAACTCACGTGTCCAGCTGGCGATTAATTTCCACAGAGTAAAGATCAGATACTTTGTAGAGCTGAATCTAATGTTACAGCCCAATTGTGAATGTTGCTAAAAGAAGATTCAATAGGCAGCTCCACTAATTACTGGATAGTTAATATAGACGTTAACTGTTTACTTTTTTATTACTGTCAAACTGGCCAGCATCAGCAATCATAAAAAATAGGCATGCTGATAATATATGGTGATTTAAAATTGATTAGAACAACAGACAGCTGTAGGAAGAAAAAAAGAAAGGAAAAGAAAGCATTGCAAAGTTTGTATAGCAAGAATTGACCCCATGAGCATCTCAGCAACTCAGTGTACAACTAGGGTCCTTACATTTATAAGTAAGTACATCCATTTATTCATATCTAAATATCAGTGACATCATAGTAGAATTTTCAGAAGCCTACACAATCCATTGCTAACTTTGAGCACTCCAGCAGCTGACCTTCCGGTAATTGTGAATACCAGCCATCCATCTCCTGGCTGGTCACCCCTTACTCTGAGTTCATGCTCAGCTGATTATCATAGAATCATAGACTATCAGGGTTGGAAGGGACCTCAGGAGGTCATCTAGTCCAACCCCCTGCTCAAAGAAGGACCAATCCCCAACTAAATCATCCCAGCCAGGGCTTTGTCAAGCCTGACCTTAAAAACCTCTAAGGAAGGAGATTCCACCACCTCCCTAGGTAACGCATTCCAGTGCTTCACCACCCTCCTAGTGAAAAAGTTTTCCCTAAGTTTGGGAATTCCTTCCTGTGGGGTACCTTCAAGGCCTTTCCCCCCCCCCACCCCCTTGGGGAAGAGTTGTGAAAGAAAAAGGAAATCAGCTGTTGCCACCAGCTAATTAAACAACATATGCACAAACCTCTTAGAGACACAAAAATCCAATCCTCTTCTTTAAAAAGGTAAATTTTATTAAAAACAAAAAGAAAGAAAATACATCTGGAACATTTTTGCTAGATTTAAAAAACAAAAACAATTACAAGCATTAAGCATCAAGATAGCTTTCTTGAGGTCCAGCTTAAAGGCTACAAGCAAAACAAAAGCACTTGGGGTTAGCACAGAGGAGTCCACAAGCCATAAAGAAATAAAAGAGATAAACCTAATTGTGTCGTCCTAGACATTTCCTGATCTACTTACATATCTGGAGTTTCAAATGAGTACTTTCTAGGTATGATCTGATGATTTTCATACCTGGCCCAAAGCTTTTTACAGCATTGCTGCAGCCCTGCCTCTGCTCTCCGGGAGAGCAACACAAACAGACAAAGGGGAAGTTTATTCCCAATTTTAAAAAGTTCTAGCCTTCCCATTGGCTCTTTAGGTCAGGTACCCACTCCCTTCTTTTTATCTATGGACTTTTTAACCCTTTACAGGTATAGCAAGTAGAGAACAGCTACTAACAAGGATTTTATAGCTAACTGGCTGGTTGGGTGTCCATAAAAGAGAGCTACCCCCACCCCCTTCATTTATCACAGACTCCCAGGGACTTCAAAGGACTTTGGATCAAGACCTATGCCTATTTCCAGATGTCTGTCAGAATTTGTCTATAAACCCTTGTAAATTCCTTTACAAGGCTTTGTTCTAGATGTTAATATACATGGGAGAAGGACAATATTACATCTTTCACAGGAAAGATTTTAGGATTTATTGGTACTTTTTGTCGTTTAAAACATGAATAATCCAATTTTTCAAGAATATGCCCACTTTCTCTCGCAAATTCTTGGTGTCCAATTCTTAGTACATATTATTTTAACTTCTTTTATTATTTTAAAACTGCTTTGCAGAATAAATAAACATACACAGTCCCTGCCTGGGAGAGTTTATTAAATATGATGAGAGAAGTGAGCTAATACCTCGTACGGGATCAGTGAAGAAAGAAAGGGGTTACAATCATACATTTACACACATGGGCCAGGTCCCAGAATGGGCAACCCCCTGTGCCTACACTGAGCGCATTGCAGTATCAGACCTTTAGATATGTGCACATCTTGGTGTCTCAATTAAGTTTGGTAATTGTTATTACAGTAATTATAATTAAGGCTGCGTGTCTGTCATGGAGGGTACCGAAGTCACGGATTCCATGACTTTCCGTGACCTTCGTGACTTCTGCAGAGACTGGTGCTGGCTCAGGGGCTGCCTGAGCTGGGCAGTCCCTGGGCAGCAGCCATAGTTTGGGTGTGGGATGGGGCTCAGGGCTGGGGCAGAGGGTTAGGGTGTGGGGCGGCGCTTACCTGGGGCGGGGGGACCGGCATGTCCCTGCAGCTCCTAGGTGGAAGGGCCAGAGGGCTCCACATGTTGCCTGCGCCCGCAGGCCCTGCCTCCACAACTCCCATTGGCTGTGGTTCCCAGCCAATGGGAGCTGCGCCTGCGGAGCTGGCGCTTGTGATGGGAGCAGCGCACAGAGCCCCCCTACGGGGACATGCCTGCCAGCCCTATGACCCCCCCAGCACCAGCAGGGGTCCCGGACTGTCCCCCTACCCCCACAGCCAGAGGGGGTGTCCTGGGCCATGCGCCACTGCCCCCCCAGCACCAGCGGGGGTCCCAGGCCACGCACTGCCACCCACTTCCCCCCCAGCACCTCCAGGGGTCCTGGGCCATTCCCCCCCCAACACCCATGGTCCCCAGACAGCTCCCCAGAGCACCCCAGGCCCAAGTTTTAGTTAGGGGTATATAGTAAAAGTCATGGACAGGTCACAGGCCGTGAATTTTTCTTTACTGCCCATGACTTTTACTAAAAACACCTGTGAATAAAACGTAGTCTTAATTATAATGCATATGAAGTCAGAATACATATTGAATCTTAATGTTATAATTAAATAAAAAATAGGGTTTAATTTAATTTAATATATGGCCCATCTTCAAATAAGTAAATCTGTATAATTACATAAGTGTTGCCCCCATCCCAACACACACACACCTACTAAATTAATACATGCTGGCCTAGTGGATGGGGAGGGACAGTAGATGTGATATATCTGATTTTAGTAAGGTTTTTGATACAGTCCCACATGACATTCTCATAAGCAGACTAAGGAAATGCAAGCTAGATGAAATTACTATAAGGCGAGTCCACAACTAGTTGAAAGACTGTACTCAAAAAGTAGTTATCAATGGTTTGCTGTCAAGTTGAGAGGGTGTATCTAGTCCCACAGGGTCAGTCCTGTGATTGCTATTATTCAATATTTTCATTAATGACTTTGATAGTGAAGTGAAGAGTATGCTTATAACATTTCAGATGACACCAAGCTGGAGGGGTTGCTAGCACTTTGGAGGACAAGATAAGAAATCAATACAACCATGACAAATTGGAGAGTTGGTCTGAAATCAACAAGATGAAATTCAATACAGATAAGTGCAAAGTACTACACTTAAGAAGGAAAAATCAATGCACAACTACAAAATGGAGAATAACTGGCAGCACTGCTGAAAAGGAACTGGGGGTTATAGTGGATCAGAAACAGAATATAAGTCAACAATGTGAGGCAGCTGTGAAAAAGCTAATAGCATCCTAGCGTGTATTAACAGGAGCATTGTATGTAAGATACAGAGGTAATTGTCCACTCAACCCAGCACCAGTGAGGCCTCAGCTGGAGTACTTTGTCCAGTTCTGATTGCTACACTTTAGGAAAGATATGAACAAATTGGGGAGAGTCCAGAGGAGAGAACAAAAGTGATAAAAGGTTTAGAATACCTGTCCTATGAGGAAAGGTTAAAAAAACTGGGCAGGCTTAGTCCTGAGAAAAGAAGATCGAGGGGGGACCTGATAACAGTCTTCAAATATGTTAAGGTCTGTTATAAAGCATATGGTGATCAATTGTTCTCTGTGTCCATTGAAGGTAGGACAAGGTATAATGGGCTTAATCTGCAGCAAGGGAGATATAGATTAGATATTAGGAAAAAACTTTCTAACCATAAGGGTAGTTAACCTCTACAATAGGCTTCCAAGGGAAGATGTGGAATCCCCACCATTGGAAGTTTTGCAGAATAGTTTGGACAAACACTTGTCAGGGATGGTCTAGGTTTACTTGGCCCTGGTTCAGTGCAGAGGGCTGGACTTGATTACCTCCCAAGATTCCTTCCATCCCCACATTTCTATGAGTCTATATAGAGTAACATTCCTGTGATAGAATGAATGCTCTTTCCAGGTATTAATTCAGCAGTGGCAATGTTCTATCAATTACTGGATTTCTGGTCAAGATTGCAAGTTCTAGGAGATAGAGATCATCTTTGTTCTGGGTTTGTACAGTGCCTGGCACAATGGGATCCTGAGGCACTATAGGAATACAAATAATAAATAAGGGTTCAAAGCTGTAGTCTTGCAATAACTTTGCAATAACTTTGGTAGAAGCTTTTTCTGAGTGAGGCTTGTAGGATCAGGCATCAACTTTTTAAAGATCAGTAGCTATAATGAAATGACATTTAAAATCTGATATAAATGTATAAACTTTTTAACATACATCTGGAATTTATTATGAGACAAGCCTTGGAAAGTTTTGACAAACTGGAAGGAGCCGGAATTTGCATTGGTAGACCTCTGAACTGACCTCAGATATGCTGGTGACACAACACTCTTTGCTACAACCACCAGTGCAATGCAATAAATGTTGGCTTCTGTAAAAACAGTTAGTACAGAATATGGACTACTCCTGCATGTGACAAAAACAAAATGCATGTACACTAACACGACTATCAAAACCAGGATGCAAATGGACATCACGATTAACAGACAAGCTGTAGAAGGAGTAGATTAATTTAAGTATCTATAATTACCTAGACTGGGATCATAAGCATTCAACCAAGGAGGCTGTTTCAAAGAAATTGGAAGAAGACTAAAGACGGCTTACTCAGCTATGGCCTCCCTTAAGAAAGTGTGGAAAAACTGTGGCATGTCAAAATGTATGAAGGCGCAACTGGTGAAAAGCCTATAGTGATTTATGGATGTGTATCGTAGGAAGTTAATGCTGCTGAGAAGCAAATTAAAGTTTTTGTAATGTAGTGCTGGTGAAGACTCTTGCATATCTCCAGGATGGAAAACAAGATGAATGCATACATTAGAAATATTATTGGAGAGAAGCAGACCCTGATGTCAGAAATCAACAGACACAAACTTACTTACTTTGGTCACATTAGGTGTAGAAATGGAAATAATCTTGAGAAAGTTATTATGGAAGGAATGGCAAAGGGGAATCTCGAGTAGCAGTAGAGAGTATTTGGCACTGGTGTGATAGCTGCTGGAATACTATGTCCAGTTCTGATATCCACAATTCAAGGAAGATGTTGATAAATTGGAGAGGGTTCAGAGAAGAGCCACACAAATATTTAAAGTATTGGAAAACATTCCTTCTAATGAATACTCAAGGATCTCAGACTATTTAGCTTCACAAAGAGAAAGGCAAGGGGTGTCTTGATCACTGTCTAAAAGTACTTGTATGGGAAGCAAATATTTGACAATGGGCTCACCAGTCTGGCAGAAAAAAGGTATAAGATCCAATGGCAGGGAGATGAAGCTAGACAAATTCAGGCTGGAAATAAGGCATAATTTTTTAACAGTGAGGGTGATTTACCAGTGGAACCATTTATCAGAGGTCATGATGGATTTTCCATCACCTGCAATTTTTAAATCAAGACACAATTTTTTTAAATTTTCTTGTTCAAAAGAAATTATTTTGAGGAACCTCTATGGCCTCCATTATACTAGGCCAAACTAAATGATCACAGTGGTCCCTTCTGACCTTGGAGTCTATGCATCCTTGATACATGGGGTTGATCCTGATAGATGGAAACATTTTGGGGGGAAAATCCTTATGTACTGGGTCCTTATGTACTCAAAATGTTTCCATTTATTGCTTGTTATAAAAATGGCAGCGCATCACTCAGAATACTGTTCACTCTGGGTTGAAATTCACATTGCAATTTTTCACATATTTTAATTAAAAGAAACCTGACTCAAAACATCCCTGAACTTTTGGAGAATTCAGTCCAGAAACCAGATTCAAAGTTTGTGGTTTTGGCCCATCTCAAATTCAAGTAAGATTTGGTAATGTTACAGAGCATCTGTCTAGAAATACTTGATCAGATTCTTTACTCAGTTACTCCTGTGCAAATTGGAAGCAATCCCTTTGAAATCAAAGAGATTCTTCTGGATTTGCATGGGTATACTAGAGAGCAGAATCTGGCCCTATGTTTTAACTTGCTAACAGTTCCCTTCTTTCCTGGATATTGACTCTGGCATTTCCTTCTTCTGACTTTATTCTGTCTCATTTCCAAAGCCTCCAGTTTGAGACCGTTTCAAACAGAGTTAAGAGAGGATTTGTATAAGACTGAAGGGAAATTTGGGGAGTTAATTTTTTGAGCAAACTGCGCACACTTGAAGGATGACAGTGAGATGCTGGCATTGCTCAGCGAGCTGACTGTGATAGTAATTGGATTTCAGTGCTCTGGGTAACAAGCAATAGCATGAAAACAAGACTGCACAAACTTGTAGTAAACAATGCAACAGGAGTGAATGTGTTTATGGGGAGATACAGCACCTTCTATATGGACAACACAGAAGAAGGGTCAAGTCCTCGCACCCCCATCTCATATGTGTTTGCACTGTCAGCTATGATGTGTTTAAAATCAGTATTGTCCTCTTGTGCACAATAATCTAAAGAATTCTGCTCTGTGGTCTTGAGTCTAATTCTCCAAAAATCTGCTCACTGCTGCACGGGCATAAATATAGATTAACTTCCTGGGCAGAGAAAGCCCTAAAGCAGGGAAACCAAAGTGAAAACACTGACACTGGAAGAGTTAGTCCAAATAGCCCTACTGAATCTGAGAACAGAATCTGTGCATATTGTGGATCATACACTAGTCAGAGGTATGTAGACTCCAAAGGCAGACTTGTGTGATCAGCAGCACACAGCTGGCAATTTACCACAGGGTAGGAGAGTAGCTATCTGCTGAGGTAAAACATGTTCAGGCCACATCAGATAAGGAAAACAACTGGTATGTTCACACCTGCTTAAATTGAAACTATCTGCTTAACTGCTGACACACAAACTACTCCCTTTATGTGACAGCAAGACAAATTCAAAGGAAATGGGGCTATAAGGCAAAACAGCTACACAGCACTAAATTGGATGATTCCTTTAAACTCAGATCAACAGGTTGAGGTCAATGTAAGCAACAGAGACAAAGGGAAATCCCTTGGGCATGATTCAAGAGTTAAGATGAAATGTGCTTAGCTGCTTATCACCTACATTTGACCCCCTTCTCCCCCGCCCCTTCCAGCAATGTTTCTTACAGTGAGAATGAACTGAAGGAACTGGCAGTGAATGAAGATTTTGTTAGTGACACTGGCTCTGTTTCTGCCTGCATTTGATTAAAAGATCTAAGAAAGAGCCATGTGCTGAATCCTGCCCTGAGTTACACCCATGAACAGGTGTTGTGAATGCATATCTGAGGGAAAAAACTGGGTCCTTATGTACTCAATGCCTGTTTTCACAATTCCTTCTAAATAAGTGAGTTTCTTCTACCCTCTGAACACTTCTGATGGATGCCAGTGATTGGGCCTGATCCTGAAGAGTGCCTAGCACCTGCATCTCCCATAGAAACCAATGGCAGATGCAGGTGCTCGGCATCTCTTAGAGTCAGACTCTAAAATACTAGTTGCCATGGTGACAGAATGTAAAGGAACAACAAAGAGCTGTTTACTGGTGAAACTTAGCAGGGCTCGACAAAGCACCACAAAACTGTAATTAGAGTTGGGTTGAAACACATCTTTATTTCTGCAGAAATGAATAGGCAGTAATCTTGCCTTTGATGCCTTTTTTACATTGTCCCTGGTATAAATCCCCTCCACCCCCAGTTTTAAATGGTTTAAAGTAGTGTGAGTTTTCCTATTGTTATTTTAAAAAATCTCTGAAAAACAAAGATTCAGAATTATACACAAATGATGTTGCCTGAAAATAATGCTGACAGGAGCAAAGCACTATGTACTTTGAGGTAACCTGAACCACAAAGACCCTAGATTCTGCAGCTCTCTGTGGATGAAATTCACGACAACTTTGGATACATTTTTAAATGCAAGGTTTTTATTTAATGAAATATAAAGATGACCGCACAGTCAGAACAGTAGCCTCCATTTGTTTCATATTAAATACAATTTGCTTTATGCCATCCAAACTCTTTCAGTTTTCTAAATTATTATGATTGTGTTACAGTAGCATGCAC
Organism: Terrapene triunguis; assembly: GCF_002925995.2. Classification (NCBI taxonomy): domain Eukaryota; kingdom Metazoa; phylum Chordata; order Testudines; family Emydidae; genus Terrapene; species Terrapene triunguis. The sequence continues at coordinate 61,837,100 of NW_020664393.1, read as the reverse complement.
TGAAGACAGGACTAGGCATTGCACAAACTCACAATAAGAGACAATCCCTGCCTGAAAAGGCTTACAATCTAATTAGACAAGACAGACAACAGTGGGAGGGGTAACAGAAGCACAGAGACTGAAGTGTCTTGCCTACAACAGATCAATAGCAGAGCTGGAAATAGAGCCCAGTCCAGTGTTGAATCTACCAGACCTCGCTGCTTCTGTATGGGAGAATGTTATAATGACATTTCTTACCTATATTGTAGAAGTTATCAGGAGAGAAGCTGAAAGTTTTGACAGAGAGGTAGGGAACATACGGGAATACTGTGTTTCATGTACCACATTCTGAGAGATAGCATGAGACGACTCCATGTTTCTAAAACTAAACTGGCTCTTTATTAAAAGAACTATATACATATGTGCTGCAACTGCACCTAGCATTCTAGCCATTGCACACAGACTGGCTACATACTACAAATATATCCCTCCTATAACCTGTGCTCCTCCCTCCAAGTTCCATGTAGGTGGCTATATTTTTGTATCTGGAAAGACCATGGTGAAAATTTGCGGTTTTGAAGTCAACCCATACTTTCTGCTAAAATGGTTAGCAATTGAATCAATTAAACATATCAAGTGCGTTGTTATCTTTAGGTTTCAGAGTTAACAATCATTTGGTTCTAGTTTGGCTACTTTTGTGCCCTGTGTGCACACCCAAGCACAGTTCTGCCTCATGCAGGGAATGGGCATCTCCTTTGCATTCCTCCTAAATTCTGCCTCAATGTCTCAGTACAGAACAAGTTTGACTGCCAGTTACGCTTTCAGAGGCATCAGAGGCAGGGGTATGAATTTTTTTCTGAATAGAAGAAATTATTTCTTTTGAACGTTCAAACCTCTGAACATATTTCTCTTCCATCTTGGTGTAAATCCACTGCCTTTGCTTCAGTGTATTGTGCCTATGTGACACATTGCAAGGTCAAACCCTATGAAATAATACAACATTGAATTAGCAACCATATATGGGAGAGAGATAGTAGAGGAAAGAATACAAGACAGGGCTGTATAAACTGCAGCTGCTGTCAGCATCATGGAAATTTTTACCAATGGTCTTCACTAATTAGCTGCTACATGAAGTAAAATGTCTGATATGACCCAGGTAACTGTTGTTGTGAGGAGCTGGGAGAGATAATGATATCTGTTTCCTGCAATCATTTCTAATGTTCTCTCACCTCCATCACTCACCTTTTGTAATCAGCAGAAAATCTCCTCAAATGCATTCCTTTCTTAAAGGGGCTATGGCCTTGCTGTGTCTCTCAAGATAGAGATCTCCAGAGGTACTGAAGTACACAGCTGCTGCTTGTTTTTTTATCACATTTTAGGCTGCATCATAAATATTAGGAAAAAGGAGAGAAAACATATGTACGGAGTATTGTAAGAGAAAGAATTGCAAATGGTCCCTAGTCTGTCTTCCACTGCATGCAATCATCCTCTGAAGTATTTCCCTTATCGCCTGTGATGCTGCTTTATACATGTAGGATGAAATCCACTCCATGCTCAAGTGATCCAGGACCAGAGTGAGTGACTGCCACGCAACCCATAGCAGCCACAGACCTCGTATGACAGATACATGGGATGCTTGAGCTACTGTATCTGCATAAATGTGTTGGACTCAGCCCAGGTTCACTGAGTTTGTGGTCTGCGCTGCCCTGGATAGGGCTACGTAGCACAGAAATTCTTTCAGCAGTGCAGTCTGTGCACAGACACTCCTGCAAGACTGATCTTACCTTGGTACTTCCACATGGGCTCTGCGTGAAGCTCAAGTGATGTTGAAGGCCTTGCTCTAATCCTATGCACTGTGGATGCATTTCACCATAATGAAGATGATTTTTATGTCACTTAGCAACATGACATCTGAAGCGAACTTCACAGGAGCAAGGAAGTTGTTTTCTCATTAGTTATCATTTGGCCGTGGGGCCTGAATGTGCGTAACTGTTGGCTATCAGAGACTATCAGATTAGCATCAAGGCAAAAATAGTTGGGGAGCGGGAAGTGTCATGATTAAGAACAAAACCAAACACAGTGTAAATGTTCATTGCTTGTGAATAAAATGAATCAGGCATATTATGCTTTGGCCCTGCACCACTGAAATCAATGAGAGCTTTACAGTTCACCGCAAAGAGGTCAGGATAAGGCCCTAAAAGGGAAGTGGCTGAATATTCAGAAGGCCGATTATTAATTCCTCTTCAAGAAAATACATGCAATAAACCTTCCAGTGCACAATTTTTGTTAAAAACCTCATTCAACTACTGGGGTCAAGAGTTGCTTTCATATGCAGTCACTTCGAGAACTTAGCGAGTTCCATTAAAACTGAGCCAAATTTTCTCTGGTGCTCTGCCAGTGTCACTATATCCATTTACCCTCCTGCTGTCACTGTTAAGTAAGGCTATGAAAACTATTAGCAGGAATGCATTTCAGTTCCATGCCTCTGGTAATACAGAGTAGCAGAGTACTTGATCCTACTACTGCTGTCCCAGGCACTGGAAATCAGAGTTGACTTAGGGTTTTACTGATATGATTTTATTTCCACTTTAGAACCATCCTTCATATAGGTATCTGTGGCAATACAATACCGTATTTCTGAGAATAGTAGCCAGGCCAGAAAAATAAGACAAAGCAATTCAAAGGTTAAAAATATATGTTGAAAATACTACATTGAGTGTCAGTTTGTAAAACTGGGAAAAATAGTCCAAAGCACAGATATTCAGAGGTACATAAAAACCGAGGAAGCAATAATATTGATAAATTAAGGATGAGAGTGGACAGCAAAATAGACATGAGTTTGCAATGCAGCCTTCAAAGGCCGGCAGACCTTTGGGCTGAATGTGCAATCACATCATTACATTGAGCAGAAAGGTACAGCGCTGATAATGGCTCACTTGAATAGTGTGGTCAGTTCTTGGTTCCTAACTGCAGACAGACTCTGGCAAATGAGTTAGAATTCAGAAAAGGGCCACAAAAATTATTAAGAAGGTGGAGGTTAAATTAAAAGACAATATATAGCTTGCCTCAGCTGGAAATTGGGGCTGAAATACTGGCCTCAATGAAATAAATGGCAAAACTTCTATTGATGCCAATACGGCCAGGATTTTACCCTGAGTGTATAACAGGGTGACATGGTAACAATCTATTAATAACTGAAGTAAATAAAATGCAGGGAAAGTATAAAATGACAAAAGGTGATAGAAAAATATAAGAATGATCCTGAAGTTAAGTCCTAGGACTGGGATTCAGGAGACTGGGAATCAGGCTCTAGACTCCCTGTATGACCCTGGACAAAATCATGTAGTTTATCTGTGCTTCAAGTCCCCTTCTGTAAAATGGGCCATTTTCCTTTTGTCTTGTCTATTTAAAATGCAGTCTCTTTCTGGTAGGGACTGTCTCTGACTATATGTATGTACAGCACCTAGCACGGGGGGGGGGCACTCTTCTTGGTCATATGAATAATGATAATAAATAGTTGGTGTAACTAAAAGTAGTGAGATAAAAGGAAGGATTAGTGAGAGCTATTAGATTGTAGAAAAGGGGGAAGATTAGTTACTTGGGATGTTGAAAACTATTGGACAAAGCATTATGAAATTTGCTGTAGGGAAGACTCCTGGAATGGAAGAGGACTAGAGTAGCTGTGCTAAAAGAAATCCCCATCTCTGTTTGGTGTGATTCTGGGTCTGTATGCACTCTTCTGACTGATAGATCAATGACAATGATTCCATGTGAGCTTTTGAAAAAGTCATTTCTCAAGTCTGTATTTTCCATACAGTGTGTCTAATTTAGAAATCCTGGTTTGTTAGTAAACATTTTTCCATTCACCTGTAGAGATGCCCCTAAATGACACAGTCATTTCTATTGTGTTCTGGTCATAGGGAATTATTTAAAATGGGCACTACTGGATTAGGAAAGCCAATGGAATTAATACACTAGCAGACACAATACTTCAAAGCCCCTTTTTCAGACTACTGGCCAAATCCTGCATGCTGCTCCTCATTGACTACCAGGATTTGGACCCATATCAACTGGAATGTTATAAACAAACACTCCAGCTTCTTTGTTTACAGTTTCCCTCCTTTTTCGAGTATGCCAGGATGAGACTGCAACCATTTTTCCAGAAAGAAGCTGTTTTTACACGTGTGGCTGACCTCCAGAAAAAACTCCTGGCCTTGGAACTAATCCCAGATGTAATCTGGCCGACATTATTTCCACCAGCATTAAAATTTCTTTAATGAAGCCATTTATAGTGTAAACAGTTTTATTATGGCACTAAGCACAGTGTGTTATATTGTCTGTGCAGTTTGGGTGAGCCCAGATAAAAACAAGGTAAGATAATTACATTTTACTCCACAGTTTGTGTCAACAAATAGCTTCCACTTTTCTCGCTGTCTTACCTATCTCTCTCTGTCAGCTGTCAATGGCTTGCTTCTCCCTAACGAATGCTGGGACCTCCAAAGTTCCCCCAGGCACACACAAATCAGGAAAAATGCAGAGATTTGTCAGTTCCCCTAATATCCATTTAGGATTATTGTCAACATTTATAAATCTATAAGTAAAACTTTCTCTTGAGACTAATTCTCTTTGACGGTTAGTTGAGGTAGGTCACCCAGCAGGGAAAATCTTGTTGGTCTATAGTACGGGTGTGCTGGCTTTCATGCATTCTTGTTATTAATGATCTTGGAGTCTTTTGATTGCTTATAGGATACAATTTCTCTTTGGTTCTTGAGTTTAAAAAAGCAATTCTTTTTTTTCACTTTTTTAAAAATGGTACCTGTGCATTTTAATGTTTATCCCCATCTGGGTTCAGCCTGTTTTAGTTGGGATGGGAATGTAGTACAAAGCTCTGATAACATATACAGATTAACACATAAACACCTGTATAGCAAAAGTGATACAGAAGGCCTGATTCTCTTTTACAGTGAGGCCCATTTAAATCACTCTGGAAGTGTACAAGGAGAAGGAAGATGGCCAGTGGTTAGGACACCAGCCTAGGATTCTAGCAAAGCATTCAGGCAGTTTGTTTGTGTGAATTCTATTCTAGGTTCTTCTATAGTACTCATCGCCATAGTATCTGAGCACTATCCCTATGGTGGAGAGCCTCATTGTGCAGCAGGACGCAGAGGTGTCAACCACGGTCTTCATCCCAGAGTTTTAGGAGGCCTTTTAGTCACTCTGCATCTGTGTGAGAGAGGGGGGAACTAGAGCAAAAAGTTAGAGAGATTTCAAAGAGGAGCCTTAGTGCAGAAAGGAGGAAGCGCAAAAAGAAAGTGATGCAAAAGAACGAACCATGAAAGGTCAGAGCTCACAATGAAAGGGGTCGTGTGCATGGTAATCAGGGAGCAGAAAGGAGGCCTAGATTGACCAGCCAAAGCAGGTTAAAAGGCATTCAGTCATGCTAATGATTATTAGGCCTTTGAGGCCTTTCAATGCTGTTGTGAGCCTTGAGAGGAATTTTAGAATTTAAATGGACAAGGACTTATATTCAGTTTTTTATTGTGCATCTTCTCTTCCCTTCTTGATTTCCACCCTGTTTTTATTCTGTTTCTTGGTCTCTTTTTTCCTCTCTCTTTCTCCTTTCCTTCCTTCTGTTGCTCTCCTCTCATTTCCTTTGGTCTCCTGTCTCTTTCTACATTTCATATGCCTAGAGTTTTATGGCATAAGAGGGTTGACAGCCAATCTCTCACACACTGACCCTTACAAATAGGTATCTATTACATTAAGAGGGAAGGATAGTTAAGGTAAACTGCTACTGGAATCTTTCAAACAAAACAGACAATAGCCAAGTATACAATAAAATACTTAGTACACGGACTTTTTAAAAAATGCAGTAAACTAAAGTGTAATTAGCAGATCTTAGCTCAGCGTCATATGCTTTCTCTGGAAATTAAACGCTCATCAACAGAAATGTTAAAATACGCAAGCAGCTGCAGGATGCTCAGGCAACCTGTAGGAAATGGTTTAGAAAAAGAAAAGGATTAGAACTTTCCCTGAAGTTCACTAAAAGGTCTTATAGTCAAATTTTCAGCCTGGTCTTAACTAGACCCCTGTTTTTCACCTGCAATTTTATATACTTGTAAATTAGATTACTTGGACATCTAAGTAAACAACTTGTGGGAACAATTAGATACTTAGAGGTCCAAGATGCAGATGCAATACTGAACCTGCAGGTCAAAGATGGAGGTGGCCAGTTTGGAAGCTCAGGTCACTAGGCGCACAGATGGCAGTCTATATAGCATTTTATAAAACAGGGATCCTGTCAGGAAGGACCATAGGGAAGCTTTGTAGGCTTAGGGGGCGCACTCTGCTGGACATAATAATGGCCATACTGGGTCAGAACAATCATGCCCAGTATCCTGTCTCTGACAGTGGCTAGTGCCAGGTGTTTCACGGTAAATGAACAGAACTGGGGGATTTACTGAGTGAATCATCCCGTCATCCAGTCCCAGCTTGTAACTGATGGAGGTTTAGGGACACCCGGAGCATAAGGTTGCTTCCCTGGCCATCTTAGCTAATAGCCATTGAGGGACCTATCCTCCATGAACTTATCTGCTTTTTTTTTTTAACCCAGACTTCACAATATGCCCTGGCAACAGGGATGCTAAATTACTTACATTATGGTCAGTATTACTGAGTGGAACCACATTCACCTCTTGGACCAGATCCTGTGTTCCACTTAGGACTAAAGCATGAATTGCCTCTCCCCTTGAGGGTTCCAGGACTATTTGCTCCTGAAGCAGTCATTTAATATGTCTAGACATTTAATCTCTGCATCCCATCCTGAGGTGACATGTTCACTGTCAATATGAAGATAGTTGAAATTTCTGCCTTTGTAGTTTCTCTAATCTCCCTGAGAATTTCACACTAACTGTCACCAGCCTAGTCAGGTGGTTTGTAGTATATTCCTACTTCTATACTCTTCTTGTTAAAGCACGGAATTTCTATCCATACTGATTCTAATGGTGTAGTTTGAGTCATTTAAGATTTTTACTTTATTTGACTCATGATTTTTTTTCCCAATGCCACTCCCCCTCCTGTGTGAGCTACTCTGTCATTCTTATATATGTTGTATCCTGGTATTACTGTGTCCCATTGATTATCCTCATTCCACCAAGTTTCCATGATACCTATTATATCAATATCCTTATTTAATGCAAAAGCACTCTAGTTCACCCATCTTAGTATTTTGGCTTCTAGCATTTTCATATAAGCACTTTTACATTTTGTCAATATTCAGTTGCTTGTTCTCATGTGTTATATTTAAATGGGACTCTCTTGTGTTTGACTGTTCCTCACTAGCTCCTACTGTATTTTAACAACTTATTTCCTATCCTCATTACTAGGATATAGTGTTTAATAAATTCATCATTAAGGAATGTCTCTGCCTGAACCATTTGCTGCTCTGCATCTGTTGGCTTTCCCCAGCCCTTAGTTTAAAAACTCCCCTACAACTTTTTTAACTTTACATGACAGCAGTCTGGTTCCATTTGGTTTAGGTGGAGCTGATCCATCCTGTATAGGCTCCTCCTTTTGCAAAATTTTCCCAGTTCCCAATAAACCTAAAACCCTTCTCCCTACTTCATTGTCTCATCCATGCATTGAGACCCTGAAGTTCTGTCTGTCTTCTTGATCCTGCATGTGGAAATTGAAGTATTTCAGAGAATAGTCCTGGATTTTAATCTCTTATGTAACAGCCTAAATTTGGCCTCTAGCACCTCTCTCCTATGTTTTCCTATGTCATTGATACCTGCATGTACCACAACAACTGGCTCCTCCCCATCATTGCAATAAGTCTGTTTAAATGTCTCATGAGTCCGCAACTTTTGCACCTGGCAGACAATTTACTATGCGGTTCTTCTGGTCATCACAAAACCAACCATCTATATTTCTAATAATTGAATCCTCCATTACTATTTCCTGGCTCTTCCTAGTAATGGGGGCTCTCTCCCAGGAAAGGGCATCGTCAGTGTGAGAAGATACCATGACATCATCTGGAAGGAAGGCACCAACTATGGGATCATTTCCCTCTGCTCCAGCTCGATGTTCTCCTTCCCCGAGACTTTCATCCTCCTCAATAGCACAGAGGCTGTCAGAGTGGGAGTGGGACCAGTCTACTGTGTCCCTGAAAGTCTCATCTATGTACCTCTCTATGTCCCTTAGCTCCTCCAGTTCAGCCACTCTGGCCTCAGGAGCCCATACTGTGTCTCTCAGGGCCATGAGCTGCTTGTACCATGTGCACACATATGCTACCTGCCTACAAGGGCACAGCAATAAACTAGATAGCCCCCACTCAGCTGCTCGACTCTTCACTTTATTTTTATTCCTGCCATTTGTTTTGGGTTTTGTTATGGTTATTGGCCTAAATTTAGAGTATGTTTGTTAGGGGTATCTGGCTCTCACACTTTCTCTTTAAACTCCCTTGCAAACATAGGCGCCAACTTCCTAATATGCCAGGGGTGGGAGGGTGCTCACCCCAGCTCCACCTTAGGTCCTGCCCCCACTCCACCCCTTCCCCCAAGGCTCCACCCGTGCCCCGCCTCTTCCTGATCTATTCTGTCCCTTCCCCCGAGCATGCCCTGCCCTCGCTCCTCTCCCCTTCCCCCCAGAAATCCCTCTTCTGCCTAAGTTAGCCCCCATTTCCTTACCAAAGGATTCTACAAGGGGTAGGGCTCAAAGGCTAGCAGGCTAGCGCATGGTTAGTAAAGTCTCAGGCTAGCTCAGCACGCAGCCCCCACAAGAGACCATACAATAGTCCTTAATCAGGTAAGCACACAACAAACAAACAGACTAAGAAACACACTCACCCACGGGTCACATAGTTTCTCCCGCTTCACCTAAGGAACTCCCTCACAAAACTCCCCTGGTCTCTTAGAAGCTGGTTATTTAAACTCCTGATGTTATGCATCAAAACTTGCTGGCCCAAGGAACAGCTTGCTAGCTTATCATAAAATCTTTATGATTTTGCCTGGCATGAAGCAAGGCTATCCCCAGCCCAGTAGTAGACCTAAGACGATGCCATGACTCACTAAGGAAAATGTATCAGCCAATCTACATCATATAATATCACAGGGTAAGCAGAATCTGTGAAATTCACAAAGAGCCAATGGAACCACTCTCCGTCACATGTACATAACCCTATTGACCTCAGTGTGGTTGTCTGTGAGTACCAGTGTGAAAAATCAAAGGGCCTGATTCTCATTTACATTAAGGCTTCTTTACACCATTGTGGCAATGGAAGGAAGCCTGAAAGTGACTGTAATTGTAATGTACACCCCCTTTGAGGCCCTTTACCCTGCCAGCTACAAAGGAGAGTGGGGCACAAAATGTTTTAATATCACTTTTCCCCATAACAATCAGAATATTTTCTGTTCTCTCAACTTCTCCTCCTTTTTTCTTTACAAAAGGCCAAATTCTTCCTTTAGGTGTATGGGTGCAGATCCCATTGATTGCGGTGAGTGTTATGTATCTCAGGGCAGAATTTGGTCTAAAAGGCTTGCAACACTATCACAAGCACTAAAAAATGCATAATAAAAATATTGTACCCAAATGCAGATGGAACACCAGTGTGACTAAGTTAGCCCCCATTTCCTTACCAAATGATTCTAAAGGGAGTAGGGATCAAAGGCTAGCAGGCTAGCGCCTGGCACCTCTTAAAAGGAGGTCAATTGTAGATGGCTAACAACATCAAAATTATGGGAAAATATTAAAAATACAGGTGTGCAAATGCAAGCAGAAGTGGGCAACAGTAGCATTTCCAGGAACTTGTGATCCACAGGTCATTCATTTATACACTGTTAGTTCAATCATAATTTCTCAGTTCAGAGATCATATTCATAAACATTAATTAAGCTCCAACCACTTGTTTCTCAAATATTTTACTTTTGGAGTTTCTCTAATTTGGACTTCACCTATCACATACCTAAAAGAACCATTCTGTAATTCAGTAAATGCTATTTTTCTCCATACTACCTTTAGTTGGTTGCATACATTAGAAGAAATCAAATTAGAAATAAGGCACACATTTTCAACAGTGAGAGTGATTAACCATTGGAGAAAACTATTAAGGAAAGCTGTGGATTCTCCATTTCTTGAAGTCTTCAAATCAAGACTTGATAACTTTCTGAAACATATGACTTAGCCAAACACAAGTTATTGCACTTACTACATGAGTAACGGAATTAAATTCTATGACGTGTGATACACAGGACAATATACAGATGATCTAATGGTCCTTTATGGCCTTAAAAACAAATCTATTAGTTCTGGGTTTAAATAAATTAGAGAAATGAGATTTAGTTCCATTTTATAGTATAAATTACATATATGAAGAGCTCAGAAGGGTACTGGCTGAATACAATTTCATGGGCAAAACAAGTATTTCATGAAGTATTGCCTCATAGGGTTAGACCTCATACTTATCAGAGGTCTGTCTGAATAACTGGATATTTGGGTCGGGTGCAGATCTGAAAATTTGTGAGAAAAGCCCATATGCGGTCAATCTGAAAATAGTTTTGAAATTTTCAGTGAACCAAAATTTAGTACAACGTTTTGTTTTGATTTTGGGGTTTAAAAAACATTTAAAAATGTTTAAAATGAAGGGAAATTCTGAAATGAACCATTTTGACGTTACCTGGATGAAATATGTGTATATAGTATAGCTGATCAGTATAATTAGCCAACATTGACCCCAAAATCTTACATTGTTTTAATTGACCTGAACCTGAGTTTTTTGGCCAAAAAAAGGTGCATATGAAAAAAAATTCATCCCACTCTAGTCACTCATTTTCTTTAAAGCCACATCCCATCTACTTCAAAATTCGGTTGTCTGACCATCTTTTGTTTTAGCTGCTGGTGCTAGGAAACCAGGAATTGTCATACTCAATCGGGTCCATCTAGTCCAGTATCCGATCTCTGACAGTATCTAATACCAGATGCTTCAGGGGATGGTACAAGAAAATCACTAATGCTCAATTACGTAATAACCTGCCCACAGGGGAAGGTTTTTTTTCCCTAATCTCTGGCAATTAGTGGTTGGAATATGCTCTGTAGCATGGGCTTTTATATGCCTTTTAAATTATTTATCGTGTCTAATGTATCTTGGTATCCACACATGTTTAAGCCTCTTAAAAATCCTATTAAGCTCTTGACCTTAGTATCTTTCGGCAAGGAGTTCCACAGGTAAATCATGTGTTGTACAAAACCTGTTTCCTTTTATCAGCTTTCAATTTTTTGCTTTTCAGCGAATGCCTCCATTTTTTCTGTGTGATCTTGAGCAAATCACTTAATTTCTCTGTGCCTAAGCTCCCTTCTGTAAAATGGAAACTTTAATAATTACCTCCATCGCAGGGATATTGTGAGGATAAATTTATTAATGCTTGGAAGTATGAAGAGGGCTACCTCTCATAGACTGGGAGACCAGAACGAAGCATCCTATATAAGGTGAGCATGTACTATCTATTTGTAGAATGGCATTATGTTGGTGTCCTTCTTACTTTCTATCCCATTCTTTACACATCCTAACTAGAGCTGGTTGGAATAAAAAAAATACAAATCTCTGAATTTTTCATGTAATGGAAATTCTCATTTCCACTCAACTCTAATAGTCACATTGACTTGAATGAGATTTTGTTTTCTTAACAGAGTATTATAAGGAACATTGTCAAAGGTTTTGAAAGACCAAAGAACATGTATCAATTCTGTTTTAGCCACATTTTTTTTTTATTTTGACACAGAGACTCCCCAAAACACAAGAGGAAACTGACCAGTGTGGCAGAGCTCTGACCTTGCCCCCGTGGGTCCTGCACTTCTAGGCAGTATATGCTAGAATCAGTGGCTCACTGTGACCCTGCACGTAGCCCTTCTCTCTCTAGGGCCAGGGTTACAGTCTACTGAGCCTTTTTCATCATAGGCCAGCAAGGAAGTTGGTGAGAGAACTCCCACAGTCTCTGTTGTCCCTAGGGCCTTGTTTTAGAACAGTTTAGCCTCCTAAACTGACAGGGGCCTGACTTCCCTCCCAGGAGATGTTCCTGTAGTGGTAGGTTGGGGGGAACCCGGGCCCGCCCTCTACTCCAGGTTCCGGCCCAGAGACCCTAATGGTAGCAGCTGTTGGCAGACAACCTTTCACTGCCAGAGTTGCTACATTTCCCTGGGCCACTTCCCCACAGCTCTCCTGCTTCTCCCTGCTTCACCCTTACCTTAGGGCTCCCTTATCAATAACTTGAGGGTGTCTTCATTAACCAGCCCTTCAGCCACACTTCCTCTCCCCTGGCTCTCCTCTGCCTGACTGGAGTGAGCCCTTTTTGTAGTATCAGCGGGGCCTTAATTAGAATCAGGTGGTCACATTAGCTTAATGGCCTCACCTGACTCTTTGCAGGTTAATTGGAGTCAGGTGTTCTCATTAGCTTGGAGCAGCCCCTGCTCTGGTCAGTCAGGGAACAGAAAACTGTTAATCCAGTGGCCAGTATATCTGCCTTCTGCTATTCTGCTGTACCCAACTGGCCTGGGTCTACCACACCAGATACGGAAACTGGTGAAACTGACTAGATACAAAGAGCTAAATTTTCCAGAAGGTCTCAACTCCCATTTAGGCACCTAAATAAGTAGCCAGCCATTTCAAAAATGCTAGCAGCCAACTGCTCCCACTGAAATTAGTATATTGGGAACAATGGGAACTGCTGCCTGGGTGCTGAGCTCTTTTCAAAACCTGGCCTTTGTGCCTAATTATTCTCATTGATCTTCTTCTGTGGTCAGTCAACCAGCGAGCAAAGGCCATTTTTAAAAAAGATGAAGATATGCATATAGAACTACAAAAAATGCTAGGGGGAGGCTCAGGAAAGTATACTAGCTGACACTACTTTGAAGTGATTAAAACAAAATAAGCTAGATTTCAGGCTGATGGGGTCAATTTAAAGAAGTTTTAAAAGAAAAAAGAAAAAAACACGTTTAGGGACCTGGCCCTGCTTTAGAGGACCATCCACTAAACTCTGGTCCTTTCATATCTGACCCGCATTGTCCTTTCCCCTGTCAGTTGCTATGTCTGTTGACCTAGTCCAAGTTGCTCTCCACCGTACACCCAGTTCTTATATGTACCTATAATGCAGGCCTATGTTACTCCCTCTGAGAAAAGAAAAGCCTGTATATACTCTGCACTTAAACTTCAGCAAAGGAGTGTCCTAATCACCTACAGGTGGATTCTTATCACAATAGAATTAGACAAGAAGAATGTCACAAAAGAGTCAGAACATAATGATACTCCTGATGTTCTCACTTTTGATGTCTTAAAAGCTGCCTGTGCATTCTCTGCTGCTGAATATGTTGCAGACTCTTGGGCATTAAGATAAGTGAACATGCAAAAAAGGAAAATCAATCTCCATCCACAGATAATTGAACTACCGGCGCAGATGGTCACTAAACACCAGAGGCTTACAGGCTTCACTGTGGTGCCTGAGTATTGTGGAGGATTCCCTGTGGAAAAGAAATAGGGGATTTATAAACAGATATGCAATGTTGTTTCTTTCCATGGATCATTTTCGGTTCACTACCTTCCTTTTTAATATATGTACAACAACATGTTCTGCATTCACATCCTGGCCATTTGGGAAGAATTCTTTTTTTCCCTCCCCTTTTAGTCTCTGATCCTTTTTGGACTTGGGAATGGGAGCGTGTATTGAAAGAGTATCAAATGCACATCAAATGTCCATGTTGATGAATTGTAATGTTCTGTAAGTTACACAGGAGAGCGCCATTGTGTGAGGTTTTGCATGTCATTTACCTGAAAAATTGGCCTTCTTTGGGACATTAGTCCTTTGAAAATAGAGCTTTTAAACTCAAAGCTAACCCATTTCAGAGGTTGTGCACTACTTTTACTCTGACATTCAATACAAACCGTTTCTCAGTAGGAACAGTGAGTGCTAATATTCTCATGTACTTAAGGGCAAAGGAGAGAGTAACAAAAGAGTTTCATGAATAGAATTCCACTTGTATCAAACAAGTATTAATATTTGTAAAGCATAAACAAACACATTTTTTTTTTAAATATCAATTAAGAGCCTGATTCCACTCAGAGGAGTTGTCCTGCATAAATAAATCAGTGGTTCAGTTCTTGTGAGTAAAGGCTGGTTGAAAAGTCCCTGAATGTTTGAAATTAAAGATTTTCAGGCCCACCATATTTAAATATGGACTTTGGAATCTAACTTTTAGGGGTAATATTTTCAAAAGTACTCAGTATCGACAATGTCATGACTTCCGTGGGAGCAGAGTTAGGCCAACACTTAAGAAAATACCACCCTATTTTGAATATCTTGGCAAATGGGACAGATTCTCATTGACTTGAGTACAAGCAAGGTCTGGAATTCACTCCTGATTTTGTCCATCAGAGCCTGGATTTAATGACCTTTTGAGCTACATGTCTTGTTTTCCCAAGACTTGTTGGAAGAAGAAGGGATGGGAATTTGAATAGAGTTGAAAGGAAGACAGGAGGAGAAGTTAATTAAAGTGGGAGGTCCTCTTAGGGCAATTTTGGCCCTGTTGAATTGTTTTAAGTATAATTATAGTTCTGTGTCTGTGGAAACACACACTACAACCACTACTATGGTACTTGCATATATCTCCTAGCTTCTAGACACCTTCCTATTGCCTGCATCCATGGTCCCACAATTTTCCACACACAAGGTGACCCTGTATATGTAGATGGAGGAACAGTCCATATGGAACAGTTTGCAGGATCAAGGTCAGCATTTGCAGGCTTATGTTTGCATTGTGGTAAGGGGTCATTCATTCTTTTATAGCAGTTCATTTTAATTTTCTTCACCCTTTTTTTAATTTCGCCTCTTTCTTCTCCACCTTTTTGTAGTAGCCACAGATTGTATCCTGTGTATAATATGGATCACGAATATACTGTTTAGAACAATGTGCGATGGGATAAAGATGGACAAGATGGCCTAGTAGGTGTATTCTACTAATATATTCCTATGTCTTTCGTGGTCTCAGATAATACATCGATCAGCACTATAACAGTAGATTAGATTTGAAGATAGATCGATAGATTGATAGATCCAGACCCATGTATCTTCCCCACATGTATTTTCAAATTTGTGCCTCCTTTGTGCAAAATAAATTCTATTTAATTTTCAATTATTTTAACATTCCTTATCCAGGCTATTATAACTTGTCCAGGTTTCTATATTTAAAGTCCTATTTTATTTCAGCACATTGATTCTACTTGTGGTGTTATTCCTGGTTATAATTGTTCCTGTGAATGAGCTTATCAAAGATGTGTAAGGAATTTATATACATGACTCATTCATCTCAATGAGAGTTTGTGGATTTAAATCCCTTTGGGGAGCTTTGAATATCTCAGCCTACTTTTTTTTAGTCCTACAACTTTATCTGTTGGATTGAAAAAACCCGTAGGAGAGTTTTGTAGAAAAGCATTAGAATAAATATAACAAATTAATTTTAGCAACAATGCCAGTCCCAAGCCCAGATCAAAGAGGAGGGTTCTGTAGCTGGGTTTGCAACCCCACTCAGATAAACCCTTACTACAACAGAAACAGTTCAGTGAAGCCAGATCTTGAGGATAGTAGGTGCAGACTGGACTCAAAACCCAAGGATGACAGATCTCAGTAAAGCTGAAAGGAAGCTGAGAGCCAAAAACATTGCATCCTGATGAACAAATCTGTAACGAGAGTAGGTATATGGAATGTATACACTTTGTATAGTATAGGAAAGCTGGCACAGGTAACCCCCCCCAAGAAATGGAAAAAATATGAACATACATGATGTCAGTGAGACGAGATGGACAACGATGGCAAGGTGGGGTGTGATAGTGCTACACTCTTATACTCAGGAGGAGGAAGGCATGAAAGAGGTGTAGAAATTATGCTGAATAACATCACAGTGAAGTCCCTGCTGGCTTGGGAGACAGAATAATAACAGCCAAGCTAAACAAGACATGTCACGTGTACAATAATCCAAGTATGATACCAGTCAGCTCTGTGTTCTTGGGGAACCAGGGCGCAGTATCCAGCCTGTCTGACTCATGAAGGACACTGTCCATCCCCCCCCGCCCGCCCGCGCCTCTGCTTGAACCAAAACCGATCAGAAGAAAGACTTACAGAAAGCAATAAAAAGGCGGTGTGAGACACACCTAAAACCCTCCTGTCAAGGGTGATAGGATTAAGGCAACTCCCCTAGCCGCATCTGTATCAAAGATGGGACAGGGAGGCATCTCCATTAGCATACAGAATGGAGAACAGAGAACCACACTGAACTCTGGGACCAGAAAAGTAGGGAAGCACTGCATCATGGGGGATCTCTGCTCCAGATGTTAATGAACCTATGCCTGTACACACCCAGCTCAGCAGTTATCAGACCAATTCTAGTAATGAATCCTTGATTGATATCCAAAATACTGAAGCTGCCTAATTGCATTGTGCACTCCCTTGAAGGAACACCGCCCATAGCCAGGAATAATCAGTTCCTATTGTCTAGCCTAAAGAAAACCCTTGAGTCATCAGTTTACCCATAAACAAATCTAGTGTTCTCCCTTGAACCATTGTCGTTTCCCTACAAAAAAAACTCTACCTATGCTCAAGTAAGTGTTCTGATGTCTGGATCCAAACTCTGCATCAGTTCCACTGGGATTTCATCTTCTCCTGACTGATCGTGCTGGGGGCTCTGCCTGTCTCCAGCACTCAGGACCCTGAGCTACCACCATCACCTGGGAACCCTGACCAGTTCACGTTTCATGGAGTGGTGAGACGCCAGCTCTTTCTCTCTCTCTCTCTCTCTCTCTCTCTCTCTCTCTCCATTTTCTTTTCTAACTCAGGTATAACTTTTTAACCCTGACTTGTTTGATCAGGTCTAGTTTTTCTATATATGACTTTTGTAACTTTTAATAATGTAACTGTTATGTTGGCTTAGGCTCTCCTTGTGTGGTTATCACTATTATTCAATAAATAACTTTTATGGTTAAGCTGGTTGCTTTCCTCTCTCTCTTTCTCTGAACTTTACTATTTTGTGTTTTTGGCTTCCCCATTTACTCTGCAGCAACGCTCCTCTTACCTAAGCTAAAGATCCCTTTAGCACCCAAAAATACTGTGGGGTTGGCTCATCAAGGGGGCTTATTTATTATATGGCGATATACCTATCCCATAGAACTGGATGGGACCTTGAAAGGTCATTGAGTCTAGTCCCTTGCCTTCACAGCAGGACCAAGTACTGTCCCTGACAGATTTTTGCCCCAGACCCCTAAATGGCCCTCTCAAGGATTAAACTCACAACCTTGGGTTTAGTAGGCTATCCCTCCCCGCACTGAGCTATTTACACTACCAGAGCAATTGTAACCTGAAGGTGGGGGATAAGGACGTGCTGAACCTGTGACATATGAGGGTGGCAGCTTGGAAGTGCTGCTCAACCCAGCCTGCTCAGGCTTACTCTATTCCGGTGCTGTACCTGTGGCATATAAGGGCAGCATCTTGGAAATCCTGCTTGACCCAGCCCACTGAGTCCAGAGGCATATAAGGGGTCAGCCTTTGAGTGCTGATTGACCCGGTCCACTCAGATTTGCTCTGTTAATGTGTGTGGGTGGGTGGGTGTTCATCTGGTTCTGGGGCTGGAGGAACCCAGCTCTGGGGAACCTAGGTCCTGCAGGATAGCTCCATTCTTGCAGAATGGAGAAGTAAAGCTCCATATGAAAACACAAGTGACACAAGCAGTACATTGATAGAATTACAGAACCCCCTCCCCAGAAGAGTAACCCTAATACATGAACGTACCCCAAAGTAATGGGCAAATCTGGTAACAAGTATATGCACCAACAAATGCAGCAGGCACCAATGAAAAGGATATATTTTACAAGCAGGTGCAGCAAGTATTGGATGACGTGTCTAACCTTGACATTGGGTTGAAGACAGGCAACTTCAAAGCACAAATCAGTAACAACTCTACTAGCTGGGAAGGAGTTATGGGCACAGCACTGGAAAGCATCCAAACTGATAGTGGCAAACAGCTCTTGAATCTCTGTGGCACAAACACTCTAAAGACAGGAGACAGTCTCTTCCAGCAGAAGAGGACTCGCAAGCTCACATAGAGATCACCAGACAATGCAATTGCCAACCATACAGACCATGTGTGTATGTTTAAAAGATGGGCTTCTTTGAGGAATGTCAGAGTCAGCAAAGGAGCAGATGTTGTCTCTGACCATTATCTTTTAGTGGCCACGTTACAACCTAAACTCCAAAAGATCATGAAGACAGACAAAAACTGTTATAACTATAGAGAAGTTCAAGGACAAAGAAACACAGATCAGATGCAAGATTGCCTTTAGCAGCTGTTCCAGTGTTTTATAGGACCAGGCTGATGAAACTCTGGAAGACAAATAGTCAGAATGGAAGAAGACAGTAGCAAGACAGCAGAGGACGTATCGGACCACCAAAGAGGGCAGAAGAAAGATGCATGCAGTACACCTGGAACATGGGCAGCAAATTGATAAGTAGCAAACTGAGAAGGCAAAAAAAAAGAAGAGTGCAAGCCACAGGTGGAACTGTTAGAGGTGGATGCAAAATAGAGAGAAAAAGACAAAGAAGTAAAGAAGAGATGCAGGCAAGACAGAAGTGCTTGGGTTCAGGAGAAGGCTGCAGAAGCAGCAGCACAAAGGAGAGACTTTAAGCATCTCTAGAGAATAGAGAAAGGCTTGTCAGGAAGAATCAGACTGTCACAGGGGATGCCCATCAGGGACTCTCTTGGACAAGTGTTGAAAACACATAAAGAACAAGTCAGATGACGGAAAGACAATCTCCATTCCATATTAAACTGTCCACAGCAAACAATCATGCACAGATTCATGAAAAATACTAATGGTAAAGTTGGAAATAGAAGAAGGACCAATACAAATTATGATGAAATTGATTAAAATTATTAAATTAAAGCAACCATCAAAGGCCTCAAACAGGGGAAAGCTCCTGGGGTTGACAGAATTCAAGCAAATGTACTAAAGGCAGGAGGCAAAACTCTGATTGAGCAGTTAACAAAACTCAGTAATGAAATATGGATGAATGAACAAGTGCCACAAGACTGGAAAGCCATCATCATGGTGTTACCAAAATAAAGAGGGTGATCTCAGTGTACAAACTGGAGAGAGTAGCAGGGCCGCCCAGAGGATTCAGGGGGCCTGGGGCAAAGCAATTTCGGGGGCCCCTTCCATAAAAAAAGTTGCAATATGATAGAATACTATATTCTCGTGGGGGCCCCTGTAGGGCCTGGGGCCTGGGGCAAATTGCCCCACTTGCCCCCCCTCCCTCCCCCCGGGCGGCCCTGGAGAGTAGATTCACACCTCAGCTTTCCCCAAACTAATTGTTCCTGTGGAAAAGCCCTTATATTTCCTAACTACAGAAGCATCACAAGCTAATGAGCACTCTATGAAGAGAAACTAATTTGATATACAGTTGGCATTATATTAAACTATCCAGGTTACAGTAACATCTGAAGAAAGGGAGATGTTCTGTAAAAAACATTTTGATATCAGGAAAGCTAGGTGCAAGTTGTATTCCAGTGGACTGTGTTATAGATTGATACATCAAAACTCAAAAATTCATTTGCAAATTAAGTTTAATGTTCAAAGTAATGCACTTTGGAGTTAAAAAATTGAACTACTTTTACACTTACAGGGTTCTAATTTAATTGTAGTAACCCAGGAAAGGGACCTGGGTGTCATTGCAGAGAGTTCAGTGGAGACCTCTGCTCTATATGCAGCTATCAAAAAAGGGTATGATGAATAAGGAATAGGATAGAGAGTAATACTGATAATATAATTCCTTTATATAAATAAATGGTGCAATCTCACCTGGAATACTTTGTGCATGCTGGTTACCCCGTTTCAAAAAGGATATTGCTGAACTGGAGAGGGGTTGGAAATCTGTCATTTGAAGAGAGATTGAAAAGATTTGGATTGTTTATTTTAGAAGAAAACAAATAAGAGGACATGATACCAACATACACAGAAAATAATTGTCTAGAGAACATAGATTTTTGTCACCTAATAAAAGAACAAGGAGCCTTTCAATGAAATTTAAAAATGAGAAGTTCAAAACCAATACGAGGAAATATTTTTTCATGCAGCATGTGATTAAACTATGGAACTCTTTGCCACAGGAAGCTTTTGAGGGCAAGAATTTATCAAGATTCAAAAAGGGATTAAACATTTCCATTGATATCAAGATTACCCGGCGTTATCTTAATTAATGCCAATAAACATTCTGCTTCAGGGCTCAAGCCAATCTCTAACCATTAGAGATCAGGATGAGACCTTGTGGGGTGGAGACAGATCATTACATATCTACCTGCTGCAGTGTTCTTGTGCCTTCCTCTAAAGCATCTGGTGTTGGCCACTGTTGGAGACAGAATACTGGACTAGATGGATCCACTGTGGCAATTCCTATGTATAAATATAGAATATTAATTTAAAAGAAAATTGATTTGGTGTATTGAGATGTAAGCATTACAGATGGTTTACTACAATGCCAATTGTATTTCAAAATCATTTCTCCTTTTATAGTGGTTCTCAAACTGTGCTACAATATATAGGATATACAGAGTTGTACAAGAAGGCAAAACTAGGTGGGTACCACCTAGGACACAGGCATGGAAGGCAAGAGGTTAACTGAGAACATAACGTTTTAGACACCATCCAATTAAATAGTCACAGTGACTCCATCAGAACTACGTCCCTTTGTGCATAAACCTCACACAATTGTTCATAAAGTTATGAGAGTGTTCAGTGTTAAAAATACCAGGCCCTCTTCGCTCCCTGTAGTAATCTGGATCTCAG
Organism: Terrapene triunguis; assembly: GCF_002925995.2. Taxonomy (NCBI): domain Eukaryota; kingdom Metazoa; phylum Chordata; order Testudines; family Emydidae; genus Terrapene; species Terrapene triunguis. The sequence continues at coordinate 61,816,252 of NW_020664393.1, read as the reverse complement.
GTCTGTTATTTGCGATACAGCAATTCAGAACATACATTGACTGGTGGGCATCTTTGGAATTCAGTTCTGAGTTGTACCTGGGAAATAGCCAAGCGCTCATCAGTCCCCAGAATTGGAGGAGGGTTAAAGTGACATAAAGCAACCTTTTAACTCCACTACTTACAGAGCAGTGCTGAGCACTCTTAAGGAGCAGCCCAAGATCTGGGCACAGTGAATTGTCACATCATATGATAAGCAATAACAGAGTAAATAACATCTGCCTTACCAGTAGAGTCTGCTGATGGATCATGGGTAAGAATCCTGGTTTTAGTTGCTAGAGATGATGGTATTTACCCCAGTGTGTTTTCTTTAGGTTGAATTATTTTATAAGCAACATTAACATGGTCTGTTAGGAAAACTATGGAATTGTTTTCTATTGTAGGCTACTGGCTTCTCTGTGTTAAAACAAATGTTATATTAGGACTTACACACTGTCTTTACAATGGTTAACAAGGCAATAATGACAGTGTGCAGCAATCTAAACTGGAGATGGCCATTTCTATCCTTGAGACAAACCCCAATGCATTAAAGATTTTTTTTCCCAATTTTTATTTCAAAATCTCCCTTCTTTTAGCACATTAATATTGGCAGCCCTGCTTTTTGCTAAGTCAGGCAGGCTGCCCTGGCTTTCTATTCCTCTCTGAAATCAATAAAATAGTAATGAAGCAACAGAGAACACAGTTGGACTCCTACACCATACGCTCAAGCCCCATGCTGGGTTAATGCACTAGAAAATTTTGCCTTAAACATTTTAGTTTAATGAATTTCCTCTTTCTTTTCCTTTTTTTCCTACAAACTCCCACATTTCAATTTGCTGCCCTCTTCCTTGACTGCCTGATTCCTTTCATCTGACAAAGAGATGAACTTTAACAGCTGTTGCAAAATACAAGTCGTGCAAAAGCTTGTCAAGTCAAGAGGAGCGATGGCTAGTTTTTTTGGCATGTGAGCACTGAGCAACCAGATCAAGAGATGAGGTCACTTGTATACATCTCAACTTAGAACTAACTGCTTGTCAGCTTGCAGAAGTGTGTGGTACAAATAGCATGATTCCCATGATATTGTCAGGGATTAATCTTAAAGGAAGGGTTCAGTGATTTTTTTTTCACAGCGTGGGAGATGGCTTAGGCAAGTAAATAAAACTGTTTGCAGAGTGAAAGCATTTTAGTACCTTTCCAGGTATCCAAATTGCACTTTGTGTCAGAGAATCTGAAGAACTAAAAACAGGTTATAGTTCAGGCTTTGTGTTACAATGACTTTGGGTCATGCACAAAACCTAGCATAGCAGGGAAAATATGAAGGCCATTTCATAAACCTGCATTTGCTGAGAATGTATTGTTAATAAACAACAGGAGTGGTAGCTGCTGATGTAGTTAAGGATTAATACGATTTCCATGTTAACTCCCTGATTTGAATTGCTCTCGACTTTGTGAAAATGTCACCTCTTGAGATGCAATTTTCTATGGTTGGGCTTTGCCCCATACGGAATCTTAAAAAGTAAAAAAAAAACAAAATCCACCAGTTCAGCCATTTATGATTTCAAGAAGAGTGAAAAGAACACATTAAAAAAAATCTTTTTCTGAGTTCCACAGGTACATGGGAAAAGTGGAGAATCCTCTCTCCTCCTCCCCCCCGTGACTTTCACAATGAGAGTAGGAAATACTTTCTGCCTAGTGACCTACTGGATGGTTTGTCAAGATTTGGCTTAGGCAGTAGTGAAAATATTAGTTTCCATTAGTACAGAAGAAGAAAAGCAGAAAACATGTGCATGTAGTGCCTCTGGTGGTACACATCTTTGCTGTTTCTCATCATCTTGCATTCTCCCAAACATCACCCACCAGCACTGCTTTATATGACCAGCAAATCTCAGCCACTCTGCTTTGACATCCTTCTATATTCAATCTGAAGTATTCCAGTCCAGCCCTGGAAACACAGAAATGTCAGCTCAACTTGTACAGTATCTCAGTACCAGTTTATCTTGGCTGATACCAGCATTTGTGTAGCTTGAAACATATCAAAGCTGCTTGTTGATCAACATAAGGAAAAGATGGATTTGAATTCTACTCTTCAGAAGTGAGCAGGTGATGCACTCATTCACAATGCCTCTCTGACCCTTCAGTGGAAAAACCTTCCCATAGGTCCATTGTTAATATCACAGGGAGACTATTTTCATTAGATTAATTGTTCTTACATAATTCTCTACCATAGTAGTCACAAATATACTATGTCCTTACAGGAGCCCTAGATGCCTTCCTACCATCTATTTTTTGTCCATTTTTCATCATATAAGCTGTTGCAATGCAACTCTTTGAATTGTTAGTAGGGTTGCGCGAACTCCCTTTGCCTATTTTTGAACTCACCCAAATATTGTAGGCTCAGACATGACTGGGTTTGCAAGCGGCAGAGAGGAGAAAAGGAGCAGAGATTACAAAAAAGAACAGTTCTAATTAAAATATAAACAGAGAGGATAAAAATTATTACTATTATTTATACTGAGGTAACATCTAGGGACCCTGATCATAGATGAGGACTTGCACTGTGCAAGGCGCTGTACAAACATATAACAAAAAGTCTCTGCCCCCAAAGAACTTACAATACAAATATAAAACACAACAAGAGACAACACATGGATATAACAAACAGATATGGGGAGCACAAGGAAATAATGAAATAAGATCAGAATTTGACTCAAGGTAAGGGTAAATCTGTCAGGGTGACTCATCATCACTTTCCAGATCTGGATCAGGATGGGGCTCAAGCAGGGACTTAAGAAAGAGACACATGCTGCATGACGTTGGAGACGGTCTCTTTATGCCGTCCCCCACACCTGCATACGGCTTGAAAAACACAATATATAAATCAAACCAATGCAAATGTACCAGTTAGCTCAATTCAGAAATAAAGATTCTCCAATGTGGGAGAGGAAAAATATTCAGTTCTTACTATCCTTGACGGCATTTAACTCTAGGTAATTTTACTTAATACATGTCTCCAGAAATGTATACCATTACAGTCCAGAGATAGATTTTATGAGGTGGTAAGGCACCTGCACTTAACACAAATATATGGGGAGGTCGTCAATGAGATTATAGACCTTGCCTCTGAATTCTAAGCTTGTGCCACCCAGCTAGCAACAAATGAGATTCATTGTTTAATAAGAGATTTTTATATGCATCCCTGTTCCATTATTATCGCGAGGCTACCATAGCAGTGCAATTCTGGACTTGGTATTACTGACATATTATAGACAGAGGACAATTGTTAGCCACAATCAATGGAAAGCTTTTTCATTAAACAACAGCTTATTGAAGGGACATTGATAGTTCTCTGTTTAACACGGTAATCCATATCTTTAAAACAAACATTTTGCTTTTCATCTCTACTAAATAGACAGCGGATGGAGGGCTGAATATTTCAGTCCTTACTCAGGATGAGCTCACGTTAAACTGTGGGTAGTTTTGCTAGAGTAAGGAGTAGAGGATCAGGCTGAAATAGGCACTGATCTTGCAAAGGCTTGCACAGGTAGTGAGCGCTAAGTAATAAGAAGTCCCACTGTTCTTAACTTGGGGTACTTAACACAATGGGATTTCTCGTGTGCTTAAAGTTAAACACATCTTAACTCTTTTTCAGGATCAGGGCATAATGCACATAGAGCTGGATATTCAAATGGGCCTGAACAAATATCTGTGTACTTTTGCTTGCATACAGATTCAAATATGTGTAAGTATGGAGCTATTAATCAGGGTTTCATTAAGCATTCAAGTTTGTGCACGTGCAAATAAAATGATTAATAAATGCCTATGCACTTTTGTACTCACTTCTGAAATTTGGCCTATAACTTACTACAGTTTGTTGTGAACCATAGTATTATATATACGTCTTTCCAGTCCAGCTTTAAACACGTGCTGTCTACATTAGCATTCTTGATATCAATATCTTCCTTCTTATCTTATTAGAATAAACTTGATATTTGGGATTTTTTACAGCATCATTTACTTCCTTAGACTCCAGATAAAGTAAAACGAATTTTGTAGCTAAAGTTGTTTTTGTTGCAGTCTGACATGATTAGCTTTTAACTGTACTGACATTTACCGGATGGTCATAAAAAGAAAGCAACGTGAAAATGACAAAAAGGCCCATGTTCCGCAGAAGTTCACATTCAGTGCATCCAATCTGCAGTCCCCAGAGACAACAAGAGAAAAGAGCAGGTCTGTAATGCAGCTGCCAGTTTAGTGATCAAACCCATCAGATATCTGCCTGGCCAGATCTGGTGACCAGATAAAAATGGTATTCCTGCTAACCATCTGCCTGGAGGTCAATAGGGACAAAAATTAAAAATAATTACCTCTAATGAATGAATATACAATGACAGTCCTGTGTGAGGTATGGTATCATCATCACCCACACATATATCAGTAAAGAGCAGTTGTTCTTTCAGAAGGGCGCTGTCGGCTACTTTTAAAAAATTATTTTGATCTCTATTTCCCTTTGTGTGTTTGTATTATCATCACAGTAGCTTGAAAATATAGTTAATAACATTTTTCTCACAACTATATATTTCCTTAATCACAATAGTAGTTAATAATAATAAACACTTTGCCATTCAGTAGTGTCTTTCATTTAAAGATCTCAATCCCCTTTGTATGCATTAATTATAGACATTATCATTAAACACTTTGCTTATTGACCTTCTGAACACAGTCTGTTTAGATACTTATATGGTCTCTTAGAACTATAAGAACTTTACTCATGAACTTTACTGCATTTCATCCACATAGCAGCTCTGAGACAGAGAAGTATTATTTTTACCATTTTACAGATAATGAATTTAGGCACAGAAAGATCATAGAATCATAGAAGATTAGGGTTGGAAGAGACCTCAGGAGGTCATCTAGTCCAAATCCCTGCTCAAAGCAGGACTAATCCCAACTAAAGATTAAAGATTAAGATTAAAGGTTTGTCCACACAGACAAGTTGCACCTAAACCAATGTAGTTAAATTGGTGCAAACCCATTGTGTGAGAATCTTATTTCAGATTAAATGTGCCCTATATTCCTTTCAATTGTTTGAAACACACACACACACACACAGCCCTCAATTTAAATTAAATTGAAAACAGATCTGGTAAAATCTGTGTTCAAACTGTGTGTAGAGCAATGGTAAGTAACTTCCCCATGGCTACACAGGAAGTCTGTAGCAGAGTGAGGAACAGACCTTAGATTCCTGCATCCCAGTCCCTTCTCAGCTACAGTGCCAGATTCACCTTGGTCAATCATTGACTTGTGTATAGACAACTGCAGGGGATAATTTCCTTTTAATGGATCAGGATAGCATCAGAGTCCAGCTGTTTATGTTCTTTACTGAGGGCAGTTTAATTTAATGTGTTTATTTTCTAAAGTGTGTCAATTACTCAGTGCCCACGGCTTTGTTAACCACCATCAAATACCCAGAGTAATAAAAGCCACTAAGTTTCCAATCCTCGGACCCAGTATCAATCCTAATATTGACTCTGGGCTGGGTGCTTTCACAAGGAGTCCAGAGGGAAAGGCAATTGTGAATGAAATAGCCCACCATGGTCACAATGGTATGAGAACTTTTTGTTTCCTGAAAATTAATCAAAAGTCACTCAGCCTTCATTGTTCTCAGCACTGAATATGGGCTGATGGTAGGCCTGTGTTTTAACTCCTTCCCAACTCACTTTTGTCCAGGGGCTCTGGAACACAAAGGAATTCCTCAGACACATTCAACTATCACCAGTGTTTACTGGAGATGGGTTATCTATGAGACAGCCACTCAATAAGGCCTGGTCTACACTATGAGTTTAGGTCGACTTTAGCAGTGTTAAATCGAATTAAGCCTGGACACGTCCACACGACGAAGCCCTTTTTTTCGACTTAAAGGGCCCTTTAAACCGGTTTCTTTACTCCACCTCCGACGAGGGGATTAGCGCTAAAATCGGCCTTTCCGGGTCGGATTTGGGGTAGTGTGGACGGAATTCGACGTTATTGGCCTCCGGGAGCTATCCCACAGTGCTTCATTGTGACCGCTCTGGACAGCACTCTCAACTCAGATGCACTGATCAGGTAGACAGGAAAAGCCCCGTGAACTTTTGAATTTCATTTCCTGTTTGCCCAGCATGGAGAGCACAGGTGACCACGCAGAGCTCATCAGCATAGGTAACCATGATGGAGTCCCAGGATCGCAAAAGAGCTCCAGCATGGACAGAACGGGAGGTACGGGATCTGCTCGCCATATGGGGAGACGAATCAGTGCTAGCTGAACACCGTAGCAGTAAACGAAATGGCAAAATATTAGAAAAAGTCTCAAAGGCCATGAAGGACAGAGGCCATAACAGGGACGCACAGCAGTTCCGCATGAAAATTAAGGAGCTAAGACAAGCCTACCACAAAGCCAGAGAGGCAAACGGAAGGTCTGGGGCAGAGCCGCAAACATACTTCTTCTACGCGGAGCTGCATGCCATTCTAGGGGGTGCAGCCACCACTACCCCAACTGTGTGCTTTGACTCCGTCAATGGAGAAACACATAACAGGGAAGCGGGTTTGGGGTACGCGGAAGATGATGATGATGAAGACAATGAAGATAGCTCACAGCAAGGAAGCGGAGAAACCGGTTTCCCCAACAGCCAGGATATGTTTATCACCCTGGACCTGGAACCAGTAACCCCCGAACTCACCCAAGGCGTGCTCCCAGACCCTGAGGGCACACAAGGGTCCTCTGGTGAGGGTACCTTTGTAAATATTACACATGTATTAAAAGCAAGCATGTTTCATGATTAATGATTAATTTGCCCTGGCAATCGCGGCCAGTTCAGCTACTGGAAAAGTCTGTTAACGTGTATGGGGATGGAACGGAAATCCTCCAGGGACATCTCCAGAAAGCTCTCCTTCATGTACTCCCAAAGCCTTTGCAAAAGGTTTCTGGGGAGGGCTGCCTTATCCCGTCTGCCATGGTAGGACACTTTACCACGCCAGGCCAGTAGCACATAGTCTGGAATCATTGCATAACAAAGCATGGCAGCGTATGGTCCTGGTGTTTGCTGGCATGCAGACAACATCCATTCCTTATCTCTCTTTGTTATCCTCAGGAGAGTGATATCATTCACGGTCACCTGGTTGAAATGGGGTGATTTTAATAAGGGGACATTCAGAGGTGCCCGTTCCTGCTCGGCTGAACAGAAATGTTCCCCGCTGTTAGCCACGCGGTGGAGGAGGAGGGGTTGAAGTGATCATCCCAGAGAACTGGGTGTGTGTGTGGGGGGGTAGTTGGGTTTGTGCTGCATGTTAACCCGGAAACCCCAGCCCCTCCTTTTACATTGCAAACCCATTTTAAATGGCCAACCCAATGGGTCCTTGGTATGGGAAATGAGGGCGCTGCTGTTTGAAACCATTCCCACATGTTATGAAGGTTAAAAAAGCCAAAAGACTATGGCTTACCATGGCTGCCTGCAAGCCGAATTCTGTTGCCTGGCACTGCGTGAGTGATCTCTCACACCAAACCGGCAGGCCCTCAATTGAAGAGGAAAAATGTGACCTTGTAACGAAAGCACATGTGCTGTGTAATGTGAACAGCAAAATTTAATGTGAAAGAGTGTACCCATTGTTCTCTAAAATGTTTCTTTTTTAACCACCTCTCCCTTCTCCTCCACCAGCTGCAAATGTTTCTCCTTCGCAGAGGCTAGCGAAGATTAGAAGGAGAAAACGGCGGACTCGGGATGATATGTTCACAGAGCTCCAGATGTCCTCCCATGCTGAAAGAGCACAGCAGAATGCGTGGAGGCAGTCAATGTCAGAGTGCAAAAAAGCACAATATGAACGAGAGGAGAGGTGGCGGGATGAATCGCGGGCTGAACAGAGCAAGTGGCGGGCTGAAGATGATAGGTGGCGCCAGCTTGCAGACAGAAGGCAAGAGTCAATGCTCTGGCTGCTGGAGCATCAAACTGATATGCTCCAGCATATGGTTGAGCTGCAGGAAAGGCAGCAGGAGCAGAGACCGCCACTACAGCCCCTGTGTAACCAACAGCCCTCCTCCCCAAGTCCCATTGCCTCCTCACCCAGATGCCCAAGAACACAGTGGGGGGGCCTCCGGCCACCCGGTCACTCCACCCCAGATGATTGCCCGAGCATCGGAAGGCTGGCCTTCAATAAGTGTTAAAGTTTTAAAGTTTTAAACTGCAGTGTGTCCTTTTCCTTCCCTCCTCCCCCACCCATCCCGGGCTACCTTGGCAATTATCCCCCTAGTTGTGTGATGAATTAATAAAGAATGCATGAATGAGAAGTAACAATGACTTGCCTCTGCAAGCAGTGCTCGAAGGGGGGAGGGGAGGGTGGGGTGGTTGGTTTACAGGGAAGTAGAGTGAACCGGGGGTGGGGGGGTGGAGGGTTCATCAAGGAGAAACAAACAGAAGTTTCACACCATAGCCTGGCTAGTCACAAAACTGGTTTTCAAAGCTTCTCTGATGCGTATCATGCCCTGCTGTACTCTTCTTACCGCTCTGGTATCTGGCTGCGCGTAATCAGCGGCCAGGCGATTTGCCTCAACCTCCCACCCCGCCATAAATGTCTCCCCCTTACTCTCACAGATATTGTGGAGCGCACAGCAAGCAGCAATAACAATGGGGATATTGGTTTCGCTGAGGTCTATCCGAGTCAGTAAGCTGCGCCAGCGCGCTTTTAAACGTCCAAATGCACATTCCACCACCATTCGGCACTTGCTCAGCCTATAGTTGAACAGGTCTTGACTACTGTCCAGGCTGCCTGTGTACGGCTTTATGAGCCATGGCATTAAGGGGTAGGCTGGGTCCCCAAGGATAATGATAGGCATTTCAACATCCCCAACGGTTATTTTCTGGTCCGGGAAGAAAGTCCCTTCCTCCAGCTTTCGAAACAGACCAGAGTGCCTGAAGACGCAAGCATCATGTACCTTTCCCGGCCATTCCACGTTGATGTTGGTGAAACATCCCTTGTGATCCACCAGGGCTTGCAGCAGCATTGAAAAGTAACCCTTGCGGTTTATGTACTCGGTGGCTTGGTGCTCCGGTGCCAAGATAGGGATATGGGTTCCGTCTATCGCCCCACCACAGTTTGGGAATCCCATTGCAGCAAAGCCATCCACTACGACCTTCATGTTTCCCAGAGTCACTACCCTTGATATCAGCAGTTCTTTGATTGCCCTGGCAACTTGGATCACAGCAGCCCCCACAGTAGATTTGCCCACTCCAAATTGGTTCCCGACTGACCGGTAGCTGTCTGGCGTTGCAAGCTTCCACAGGGCTATTGCCACTCGCTTCTCAACTGTGAAGGCTGCTCTCATCCTGGTATTCTGGCGCTTCAGGGCAGGGGAAAGCAAGTCACAAAGTTCCATGAAAGTGCCCTTACGCATGCGAAAGTTTCGCAGGCACGGGGAATCGTCCCACACCTGCAACACGATGCGGTCCCACCAGTCTGTGCTTGTTTCCTGGGCCCAGAATAGGCGTTCCACGCCATGAACCTGCACCAGTAATACCATGATTTGCACATTGCTGGGGCCCGTACTGTGTGAGAGGTCTATGTCCATGTCAATTTCCTCATCACTCTCGTCGCTGCGCTGCAATCGCCTCCTCGGCTGGTCCTGGTTTTGCTTTGGCATGTCCTGGCTCTGCATATACTCCAGGACAATGCGCGTGGTGTTCATAGTGCTCATAATTGCCGCGGTGATCTGAGCGGGCTCCATGATCCCAGTGCTATGGCGTCTGGTCTGAAAAAAGGCGCAAAACTGACCTAGGGAGGGAGGGGCGACTGACGGCATGGTGTACAGGTACAGGGAATTAAAATCAACAAAAGTGGCTGTGCATCAGGGAGAAACACAAACAACTGTCACACAGAATGGCCCCCCCAAAGATTGAACTCAAAACCCTGGGTTTAGCAGGCCATTGATTTCACGGAGGGAGGGGGAAGCAAATGAATACAGAACAAATTTGGTCCATCTATTTTTTACATCTTAAGCTGGCAGCAGACGGTGCAGCATGACTGATAGCCATCGGCATCTTCTGGGTGCTTGGCAGAAAATGATGTACTACGATTGATAGCCATCATCGTCAAGAATCAGATGCCCAGAGTGGAAAGTTTGGTGCAGTATTCCTTATAGGAATCTGCTGAAGAACTTTCCCGGGTGCCTCTGATTGAACTCACTAAGGAGTACGATGATGACGGATACCAATTGTAATACACCATCCACTGCCAAAAGGCAAGGAGCTGCTGCTGTGTAGCAATGCAGCCCCACGTCTGCCAGCACCCAGATAGCCGATGACGGCTACCAGTCATACTGCACCGTCTACTGCCAAAAGACAATTAACTGCCGCTGTGTAGCAATGCAGTACCACGTCTGCCGGCACCCAGATGACATATGGTGACGGTGAGCTGAGCTGAGCTGAGTGGGCTCCATGCTTGCCGTGGTATGTCGTCTGCACAGGTAACCCAGGTAAAAAGGTGCGAATCGATTGTCTGCCGTTGCTCTGATGGAGGGGGAGGGGCCTGACAACATGTACCCAGAACCCCCCGCGACACTGTTTTGCATGATCAGGCACTGGGATCTCAACCCAGAATTCCAATGGGCGGCGGAGACTGCGGGAACTGTGGGATAGCTACCCGCAGTGCAACGCTCCAGAAGTCGATGCTAGCCTCGGTACTGTGGACGCGGTCCGCCGACTTAATGCACTTAGAGCATTTTATGTGGAGACACACACAATCGACTGTATAAAACTGATTTCTATAAAACCGGCTTCTATAAATTCGACCTAATTTCGTAGTGTAGACATAGATACTTAGATAGCTATTTTTTACTTTACATTAGACAAAGCAAATTAAGGCCAAATCCTTCAGTTGGATCCAAGTGAGGATTACCTTGCACCTGCACATGGCCCCATTGACTTTGCTTGGTCAACAAGTGGACACAAGAATCTGCCTTCCTGGATCCAAATGCAGTATCTGGGCCTAAAAGGTAAGCTACAAGATAAGAGAAGGCTCTCAGAGCTATATGATGTTCCCAGACAAACACGTTGTGGAGACAGAGTAAAGAGTGTACATAAATATTCATTTATTTGAAAGCTTGTGATTATAAAAAAAAATTGAAAGTGATGAAATTCAGAACTACATGTAGTAATAATGTGCATACTAGGCATTAAGTTAGCATTATTATCCACATTTTCCTGATATGGAAAGGGAGGTGCAGAGACATGCTCAATGCTATACGGGAAGTCAGTGGCAAGGTTGGGAAACCTAGAACCTAGATCTTCAAACTCTGAATATACGTGACAGGAAAAAATCTGTATCACAGTGCTCTCCATCACACCCAAGCAAGTGATGGATGAGCCTCAGAATGTTTGCTAGATCAGTTTGTTAATGATCCAGCAGAGTGGATCCTTATTTGAATGTCCAGAAAAGGAATAATACTTCTTTATTTATTTGTTCAGGCAAATATCACCTAGCTCTTGTCATCTATAGATCTCAAAGTGCTTTACAGCAGAGGTCAGTATCATTATCCCCATTTTACAGATGGGGAAAGTGGGACACAGAGCGGGGAGGTGATTTGTTCACGGTCACTCAGCAGGGCACTGGCAGAGCTAGGAATAGAATCCAGGTCTCCCAATCCCAACGATTGTCTACAGCTTCAGTCTTGAAATCTAGTCACAACAGGCTTTTGGGTGAGATTTCCAGTACTTCTTGCTTCTGACTGTGCTGGAAATGCTGCGTGTTCTTTGTATTTTCTGGACAGAACCAGGAACTGCAGTGACAAAAACAACAGTAAGCCATTTAGCCAAACTTTCTGAGTGTCAGAAAGGGTTCAATTTGAGTTGTAGGAGCTGGTTTTGGTCGTTTCTTATTGTATCCCATCTAGCTGACCCATCCCTAGCAAAGACAGATAATGATAATAGATATTGTGGGGACACATGTTTTTACCTTCAGAATGGGTTTAAAGCTTCCTGGGGTGTTGGTCCTCTGTGTTTATACCCCCACACAGCTGTTGACTAACGAGGCTAAGATCCTTTGGTAGACTGCCCATTTTTCAGAAAATGAAAACCATGTGCTTCAGGCTCCGATAGACTCATTGTCTACAATGTAGATTGTCCCATTGGGTCTCAGGCTAGTTAGGGTTTGCCTGGAAAAACAGTGCCTGTGGCCATCATTTCCCTGACACATGGTGTTCAGCATTCCCCTTAGTCTTCATGAACATTTCATTCACTCTGTGCAATTCAACCCATCTTGTTGGCAGCCAGTTGTGGTATCAGAGTCTTTCTTTGATGTTTCAAGTATTCCTTCCTTGTTTAGGCACAACAGTACCTAAAAGGTATGATCACTTGTAAGGAGGCATTTGTTTCCAAACTCCCAATGTTTCATTGCTGGCTCAGAAGAGAAGCCAAAGACATTTTATATGCAGTGTTATGCAGACTGCCTGTCTAAACCCTCTGTTGCTCAATACCAATGCCCAAGGAAAAGGTTTGGCCAGCTCATGCATGGGCACTGTGCCATCCTGGCAGATGGATATGAGTGTAGACAATCAAGTAAGTATGTTTGCATCAAATAAAGGTGCTGGGGGCATTTTCCCCAGCTGAGACTTTCAAAACAGCTGTCTTCCTTGAGCATGTGTGTCTCTGATTAAAGGGGTTGTGATATTAGTAATCCATCTCTGAACTACATAAACTGTCAATAAACAAAAGAGTAGCTTCTGCAACCAGTTAAGGTATATTATGTTTTGGGTTAGTTTGAGTCAGAAGTAAAGTTGTGTGGCCTTGAGAAAAGCATTAAGATTCCCAATTTGATCTCTTGGAAAGAGACTACAATGGAAAGGGGCAAACTCACCATCCATGGTCCATTTGAGTTGCAAATAAATAGGGTGCACCAATGCGTCCCTTGCTTTTGCATGCCCAAGAGCTGTAAAATGAGAAGCCATATCTAATGGGAGTTACAGTCCCTGACGTCTATGCCCAGCTGTGCCACGGACTCACTTTGCAACGTTATACAAGTTACTCAACCACTGTGCCTCAGTTTCTCCATATGTGAAATAAAGATAAAAAGCGTTACCCTTACTTTTTAAAGAAGAGGGAAAGATGAGATTTAATTCACAAATCTTTGTAAACATTCTTTGAGATTTTGGATGAATTGCAGTCTTATTCCTTTCCTATTGAAGCGAATCACTCACAAAGTGTGGCATTTGGAAATCTTCACACATAACCATGTGACATTTACATTCCTGGGAAAAGACTATCCAGCAGCAGGAGGGAATGAAATGTGCGGCATTGACTCAACTACCAGGACAATCAAAGTGGTTATGCTGTTTTGTGGTGCAATAGTGTATCATAGTAAACTTTAGGTTGAAGTCTTTTACTGTGTAGAGTGCAGTGATTTATAGCAGTTATTTGCTCATGTAACCACAATCACAATGGCTTTGCACTAAATTACTTGCTTGCCATTTGCAACCTATTTAACAGCTGGCCAAATTTACTTCTGCTCTAAGTCAGTCTAACAGTACTTAAATCAATGATGATGCAGATGCTTACACCAGGGCTTAACTTGGCCCAGTCTGTCTCAGACTAATGTCATAAGGATATATGACAAGCAATGGGCACAACACGAAGTCTATGTGATTCCTAATTCCCACTTTTTAAAGAGACCAGAGGAGGACACCAGACGTTGACTCTGATGGTTCAAATCCTCACAAGGACACTTAATTTACAAAAAGTTTGTGTACCAAGGAAAGAAAGATGAAATATGCTGAAGACCAAGGCATAAAAAACAGACAAAAATCTTAGGGTATGTCTACACTACGAGGGTAGTTCGATTTTACTTAAATCGAATATGTGGAATCGATATTGCAAAGTCGAACGTGTGTGTCCACACTAAGGACAGTAATTCGACTTTGTGAGTCCACACTAACGGGGCGAGCGTCGATATTGGAAGTGGTGCACTGTGGGCAGCTATCCCACAGTTCCCGCAGTCCCCGCTGCCCATCGGAATTCTGGGTCGAGCCGCCAATGCCTTCTGGGTAAAAAAAAATTGTCGTCATCCGTCCGTCACTAACGCCCTCCCTCCCTCCATGAAAGCGCCGGCGGGAAATCAGTTCGCGCACTTTTCTGGTCAGTGAGAGCGCGGACGCCACAGCACTGCGATCATGGATCACGCTGCGACCATCGCTGCACTTCTGGCCGTTCTCAACACCTCGCAGCTTATCATACACCTTACCCTGAGGCAGATGCAGAGTAATCAGGCGAGGAGGCTACGACACCGCCGTGATGGCCTGAAGTCAGAGAGTAGCACAGAGCTGTCAGAAACCACGAGCCCCAGCGCCCAGGACATCATGGTGGCAATGGGTCATGTGGATATCGTGGAACGGCGATTCTGGGCCCGGGAAACAAGCACGGACTGGTGGGACCGTATAGTGCTTCAGGTCTGGGATGAATCCCAGTGGCTGCGAAACTTTCGCATGCGGAAGGGGACTTTCCTCGAACTTTGTGAGTTGCTGTCCCCTGCCCTAAAGCGCCAGAATACCAGGATGAGAGCAGCCCTCACAGTTGAGAAGCGAGTGGCCATAGCCCTCTGGAAGCTTGCAACGCCGGACAGCTACCGGTCGGTTGCGAACCACTTTGGTGTGGGCAAATCTACCGTGGGGGTTGTTGTCATGCAAGTAGCCAACGCAATCGTGAAGGTACTGCTCCCAAAGGTAGTGACCCTGGGAAACGCGCAGGTCATCATAGATGGCTTTGCCGCGATGGGATTCCCAAACTGCGGTGGGGCTATCGATGGGACTCACATCCCTATCCTGGGACCGGACCACCAGGCCAGCCAGTACATCAATAGAAAGGGCTACTTTTCAATGGTGCTGCAAGCACTGGTGGACCATCGGGGACGGTTTACAAACATCTACGTCGGATGGCCGGGCAAGGTTCATGACGCTCGCGTGTTCAGGAACTCTGGTCTGTTTAGACGGCTGCAGGAAGGTATTTACTTCCCAGACCACAAAATAACTCTTGGGGATGTGGAGATGCCTACAGTCATCCTCGGGGACCCAGCCTACCCGCTAATGCCCTGGCTCATGAAGCCCTATACTGGCGCCCTGGACACAGAAAAAGAACTGTTCAACTACCGGCTGAGCAAGTGCAGAATGGTGGTGGAGTGTGCTTTTGCCCGTCTCAAAGGGAGATGGAGAAGCTTACTCACTCGCTGTGATCTCAGTGAAACCAATATCCCCATCGTTATTGCAGCTTGCTGTGTGCTCCACAATCTGTGTGAGAGCAAGGGGGAGACCTTTATGGCGGGGTGGGAGCTAGAGGCAAATAGCCTGGCTGCTGATTACGTCCAGCCAGACAGCCGGGCCATTAGAAGA
Organism: Terrapene triunguis; assembly: GCF_002925995.2. Taxonomy (NCBI): domain Eukaryota; kingdom Metazoa; phylum Chordata; order Testudines; family Emydidae; genus Terrapene; species Terrapene triunguis. Next base: position 61,800,841 of record NW_020664393.1, on the reverse strand, counting down.
TCCCAGCGGGACGCCCTGTGCATCCGGGAGGCTTTGAAAGCTAGGTTCCTGAGTGAGCAGGGCAACCAGTGACTTTTCAGTTTGTGGACAGAAAAGCAGAACCTGCCCCCGTTTCTTTACCCAGTTCATTTTGACTATCCTCTCCAGTTACATACCCCCTTCACCCCCTTCCCCTTCCCAAAAAATAAAATCATTTCTATTTTGTTAATTAACACCGTTGTCTGTATTGCTGTTTTCGCGGGAATATTTTAAACCGGGGACGCAGACTGTGGCGGGGGGCGGGTTTAGTGTTCTGATGCAAATGATGCTTCTAAACTCCCAGAATGACAGGCTCCGCACTGGTGCACTGGTTATTTCAATGGAGCATGCCAGCACTCCTGGGGGGGACTGCGTGTATGTGTCGGCTATGTGACTTTCTGGCAGGGGGGGTAGGGTTACATATCCCCTGCTGCGTGGATCTGTGAGCCAGGATAAGGACCGCTGCATAAGATCTGTAACTGCCCTCCCCCGCCACAAAGTCACAGAGCAACCTCCCCCCCCCAGAACATGAAAAACACCTCCCAGACTGACCAGGGTAACCAGTGACTGCACTGTGTATGTGTCCTGATGCTGGACCTGACACCGCCTCTGTACCCTGCTAAAGGTCACTGTCCTGTCCAATTACCAAGCCCCTTCCCCCCCTCCAGACAGACTCTCCCTCAAAAGAACCTGACTGAAACAGTAATGAACAGAAACAAACATTTTATTGCGAACCAGACATGAAACGTGGGGGGTGAAACTTGGACGGGGGCTTGTGTGAGGTGGGTAGGAAAGGACTTATGAAATTTTGGGGAATGTCAGCCTTCTAGTGCTAGACCAGTCTGCAGGGGTTGACTGAAAGTTTTAACGGCCCTTGCCGCCCCTCCTTCTTTGGACTTTGGGTGAGGGTGGTGTGGGACTTGGTGGCGGGTGAGGGCGGTTACAGATAGACTGCAGCGGGGCTCTGTCCTCCTGCCTCCGGTCTTGCAGAACATCCACAAGGCGCCGGAGCATGTCCGTTTGCTCCCTCATTAGTCCAAGCAGCTTTTCAGTAGCCTGTTGGTCCTCCTGACGCCACCTCTCCTCCCGTTCCATGACTGCTCGGTGCATTTGTGACAAGTTCTCCCTCCACTGTGTCTGCTGGGCTGCCTGGGCTCGGGAGCAGTCCATTAGTTCTGAGAACATGTCTTCACGCGTCTTCTTCTTCCTCCGCCTAATCTGCGCTAGCCTCTGGGAGTGTGCTGACAGGCTGGGTTGGGAGACAGTCGCAGATGTGTCTGTGTGAATTGTAAAAAGGGAGTGAATTCCTGAGACAGATAAATGAAATTGTACACAAAGAACCTAGTCTTTCTCTGTGAACAAGACCATGCACTGCACCTCTCACATGCGCACTCAGGACAAGGTCGAATTTTCGGCCCTCGCCTTCAGTGCCTGTGGACTTGCGGTGGTCTTGGAGTGATCAGAGAACTGTGGCTGGAGACCTGAACTTCTGGAGCGGGCAATAATGGTAAGCCGTAGACTTGTGGCTGCTTAAAACTCCAGCAGTAGCACTGGCCTCCTTTCACATTGAAAGCAATGCCAGTCTCTGCTGCCAGCAATCAGGACAGCATCAACTCTGCCCCTGTCCCACCCCCTCGCGGCTGTCCCAGGGAAAGATCCCTGTATGCTGCCCCTCTCCCTCCACCGCGTGGCTGTAAAGCAGTCCCAATACTAACATTCCCCTCCCTAATTCAAAGCAGGGCGTCATGAGCGACATCACCCTCCTGAGGATCCCGGACACCCAGAAAGAACGCATGCTGCGGGAAAGCATGCAGAAACCGGGGCCGTATGCCGCCATGCTATGTCGGGCCATGATCCCCGAGTACTTGATTGTGGCGTGGCGGGGACATGTCTGCTACCACGGAGGGCCCAGTAAGATCGCCCTACCCCGGAACCTGATAAACAGGCTTGAGATCTACCTCCACGAGACCTACGAGGAGTTCTCCTACGAGGATTTCTCGTCAATCCCCGGCCACATTGACCGGATTTTCGCCTAGGTGCACTGGGACTATGGAGTGGAGCGTCTTGGGCCTCGGAATCATGTAGTAACGGACATTGTGAAAATTTTTTAAAATACTTGGGACTAAATTGAGAAGAGCCTAAGACAGAGAAATCATGAAAACCCATTTGTTACCTTTGTAAATATTCCTGTTTTGTACCTGATTATTTTTTACTAGTTTACAGCACTTTTATAAACATACATTGTTAATAGTATAAATATTCCCGTTCTGTTTTAAATAAATGTTTACATGTTTACAGCACTTACTGCTTGATCCTTCCCCTGATTCTGTGTCCGGGGTAAGGGATGGGGACGGTTGGTACGGGATCTCGGTAAGGGTGATGAAGAGCTCCTGGCTGTCGGGGAAATCAGCGGTGCCAGCGCTGTCGACTGCCTCGTCCTCCTCATCTCCTTCTTCATCTTCCCCGTCCGCTAACATGTCCGATGAGGAACCGGCCGCGGACAATATCCCATCCTCGGAGTCCACGGTCAGGGGTGGGGTAGTGGTGGCGGCCGCACCCAGGATGGAATGCAGTGCCTCGTAGAAACGGGATGTGTGGGGCTGGGATCCGGATCGTCCGTTAGCCTCTTTGGTTTTTTGGTAGCCTTGTCTCAGCTCCTTGATTTTCACGCGGCACTGCGTTGCATCCCGGCTGTAGCCTCTCTCTGCCATGGCTTTGGAGATCTTCTCGTAGATCTTAGCATTCCTTCTTTTGGAGCGCTGCTCTGAAAGCACGGACTCATCGCCCCACACTGCGATGAGATCCAAGACTTCCCGATCAGTCCATGCTGGGGCCCTCTTTCTATTAGATTGCACGGCCATCTCTGCTGGAGAGCTCTGCATCGTTGCCACTGCTCCTGAGCTCACCTCGATGTCCAAACAGGAACTGAGATTCAAACTGCCCAGACAGGAAAATGAATTCAAATTTTCCCGGGGGTGTGGCTGGTCAGAGCATCCGAGCTCGGACTGCTGTCCAGAGCGTCAACAGAGTGGTGCACTGTGGGATAGCTCCCGGAGCTATTAGCGTCGATTTCCATCCACACCTAGCCTAATTCGATATGGCCATTTCGAATTTAGCGCTACTCCTCTCGTTGGGGAGGATTACAGAAATCGATTTAAAGAGAGCTCTATGTCGAACTAAATGGCTTCCTGGTGTGGACGGGTGCAGGGTTAATTCGATATAACGGCGCTAAATTCGACATAAAAGCCTAGTGTAGACCAGGCCTTAGAGACTTAGGGGCATTTCAAAGTTTTCCACAACACCACCTACAAGAGAGTTGGAATTACACAGGAAGTTATCAACTTGCAGAATTTGACATATCAGTCTACTAAGGCGGAGGATTTGTGGCACCAAACTGGAGGAGGCTCTCTCAAACCACTAACATTCTGAGATCCCGTGGGAAATCCTGCAGATCTTTAGGTGCCTGCACAGAGGGCAGCAAGGGTGTTCCATAAACCCGGATTCCTTAGATCAGTCACTAATTTACCCAGCTGATCTGGAACATCCAGGTAAGAGAGTAGAGCAAAATGGAGTTCCCACCTCTCCTCTTTCAGGAGCTCTACCCTCTAATCCCCCCCGCCCCTCCAAATGCACAAAGGGATATAAATAAAGGAAAGCTTTTGCCAGCCTCATCAAGAATCTCATTTCAGGACCATCCAGACAGCCGGATTTTCTCCCCTTTGTCCAAGCCACACAAACAAAAAACAAACAAATTAACACAAAATTTCCCTTCTGATCTCCTTCGGTCATTGAAAGTCAGGAGGGCCAGGCTTTTTTGCCACCTCTGGCCAACCTCATCCCCTCAAATAGCCAATCCAGATGAAATCAAGGCCTTTAAGATCTTAGGTCTTTAACAGGTTTTCCTAACTTTTCTCCATTAGGCTTCTTTATGTTGCACTCTGAGTTGATTCAGGTGCCCTGTTGGCACATAAAGCAAAACGTCCATGCAATATAGGCTCTGGGCAAGAGGACAACCATGGTGACATGTGTACCTTGGCATCTGAACTTTCTCTCAACTACAAAGCACCGTGTGGGAGGGGGAACTATTTTTTTAGGCAAATCTGACAGGCAAACCTAACAAGTCCGAATCCTCTCAGAGATGGGTCAATTCTTTTAGCCTTAGTTAAGGATGCTGAATAACATGAGTTTATATTAATCATGCCAGAACAGTCAAGTCATGATTCGTGAATAACAATTTGTCTTTCAGGAACCTTTTATTCATGTTGGTGAGATGTTTCTCCTATAAGTAGTTCTACTGAAGCCAATGGGACCAGCTGAGAGTGAAATCTGGGCTTTAATGACGAATGTCATAAACATTCTTTGTTAGATTGTTAACATGGATGACAAGATGAAAGATTTTGAAAAATTATGTTTCTTTACCTGTATAATAAGAACACAAAGAACTGGAATACAAATATTAAATAGTATGGTATGACTAGTTAAGTAGCTAGGTAACAGATCGATAATTCCTAGTTAGGTGGGTATTTGACTAGGTAGGTAACAGTTCTGACAAGTCCATAAGGGTGGATCCTCCTTTTTCTTGAGGGATTCATGATTGAGTTCATGGTCATCTTTTCTGGTATGGACTTTTTCCTTTTGATGGTTGCACAGTATACATTATAGCTCATTAAATACTGCAGAAAATTTTCACAAATGTTTATATATCTCAAACAGCTTTCCTATCTCTTTCTACTGATTATTCTTATGAATGTATTGTTCTCATGAATATGTTAGTATTACCCATTATAGTTTGATCATCATTTTACTATTTTCAAAAACTGAAGCATTCAATTGGAGATCAAACTACTGTGAGCTCTTTGGGGGCAGGGCCTGTATGTAATGAGGCCTTGATTCCAGATTGCTGCCTCTAGCTCTTACCACATTACATTATTGTTATTGGACAACATTTCCCAAAATGTTCAATAATTTGGGGGGAGGGGTTCATTGAAGAAAAAAATCAAAAAATGAGAAAAAGCTTGAAAATCGTGAAATTGTTCAGGTTTTTATAAGAATGATTTAGATGACCAATCTCATACCATAAATTAACAGAAACATCAAACAAGACCTGATCTAGTGATGCGCTACTTTCCATGAGAGTTGAAGATACTCTGCACTTAACAGGATCAGGCTCTAATTGACAATGCACATATCAAAACTCTTTTCACCTGAACTATTCAGTGAATACTTATGAATAGCAAATACATCCAACAAAATCAACATCCATCCGATGAACACTGGCTCACCCCCAAATTCTGTTGATACTGCTGAACATCTCTGGTGAAATTCCTGTGGCTTTGCTAACTTTTTCCAGTACAAATGGTGTTTTCTCCTCCTTCTCTGATGCCCTTCTCCTTGATAAACAGCACAACTTTGCCATTCTCATTGAATCTCATATCTGAAACTGCCAGTGAGTATTTGCTATCCTCAAATCCCTCCTAGTAAATTCCCCCCCCCCCCCGCCTCGGTATCTGTTTTCAGTCTGCACAGTATCTTGCTCCAGTAAATGTCTTGAGATAAGAGTGAAATGTCAGTGAAATGTCTTGAGATGAGGGTGGAGGAGATACCTGGTTAAAATGATGAATATGAATTTCTGGCAGCAATATTTTCAATTAACTGAAAGGCTGTGGGATTAGTGTCAAGATGAGAAATATGTCAAATTTCAGCCTTTTAAATATTTTACGGGTACTTGATCCCTTTTCAGACTCCTTCAGACCCCAGTCCTTCAAGCTGCTCCATGCTGGTAGAACTTCACATCTACACAGAGCCCCACTGAAACCAATGAGATTCTGCAAAGGTGCAGGGTTTGCTTATGTGTTAGAGCATGCAGGATCACAGTCCAGACAACCTACTGCTAATTAGTGAAATGACCACCTGCTACACCACAGATGGAAAGCCTTCTGGAGTAGCCTTTTTTTGTGTCTGTCATCTCAGGGTTTGTCACGTCATGTGCCAGCCAGAAACAGTGCAGAATTGAAAGAAGATTTATTTAAAAAAAAAATCAAAAACTTCAAATAAATCTCTCAAACCTCAGCAAAAGTTTGGCTTCTGTCCAGTTTGAAGGATGGGAGATGATTCCCATTAGTTTGATTTTACTTGAACATATGAGCCTCCTAAATCAAAAAGGCCACAAGCGGCTTCCAAGAGAATATGTATTTCTGTTTATGAAGTTTTGTTGCTGTTGTTTTCGCCCTAGGCAGCCATTGAAAAAACATACACTCTCTCAAGCCTCTTCTCCTCACTGCTCAAAGTTTTATTCAGTCACAAAAATTTAAAAGAATCCAGGCTAGAGAGGAGGGATGGCTATGTGGCTAAGGCCCTAGCTTGTAGTACAGGTGATCTGAGTTCACTTCCTAGCTTAACTACAGACTTCCCATGTAACCTTGAGTAAATAAATCACATAAAGTCTGTGCTTGTGTTCCACATCACTAAAATAACGAAGTCTTGTTGGACTGCCTTCTCTCCTTAGGTTTGAGGAGACAGGGACCAACTCTCCCCATGTGTATGTACAGTGCCAAGCACAATGGGGCCTTGGTCTTGGACAGAGCCTCTGGACACTACAAATAAAGAAATAAAATAGTATTTATCATCACAAACATCTTTCCATTCCATTGATAAAGGTGATTTGTTTCAACATTAATGTCAACACTCAAATTTTCACTTCTATAACCGGGAGATTCAGAGAAAAAATCTATACAGCCACTGGCAGACACAAAGAGAAAAACCTGTCACAAGCCGATTTTTTCCTAACTCATTTGATGCACCTGTACTTGGGATGTGGCAGGAGCTGCAGTCTGTTTTCCATACCTATATGACAATGAGCCTGACTTAATTATACACATATTTGAGAGAGAGTCTTCTTACATACAGATACCATAAACATCTCATTTCTTCCATTCTTTGCAATCTAAGGGCATACATACAACTGTAAAACCCTTACTCAAACTGGTGAGCAATTTACTCATGGAAGTAGTCTTTGGTAGGACCCCTTGCAAATTGTTCAGCTTAGCCAGGACTGCACAACTAGGCTCATGGTATTTAAAAGTGTTGTGTGTTAGCATGATGCCTCTCAGTAGAGCTCAAGTAGAGAGATTCATCTGCTGTTGATGAAACCGAATGCTGTGAATTGCAGCTGTGAGGAGCAATAATTGTGGATATACAGTAAATATATTTACATGAATTATAAATTTAATTGAATTTCTTGTTCTTCACTGAAAAGCAATAAACACCCCAAGTGAAACCCCAAGGAAGCCAGTGCAAGTTGTACAAATCTATCCAAGGGCATAATTTAGCTCAGTGTGTCTTTGCACTTTCCATCCCAGCACTCAAACCGCTTTTCACATATCAATTAAGCATCACAACACATGCTTCTCATGCTTCTGGATTTGAGCCAAACCTTAATTACTAAGGGTTAGAATGACACCTTCCTGAGGAACAGATTATCCCACATCTGCCTACTGTAGAGCCTTTGCACCTTCCACTGAAGTACCTGATGCTGGCCACTGTCAGAGGCAGGATACTGGATTAGATGGACCAGAGTAATTACCATAATACAACCTAGCTCTTATATAGCATTTTTCATCAGTAGATCTCAAAATGCTTTAAACAAGAAGGGTTAGGATCATAAGCTCAGTTTCACAGATAACTGAAGTCCTGGGAGAGGATGTGACTTGCCGAAGGTTACCTGACAGAGCCAGGAATATACCCCAACTCTCCTGAATCCCAGTCTAGTGTCTACACGGCCACTCTGTAAGGAAAACACTGAAATTGCCAAACTCCCCTGTGAGGTAGGGAAGCACACTGGTATTACCATTTTATAGATGTAGGAGATATTCAACAATATAGCTATTTATATTCCCCTCATGATGCTACCCGAGCACCTAGAGTTGAGGCTCAGATAAGTTAGGAGATCTGCCCACGGTTATATATCAATAGTCCCTGGCAAAGCTGGAAGTAGATCCCATCTCCTACTTCTCATCTCTAGTCCCCTTCACATATGCAGTATATCTAGGTATTGAATGATAAGATTCTAAGTACTACATAGGCAGCAGATCATAAACACTGCAGGTGAAAGTGAAATTAAAAACAGAGTCAAGAAAAATACAAGGGAAAATTGGAAAAGCAAGCATTAAAAATCCCTGGTATATAGTAGGGTTACCATATGTCCGGCTTTCCCCGGACATGTCCGGCTTTCCCCGGACATGTCCGGCTTTCCCCGGACATGTCCGGCTTTTGGGTCTTTAAATAGCCGTCGGGGGGGAATTTGTAAAAAGCTAAAAATGTCCGGGATTTCCCCCCGGACGGCTATTTAAAGACC
>NW_020664393.1:61702380-61787470 GCF_002925995.2 Terrapene triunguis | reverse complement strand
TGGAGTGTCCTCTTTTTGGACACTCCAAATATGGTAACCCTAGTATATAGGCACTGGATAAATTCAGTAAGATAATGTAAAATATAAGGAACTATACGGAGAAGGATAATCCACAAGTTTTTAATTTTATTTGTCCTATGTGGGCCATGAAAGGATAAAACAAATGTCAGTGCAGGGAATGGAGGTGGGGAGGACAGGACATGTCTTGTAGTGGGAGGAGTGATTGCCTTCCAAACCAAGGGAGGAGTCGGTATGCCAATTGAACAAGAAGATTTTGGAAGCAGAGTTAAGTCTTAAAATGGGCACAGCACAATTGAAAGCCAGAGGCTGAGAGCAGGCTGTGACAGTTTCAAGTTCAGTACAGAAAATTTCTCATTAACCCAATAGCAAGAACTGGACCCAGTTGACTAAGGATTAAATTCATCATGAATTGGTTATTCAGTTTAAATAGTTCCAGCAGCTGTAGTGATAAACACAGGTTACCTTCACAAGGCAGGCAGGGGAGGGCTCTACCTTAACTTCTTCTTGCTGGAGGGGGGAGGGTCCAGACTTTCAGTTGCTTTCACTGTCCAGGTTCTCATTTCTATTTAATGAGTTTTACCGGGAAGAGAGGTTTCCTCTTTTGGAAAATGTCTTGCCAATACAACAGGCAGTCTCAGCAGAGAGGGTGAAGTCTGACTGAGTCCACGGTGTTAAACGATCTTCTCCCCTCTACAGGCTGGTGTAACTTGCATTTCATTGATGCTGCCAGCACTGCCCATCTAGGTACTTCTGAGTCCACCATTGGGTTGCCAACTGTCCAGGATTGTCCTGGAGTCTCCAGGAATTAAAGATTAGTCTTTAATTAAAGTTTATGTCATGTGATGAAACCTCCAGGAATAAGTCCTACCTAAATTGGCAACCCTAATCCCCCATGACTGTGCTATCTGAGCACTTCACTGTCTTTTATCAGTTTATCCCCACAACACCCCAGGGAGATTGAGAAATATCATTGTCCCCTTTTTATAAATAGGAAACTGAGGCATAAAGCAATTATCTTGCCCAAGGTCATACAGGAAGTTTGAAGAGGAGTTGAACCTGGGTCTCTTTGAGCCTAGGGCAGTGCCTCAGAAAGGAGGACCACTCTTGCTTTTCTTTAGACAAAGCCAGCACTCTGTTTCTTTCGGGCTGTCACGCTGGCATTGTACAGAAGAGCTAATTCTATACACAAAATTATAGAGAAGAAGAAAGGGGTGAGTGTGTGTGAACCCTTTGAAAATAATCCTGAGTAATGTGCCCCCCCCACACCCTGCCCCACAGACACACTTTAATCAGGGGTATTGTACTAAAAATACTCACTGATCTGTAAATAATTCCATCCCTGATTTACACTGCACTGTGAATTCTCCTTATCTTTGACCTTCCTTTTAATGCTTTCTTCATGGTGGTGGAGTATCCTCCCTTATAACTGTTCTCATCTCAGAGGGATCCCTCTTAAGATTTTCTGCCTCTTTTCTCTGCAATCCTTCCTCTCTAGATATCACTGCAGGGCTCACCCCTGAGACATTCAAGAATGGAGGAGGGGGGTGCTGTCCGGCTCCACTCACTTCCAGAGGAAATGTCATGAGAAAATGCTTTCTTGAGGTCTCTCCCCTTAACATGCTATGTGAATGCTTGCTATCAATTGTGCATTTTTATGGCATTTTGCTTGAAGTAACGTGAGAATGTTCTTTCTCACATTATTTCCAGTAGAAATACCATGAGAATCTTGTTTCTTGTGATATTGCTGCAGTGGGAGTACTCCAGACTGAGTATAATCATAGAATACTAAAATTATTTTGTGGGGTTTTTTTCCCTCCATCTGAAATTTGGGAGACGCTTAATGTGTCTCCATTTAACTTTTACCATAAAGTCTTGTCCACATTTGAGCTAAATGACACCTTGATTGAAATGGCTAACTCATTTCTGTTGTGCCCTGAGACTTGTCCAAACTGAATCAAAGGTTAAGAAACCAGATTAAACTATACTGCATTTGTAACACTTATGTAATTCTATTTTGAGGCCAAGTTGCTTCAGATGCCCTTTTTGTGGTTGAATAAAACTGTGGAGGAATAGAGACCTGAAAGAACAAAGACCACATACTGTAAAAAGCAATTCTAATTAAATCAGGGTGAAAAACACAAGAACGTTCTTTCTTTCAGCGCAAACAAAACAGAAAACCTACAGCACCATATTACTTGCCAGTCTACAGATGAACGACAACAAAAAATTCTCACACATACACCAGTAGTTTAAAAGGAAATAACTCTTGGAAAAAATTATAAGATGTGTCAAGTAGATCATCTATTTATGCTATTTTCCCCTGATGTTGATGTTTCCCTTATTAATTATGCACTTTCAGCTGCCACTACTTACATATGTGGGCCCTCATGGCATGGTTCCCAGGACCAGCATGTGATTATGGATCATAAAAAATGAGCATACACATTGCGTCTTAAAAAGGCAAAAAGATGCACAACCCGACTGTGTGAGAATGTCTCCATTGTATTAAAAAAATAACCAGCTGTTATTAAAAACATTGACAGCAATAATAGAGGCAGACATAAAAAATCATTATCATATTTTCATTTTAAATTTCTGAAGAACAGAGGAATTAGGAAGCAGATTTCTATTCAAAAATTAAAATAACCACTAAGACTTGCCCAACAGCCAGAAGGTGGTGCTGCACAGTAATATAGGTACAGCCAATGTCAGAAGGTTTATCTTTGATAAATTATTCTGTTTTATTTAAAAAAAAAAAAAAGAAACAGAAGGCGAGATTAACCATCAGGGTTGCATTGCCTGGATGTGCACAACAGAGATCAAAAGATGTCTAGAATTCAGTTCCTGATGTGTAGAAATGCACAGTACATGTGATATAAACTAGTGTCTTTGAGTGGAAAGTTTAGTTACCCCTCTTCATGATTCTTAACTGGCTGGTTGCATTGAACTGTCCTAGTTTCTTAAATCTTCTTGATTTCAAAGGTCTTCTAACAGATCTTCCATGTGTTTCCTCTAAGAGCTGTTTCCTCTTAGTACTTTTCACAGCCATTGTCAGTTGTATAATAGAAGATTAATGTACCAGATCCTCAGCTGGTGCAAATCAGCATTGACTTTGATGGTGTTACAACAGTTTACACCAATTGAGAAGCTGACTTGTATCTTTACAGGCCAGACTAGGTGGAGAACAGAGAGTTGTTGGCACATTGTGTGCTGTGGGGAGAAAGACACTGATTTGGTTCCTTTTGTCATGTTGCAAATCGGGGCAGGAAGAATCCAAGAAGTACCTGGCATGGGGAAACTCATTGGCAATGTCCTGAATGAGGTGGAAGTGGTCTGAGCAACTAATATGAATCCACTCAGGTTGGTAATGATGGAATGTTGTTACCAAAGGAAGGTATTAATTATTATTAAACATTTGTATTGTGACAGCACCTAGAAGCCTCAGTCATGGACCAGGACCCCATTGTGCTAGGTGCTGTACAAACCCCAAACAAAAAGATGGTCCCTGCCCCAAAGAGCTTACAGTGTAAGTATAAGACAAGAGACAACAGGTGGATGTAGACAGCTGGGGAAGCACAAGGCAACAATGAACCAATACTAGTATACATAATATTAGTTATTGTGACATATGTGAAATAAGTTGTTGGTTGCAGTCCTGGTCCTAAGTCTGATGAAACCTACCAGTGCCAAAAGCTGTCTCAGCAGAACGCCTACAAATTAAATGGGTTTGGGGCTAGCCATCTCACTCAGATACACAGGCCAAATTCTACCCTGTGCAACTCCGCTGATTGCAGTTATGAGAAACTCTGCACTGCTGCTACCCATGCTGTGCCTCTGCTGTAGATAAAGAGAAGACTTCAATCCCCAAGGCTGTCAGGCCAAAACCTTCCACAAGCACCGTATTACGTGACCCAAATTGATCCCTGAAGTAACTCTGTTGAATGATGGCTATTGTCACACGAGGGTTGAACCAGTATCTATATGTACAAGATGGAATGCAACCCCAGAGCCCAAGTAGACACTTAGAAAGGGAAAGGGAAGAAATCCTCCCTCAAGATTGCAGAGCTGCATTCCCAGCTGTGGTCCCACCTTCCCTCTACACACTGGCTTGCAAGAAGTACTTGCTCTATGCAGTGGATATGTACAACCCTTGTGCAGCTGGAACAGATCTTGCTCATAGTACAATGGAAACATGAGGATTCCACTGTCAGGGGCCCTCTGAAGGCCAAAGACAGAATTTGATCTCATTGGGAACTATATTGTGCTTTGTTTTAAATGATAGAGACATACATTTTAAGGCTGGAAGGGACCATTATGATCATCTAGTATGAGCTGCATAACATGCAAACTCACTCAGTAAGTCCTGGGAAATGATGAGTTCCCACACAACAGAAATAGTATGGGTTTCAGACAAACTCTTGGGCATACAATGCAAGAGAGACATTTTTCAAAGTTTAAAATAAATGAAATGGCCAACAGTCCAGAGGGCAAGATTCACCCATGCATAATGGTTGCTTTTCCTCATCATGGTGGCACAAACAGGAAATACCAGTGAATCTCCAAAACATGGAGTTTTATTACATTAAGTAAAAAATGTTTTTGAGAACTAAGAGGAAAAGAAAAGAAACTTTTTTTAAAAATGTAAGTAATGAAAAAGTAGCCAAGCTATTTAATTTTTTTAAACGGTTAAAACATTCCGTGGGCAGAATTCATACACTGAAGGTGAAGTATTAGCTCGGGATAAATGCTTATGACTTATGTATAGCAGAAAAACACAGTATATAATGTAAGTGGGATGGACCTTGAATTCGTGCAGTGCTGCAGCCCTCAGAACCATTTGGTTATGATATGCAGCAGTTCTCCTATAGCAATTGTAACCCTTCTGCCCATCTGAGCTGGCAGCAACAAGGGCCGGGTTCAGTATCTAGGGGTTCCGTTTCAATAACGCAATGCAAAACCGGCTCGAGCCCCCACCCAGTGACCTGGGACAATTACATACCACCCCCCAGGCGCCTTTAAGAGGCAATACTTCCCCACAGGGGTGTTAAGGGGCACCTTACGTGAGCCAAGGCCAACTGCCCCACCTCTCCGTGGGGTTCATCATGAGCCGCTACACCAGCCGTCCCGTGAGCCCCTCCAGCTGTCCCGCCAACTGCACCACTCCACCAGCCGCGCTGCTCCACCAGCTGTCCCGCCAACTGCGCCGCTCCGCCAGCTGCTCAGCCATATATCTTCAGGCCCCCCCACTACTTAACACAGCACTCAGTGAATTCAGCTTGTAGTAGAGGGAGCCCCAGTGCTAGTGCACCATTGGCCCAAGGTGAATTCAGCTCAGCAGCCTGTAACTAGAATCCTAATAGAATCAAGATTAGCTCTGATATTCCACAGTGGGGGGGAGGGGGGACAAAGAGAGAGATAGAGGTGCAATTGGTGTTTCAGGCCCTCAAAAGGGGCCCATACCATCAGGTACAAATACCTGTCCCCAACCTCTCAATTCACTGGGTTTTGGAACCCATGTCCCTTGTCTAGCAAGTGCTACTTAGTTGATGGCGAGTCCCTCCATCATAAAATGCCAAGTACAGTTCTACTGCCCTTGATTCACATAATCAGGGTAACAACACTTTATTCTTCCTGCCCCAATAACAGAGAAACTGGGGATCCCACAGCAGTCAAAGTGACCATTTGGGCTGCCGTGGGCTCAGGCTAAGCGTTTGCATAGGGTGTGCCTATGCAAACAAGATCAGCTCCTGAAGTTCTTTTCCACAACTCACCACAATTCACCACCAGATGTCAGGGTAGAGCTCATCCTGACTCTGCTTACACAATTATTAATTTGGACTGTGATAGAAGTTAGACCTTGTTGGTCATATAATCCATCCAGATGGGGCTAGTACAGAATTAAACAGTTTATATTTCTATGCTGTAATTATTTGTATTGTGATAGCACCCAATGATCCCAATCAGAAGCTGCCCCTGTTGTGCTACATGAACACAAAGGAAGATGTGGTCCCTGACTCAAAGAGCATATAAACTAACTTGAAATTAGACAACACTTGAGTGAAACAAATAAGAGGAAAATGGAGACTGAGGAGAAGGGTAATAAAGAGACCAGACAGTAACACTGTTCACCTATTGCAGGGGTGGCCAAACTGTGGCTCGTGAGACACATGCGGCTCTTTTACCATTAAAGTGCGGCTTGCGGAGTCCCCCACACTCCCCCATTCTCCACCTACCAGACTGGGAATGGTGGGGGGAAGCTCGGGACCTCTGCCTTGCAGTGGGGTGGTGGGGTAGGGACTTCTGCCCAGCGCGGGGGAAGGGGGGGCATCTCGGGATTTCAATCCCAAAGGGCGCACCTGTCAGGGCTCAGAAGCTGGGCTGAAGCCCCAAACCCCATCAGGCACCTCATACGGGGCTGAAGCCCTGAGCCCCGGCAGGTGCGCCCGGCTCTCAAACTTCTGAAGATTGTCGTATGCGGCTTGGAGGGTCAGTAAGATTGGCCACCCCTGACCTATTGCATAACTTGATTGGTACAAATCAAATATTTTTACAGTTTCATAATTTTAATGTAAATAAAGAATATTTATCTCTGATTGCTGGTCAACCTGGCCATCATTAGTTGGCTGAATTCTTTTGGGCATCACCACAGAAGTGGGACTTGGTGTGGGATCTGAAGGAGAAGACTCTTACGGATAAGTTCAGAGAGGGTGCTCCAGTAAGAAGGGGCAGCACAGAAGAAAGTGCATAAACATTTGTGGGGAAGTGGACAAATGGCGATTCAAGGTTGGCATCATTGACAGAAAGGTGGGGCAATATGATAGTAGACAAGACTATATTTGAGGAGGAACAAAACTGAGATGGGCCTTGAGGGCAAGGACTAGCTGTAAGTCTAGTTTTGAAAGTTCAGGTGATGAGATCTGTATCACTTCCGTTGCAAGACTATTTCTCAGTTTAATGGTGCTCACGTTCTGGACATTTTCTGCTCATCAGACTACATTTTTCTTTGAGGCAAACTAATTAGTTTACAAAAACAGAGCAGATTTCTTCAAAAAGGAGCTATGCTGGCAGGCCCAGTGACTAAATGTGCTCTGTGTTGTAGTGTGGGGAACTTGTGTTGAAATACCAGTCTCCGTTAATTTTTCTCCTGCTGGGGAGGAAGTACATCTGTCAGGAACCAGCAACCCCTTTTGGCAATAGCATTTTGAGAGGTGCACCGATGGGTTCAGTGTTCCTTAAATGGCAGCCTGAAGTCATTCATGTAGGCAGCAAAACCATGAATTCGCTTTTGATGATATTTGTGTCCATTTTATTCCTTTTTCACAAACATTCATACAAGTGATTCATTTGCTTGAAACCATATGCTTGGAAAGCCTGCCACCACTATAGAATTGTCTGCACTTCGAGGAAGACTGAACCACTGTACGTGCTCACAGAAGCAACACCACACGTAGTGCCAGAGCTCGAGTGCAAGAGGTGTTGATGTCAAGGCCACAGCTTAATGAATCAGATGCACTGACCTTCAGGGCACAAGTGTCAGCCTAAGTGTAAAAGAGTTCTCCAGCTGTGCTGAGAGATCCTAGCCCTGCCAGGGCAGGGTGAGAGCAATGTCCCAACCAGTATTGTGGGCTTTGAAGCAGCCCCATAGATCACCAGGTGTAAGTGGGCCAGTTCCCTGAGCATATATTGGTAATTCATAGATGCTAAGGCCAGAAAGCCCATAACCCCTCCCAGCACATGAATGCAGGAAAGGAAAATCTAGAGCAGAGGTGGCCAAACTTACTGACCCTCTGAGCCACTGATGACAATCTTTAGAGTTCAAGAGCTGGAGCGTGCCCATGAGTGGCGGGTGACCTGCTGGTTCTAGCCCCCGACCGGCCCCACCCCTCCCACTGCCCCTTCCTCCACCAGAGCCCATAGGCTTTGCAGCCACCAGCCTCCCACACAGCATAGGGCGGGCATCCCCAGTGCTGGCAGCGCCCTCCAAACACCAGACAGTGCGTCCTCAGCACCCCGGGGCCCCCCAGCACTGGGTGGCCCCAGAAACCCCAACTCCTGACTGCAGTAGATGATCCAGAGAAATTTTCTTCTATCTGAGGGGGCAACATTTATACTGTTTTAAATTGCCTATTGAATAGATCTAATAAATGAATCTATTTCTTCATCTAGACAAGAATACCTCTTTATTTTTTGGCTCATACAAACCATACCCACTCTGGCTTTTAAAATTTTTGTATACTTTGCTTTTCAGTCTATACCATTTACCTCAGTTTTAAAATCTTCCCTTTTAAAGTTCAGCATCACTGTTATCCCAGAGGATTCTTGCACTCAAGGCCATTTACAATAGTCTGAACTGATATTTTAGGCTACACCAAAAGCATAATACCATTCATGCTCAAAGAGGAAGGATTTCCTGGTCTGATGCACAGATGTTTTTTTCTGGGAGCTCTAATGCACAGAATGGAGTTGCAAAGGTATTTTTAAAAACATGAAGACATTTTAAAAAAATAGATTGTCAATCATCAGTAAATACAAGCAGTGACATAGAACATAGGAAATGCCACCCTGGATCAGACCTGTGGTCCATCTAATCTATCATTCTGTCTCTGACAGTGGCAACACCAGTTGCTTCAGCAGATGAGCAAGAAACCCACATCTGCATCCCACAGGGATAATGTGCCCCTGCCATGAAGGTCTCATTTTAACCTATGATAATTAAAGGTTGTCTTAAGTCCTGCAACATGATGTTTTATCTCTTTTCCAAAAATTGTTAGCATTAATTATTATAACTAGTTATTCTTATTATCCATATCAGTGTCCAGTCCTGCTTATAATCCTGCTGAGTTCTTCACCTCAATTATATCCTGTGGCAATGAGTTCCACAGTCTAATTGTGTGTTGTGTGGAAAACAAAGTATTTCCTTTCATTAGTTTTGAATTTTGAAGGAAAGAGGTTTAGCATGATGTCTATACTCTGTTGGGCTCAGTTTTCTCAGACTGGCTTAGTTCCTGATGGAACAGTGATTACATGTGTAGGCCTAATGTAGGATCTGCTCTGATTGTTGGCAGCATGAAAGACCATTATTTGTGAGTAACAGTGTCCTTAGGTAGAAAGTATTTAAAATAACTGTTTGATTTCAGAAATTTACAGCTCAGAATTTACAAAACTCTGCCATAGGCATATTGAGAGGGCTCTGCATCAGAAAAGCTACTATAGGAAACCATCAACAGTTACAACATACAGTATTTCCGTTTACAAAAGCATCTTGGAGATTGTTTGTTGTTGTTGTTGTTTTGCTGTGAAAACTGTTGCTTAATTCTCTGCCCATTTAATTCATATTCAATTCAGTGTCAGCATTTGCCATTCTGCTTTTTTTATTATCATTTTTAAACTGAGAATTAGAAAGTATGCTGGCAGGAAATTGAAGTATATGGTGAGTTTTCATGATCTGAACATGCCATTAATAATTTGCAAAGAAGTAAAAAAGCACTTTGTGTACTGTATCATGTAACTATATGGTTTTCCTTCTCAAATGACAGAGGAATTAATAAGAGCTGACCAGAAAAAAGGAATTTCCATTCTGTGGGAAATCCCAACATTTCAAAATTCGTTTTCATTCCAAATTGTAACAGTCAAAATTTCTCATGAAATAGAAATTAAAAAAAAAAATTCTATTCAGAAACATCAAAACATTTATTTTTGATGAGGTACAGTTTTTCATTTTGATAATGATGAAACATTGTAATGAAATATTAACTATAATACAGGTAATAAATTCCGTATAGATACATAATATAATAGTATGATTAATATAATAATATAAATATCAAAACTAAATGTAACAAAACAAGAGTTGAAACAAGATGTTGTTACCTTTTCAAAAGGATTTTGCTTTATCAAAATGAAATGAGAAAGTGGAAATGATTCATACTGATATTTTTCTAACGAAGTATTTTTCAGAATTGACACATTCTTGTGAGATGTTTTGATTTCAATGAAACTGCATTTTCTGACCTCCTCTAGAGTTAACCATGAAGGAAGAAGCCACTGTGAGTGCGATTTTCCTAAGAGCCAAAAGGGAGCTAAGCACCCAAATCCCATCGAAATTCAGTGAGATTTGAGTACCTACCTCCCTTAGGCCCCTTTGAAAATTCCAGCCTCTAGCCTTGTTTGGAATCAGAATAGTTCAGTATGCACTTGCTGAATCTTACTTGATAAAAATAAATGTGTTTGCTGTGTATGTTTTGCAAGGTTTAAGACACAGCAGAATGCATCTAACTTTTCTAGGTCTCTGTAGGACAAAAACAGCTACTGTAATTTCCAGTCTGCCTAGGAAGACATTTAATACTAATATATACTGATTCAGTAGCTTTTTGAATGTTATTAGTTATTCATATCAAGAAATAATCCGTAGTGCCCAATATTAAAATGAAGAGAAACCAACATTTAAGGCAGAAATACATAGGATTTCACTTGAAATCATGATCTGTTGTCCAGAAATTGATGTTAACTCATCTAATGAGATTTCTTGCATTAATATAATTAATTACAATTCGTTTTAAACTTAGATTGTATCTCCGTGAATACTAACTTCACAAACACAGAACTTCCCACTAGACTTTTATTCACAGACTTGTCAATCAGGTGCTCACCGTTCCTTTAAAGTTTAAGCCTTATTAACCTACACACTGGATTTGACTGATGATAGGCCACAACAAACAAAGACAACCCATTCTCAGGTTCCAAATCCTGTCATCCCAGTTCAGAGGGTCCCCTGGAAGAGATGAAAGGATCACTCAAATGTCTGATTATTCAAACATACAAGCAATGGGGGCATATTGTCAAAAAGAAAAAAAAAGTTAGCAGAGTCCCCTGCTGATTGAGTTATCTTTTTAAAAAATAACTTTGTACAAAGCTAGCATCAGTTTCCAGCCCAGGTCCTCATGGGCTGTGTCAAATGCATGCTGGGAACACCATATGCAAGATCTGGATTTAACATATATTTGGCAAATGCAGTAGAATTGAAAACACACCATGCCAGGGTTGCCCAGATACAGTGGAAAGCCAGCAAGCTTTTAAGCAAGATATCAGCTATGTCTGAGCATCTCAAAAATCAGCAATATTTTACCAATGGGAATTGTTATTTCAATGGTTTTCATATGGGATTTCAAAGGTTTAGGGCTGGAGTAGCACAGGGCAGGCTTATGTACGTACCACTAAGGTTTGTAACAGTGATCATGTTATATGCTAGCTCATTCTGGGCCTGACAGAGGGGCTGAGCAACTGCAGCTTCTATGCAGTTGACTGGGAGAAGTGGGTGCTCAGTACCTGCCAGGATTGCCATTATTATGGGCAGCAGGTAAAATAGGCCAGGGAAGGCTAAGCCTCCCCAAACAGGATGTGGCACACCTCCCTTTGGAGGTGCGCCATCAGGCTGCCACCTTTGGAGAACTGCCACCAAAAGGGTGCCCATGGCCCCACTCTCATTCCACCCCTTCCAGTCCTCGCTCTGCCTCTTCCCCCGCAGCCTCCTTGCCCCTCGTCCCTCTCTGCCGCTTCCCCCATGGGCCCCACTGCTCACACCTCTTTGCCCCCTGAGAGTAAGAGAGGTGCAGGTGGCAGGGCCCCTCAGGGGAGGGGGCAGAGAGAGAGGTGCAAGCGATGGGTGGTGGGGCCCTTTGGGGGAGGGGGTGAAGAGGCACGAGCGGTGGGCATGGGAGGCCTCGGTGGGAGGGGACCAAGCAGGAGTGGGGCCTCTGGCGGAGTCAGGGTGGAGCATTGGCGGGGCCTTAGGGCAGAGTCCAAGTGGGGGCTGCCCATCGATCCTGCGAGTAATGTAGACAAGCCCATAGCCAATAGAAGTACATACACATAATAGAAGAGTAGTTTCTGCCACATGGAGCTCACAATGAGAGCTGTTTGGAGATTTATTTTTCCACAGAAATTTTCTATAAAAACCTACTTTGCAGATGTTTTGCATGAAAATGTTTGTTCGGCCAAAAACCCAAGTTACCACCGAAGAAGTTTCAATGGAAAAAGTTCAACCAGACCTACTTAGAAACTTTGATCATGACAAGGCAAAAAAAAAATAATGTACATGAAACAACAAATTGGTGGGACTGGGGTAAAGCAAGGACAGGCTAACAGTAATAGGAACATAGTTTTATTCATAGACAAGCTGTGTGCACCATTTAGTCTGCTTTCTCTGTTACAAGTGAAAGATTTATACAAACTTTTTCAGACAATAATGTTTTAAAACATAGATTGCCAAACCTAAAGATCTTAAAGTTAAATAAGTCCTTAATGCTGTAACAACGTGCAGAGCTACAAAATGATATATACACCGTGCTCTTGTTCTATAATGATATTCCATATGTTTATCCATTTCTTCATAGCTTAAGTGGGAATGAAAAGCTGAGAATTTAATCTTTCTGTGTAGACTAAATTTTAAATACTTCTATACTATAAGCAGATTTGAGCCCATTTAATAAGTATGTTAAAGAAATGTTAAATATATGGGAAGACCTGCTTTTATATCATTTGGAAGTTCACTATAAAAACCCAGCCAAGCATGCACAAACAATGTCCATACTTCATTGGGGGTACAATACTTGCACCATAGCCCTGGCTTTATGTTACAGTGTTGGATCCAGCCTGGGAGATTCGTGTAAGAGATAAAGGAGCATTGTAAGGTCAGTGACTGAGCTCTTCTTTTTGCTAATCGGCTTCCCTTGTTATCAATCTAATTTACCATAAGTTAACCCTTTTGCTACTGCCAGAACCAGCAGCAATCTCCTATGAAATTGTCTTGCCAAATGAATTGAACTTAGTATTTACATAGCTCTGCAAGTGTATGTGGTGCTGTAGAATAGAACCTGTGCTCAAGAAAGCTTACACCCCAAAGATACAAGCATGTATAATAAAGAACTATAAGGGTATGCAGTGTCTTTTCAATTAGAACCTTCAGTTCATAGAGAAGGTAGGTTTCAAAAAAAAAAAATGCCAATTCATGAAAACTGAAACCTTTTCTGATTTTGAAAAAAGATTGGAGAAAGTTTGCAAGTTGTCAAAATATCACATTGAGAGTCCAAGTCTCATAAATGAAAAACTCATCCTTTCAATAAAAAAAAATGTCAGCTCTCTGCAGATAAGTACAAAAAATCTCAGTCTTAAACGTTATTTTTTTCTTTTAGGAAAGTCACCAAAAATGGAGTCTGAGGGTCATATTCTATCCTAGAATCTGAAAGAAGAGGCCTGACGGTGAGAGGTTTTGGGCTGTGGAGTAGTCTCCTGAGGGGAGTAATAGAAACCACATTACTTGGGTCATTTAAAAGTGGACCGGAGTGAACACAAAACAATATATCAGAGGAGACATCCTTTCATTGTCCGGAGGAAAAAAATAGATCTCCACTCCTGCTCCCAGGGGCATGAATAGAAGTCATGCCATTGACCTCAAAGGCAGTAACGTCACACCTACATGATTTAACAGGTCTTTTTCCATCTCTAAATTCTCTGAATCTTTCGTTTTGCCTTACACCAGTGCCAACCAATATGTGTCATCAGTCCACAAAGTGCAACTCAATTCCCTGCTTTTAGCAGGCCACTCCCAGTCCTACCTTGTTCCCCTAGGATTCTCATATTCTGCAAGAGCCTTCTCTCTACAGCTTCTTCTTGGCTGTCCACAGCTCCCTCTCTGGCTCCATATATAGATCAGCTGCCCTCTATCAGATCCCTTTGTGAGGCTCTTAATCAGACCCAGGAGGATCTAGACCAGGGGCAGCCAACCTGAGCCTGAGAAGGAGACAGAATTTACCGATGTGCATTGCCAAAGAGCCACAGTAATACGTCAGCAGCCCCCCATCCGCTCCCCAGCCCCCAGCACCTCCCGCCTGCCGGCAGCCCCGCCAATCAGTGCTTACTCCCCCCTCCCTCCCGCAGTCAGCTGTTTCACATGCACAGGAGGCTATGGTGGGGAGGAGCAAGGGCATGGCAGGCTCAGGGGAAGGAGCATGGGCCTTGGGGGAAGGGGTGGAGTGGGGCAGGACTTGCGGCAGAGCAGTGGGTAGAGCAGGGAGCACCCGCCAGCACATTGGAAAGTTAGCATCTATAGCTCCAGCCCCGGAATCCGTGCCTAGGTAAGGAGCCGTATATTAACCTCTGAAGAGCCGCATGTGGCTCAGGAGCAACAGATTGGCCATCCCTGATCTAGACCATTTCCCTTTTAACAGGCTCAGTCCACCCTGTGACACTGACCCTCCAAACCTTTTGAGGTTCACCAATTACTAATCAGAATCAGTCCTCTGGAGCCTACATATTCAATAGCGTCCATTAGATTTGAATGCCTTAATTTAATGGCGTCGAACTTTGAACACTTAGGGACTGGTTTTCAATCTGTGCTCAATGCGAGTTCCAGGTGCTCAGCATGTCTGAGAACTGGGTCCTAGTTATTGCCTCAAAGTAGGCCTCCCAAAATGGGGGCTTAAGACCAGGATATTTTTGTAAATATAGCCCTTCATGTTCAGACTTACTGGTTGGAATTTATAATTAGGCCCCTGTTCTCCTAAGAATGTAAGAATGGCTATCCTGAGTCAGACCAATGGTCCATCTAGCCCAGTGTCCTCTCTTCCAGCACTGGCCAGTGCCAGATGCTTCAGAGGAAATGAACAGAACAGGGCAATAAGCGAGTGATCCAACCCCTGTCATCCAATCCCAGTCATAGGTTTAGGGACACACAGTGCATGGGGTTGCATCCCTGACCATTTTAGCTAACAGCCATTGATGGACCTATCCTCCATGAACAAACCTAATTCTTTTTTGAACACAGTTACAATTTTGGCCTTCAAAAAATCCCTTGGCAATGAGTTCCACAGGTTGACTGTGCATTGTATGAAGTACTTCCTTATGTTTGTTTTAAACCTGCTAACTATTAATTTCATTGGGTGACTCCTGATTCTTGTATTATGTGAAGAGTTAAAAAAAACACTTGCTTATTCACTCTATCCACACCATACATGATTTTATAGACCTCTATTATATCCACCCTTAGTTGTCTTTTTTCTAAGATGAACAGTCCCATTCTTTTTCATCTTTCCTTGTATGGTAGCTGTTCCATACTCCTAATCATTTTCATTGCCCTTTTCAGCATCTTTTTCAATTCTAATATATATATTTTTGAGATGAGGTCATCAGAATTGCTTGCAGTATTCAAGGTGTGGGTATACCATGTGTTTAGATAGTGGTATTGTGATATTTTCTGACTTATTTTCTATCCCTTTATTAATGGTTCCTAACATTCTGTTAGCTTTTTTGACTGCTGCTGCAAACTGCACAGGTATTTTCAGAAAACTACCCACGATGACTTCAAGATCTCTTTCTTGAGTGGTAATAGCTAATTTAGACCCCATCATTTTGTATGTATTATTGGGATTATGTTTTCTGATGTGCATCGCTTTGAATTTATCAACATTGTATTTCATCTCCTATTTTCTTGCCCAGTTTTGTGAGATCCCTTTGTAACTCTTCACAGTGAGCTTTGGACTTAACTATCCTGAGTAATTTTGTATTGTCTGCAAACTTTGCCACCTCATTGTTTACCCCTTTTTCCAGATCGTTTAACAGTGGACCCTATTATTTACCTCTCTCTGCTGTGAAAATTGATCATTTATTTTTACCCTTTGTTTCCTATCTTTTAACCAGTTACTGATCCATGAGAGGACCTCTTATCACATGACTGCTTATTTTGCATAAGAGCTTTTGGTGAAGTCCTGGTCAAAGGCTTTCTGAAATTTTAAGTACACTATATCCACTGGATCACTCTTGTCCACATATTTGTTGACACCCTCAAAGAATTCTAATAGATTGGTGACGCATGATTTCCATTTACAAAAGCCGTGTTGACTCTTCCCCAACATATTGCGTCTAATAATTCTGTTCTTTAGTATAGTTTCAACCAATTTGCCTTGTACTGAAGTTAGGCTTACATGCATGTAATTGCCAGGCTTGCCTCTGAAGATTTTTTTTTAAAGCCAGCAATACATTAGCTATCCTCCAGTGATCTGGTACAGAGGCTGATTTAAGCAATAGGTTATATGCCACAGTTAGGAGTTCTGTGATTTCATATCTGAGTTCCTTCAGAATTCTTAGGTGAATACCATCTGGTCCTGATGACTTATTACAGTTTAATTTATCAATTTGTTCTGAAACTTTCTCTGCAGACAATTCAATATAGTACAGTTTCTCAGATTTGCCACCTGAAATGAACGGCTCAGGTGTGGGAATCTCCTTCAGATCATGTGCCGTGAAGACTGATGCAAAGAATTTATTTAGTTTCTCCACAATGGCCTTGTCTTCCTTGAGTGTTCCTTTAGAACCTCGATCATCCAGTGGCTTTTCTTTTTTGGTCCTCTTGCTGGTTTTTTTTTAATTATTATTTATTTTTATTTGTGGTATACATTTAGTTTAAGCCTTTATTGTGGTGGTTTTTTTTAAAGTTTCTTCAATTACCCTTGCATAAATCAGTAATAATGTAATAAAAATTAGTGGATTTACACCAGTGTGAAACTGTGCCAATGCTGTAAACACTAGTGTAAAACTGATATGTGATGAAAATCCAGCCTTTATACCTTATTATAAAATAAAACACCCTAAACGTGCCACAGTCAAGGTAAGTAATGTTCTCTGGCATCTGCATTGTTCAGTGCATGTAAACACTTGGTGTTCATCATTTGTGATGATCAAAAAGGGAATGATGGGTTAATTTCAGGAAGAAAAGCAAAAACTATGTCCGAAACATTATCTTAGAGAATTTGAAATTTTGTATTTAAGTAAAACGTTTGTAAGATCATAAGATCTACAATAAAGATTACCTCTGTTAAAAAAAAAAGGAAATACACTCCCGGGGGCATTTTAAGTGTATTTCTTAGAAATACTTACATCCAGATGGTAACTTTTCTAGCTGACCAAGAGTGGCCCTAGAAGGTGTGGTTAGAGAAGTGATCCTTTACAGAGCATGGGATACAAAGCTTATGTTGTTGAAAGGAGAAGCATGTAATCAGCTAAAGAATGCCTGAGAAAGACCAAGGGCAGCAGATACTGAAACCTTGAACTTCCTTGCTTCAATGCATTTTTCACATACTTCCTGAAGAAAGGAGCAACCAAGGGAATATATTAACTTTTAACTTAATTAGGTAGATGCCAAAAAAGTGTTCATTCTGGGAATAGCCTTTTTAGATGCTGTAACCTCAAAAACCTGTAACTCCAAGCTAGGACTCCAGTGGAGATTTTTCAAAGAGGTTATGTGAACCTTCTTATCTTCTAAACATAGCACAAGAGGTACTTTAAAGGAGATTATTGACAATGTGATTGTGTTGAAGACATATCTGGGACAATAATGCATGTGGCATGTACACACAAGGTATGTTTAATTAGCAGATTCCATGGAAATTATTAATAAAGTGTTACAAAATAAAACTGTAATAGACAACTGTGAAATCTGACAGCGCTAAATGCAAAAGACTCTTTTTCTTTTGTGCCTTTCTGATCTGCTCTCTGATCTTATATAAAAACTTCCTCAATCTCTCCCCAGTGATACAGTGGCAGATGTATAAAATGATTTGGAGTCAGATTCCACTTGCTTTACTCATACAAAACTCTCATCGATTTGCATGTGAAGAGAGCAGGATTTGACCCTTATTGATTATTTAATGTTAGTAATGAAATAAAGAATGTAAGACTTGATTTTTTTTCTAACTGCTGTCCCATTTTATGCCTGTAAATAATTCCGGCAGAAATTATTGTAGCTCAACATCTAAATCCCTAGTTTGAAAGTGCAATAAGAAAGTAAGATGTCCAATTTCATTGCAAATCTCACAATATTTGTGTTTTTTTTCTTAAAGTCTTAGACTCAGGTGAGTATAGCAGAATCTTAGATTTCATTTTTAAGTACATTTCTAGCTCTCAGGTTTGTGGAGACGAGCTTGAAAATGTGATTCCTAAAAGTTTGAAAGCTAGAAGGCAAAAGGAACTCCAAATATATTGTTTTTAAAATCTCATGATATTTAAGACAATTTCATGATGTTTTTGGAAGCTGAGTCATGATTTCTGAATGCTTGGTGTTGGCAATACTGGATATCTAACTGCCCTAATTTGTGATGGCATTTATGCCTCCATATATCAATAGGGTACAGGTTGGGAGGCCAGAGGAAAGAGGATTTTTAAAAAAGCCTTCTTCCTCCATTGTACCAGACTTAATGTGATCCTTGTGCTCTATTAAGTACAAGGCCTGTATGAGATTAGCGCTGCTGCCTACTTTAACCATTTTAAAGAGGCTTGGGAAGAGCACGGGAGGCGCAGTCATGGCCCCACCTCCTAAGCAGCCAACATAGGTGGCTAGGCACATAGGGGGCACACACCAGCTCCTCAAACCTTCAGGAGACATTGTGCCTCTCTTAGCTTCTCCCCCCACCCCATGAGGCTTTGCTTTAAAGAAACAGGCCTATAGATATTGAGAATTTTAAAGAAAAAAATGTGCAAGAAAAAAAATGTGCTCCAAGTGCATTTCCACTGCTCTCTAGTAACATGCTTTGGGTTATTTTTTTCTTATGCTGAATACTAAATATAAATACTGTTTTACTAGTTGCTTTTCTTTACCATGTCATCTATGGAAATTGTACCCTAAAAACTGATGGAACACAGCTTTGCACAAGCTCTTGTTGTCATAGCTGATATTTTACTTTGTAGAGCCAGATCCTCAGTTGATGTAAATTTCAATGGAGCCACCCAGATTTCTAACAGCTAAGTACATGGCCCATGATGTCTGTGACATTACTACACAATGGCAGCCACTTGCATGGCTGTCTAAAGGGCTGAGGTGGAAAGCAGACTTTTATAAACCAGCTTTACGAAGTCTTAAGAAGTGGAGTGAAAGTCACTGAGGAGTAATCACCACATGCTATATCAAACTGAATTTCTTTTCCATTTCCCTGATGATTCAAACCATCTGCATTGCAAATTATAGTCTGATACTAGTCCTATTGACTGCACTCTGATTATCCACACCAGTAATCCAATTGACTACAGAGAGCCTAACAGAAGAGTAAGGGCTGCAGGATCAGAACCACAGTTTGGGAGTTCTTTAGAGCCTCGGATTGTTGCATTGACAAATTAATTTAATTGAATTAAGAACTGCTACACAGTGAGTGTAATTACTGGTAAAACCACAAGGCAAGACTCACAGGGCTTCCCGGGTCCCCAGCTCTGGGGCAACCCACCTGGTGGGCTTCCACAGAGCGACACAGCTGATTCCCCACTCAGCTGGCATCCAGGAAGCTGAGCATCCATTCTGCAAAACATTTGGAAATGTTTGTTTCAGTATGGAACAAAACCCCCTCACAGTCTCAGAATTTTTCATGGAACACAAACTTTCATTGCAGCTCAGAACTAAAAATAACAAACTTCACCAAAAATAAACCAGTAAAGATTTAGACTCTACCTTAACCAATTGACCCATCAGGGTTACCAATATACCCCTAAATCCACAACATTAGTTACCATACATTACTTACACGTGATATCTGAGATAGCCTAATATGGTCCCAATCCTGGGAAGAATGGTGCGCCATGTCAGAGACAGTCAGAGCCCAGCTGTACAGGACCTATCATCTACTCAGAATAACCGATAACTGTAGCAATTCATATATTTTGACGAGCTAGCTGCTGGTCAGAGATGGCTTTTGATTAATGCCCTGTACACACTATAGGTCACTAGTCTTCTTTCCACCCCTGCCAGCTCCTACAATTACGTGGTCAGTGTTGTAACCCTATGAATCTTCTGATAAGTTTTGTACTCACTACTGGATCAATAGCTTTAATCATCTTTATGGTTTCTCTTGTATTCATATACATTGTATGAAACAGCAGGGAATGGAAGGATAGAGGATTGTAGCAAAAAAACTAACATGCAATAATTCTTTCCCAAAATGCTGTCTTTGGAGAATTTTTATGTACCAGGTGTGGCGAGCAATTCCCATATTTATCTAGGGAATTTAATAAATGTGTTTAGTACTTGAGATATTCCAACTTAAATAAAATGTATTTCATTCATGTTAAAATTCATATACATTATTATTTTTCTTAACCCTGGAAAGAAATTGACAGTGACAGCTGACAGTGAATAGACGATAGAAAATGGTTAAGTGATAAAACACGAACCTTGGGAATGGACTGATTGTTTCCCCCCATGATGTCATTAAAGCAGTTTGATTTCCAAATATTTCCTCGTGGGGCTCAAGTAAATGGTACTTCAGTACCTCACTTCAGGCTAGAGTGTGACTGGGAGTACAGCTCAGAGTCACAAAGGTATTTAGGCTCCTAACTCCCATTGCTTTCAGTGGAAATTAGGACCCTAAATATCTTTGTGGATCTGGGCCTACCCGAAAGTAAGAGGGAGTAAGAACCCCTATTACACCCTACATGGGATACCCGATTGTGGATCCAGCACAGGAGTAGAGAAGAGTGTGCACCTACTTACTCCTTTCAAGTAAGTGGAGAGTGGGGATGAACTTTGGTTCCAGCTTCCTACTATCTGGCTAGTATAGCTGAGCCTGCATGAGGATGTGGGAGAAACAGTAACATACTGCTTCTATAGGGCAACAATAAATTACCACCCTTTGAGAGCAAGCCTAAAGCAGGGAGGAATGATGACTCAGAAATGTGTCCCCTGAGGCACATTGCCTTCTAGGGCTACTCCTGGGGTGGTGCAACTTCTGTACTATTCCTTGCTGAGCATTCTGCCTAAAGTTGGACTCCAGCCCTTAGCATTTTTTACAGGTACCAGAAAACATTGGGCTCAGTCCCTCAGCCCTGTACAATAGGAGTTTTGCTGGAGTAAGGACTATGGAATAGAGACATGCAAATGTATAGAGCTCAAAGCTTGTATTCCCAACACTTTACATTTGCTGCAAAGGTAGGTGAAGGAATTAAATTTATTTTGATGTGCTGGAAGTCAAAACAGCTTCCTTCATATGATTCATCCATCTCTGTTACATTACACGGAACTGGATCAAAACAAGCTTTCATCTTTTTGCCAGATTGAAGTGTGGGCGTCAGGGAGTAAAGGAACCGTTTTTTGTTTTTTCCCCCCCCACACACCAATTTTTTTCCCTTCTTTGTTGGAATCATAATGCCATCAGCTGTCCCTGCCATCTTCCAATTTCAAATTCTTTTTTTCCATCTGTTTTCATATATATATATTTATATATATAATCCAAATCAGGTCCTGCCTTGTCTTTGTATCAGAATTCATCATCATATGGCATCAATTCAGACCTGTAACATGAATAAAGATTGGTATTTATCATACCTGCTGTAAAGGAAGTGCCTTTTAAAGGAAAGGGAGCATGTAATTCCCTGCCCTTCACTTTCTCCTCAACCTTTAACCTTTTAATCAGTGGCCATAACCTGGAGAGATCTCACAATAGAAAGTTAATTATGAGGTCATAAAGATGAAAGAGTCTGACTTGCATTTTCTGAAAGTATTTTACTTTTAAATTATCCATGATTTACCTGCATAAAAGCAAAGGAAGTTCTCAACGATTATTCTAATTGAGCCAGACTTTTCAAATCATTCAAAGTCCAGCATTTCCAAGGGGAAATACAATCCTTTCAAACTGTTCTCTCAATAATTCCTATGAAAAAAGGAGAAGGATGGAGTCTTCCATTTACCATTCTGACCCAAAACATGTAAATCAGAGATTGTAAGGGACATGAGGCTCAGAGGAAACCTCTTAGGGGACTCACCAGTTATGTGTCTAGAATACATAGAAACTGAGATAGAATAGATTTAGAAAATAGAGCATACTACTGGATTTCAGGAAATATCTACATCTCTCCACTTTGAGAATCATATAGGTATTGAAACACCAAAGAAAAGTATATTTGCTGAACTTTATTTTATTTTATGATGATAAAATCTGATCAGATTTCTCTAGTAAGTGGTCTAGACAATGGTCATCAGGGGTGTAATGAAGAATTAGTTTTGGCAGAATTACAATAAAATTATTAGCATATTTTATAGCCTCCAGTATTATGAATAAATAGAGGGAAGGTTTGATATATGGATCAATAGATATAAAAAAGAATGTCATAATGTACACTTGTGGAGCACCTTTCATCCAAGGTTCTGAAAAAGCTGTACAGAAGTAATTAAATCTCAGGTCAAGAGCACTGTGAGGAAAGTAAGTAGATATTATATCCATTTTACAGATGGTGAAACTAAAACACAGAGTTGTTAAGTGACTTGTTCAAGAGTTCATCGGAAGCAGCAAGGAATACAACCCAGGAGTCATGACTTCCAGTCCAGTCTGCTAACCGCTAGACACACTGGCTCAAATTCATCCCTAGATTAGCCCCCCTGAAGTTAGTGGAATTCCACCAGGGATACGTTTAGACCATTACTTCCATTTACATGTAAATATACACCACAGAACACATATTATGTGGCATAACATAGTTCTCACACTTGAGTATATCTTTGGCAGTTTGACAACAGCAGTTATACTTTGATAAAGATAAAAGGGTTCGCTGGTACTTAACAGTAAAAGGCTAACATATGGATCCTGCTACTTATGAGAAGTAAATAACTAATATTTGGCTTCTTAGGGTGTTTCAGAAATCATAACTGTGGTCACAATGATTTCACAGATGTCAGTTCATTGGGTAAGGGACTCGTTTAAGAAACCCATTTATGGAAAAGCCCTATCGAATTTAATAGAAAATTACAACCTTCTATATTTTTTAAACGCCCTATAAAAATCTATCCCTCCTGTAAAATTCTGAGGGAAGGTTAAAAAAAATCCATAAGAAGGTTCGCTCTATATTAAATTCTATAGGATTTTGGCATGTTCTCCATAGAAACATATTGATTTCATCCTTAATGAATTATATGTCCTCGCCACAAAAGTTTGAAGCTAGAGACTGGAATATAAGACGAAAGGAAGGAGGAAAAGGAACTAAAACCAAGAAGAGAAACTAGACAGTCTTGTAGTTCAGCTTGACCACTTTGGCATTAACAGGATTTCTTAGCAAGAAACTTCTGCCACATTTGGATTCTATGAGGGAGACTTTAAGAATGGAACCAATGGACAAGTTCATTGCTGGCATAGGAAAGCACAACAAAATCAATCTCAGTTCAGATGAGCCTGCTTAGGCCAGGGATAAATCTGCCATATCAATACCCACCTTCTTATTTAATATACAGGAATACATTTAAATGATATAGACTTTCCATACCATACCCTCTTACATTTCCAACAGCTGTAGTTCTCTTCACTAAAAAGTACATTTACTAATCAGCTTCTTGCATGTGGTTGATGTCTGACATGAGAAATATTAAAGAGAAGCTGAGTTTGATTCCATAATTCACTTTGGGTGTAAATTAATCTTATCAATCAAGGATATTTGAGGCCGGATTCTCAGTATAATTCCACAAGAATGCATCTCTAAATCAGAAGTAACTCTACTGAAGTCAAGAAGTGTTCAGAAGTTTACACCAAATTATCATCCTAATCCACAAATTCTTCAACTTTCACACTTAGATGAGAACCTTTTCCAGCAATCAACACTTCACCTAATGATGCAGTGGCAGCAATAACAATTAGCCTTGTTTAAAGCTGTGTTATACCACTCTTGCAAATACCGTTTTCAAGGTTACTGTCTTAGTCTGGGTTTGGAGGGAGGCCTAGGTTTGGATCCCGCTTCAACACTATATTGTGTTGTGGTGTAGCCAGGGGCTATAACAAAAGTAAGTGCTACAACTGATGATAACCCAGAAGTGACACAGCCAAGTTTTGGGTGTAGTGAGACTTCCATTATTAAGTCTTTCAGTGCATACCAGCACAGCTGTCACTTCCAGAAATGATTAATTTCAAGATGATGGGCATGACATTTTGATTTGGCTTGTGTTGTACTTCTCTAGCTAGCTATTACCCAGGGTTTCCTCCAAAATACCACCAGATAGAACAATCAGGTATCATAGTACCTTAAAGGTTGCGAGTCAGATATTTGATGTCCAACTTAATTACCTGAAAACCATTGACAGGGTTAATATGATCAAGTATTATTGCCTCATAAGCATTTAGCACCATTGGCGTAGCAAGTAAGAGGAAAAACATGAGGAAGGGATAAGATAAAAGGTTAAGGCTGAGATTTTTCTCCCCTCTTTCCCCCCTTTAATTATTCTGTTAACTTTCTGTCTGATGTATCCACTCCCATGTTCCCTAAGACAGTCAGTAGGCATGTGGTACGCACTGCATATGGATCAGCAGTCGTGGCACTATTCCAACTATAAATATCTGGATGACAGGTGTTGGCGTGGACAGATGGCCAGCAGCAGCCAGTTTTGGTATTTCCTGTGAGCAAGGAGCATCCACAATCATTGCACAGATATGAAGATTAGTCTACTGATCCTCTTCACTGCCTCATCTTCTGAGGCCTGAAGGCTTACAGAAAAGGGAACTCACTATTGCCACCGGTTGGTGAGATGGGAGACAGCAGCCCAGAGCTGCTGAAGAACTGCACTGGGGAGGGAGCTATCTGTCAGCATCTGTTGCAGAGCAAAGGGAATTGACTGAATGGGCCAGGCCTCATTTGCATTTTAGTTATGTAACTGTGTGGGGCATTTGGGTTAAAGTACAGTTAAATTTTGTGTTAATGACCTTGCTGGGAAATCCAGCACAAGACACTGAAACTGAATGTGCCTGGGGTCACTCTGACTGAGACTGCTTTCAGACACAGTTGGATTAGGGAGCCTGGACAGAGCTGAGAAGAGGGAAAGGGAGGCAGAGAGGGAGGGGGAAAGGCTGCGACTTTCTGCTGGGAGTGCCTTTCTGGTACTCATGATTCTGTAAAGGGTCCTAAATACCACCCGGCCCTCTCTAATAGCTGAGTGGAGAGTGCTGCAGAACAATGGATGGTGCAAGAGCTGATGGTGGCTTTGAGGGGGCAGACAGTGCAGAGCAGTGGCAGCAGTTCAAGATGACAGATGGTGTAGAGCAGAAGCTGCTGGAGCAGAGCTGAGGCAGCTTGCACTGAAGTCGCAGAGAGAGCAGCAGCCTACCTAAGGGACTCTGCTATGGGCCTCCCTACCCAGCAACTAAAGCTGAAACCATCCCAGATGGGTCAGGCAGTAGAATCCCCAAGAAGCACTGACCTGCCTTCCAGCATCCTTGGACTTTTCCAGCCTAAGACAACTAACTGTGAGAGGGGAACTGGAGAGGAGGGAAGTGGCTAGAATGCACCGGCCACTCACAGTTGCCAGGAGAATCAGTTTGGAACTAATGTTAAGGCCCTCTGTGGGGGTGGGAGTCTTCCCTTGTAGAATTTGCTGTTTTATTAATGGTTGTTTTTTCCAAGTTTATTCTGTCACCTCCATTCCCTCCCCCCATAACAAATTTCTGTGTGTGTTAAAACCCCTGGACTCAGTGTTCGCGAGTGGGGAAGTATTGCCCATCAAGGGCCTCCACGGTTGCAGATATAGTTTCCCAGGTTTCTGGGTGGGGGTTCGAGCCAGTGTTAGTTAAGTCTTTAGGAAAACCCCTAGAAAACTGAACCCAGCCCTTTGTACTGCCATCAATACCTGGCACAATTTGTCCCATAGTATTATTATTAGGATTGGAAGCAGAGTGATGAAATGCCTTTTTCTTGCAATGTTACTGGCCCAGCCAGAAGCAGGAAACACTCAGGACACTATTATCATGGAATGTCTTCCCCAATTTTGCAGATACAGAGGTTCCAACAGAGTTTAAAAAATCGTCTGAAGTATGGGGTGGGCGTTATTGCAAACAAAGTATGCATGAATGAGCAATGGCTGAATTTATAAAATATGCAGCCAGTAATCCACGCCTATATCACTCCAAACAGAATCAAGCCTCTTAAGTTCACCATGGAACTTGAATGTTTAGTAACTTAATAGGCTTAAGCTTTATTCCTTCAAGGTAATTGTGCAGCTACCTTTAATAAAATACACTCAACATTGCCAGCAAACGTTCAAGTTAAATGAACACAAGAAATGTTAGATGCAACTTTATTATACTGTTAATCCTTGCTGGAAGGCTTCCTGGATTGTTTGACGGTAGTGTTGGTAGTGATGATAAACTAATTTGCCATGGCTCTTAGGTTCATGTTATCTTTTTTTATCAGCCTAAGGCTAGGTCAGAAAAGGAGAATTAAAAACATTTGAAAATCCAGAGTTGGCGAAATAGGTAATTCAAACGTCATTTCAGAGTGTCAGTCTAGCAATTCCCTCCCACACAAAAAAATGGATCATTTAATGATTCATTTAATTCTTCAACGACATTTCATTTCAAGCATTAATATAATGCATCACACTAGGGTTCCAAGTCCCTTTATATGTAAGAATACCGCTCCACACTTACATTTGACCTATAAGAATTGAGATCTATCTGATTTTAAAATGCTAGCAAATAACACTTGACATTAGATTTCTTCCCTGCAATGGTCAGAATTAAATAATCCCTAGAATGTTGGTGGTTTTTTAGAATTTAAAGAACTGACCCCTGGTAAGATTCAGACCCATAAAATATATGCTGAAGCGAGAACATGAAGCATGATGAGCTGTAAATAGCATATAGCATCATCTCTTGTAGTTCACCAAATAAGTGTCACCCTTCTGCCAGGTGTCATTAGTAGTAGTCAGTTCAGATGACGTCTATGGGTTCTATTTAAAATACATCAAATGATTGTATTTATGAAGCCAAAAATACTTTTTGTTTGGGAAAACAAGATAAACAACTATTTATGACAAAAAGAGCAAAATCCAAACAATGTATGAAATGGCTGACACCACAGTCCCAGTTAATAATTGCCCAGCTTGTTGCAGGCTAGAAAGGCCATTCATAAAACAATCCTCACCCACTTAAAGCTCACAAATTCAGTTATACTCAGGGATGGCCAAGTGGGCACCAGAAGGTGGTTCCTTTTGTCCTGTGAATTCCATACCACCAAGTTCCTGTACAATCTGCAGCTACTAGGACCAGACCTTCAAAATTAGCTCTACCATGCCACAAGGTTCTAGTTCAGGGAAATCATCTGCATCACCTCTGTTATAGTCCAGTTTGGTTCTGTGAAGTCAGCTCAGTTGTTGCCTGACCTGGTTCCCCACAGTCAACTCCACCACTGTCAGGTCAGAGTCCATGAAGTCAGCTTCACCAGTCTGGGTGCTGCCAAGTCCAATTCCACATAGTTATCTCTACTGCTACTTTCTAGTCCTGTAAAATCAGCTCCACACTGGGTCCAGAACCTCAGAAGAAACACCCCACAGTGACCCCTGGACAGAGTGTCTGCTTTCTCCCACACAATCTCCACTCAGACAGTGATCCCACTGTTGTTGAATTTGGGCTCACTACCCATTCAGAGTTCACTACCTGTCATCTCAGGGTAATCCACTTTCCCCAGTCTATTACTTTTCACCTAATGTTTCCTAAGAACTCAACATCTTTTTTGAATAGAGAAAGACTGGCACATGCCCCAAAGTCTGTAAATCCAAAAGTAACTCTAACTCACACACTTATCTTATGAACCATCTCACCAAGGTAGCTCAGAAGATAATGAGTGGAAATGACCTCTTAAGCTTGCAGGCTCAACTTGGAATGCTAATGTGCAAACACTGCACAACTCAGCTTTATCTCTCTGCTACTCAATTGGAGAATACTGTGCTTATGTGTGGATAAACTCTCCCCATACAAAGCTTGTTGAAGTGCAAATAAATAAAACTATGACCAGGATGCTGGAACTAAGGGTGTTGGGGATGCGGCATTACCCTTTGGCTTGAAATAGTAATAACAACCAAATACTTGGTTTCCGTTTTCAGAATCCCCAGTATAAAAATTGTTCCAGCACCCCTGACGATGAAGATAAAACAGGGATTATGAGCCTAACAAATGCCAAGTGGCTACCAGCCCTTTCTAATATTCCACCACCTAATGTCAGGCACTGTATTGCAGCAAACAACCTCCTTGTCAAAATCTAGGAGGTGCCACAACAGCCAATTTTCAAAGATATGCGGGAAGTGCCTCACTACCAACTCATCAGCAGAAGACCAATCTAGACTACGTTACCGATTGTTTCCACAGCAGACACTGTCATGCTATGGCGAACAGAACAGGAATGAGCTGCTCCTTCTGCAAGAAATTCCTTCCTCATCACTCAGCCTGATGAGAGACTCCTGCCTTCAAGCTGCCATGCTATCTTTGGTGCAAACTCAGTCATTTCAGTGGAGTGGGTGAGGTGTTTGGTAAATGATCAAACCTGGGGACTGAAGAACAGGCCTCTGTGTAGCTGCAGTGCGGTTGAGGATGCTGCGCATTTAGTGAATGGCTGCTTATCTCATGCTGGTCTATCAGGAGGCTTTTCTAGACTCACCCTGAAGCTATTCAATGGGTAAAACGTGTGGTATGTCTACATGAGCCCTTTTGACATTTGTAACATTTTTCTTTTCTTTCTTTGTACTTATACATTTGTTTTATCTCTCTAATTTATATTTTGCATTTTGAACTTTTTCCCATCTGTATTGTACCACATGTGCATAATAATAACCTTTCACAGTTCTCCACTCCTTCATAAATATATTTACATGAACCATATAATAAATTTGCCAAAAACAGAACACAAGCAGGTTCCAAACAATATCACATAAAACCATGTACAGAACTGCACTGATGCAAAATTATAATCTATGTAAATAAAGTCTGCCAAAGCTAGCTTTCCCCCTTTCTTTTATGAGGAAGCAGAGAGCTTCTTTTTCTACGTAAGCCTTATATCTTTGGGGCTTGCAAAAAATGTATCTGATTAGGGGAATGATCCTATGCTGAAACATTATTAATACATATTCACTATTGAGATCCAGCTGGACAATAATACACAGCTGCAGGATTTTTTGCAATAAATTTGAAAGCTCTCAAATATGACTTCTTTCATATTTTGTTGTGTATTTGAAAACAAAACGGGACAGACTGGACTCATTCACCCCTATGTGAATCTACAGTAACCCCACACCACTGATTTCAAAAGCAATGTTTCCCCCCAGCATTTGCAAAAAGAAAACAAATGAAAAATGAAAAGGATGATAATACCCTCAAAAGTGGATAATGTAATGACTGAAAGTAGGGCCATTTTCAAGGCAAGATGCATTTGCACAGGGCCGGTTCTGGCTTTTTGGCCGCCCCAAGCAAAAAACAAAAACAAAAAAAAACACGGGGCGGCCAGGGCTACAGCAGGGGCGCTGCCACGCGGCCCCTCCCGCTGCGCCGCCTCCTGCCGCCTGCCGCGAGGGCTCCGCTCTGGTCGGCGGGGAGGGAAGGAAGAGGACTGCCCTGCAGGGCGCTCTGGCTCCCCGCACCCACCCCCCCTAAGGGGGGGCAAAGGGAAAAAAAAAAAAAAAAAAGCGGCCGTGCCGCCCTAGGATTGGGCAGAATGCCGTCTCAAACAATCTGCCGCCCCAAGCACCAGCTTGCTCAGCTGGTGCCTGGAGCGGGCCCTGCATTTGCAACAACCACAACAACAACAACAAAAGTTAAAACAGAGATTTCCTTCAGTTTCTTCAGTTACCAGTTCAGTGACCTTTCACATTGTGTGGGAGAGGCATACCACACTTCCCTCTGCTGCAACCAGTCATGGTTGAGAATTACATGCTAAGAGGGAGGGTAAATGGTCATGTGACTAGCATATGGGCTGGTGAATCAAAAAAGCTGCTGTCAGGTCCAAGCTGTGTCACAAAATTATTAGATGATAGTGTCAAGTCACTTAATTTCTCCCATCTCTATCCTGACAGAGGAGTTCTGAAGATAAATTCATTAACATGTGTGAGGTGCTCAGATACTATGGTGGCAGGTGAAACAGAAATTCTTACAGAGACAGATTGCACAACAGCCATTGATGGGGAGAGATGCTGGAATGCCTGGATCTCCTCACTCTACCTTAGCGATCCACCCATTATTAACTCTTCAGTATCAGATGTGGATTTGAGTGTTATGCAGCAATGTACTCCCAGCAGTGTGGCCAAGTTTGCTTCCACTGCATACAGCTATTTCCAGGGTCTGGGATCATTGCATTACTGAAATATTTTCCTAACAATGATCCAGAGTCTGGCTTCCTTATGCCAATCAAGCCATATAAGGGACAACAAAAGCTCCCGGGTGAATATCCACAGTGCTAGAGAGGTGTAGAGCTAACACACACATCCAATGCATTAGACTAATGAGTTCTTCCTGTATGTTAGGACTACTTTGACCAAAAATTATTCTCTGATTTTCCCAGGTGAAAATAATTGGAGCAAGACTACAGTGGGTGGAGCATATTTTTAAGTGTTATATGAGGTTTTCGATCTATAGGGTAGGATTTTCTAAAGCACACAGCACTGACCTAGCTCTACTTCCATTGAAATCGATAGTAAAATTCCTGTTGTCTTCCATGGGAGCAGGCCAATACAGAAAATTCCACCTGTGACTCTCCTTGTATTTAGTGAGAGTGCTAGAGCTCCACCCCAGTTCAGCACCGTGAAAATGCACCAATGTGTGTTCAAGAACAAGTTATGTTATATGTTCATAGAATAGCTCCTGGGTGAGGTTGTGTACTATGGGGATACGTGAGCTGTAAATGCCTAGATTTTATAATAATGCTCACAAGTCTAATTTGCGATTGGCTTTTTTCACTAGAGAGTAAGACTCTCTGCTGTTGTGCCACTAGCTCATACCAATAAAATAAAATCATGCATAAGAGAAAAATTTCTAGTGTGGAATTCTGGCCCTATCGAAGACAATAGAAATGTTGCCTTTGATTTAGGATTTTGCCCCTAGTTTGTTGGTTTACGTTACCTTACTACCACTTCCTTATCACTTTAGTCCATCTGTCTAAAAACATTGCTTGGACTTTTGTTCCTTTAAAAAGAAAAGAAAAAGCTTGCTTTGTATAGACATGGGCATAAATGGAAACCCTGCTCTGGACACCTCACATTTTGAGGGTATTTGAATTCCAAACACAGATCTGGTTATAAATTATATAGACAGACGCTAATCACAATAGAATAAGCAGAATCCAAAGCTCAGATTCAAATTTGGTGAATCTAGATCTGCAGCAATAATTGAATCCTGTGGCTTGATGTGATATATTTCATGATATATATAACATCCACAGGCGATACGGAGCAAATTGTAAAAAGAAAAAAAATGTCCACATATGGATTTATTAATTAATAAGCTTTTCTTTCCTCTCAACTTTAAAGTTTAATGTTTGTCTTTCCTGTAAGTAGTAGTCTCCATTCTACTAGTCTGCTTTCATAGGTAATGGTTTTTGCAGGAACTGCCCTGGAAACTTTTTCCCTGTGTTTAACAGAGGAAATATATGAGTAAGTTTTGTGGAAATTACTAGATACAACTAAATACCTTAGCCAGGTCGCACTTATGAATGGCTTTAGGAAAATATATTAAGGCTGTGGATTTGTTTTATTTAACATAGCTGTAGCTTGCTCCTTAGGAAAAGGGACATATCATCTTTGGTTAGTTCTTCCTCCCCTTCCCCATTCAAGTTTCCACACTCAAGCAATGAAGACGAGCTATTTAAGGATGAACTGCAAATGTTTCAGACGTTCGCTTAAAGAAAGCACTTGAACATTTTACAAACTTCCGAAAGCGTCTTTGATCTGTAGAATACCAGGCTCGACCTCCCAGGAGAGCAAACTTCCTAATGAGATATTTAGCCCTTCCTGGCTTTCCAAAAACATTTAATCTTAACTTAAATATTTCTCCATCACTTGAAATCTTTATCTCAAGGCTGCATGCCCTTCCGAAAGGTATTCTCCAAAACTCAGCCACAAGGCTTGATGCAGGCATCACTGAGTGAAATTCTATGGCCCATGCTATGCAGGAGGTCAGATTAGATGGTCACAATGCTGGTATTAATTCTATGAGTTATTCTGTTCAGAAGCACATGATAACCAGCCTCTCTCTCACAGCATTTTGGTATTAAAATTTCAAAGGATAATTAAACAAATGGATCTGAAGCTCAAGGAGGGTTTGGGTTCAGTTCAAGTTTTGGCAACAATTTATGTCAGTCCCTGGCCTTTTTAAAGTAAGTTTATTCAAGAGGCGGTGATGCCTATAGGGGAGCAGAAGACTTTCTTTATTTTTCAGTGTGTTCTGCACCCAAAGTTAATGAGTAAGATGAATGAAGAGCCTCTCAGAGCTCTATAGTGCAGAACTCCTGAATGAATCAAACACTGTGAATAATAGGGAGTGAACACTGTTAATGTGCTACAGTGACAAGAACAGTTAGGGACTTACTGACATTTCAGTGTAGAGTCTATATTAGGATTAGAGAACTTTGTTCCTTTAATTAATACAAGGCATAACTTTTACTCCATGGCTTCTCATCCTTGTCTGTCACTTTTTATTTCTTTTTAACTTTAGTTCTTTAACAAATCCCTCTTTTCAGGGACCAAAAGCTGATATGTTCTGGGGAAATGCCAACAAGATGTTAAAGATTGGCACAACTAGCTACTGTCATTCTATCAAGACAATAGGATTTGAGTGAAAGGCGTAGAGTTCTCCATGCAGAATTTAGCTGCTTAATCCTCTCTTATGGGCTGGCACAAAATCAACAAAGGAAAGAAACCAAATTACCCAGCTCTGCTTTGGCAGATTTAGCCACTGTCAGCAGGCCAGAAGTTAATTCCCTCATATTCTTGTTTGCCACCAACTACGGTAGGCCTCACTGAGGCAGGTTTCCTGTGTAAATCTGTCAGCTGAAATGATGCACAGCATGAAGAAGGAGAGAAAGGACACGCAAAGAGTGTGGTCCTTTTGCCAAATCAAGCCCCAAAAGTCAGAGGCTGGCACTGGAGCTACCTTTTTTCCTTCAGACTAAGTGATGTTTTTGACGTGAGACTAGAAAGATTTATAGTTTCTTAAATCCTGCCCCCCTACCAGCCCCCCAAATGAAATTTTCTTACCAATAATTGTGGACTGTTGTTACATTAGGCTATGTGTGTGGGAGCTTGTTTCCATACTGGCATTCTGCAGAAGCTTCCAGCGGCTTAGCATCTTACTGAGAATTAACAGTATGTAGGGTATGATATGTTAATAAGGACTACACAGTCATCAAGGCTAGTGAAATTGCACTAGAGGAAGGAAATGCAGCATCAGTTTGCTATGTCACAAATGCCTCTTTGCCTAGTCACAGCATATGGTGCTCTTAAATGTCTGCCCAGACGAAGTTTTTGTATGGATAACGTGACATCAGGGGATGACACTATGGCGCAGCATATAATGTTTTCCTCTTTATTTGGAAATGAAATGACAAATTGTCATAGGATGAGATGAGTAAGGTGCAAAGTATTTGCAACAAGATGCACCATAACTTGAATCACAAGGCTTTTTATATCTCATTGTGAACTCCAAAATGGACCTCATTTCTGTGGAAAATTTTACTGAGACATACCTTTTAAAAGCAAAAATGGTACTGTTGTCTAGTGAAAGTGAGACTTTTTTGTGAAAGAAATAAACCCATTTCTGAGTGAAAGAGGCAGAAGGGAGCCCAGTTTTACAAGTGGTGATAGATTTCACCCCAAAATCATAGTTATTTCTGGATTTCATATTTTCAATGTGAAAATAGACACTTGCTCGAAACACAGAGAAAAACAGATTTTGAGGGTGTAAGCAATCATGCAAAAATATAGATTTGTCTGTGAAATTCTATGAAAGTGAAATGGTGTGTTAGCACTTCTGGTTTCTATTGTTCCCAATGTAGACAGTAGCTTCACTTACTCTAGGCACTGTACGATGTGTTAGCAATAATGCATGTCCCCACTGTAAATATTGTGCTTGAATAAGTGAGTCTGGTTTAAATATTGATAATTCCTCTTTTTTTTCAAAAGCAAGTATTAATTCATTCGTCATTCAGTAGCGCAGCCGGGAAAGCCCACTTCTAGTGGTAGAGTTGAATCTAGTCCACAGAGGACCATTGTGTTCACTTTTGTTGGCAGTCCCATGAGACTGGACAAAGTGAAAGAATGGTGCAGGGGATAATGGCACTTAGATTCAGGTGATCTGGGTTCACTTCCTGTCTCAGCTGCTTCCTGTGTGCCCTTGGGCAAGCCACTTACTAAACCCTATGCCTCACTTCACCATGTGTAATGTGGGCATAATGCTTTGCTTCTTCATAACGTTGTGAGGATAGAATCATGGAGTTTAAGGCAGAAGAGGCCACCAGATCATCTAGTCTGACCTCCTGTATATCACA
Organism: Terrapene triunguis; assembly: GCF_002925995.2. Classification (NCBI taxonomy): domain Eukaryota; kingdom Metazoa; phylum Chordata; order Testudines; family Emydidae; genus Terrapene; species Terrapene triunguis. Next base: position 61,753,147 of record NW_020664393.1, on the reverse strand, counting down.
GACCACTAAACACAACTCATCCACCTCCACACCAAACTCAACAACCGGAAATGGATCAAAGTATTACAGCCCTCAGGAAATAACCGATTGAGTGCCAGAGGCAGAAAACTAAAGTTCTTCACTGCCCTGTCACAGAGAAGGGCCATGATGCAATGATTTATTCAGGTGGCAGGCTTTCCTCATGTTTAGAAAGTTTAGATCATCCAGTTGGAAGCAGAAACAATATAGTGGAAGCCATATCATGGACTTAGGTGGACATTCACAGATTGGCAATTGTGACTAATAAAGCTGTGTATTCGGCAGTTTGCAAACTAGCTGGCCAAGATTTGTTCGTGACTATGATTAATTAATGATTAGGAATAGCAAATACTTTCATAAAAATCACAAGCTCTTTGTGGATAATGGAAAGAAGGGCTGCGTTTTTGGAATGACTTACTCATTGCCAATTGCTCACCCACTGTAGTTATGGAGGCTGACTGGCCCTCTCATCTCTAGAGGCCAGCCCTGCAGGTCAGAGAGGAGAGGAAGCAGCATGGAGACGCTTGCAAGCTTACTTCCTAATATTACATGTCTTTCACTGGATAAATACAGAAGCATCTAGATGGTCAGTCTGTCTCCTTTTTTAAAATAGAAAAATTCACTCTAAAAGTCACCACAGTAATACTGATCCACAGGCTTACTTGTCGTAGCATGACTTGCAATGGATTAATTTTAAGCATAGTCTCTGTATGTCAAAGAAGCTGCTCCCTAGTAATGGGTCAAAGGACATGGGGCCTGAGCCTCCTCCTGTTGGAGCAAATGGAAAAAACTCCCATTGGCTCTAAAGGTGCAGGATTGTGGCATTGGAGATCAGGTCTCATTAATTATCCAAACGCTCTTGAACGTCTTACACCTGTAAAACTCAAAATCTTGTGTAAATAGCTTTTCTCCTGAAATTACTACAAGTATTTTTTGCTTCTGGGAAGGCCGGAAATATTGTGGAATCAGTGTCTCGGTGTATTTTGGTATTTTTGGTTCTGATCCTGGGCAGAAGGGAATGAAAATAAAAATGCACCGTTGAAGTTAATTGAAAATTCCCAAACCATTGGAACAGGTTCATTTCAACATGAGGGTTCCAGGGGTAGATGATCAGATAGTTCAAAATTGCTTTACCCACTTCTTGTACAAACTAATTTAAAAAATGTTGGTTTCTGAGAAAGTAGGTCTGTTCACAGGTTTGTGGTGTACAATGGTCATATTCTGCCTGTGCTGTTACCAATTTATCTATGCTGAACATAGGCAGCATTTTGCATTATGATCAGTATAAGTAGAAACCCTGCAAACACAACCTAATCTGCACTATTACATCATATGCAGAAATACCGTCTTCTGATATAGAGATATAGAAGATATCGAACTTCTTGTAATAACAATGGATTTCAAGGAGAGCCAAGAAAGCAAGAATGATTCCCAAGGGCCTGCCCACTGGGGTCAATGGAAAGACAATGGGGCTTTGGATCATGTCCAAAAGGAGGAATGTGAACACCAATTTTAGTTAACACACATACACTGTAGGAGAAGGGAACACTGCAGTCTTTGCACCTTTCCTTATGACTGTAGTCAGATTGAAGCTTTCCACAACAGATCTCCCAGCTCTGCCACATTCAGACCTAGCAAACTCTTTACAAAAATAATAAAAAACAGAATATGTGCATTTAAGAATAAGAATTGCTGGTGAAAAGCAAAACAAAGGGTCCAAATTCTTCCTGCAGAGCTTCCTGCACTCCTGTGGGCTAGCCGATCCCCTGATTGGGTGTAAGTGAGGGCAGGATTTGGCCTACATAGTTTCAAAACTATGTGAACTCTGTAAAAAGTATGTTTTTTAAAAGGATTTCCTTCCTGTCAGCAAAAAGCCAGAGACTTCAGAGGAGCAGATTCAACCACATGTGTGTTTCTTTTCATGCTTCCTAATCAGATGTAATGATTGCCTACACTGCAGAGATAGTTCTAATTCAAGGATGTGCATTCCTGAGACTTAGGAGTCTGCCAAGTATAGAAACAAACATTACAAGCTACATGAGGTGACTTATGCCTCCAGGCTTTCCTGCATGCAGCAGAACCGGGGAATCAGTGGAGTTCTGCTCTCTGCCCTGGGCAGCCGTAGAGTTCTCAAAGGACAACACTGCTGGCCTGTGTCCAGTGATCATCCTTTTATTGGGATAATGGGCTACTTTTCTGAGAGTGTGGAAGAACGTCAGCAGAGGCAAACACCCTGATAGGAGTTGTGACTGTCTCCACAGACAGCCTAACTAACAGGTGTGATACTGACCACCACAGTCCACAATAGATCAATTCAAGGGCAGTGATCCTCTGCAAAATCCAATTCATAGGTTGAATTGTGGATTCTAGGACTGACCATGGATTAAAATAATGTTTTCTCAACATGGGGAATCACAATCTCTTAGAGAAGCACTAGAGCACGTATGTGCCGATAGTCAGATGTGTGTCTTCTAAAAATACAAAACTGGAAAAGGAGCGGAAATTTGACTGGAAAATACCTTCACAATAGGATGAGGCAATGTGATCTAGTGGATAGGTACTAGTACTGGGCTGGGCGTAAGACACCTGGGTTCTATTCCTAGCTCTGTGTCTTCTCCCAAGTCATTTCTATGTGTCTCTCTATCTCTGACTAGTCTAGTTAGATTGCAAGCGCTTTGGGGCAGTGACTGTCTCTTGTGTGTTGGCTGGGTGCTACCTGTAATATAAATCATTTTTCCCAAAAGTGAACAAGTGTTCCAGATTATAATTAATTATGGTGCAACTTTTCTGTACTGTGCAATTCAGATCATCTCCCCAGCTCCAACTGATCCACTGTGAGATGCTGAGAGGCAGCCAGAATGCCATCAGCTGTTTGAAACTAAAAGACTGAGTTATGGTACAGTTGAAAACTGTCTATGCATATGACTTTGATAACAGGAAGAAATCAATTCAGAGACATCAAATCCATTCACTCTTTGGAGGATACTGAGTGTCAGTTTTACATTACTGACTGAGCAAAACCAGGTAAGAAGGAATGTATTACATTTTGGAACTTTAATTGTCAGACCTGGAGGATAAATTTAGGCTAGCAGCACCAGTTTCAAGCTGGAACATACTAAAGCCTATTTAAAAACTTTATGGTTGAAAAGCATCTAATCACGGAGACATTTACTGCACCAGGTGTTTAAAGGTGGCACTCTGTATTAATTTATTGAGCACTCGTGACTTGCTATAGCGAGCTTTGCTAACCCAGGTGTAGTAATGTATTATAAAAGAATACCTGAGGTTGTTTTCAGAATACTTAAATGGTACAGTGGGCTCATACACTAACATTTTGCCTTTGTAGAGCTAGGTTCAAATCTGCTTAGGTCCCTCATTTCTGTAATCCAAGTTTGTTTCTTGCCACCAAAATCCCAGTAGACAGTTTGAAAATAGTAAATCAGAACTGAGGGGCACTGGCAGAGTTCTACAGGGAAGCATGAACGGACCTTTCCATGTTAATTGTGAGGCTCTTGGTTTTGCTATCAGTCACTCACTGATGTCACAAACCTCACTCAAAACCTAAACTAAAGAAGTGTACAGCACAACCCTAGATTGCTGAACCATAATGGGTAGTCACCTCAGGACAAGAACTGTCTCTTACGTTGTGTTTGCACAGTTCCTATCCCTGTTTGAGGTTCCTAGGTGCTACTGAAATACTAATAATCCATCAGATAAAAATAATAGTGACCAAGGTTTACTCCTGGGGGGATTCTGCAGCACTGCGCAATGCAGAATGTTGCAGAAATGAACGTTGTGCACGCAGAATTTCCTTTCCTCCACAGAAATGGGCTGCAGTGCTGCTAGCTGCCACTAGGGGCTGCTGGGCCCAGCAGAGGCCAGCTCGCCCATAGAAGACACTGCCAGGGGGAGGGAGCCAGAGGGTTCCTGGCAGCAGCTGCAGTTCCCAGCACGCCCTGAGGGAAGGAGAGGGCGGCGCACAGGAAACTCCATGTGAGCCTGGGACCAAGCATCAGGCTGTTTCTCCCTCTGGATCCCTGGGCTGAGGGGGAGGGGGATGTCTGGGCAGGGGGGCCCTGCAGCTGGGCTCTGGGGGGATGGGATGCGGGTATCTGCACTGGGGGTGCCCTGCAGTTGGGCTCTGAGGAGGAGGGGATTCAGGTGTATTGGCTGGGGGGGCCTGCGGCTGGTCTATGGGGGGGGGGGGAAGGGGTTGTGGGTGTCTGGCCCCCTGGCTGGGCTCTGGGGAAGGGGCAGATAAACAGGAATTGGGTTGTCATAGGGGTTTCTTTAATTCTACTCCTGGGGGAATTTTTGTGTGTGTCCGTATTGTTACAGACATACATGCTGACAGGTATTTTGAAATAAATTACCAAATAATTGAAACTGGCATGATTATGTAGTGTTATTTTGACAAATAAAATTTTCAGAATGTTGCAGAATTTTAAAATATTGTGCACAGAATTTTTATATTTTTGGCACAGAATTTTTATTTTTGGGGGCGCAAAATGCCCCCAGGAGTAAAGGTTATGTCCCCAGGGTTGTACTCCTACCCAAGACTCCCAGAAGTGTGGCCACCTGCTGATCAGGTCAACTAATTGGTGAAGGTCAGCCAAGCTAACAAGCCAGCCACTGTTTTCCTCAATATGTTTTGGGGGTATGAATCTGAAGAGCAGCTTTTTTTTCTGACTCAGAGTCCAACTACCCTTCATCTGAAATCCTGTTTATTCAAAATATTCAGATATCCCCCAAGGCTTCCCGATAATCAGGTTTGAACTGCATACAGATTTTTGCAAGGATTTGGGATGGGCTCTTGTTCCTTAAGTGTGACATGAAACAATTACTCACATTGCAATAAGTGATCACTTGAAACACTGGCCAAGAAAGAAATTATGCCATAACCAAATATAACATGACATTGGCAGCAGGACCCTTTTCCTATATCGGGAGCTGCCTCCAAAACAAACTATTTAAAAAGGCCAGAAAGATAAACACAAAGACATCACGTCAATACAAGAACTGACCCTATACCTAGGCACACAGCAGTTTAAGGCATAGAAACTGTGGGTCATAGACTTAAATACCATGAAGGGGAAAGAGGCAGAGAAAGACTCAGGAGCATTATTAACAGATATCCTTTTTAAAATTTTAGGTCCCATAGGAACTGACAGTGAAAGTTACAGAAATTCTCATACAACATATTGACAATATAATCCCCAGTTTAAAAAAACCACAACAGAATTAGCACAAGCCTTTTTTCAGACTAAGGAGAATCTTTTCAGGCTGATGCAGGTCCTCTTCCTAAAACAAAGCTCTCCCATCTGGACTAAATCATTCTGAGCTACAGCAAACTCCCCGGTTAGAGTACATTTTTCATAACTGGAGCAGACCGTTTTGTAGGGCAAGATTCCAAGCTAAGTTTTTCAAAGCTGAAAACAAGCCTGTATCTAAACCAAGCCCCCAGGCTAGAGAAAGTCTTTCAGGGCTAGAGCAAATCTTTCAAGCTGGGCAAGTTCCGGCCTCAACCAGGCTTCTAGGACAACTCTAGTCCCAGGTTGATGATGCCCTTCAAAGCTGGAGCAGGTCTCTGCCTAAGCCAAGATCACAGGCTACGCTGACACTTTCAAAACCAGGGCAAGTTTTATAGCTCTTTAACCCTGCCATCCTCTGAACTCCAGTCAATCAGAAATCAAGTCCCAGTGATGGAACACTCCATCACACTAAACTATGCTATCTTTTATCCTACATCCTATCAGAGCTCAGCAAGTGTGGCAATATTTAATCAGTATTTATTTTCCCCAAGGTAAAAATAAATCAAGCCAGAGCACAACAACTAAAGAGCATCTTCATTAACAAAATTAAACTACAGCCCAGGCTTTGTGATTAATTACCACTTCAGACATTTGGTCTAGATCAAGAAGTAGCTCAAAAGGCCACCTTACGGTACTACAAGTGTCTTTCTGTAAGTAGCAGTGCAGGCCAAAGATCTTCCACGGGAAGGTAGCCAAACATGTAAAATATACTTGCCACTCAAGAAAACTACTGGAAGAGTCATTAAGGTTTATTGGGCCAAATCCGGAAGTTTTATTAAGTCCTTACTCTGGGAAAAGCCCTGGTGAAATCAGACAGGACTCTAGAATAAAAACAGAGTAACCGCTACAAGATTTGACACACTGAGTTCAGTCAAATAAAGTTCAGTCAGATCGATGCTTGGCCTCTATAGCTGGATAATACAGGGGATTGATAATTCATATATAGCTTTTCATGTCTGGGTCACTGTTCACACAGGTTTAACCACTCTTACTCACACCAAATAGTACCTAGGGTGACCAGATGTCCTGATTTTATAGGGACAGTCCCAATATTTGGGGCTTTTTCTTATATAGGTGCCAATTGCCCCCCACCCCCATCCTGATTTTTCACACTTGCTATCTGGTCACCCTAGTAGTACCTAATTCCCTGAGGAGTCCCAATGATTCAAAGGAGTAAGGCCCAGAGCCTTAACGGTATAAAGGTACCTGATTCCCATTGATTTCAATGAGAGCTAGGGGCCTACGTACCTTTAAGGATCTGGGCCTAAGATACTACTTAGCATAGTAAGGATGGCAGAATCTGGCTTCTACATTTATTTATTTTTCAAAGGAGTCCTGTGACTGCAGGATGCCCTCCTAGACAATGTGCCAGCATTTCATGTACTTGAAACATACGCATTTGTTGGAGGGGAAGGGTGAAATTCTGTCTCATTTATACCATTGTAAACCCAAAGTAGTTCTTAATGGCTTTGTTGGATTTACTCTGGATTTTCTCTGGCTAAAATGAAAGCAAAATTTGTCCTGACTTTTTTTTTCTGTTGCTTTTGAAATAAAAATAAATATCCTAGCAAAATATTAGCATGTTATGATTAGAATAAACCTCTTTTTATAAGAGTTACTAAAAACAAATTATCCATCTTGAAAGAATTAGGGAATAATTTGCATGTGTTCATGCTTATACTGCTGGGGATATTTTTTTTCTCTTAACCCCTGTTTGTTCTGTTCATGCTTTACTCTATGCTCATCCAGCCCAAATCTGTGAGATCAGAATTAATTAAATTGTGCTTACTTCATTTTTTTCTCTCCATTAGAGCCAGAACTGTTTTAAATGGGAGTCCCATTAATGAAGGATATGAAAGACAATATTAAAGAGCTACTGCACATATCATAGGCAGAATATAAAGAGTATGGCAAAGAGGGAGAGCTTCTGGTTCTGCTTTTATTTGAAAGTCCAATTGGATCCTGATCTGCTTCTGAATGCCAGATATCAATAGCCTAGAGTGAGTTTTCCCCTTCTCTGCTTGGATAGAAACTCATGGCTTTTCTTGTATGTGTGAATGTCATCATAGTCATCCAAATAGTGACAGAGCTAAAACAAGGCCTGGGGGGAGGAGGCGACCACACCGCAGTTTGTGTGGTGCCTTTTCAAACATATTATGCAATTGACAAAAGGAGGTGTATGACATGCTTTTCACACAGGGCTGGAGGGCTCCTCTCTCAGCCAGTAATGGCAGCTGCTGTCCTGTGGGGCTGGGCCTAGCTCCCCACTCCGGCATTGCGACATGGCTCACAGGGTCACATGGCACTGCACCACCATGCACCATGTCCTAATGCCACTCACTCAAATTTGGCCTGGCTGCTCCTCCATCATGACTGAGTGGGGCATCCCCCAGAGTGGGGAGCCAGGCCCTGCCATTCTGGACAGGAGCCACCATTGCCGGATACACGCAGGACGGGCTCACACTCCAGCCCACCAGCACTGTTCCCCCCGTTTGCAAAGTTTGGCTCCACCACTACATGCAGACCTTTGTCATGCCCCGATTGGATCACTGCAATCAATGAACTGTCTGTGCTAGATAAAATCTAGTTAGAGGTAATCTGATGCTCCAGGAGCAGGCCAGAGAATAAGTTGTTACTCAAAGACTCCAATTCCACTCCTGTTTCCACCGTCCTCTTGGGAAGGGAGTAAATTTCTTTGCCACTTTCTTCAGAGCAATTCCCCCACTGTCCACCCAGCCAGATAGTCTGGCTGGCAAGCAGAGGGAACAGGGCCAGGGTTTCTTCTACTCTCTACCCAAAAGAATCAAGTGATTAGCCCCTACTCGCCTCACCATGGTCAGAGTCACAATCTGAGCAAGATAAAGAAGGGGAGCAAGGAAAGCCATATTACCGGGCAAAGCAGAACACAGGCTGTATCAACCTAGCCCTTAGTTCTTTGTTGGACTTCCACCGGAAAGCAAAATATCCCTTTACTGGCTTCAGCCAAATTGTGAGTGCAGAAATTGGGTCAAATCAAAAATTAACAGCAAAACTCTGGCGGCATGAGCCAAACTCCAAAATTAGTATATTGCACATATCCCAGAGCCACTGAGCTTGTATAGCTCTATGTGCAGTGCCTTCATTCTGAGATATACAATAGGAATGTTTCTCCTGTACAAAGTTTTTTGCCTATACAAGATTAAATTCTGCTCCCAATAACACTGTTATACACGCAGAGCCCAGTCATCACATTATTTATGCACTTAACTCTCAGTGACTGCAACAGGAATCACATGCCCTCAACCAACAGAATAATTATGACCCTGGACTGACTCCATTGACTGAAGTGAAGTTACTCCAGATTTACAATACTGTAAGTCCATGCAGAAGTTGACCCTCGGACTTCATGTAAATTATGCCTAATCTGGTAAGATTTTGTTCAAGGCTTTTAAAAAAAAGCTTTAAATAAAATTAATGAGACTTTAAAGTTTGACCCTCAGTTTTAATGATTTAGAAGCTCCCAGGGTTCTTCCCCTCTTTAAGGAATGAGAATAAATTCTGACAGCTGAATAAACACAAAGGGTCATGTGTCAGTTTAAGGGAAAGGGTTTTCATTTTGGCACAGATGAAGTAAATTCAAGGATCTCCAATGGAAAGGACAAATAGGGGCTAGACTCGAGCAGAGGATTGGATCTTGAGACTCTCATGTGAGTGCTCTAACCAGGAGACTACAGAGTCATTCTCATCCAGTCTGGCCAAATGACACTCTAATTATTTATCCAAAGTTTAACAATTTTGTGAGGGAGCCCCGCACAAGAATATCCCAGAGCCTAGTGCCTGGGGCACTCACCTGAGAGGTGAAAGATTCCTGTTCAAATCACTTCCCTCCCTCAGGTAGATGGGGGACTTAATCTGGGGGTCTCCCACATTCTATGTGAGTATTCTAATTACTGGACTAAAAGTCATGAGGGAGCTATCTCTTCCTCCAGCCATTTTATGTGAGCTAACCTATGGGTGCCTGATCCGGTAGGCGAATTCGGAGCCTGCTTACCTGCAGACAAGTTAGGCAAACAGACTACCTATCTGCCTCCAGTTCATGCATCGTTCTGGGGCTTAGATGTCCAGATGCCTAAAGTGGGGCTGCAGTGCTCATATACAGAGATAGAAACATAGGCGCCTAGGGAACTTTTACTGCAAAAATGTAGGCACCAAATGAGCACCTACAGAGTTCAGCGGCAGCTGAGCAGGGGTTTTGTGAATCCCACTGGGGTCTGATTCTGGGATTTAGACACCCAAAGTAGCAGTTAGATTCCTAAATCCTTTTGTGAATCTATCCACAAGTATCATATTTCATATGGAACTATCTGCACATACAGATGAAAAACCTGGATGGTTTAATACCTGCCTCCACATCTACTACAATAAGTAGAAGATAGACAACAATGTAGAATGCTCTCTTCTCTTCTACCAATGAGAAACAATAGACTTTCCCCCCCAAACACATACACACCCCTTCCCTTATGCTGTCAGACTAATTTAGTTTATTTCGCTAAGATGAAAGATGTCGAAAAAATGTGGCATTTGTTTCCTATACTTTTCTTTCAACAATTTCTCAGAGCTTTAACGTTGGCTGAAAATGGGTAGCTAAGTGGACATCATGCTACTGCTTCTGGTTAATTTAATAGGAATAGCCCTTAATCCAACCTTTGGCTGATTTTTAAATTATTTTGTGTTGTTCTGTAGAAAATATATGCCTTATCTTGTGTTTTCCAGCACGGCAGTGAAATACTTTATATTACATTATATACATAGAACTGTCAATGACATCGAATTTAGGAAGATTATACAAACACTGGAGTTGAGCATTTACTATAAAAAATGTACACGTACAGACATACACATGGAGACCAATTTTTAAACAAAACCTTTTTGTATTTGTGTTCCTGTTCATTTTCCATTCTCTACAGACATCCTAGCAAGTTTACTAGCAAGAACGTTCACCAAAACAGCACATTTTAAGTAAGTGTTGCAAATATTTATGAAAAACAATTTTTAATTCAATTGTTGGCTCTGGAAATCTGTTCCAAACAATAATGCCTATCCAGTCAGGGAACAGAAAACTTCGGATGTCCAATGTGTCAAGTCAAAGCAACTCAAATTGTGAACTACTGGATACTTACAATAAATTGCTAGTAAAAAAAAAAAAAAAAACCCTGCTGGCCAAAAATTACTTTCAGAAATTATTCAGGCTACTTTGTGTTTTGGCCTACATGCCAATTTAGGGGGATAAGAGAAATTAAGACCCTCCCATATGTGTTCAGACTACCTGGACATATGGTCTGAGATATCAGGGCTGACGAGAGAGTGGGGAGGAATGGATGGAGGCCAGGCTCTCCCCACTCAGTGTATCAGGCAGCCAAGCTGGGCCATCATGGAGGGGATAATGATTTGCTGCTGGCATAGGCAAGAAAGGAAATAAGGAGAGGAATTGTTTCCTGATGCTTCCCCAGTCTATCTTTTCTGTCTGTTGTGTCTCATCTTATACTTTGGGCATAATTCTGCAAATACTTATGCATGTGCTTAACTTTACTGCCATAGGCTTAAATTGCAGCAAGTGAGGCTTAGGTTGGACATTTGGAAAAACTTCCTAACTGTCGGGTGAAGTGGGGGGACTAAGCACTGGAATAAATTGCCTAGAGAAATTGTGGAATCTCCATCATTGGAGACTTTTAAGAGCAGGTTAGACAAACACCTGTCAGGGATGGTCTAGATAATACTTAGTCCTGCCATGAGTGCAGGGCACTGGACTAGAAGACCTCTCGAGGTCCCTTCCAGTCCTACAATTCTATGCGTCTATGATGAGTATCCCCAGTAGGAAATGCTGCTACCAGATGGCCTAGCACAATGGGGTGGGGGCCTGTAGGTGCTACTGCGATACAACTAATAACCATAATAATGATGGGGTCTCCCAGAGACATGATGGCCTTCCTGTGCTGCTCCTGGGGTGACTTAACAACATACCTCCCCATGCACAGGGCTGAACACAAAGCCCAAATCAAGCTCTTAGTTAATAATGAAGAATAACTAATATCATTTGAGGAAAAAAATATGGTCATGAACAACATGGAACAGAAAGGGAGGCGAATTCACTGAATAAATTATTTGTTACTGATTATTTGTTCAGCTCTAGCCAACACACATCATTCCTAATTTGCATGATGACCAAAATTTTACTAGGAATCCGGTAACTATGTCTCATGTCTAAAACCCTTTAGACCATGAAGAATATCTAGGAATGTGTTTGTTCTTTCCCACAACAGATGCTAAATAACAGCTTGTAAGTATGAAAAGTGCTATCAAAGTCAGGGGTTCAAAAATCATGGCATTTCTTCCCTAAAGCCCATATTTTGATGTATAACAGAATTAAAAATTATAGAGCATGAGGGCTAAGGTACACATCAATCACAACTCTCTCTGATTATACAGTGAACAAGAACTAGCAAATGTCTTTACAAGACTGGGTCATTTTGATCTAATCATATCCCTTCACCTCTAGGACAAAGGCCTGATTCGAAAGATATTGAACTCAATGGGAGTCTTTCGATCTGGTCCTGCATCTGCACAAAATATCTGGGACAATATGTCAAAGTTAGTATTAGAACTGCTGCAAAGTCAGATATTCAAAGTGACTGTAAATCAGACATAAAGGGATACCCGTGGTCTAACGGGCTTCCCAGTTGATGTGTAGCCACCATAGCTGACTTCAACCGCACACCCCTCAGGAGCTACGGGCACCAAAGAGAAGGTGCATAGCCAGTGCTTCCTTAGCAAGAAGTGATGCAGCAAGCAGGTAGAGTTATAGGAAAGGGTTCATTATTACACATACCAGTGTTATATGCACATCCTGTAAAATGTGCGTGTTAGTAACCTGGCTTCAGTTTGCGATCCTGAGCCACTGATCACACAAAACTAAGTCCCACCTGCAACTGGACCCTCTTTTCTCCAGTTCATTTCACCATACTACAGATGGGGCAATTTTATGCCCCAGCTATTCAACAGTGCCCATAGAACCAACATAGCCAGGGCACAAGCTAGGGTGGTCCTCAGGCTTTTTAACCTGTGCAGAGGGCCAAGCAGCCCACCAGCAGCTCACAGTTAGGGATGGCACATTGACTCCTCCCTGCACCATTGCAGGAATGGATTCCCCTGTGCCTGCCATGATGGGTTAGACAGAGTGCAGACAGAAAGGCAACACAAAACACACTGGGAAACCAAGAGAAAGATTCTACCTTAGTTTGTTAGGCTTTTTTTTTCCTTTTGGTGTCAATAAAGGTACGTTACTGATTATATGCTTCATGGAACAAGAAGGCTGTGTTTCAGATGGAGAAGAATATATATCATTTTAAGGCAGGTAGAACCACTAGCTATACTTTGGGAGTTAAGTTGACTAGATGCAAGATGACTGGATTTCCTGAGCATTAGCAAAGTAAGGGTTTTGACAGATCATGTGTTTTTCCCTAGCCTTTAATGTTCCTTTTTTCCTCCCCTAAAGTGCACATGCTCAGAAAATTACTGAGCTTTCACAAAATGTACTGAAATCATAGTAATACTTACATTTCTATAACTGACCTCACTGAGGCTGATTGTGATGTTAGGACCTGTCACCTCCAAGTGCTATAAACATGACCCACTACACCTCAAATACAGGACACATGCCCTTAGCTAGCAGGTGTTGGAGACTCTTTCACCTGTTATGTGGACCAGCCACTAGAGGAAGACAAAGACCCTCACTCTCCTATTGCCGGTTCTATTTAAATGTTTATTCACGTAAGAGAAAGATTTTATGATAAATGATGTAATAAGTGAACTATCAGAGCACTTTATCAATATTTAGCTAATTAGCCCTCACAATACTCCTAACAGGAAGGTAAGGATGTGTATGTAGAGACCACTTTACCTGTCACTGAAATGTAGCCACCTATGCAGTGGAATACAGCACAGCAAAGCAACACTATGTAACAATTCAGGACAAGAAGTGACGATCAATTATACTATTCATATTTTTGTCTAAAATATTGGGATACAATTTATTAAAACATTCGTGCAACCCAAGGACCCAACCCTGCTGTATTAACTCAAGCAAAACTCCCATTGGGTTTAAATGTTTCTGTCTTAAATTTCTAACAGGAATTTTTCCACAGTAAAGATTGCAATATTGTGCTTTTGGTTTCTTCACTCCCTCCGCCTCCCAAATCATTATTTCCTGTGAGAACCAAAATGCTATTTTTATTTGTTTTGTTGCTTTACAGCAAGACCACATCTGTCTGGGAGCTGACAACCACAGGATTTGGGTCTAAATTTAGAACGAGAGTTCCCAAAATGTATACAAAAATTATCAAGTTCCAAGAATGAAGCATTGGCAGAGTCTTAAATAAGAAGACTGGGAATTTTTTAAGACTCGAGTTCCTGCATAGTGAATCATATTACTGAATCATAATAATTTTGGCCTGCAATTCGGAATAGCTATGAAATGCTTTAGCAATATCTAATAATTGGTTTCCCAGCATTTCTATCCGAGCTGAACGTGCCCTTGAAAAGCTTGTGATTAGAATGAGTTAAAAGGCTCCTCATTGCCACCCACCACTACATTCTTAGCCACTATTGTGTTTATATATAGATTTAGATATATATAGAATTGTAATGTGTGAACCAGAAATCTGAAAGATGCCTAAAGTCACCCCAGTGTCTTCAGGAGCACAATGGTTTACCTACTGCAATAAGTAATTAATCTTGGGCTCAAGATTTCCTGATGGGAGCCTATTGACCCCAATACAATAGATGAAAGTATTTTATCCTGTGTGTTCCCCTCCTGACCCCTTGCCACTTTTTTCATGCACTGTCTCCTCTCATACCATGCTGAAGAATTCTTCCTTCACTCTGATATTTTAGGCTTATTTGACCTTCAAGTGCTCTGCAGAGGCCTGACATTTCTTGCATTTGTGTAAGAAGATTAACAGATAAGGAAACTCTGGACTAGTTTCCAGCATATGCCGAAACGCACATCAATAAACACAAGAGTATATAATATATATTTATAGTGGCCCTTTGTTATATCCATGCCTCTCTATAGATTTCAGTGGCGCTCCATGCTGTAAACAAGGCTAGATTTGGTCTACTGTAGACACCTTAAAGGGTATGTCTACACTGCAGCTGGCACCATGCCTTCCAGGTAGGCAAACATGCATTAGTTCTGCTCAAGCTAGCTTTATAAAAATAGCAGTGTGGATGTTACAGCATGAGCGGTGGAATGGGCTAGCCACCCAAGTACAGACTTTGGGTGGGGGGGTTGATTAGGCTTGTACTCATAACTGTTGGGGGTCATTTTTTTTAACTCAAAGGGTAATAGCTCAAAAACTAAAAAATTGTTACAACTTACTGCCTTAAATCTCCTGCAGCAATAATAGCTTCTACTGTCTGTGTTTTACATCTGCATGGGTACTTGATACTCTCAGGCAATAGCAGACCTCCAGCTGTTACCCAGAAGGTACTTCAACAACCATCTTGGATTAATATGTGAAAAATGTCCTACATTTCTACATATTCTTGGCCAAATACTGCATCAAATAAAAACAACGCAACTCCAGAGTAAGTGTCCCTTCCCCCATTCCCTCCCATCAGGCTGCCCTCTATTGGAAGAGCTCCATCTTTTTGCATCTCTTTATAGATTATGGTTAATCCTCTCTGTAGCAACATATCCACCCCCAACCAACACTCTTCGGGAAGAGTAAAGGAAAACATTTACAAATGATTCAACTGCTTCAACGTCTCCTATAAGCAAACTAGTAAACAACCTTGGCCACATCCTCCTAAATCAACATATCTCTATTGAAGTCAATGGAGCTATATCACTTTCTGGACCAACTAAAGTCAATGGGAGTTTTGCTATTAACTTAAATAAAGTCAGGATTTCACACCTGGCTCTCTATAGAGGTTGAAGACTTTCCTGGCCTTAAACATTCTCCCTACATAAACCAGAGAATGCTCTACTCTCATTGACCTTTCAGATAAGAGCTGAAGATCATATGCACAACAATTGAGGAGTACCATGATTTTCTGTGCAACTTTTCACTTCCTTTTAGATGTTCCCCTCAGTATGGCAACAGGGTTTGTGTCTTCTCACTTCTCATCTCCTCTTTTTTTTTTAATCTGTTTGCATCCAAAGAGGCCCCTTATATCTTCACCCAGCCTTGTTGTGGCAGAGTTTAAGAGAGTGGGTGAGGATTATATATTGTTGTAGCGGGGTGGTCACCCCGCGCCGGCCCTGAAGGGGTTAAAGCAGCCCTAGAGAGGGCTGTGGCTGGTAAAGCTAGGCTGATTGGGGGAAGCAGCCACAGCTGGGGCTATGCCCCAATCAGGCCACAGCTGGCCCTATAAGAGGGCTTAGGGCCAGAGGCTGTAGAAGACACACTCTCTCTAGCTTCCTAGAGAGAGGAGGACCTGGCTGTCTGGGAAGCTGAGAAGGGTATCTAGGGTGGAGCAGTGCTGGGGAAGGGCAGAGGGAGCTGGGGAGCTCCAGTCTAGCAAAGCCCCAGACTGCAGGTCAAGTTAAGGGACCACAGAGGGTACTGGGGCTGCAAAGGGGCAGCTGGTTTAACCCCCCTTGCCGATGATGAGTGGTTTACAGACTGGAATCTGCCCCAGGGAGCGAGGGCTAGATGATGACTGGCAGTAGCCACTGAGGCAAGGTGGGGATAGGGGGTTGTGGTTTCCCCTGGACGGGGAGACCCAGATTGTGGGTTACTGTGGGGGCAGAACCCTGATGTAGAGGGGCACCAGGGTCCGGGAGGGACTCGGGGGCCAGCGGCAGGAGAGACACTGGCCTGCAGGGGGTGCTCCGGGCTGGAAAGAGCTAATTCCCGAGACGAGCGGGAGGCACTGTGCCGGTGAGTCGTCGCCCCACCACAATTGTATTTACAGGTCTTCAAAAACCCACCCATCAGTGCCTAGGAGTTCACTTTCCTTGGTGAGTCACTGAGAGGATCAGAAGCTGCAGAATTAAATTGATACCAGCCTGGTCAATTTTGCTGTTTCTCTTTATATCTTAAAGGGAAGCTATGAAATTGATCAGTCTCTTTATGACAGTATCTCTATATTTCTGCTGCTAGAAGCACTAGCTGGAGTGGCCCTAGATTGAGAACCTGATTCTCCATTGCCCTGCAATCTGAATAGTCATTTACACCTCTGCAAAGTACTGCAATTCTGATTTGGTAGCATTTTAACACCCACTTTGCACTGGTGTAAATGACTACACAAATTGCAGGACAATGGAGAATCAAGCCCTGAATTTGTATTGTTGTGCAGCTGGTGCAGTTCCAAGCAACTGCATGGTATCCTGGCAAGACCAGCATAGAAAATGCCCAGAAAGGTGCAATTTTCACTCTTCTGGGGCTACTGGAAAAACTATGAGCAGCAACAGCAGAGAATTGGGTGATCCTAAGGAACTATACAGGGTTGCCACCCATCTGGGTTTCACCTGGACAGTCCGGGTTTTGGCTTGTGTGTCCAGGTGCCATTTGACAAGTCCTGATGTCTGTTTTTT
Source organism: Terrapene triunguis (assembly GCF_002925995.2). Classification (NCBI taxonomy): domain Eukaryota; kingdom Metazoa; phylum Chordata; order Testudines; family Emydidae; genus Terrapene; species Terrapene triunguis. Next base: position 61,736,239 of record NW_020664393.1, on the reverse strand, counting down.
TAATCCAGGGGGAAAAGGCAGAGCTGGGGCAGGGCCTTGGGGGGAAGAAGCGGAGAAGGGAGCAGGGCTTCAAGGGAAGGAGTGGAGCAGGGGCAGGACCTTGGGGAAAGAGGCAGACAGGGCTGGCTCCAGGCACCAGCTTGTCAAGCAGGTGCTTGGGGTGGCCGCTCCACAGAGGGGCAGCATGTCCAGGTATTCGGCGGCAATTCGGCGGACAGTCCCTCACTCCGCCTGGGAGCGAAGGACCTCCCGCCGAATTGGCGCCGCAGATCGCGATCGCGGCTTTTTTTGTTTGGGTTTGTTTGTTTTGGCTACTTGGGGCAGCCAAAACACTGGAGCCCGCCCTGGAGGCAGAGCAGGGGGCATGGTTTCAGGGGTCCGGTTACCAGTCATTAAAAAGATGGCAACCTTGGAACTATAGGAGATGCAGCGGATTGAAGAATGCAGGGGTGTGAGGGAAAAGAGAGGACCATGAGTTTTACAACGGGGAACCCACAAGTCCATGGCTGCTTACAGAGACCACGTGGCCTAGATAGATGGTCCCGTGTATCTACTCTCCTTTTGTGTTTACCCTCCTGGTCTGCAACACGAAGTAACATCCGAGTTTCATTGGAAAGACAGAGTGCTTTATCCCATGCAGTCTCTTAATGTTTGTCTGGGTGCAGCTGCATTGCATGGCATCTTTAGTTCTTTCTATGGGGAAATGTATCCTGAATGCTTATACAGCAATGACTCCTAATGTTCATGCCATTAGCACCTTTTTCCATAACAGTCCTGCATTCTTCAATCTCAGTTACAAGTGTATTTCAATAGATATTATGTATTATTTGTAGCATTCTTTGTCTAGTAGGTATATACAATTTTTTGCCTTCCAAAAGCTTCAGAATGTTTTATTTTAACATCAGTAGAACAGTGACACGATACATATTCAGTGAAGGCAGATAGTGACATTGCTACATAAGAGGCACTTTTTACTTTGACTAAATCTCCAGCTTTTGGGGCTGTTCCCCCTTGGACATCTTGCTGTTAATATTAATTTGACTGAACCAAGCAGTTGTCAAGATTTTTTGCTGCCATATGAAATGGCAATAGTCACATTTATTTACCACTCTTCTGCTTTGGATTGCAGATAACATCTCTTCTTCCGCTACAAACTCAAGAGGATCTTTGTTTTCAAATAGCATCACAGAGCTTGTGTCAGGAAACTTCTTGCATGGAATTGCTGTTCTTAGATGATAGCATCTATTAACTGAACTGAATTTTAAAGTCTAGATGTAGATTATATTCACATTAAATAGTTCTTTGTAGTTGATTATCAGCCATGAAATTAACTATCTTTTGTTCCTTCCAAGATGTTTTAATCACATATCAATATGTTTCAGCAGTATAATTAGTTTGGATTGTGGCAAAGATTGTCTTCATATATTTATATAGCACAAAGCACGCTCACAGTACTTCATAAAGAATAAATAATAACATACATACAGTTTGGATATTATTATTTACAACATGTTTCTACTCTCAAAAGATCTGACCAGCCACACAGTTGCCCCCATAAATTTAAAGTACAAGCACATTCAAGGGGATAAGAGTAAAAGCCTTCCCTTATAGCACTGGCAGGCTGGTCTGGGCACGGAGGAGTAAATGGAAATTGCAAGATTCTTATTCCCTCCTCAAACAGAAGGACAGTGAAGGATGGATAGGGGGCAAATATTCTCCTCCACAATGAGCTGGCAATGCAAGTAGAGCAGAAGTACTTTGCTGCTGATTTAAGTCACCAGTAAATTGATACCCCCAGAGCAAGAAGTAAGCATGAAGCAATTGCAACTCTTGGGGTATATGCTCCCACCCTGAATACTGTGTACATTTTTGGCTCCCCAGCTCAAAGTGTCAACTCTGTTTAATGCTTTTTATGCATGGAGAAATGCAATTGACCCTATTGGTGAAAATACATCTAAAGGATATCTAATAATGGAAACTGGTGTTCTAAAAGGAATAAAATGTGTTTTATTTCTATGGATAAAAATAGCTGGCAATCATTCATTACATACCTATTAGAAATAATTTTAGTACGAATGACAAGATCAGGATTGATGAGAGAAATATGCATGTATGAAAATCAGTCCAGATGGTTTTTAATCTTACAGGTTAGAGAAATATTAGGTAATATAATCATTTCAAGAAATGACTCCATATCTAAAATAGCTTCCCTGCACTCTTTGCTAACAGTTGGAGGGGAATCTATCTAAGCCAGAATATTTGTTATGTAAATGTTTCACCAAACATACATTTTCCTGATATATTAGCTCAGTTAACTTGTTAATTTGACTCTCATAAGCTAGAGGTACTGTATCACTGAAGTCAATGGGAGTTTTGTAATTAGCTTCAGTGACAATGAGATAAGGCATTATAATTCGGAGTTTCAAAAGCATTTAGCATTAGCCTAACTCTGTTCCCATTGGAGTCATAACATTATTTGAAGGAGAGTGAGGCCAATTTTGAGTGGTTCTGAAAATCCCGCCCTATAAGTTTAGGGTCACATCCTAACACTTGGTACAACTTTCATAGAGACCTGGTATCTCAAATGCACTTAATAAATTTTAGCCCATACAATGGAAATCCAAACAAAGATGGGAGTTTTACATCACTGCCCTTGGTGGGCCCTGGCTCTATTTATTTGTGAATACATTTTTTAGAAGTAAGTTAGAATGAACTTCAGAATGAACTACTATAAAAGATGAGCGTAACCATTAATTGATCTATGGATTCAGAGTCTCCAAGTGAGTATCTCAAACCTACACGGACATTCTTGACTGTTGGATTATTGTGTCTTTGGATCTAGCTAAAAGACACATCAAAGTACAAGAAGGTTCATGTGAGTTGTTTATTCAAGCAGCTATATGGATTGTATTGTAGTCACTGAGGGCTATATTGTGCCTTGGAATATATGAGGGAGTAAGAGCTCCCCTTAGACCTTCCTTTAACTATGCAGACCTTTGATCCAGGTGTGCAGGGAGAAGCATGCTCTGCATTCCTGATTATTTCTCCTTCAAAGCAGGTAGGTGGATAGTGACAGAAAGGGATGAGGGATGGGTGGCGCTCTGAGTCCACACTCTGGAAATTGCTGCTGATATAGGCCAGAAGCAAATTCCTAAGACCTCAAAGCAAGGTGGAAGCATGGGGAGGAATTGTGATTCAGAGGGGTGTCTCACAGTCACATTGCTTCCCAGGGCTACCCCTAGAGTGCTGCAGTTTATGCACTACCCTTTCCTCTGGGCTGTGCCTAAAAGCACAGTCTAACCCCATATGTGAATTATATAGTCTAGTTCCAAACAAGACTCTGCAAATATCCAAATGCCACCAAGTTTTGGACAAAACAGGCCCCCATTTTTGCTCATATCAATGCTACTTCTTCTAATTTTAGAGGACAATAGTATCCAATGTGGGTGCAAGTTTTGTACTGAGGCTGCTCCCGGTCCCACAGACACCTAGGTTATTTGTAGAGTTAAACTGGTAATTCACAACAAATAATTTATTCAACAAATGTAGCCTGTTTTCTCTTTGTAGAATGTTCACTAGGAAAATACTATTTCCTCCACTTTTTTTATTATTTGGAATTTCACAAAGTTTTTGCAGAATCTTGTCAGTTATCCCAAAGTGTTCATTTAGAGAGAAAAAAAATCTGCAAAATCATTTTGACATTTAAAAAAAGTTTTGATTTTTTGGCTCAAAATTTTTTTCATAATTCCCTTTATTATTTAAGAAATTCAAACATGTTTTAAAATATTTAAAATGGAAACTAAACATTTTGTTTTGGGTCAAACAATTTTTTTTCAATCTGTTTTGATTTTTTACTTTTTAATTTGCTGTGCTGTTGAGGAAGATGAAAGTCTCAGGGAAGGAGAACATCAACCTGGAGTGGAGGGAAATGATCTCCTAGTTGGGGCCCTCCTTCCAGACGATGTCATGGTACCCTCTCGCACTGCGGGTTCTTCTCTGGGGGAGGGGATCCTAGTTATTCGGAACAGACAGGTAACAGTAATGGAGGATTCAATTATTAGAAATTTAGCTAGTTGGGTTAGTGATGACCAGGAGAAAGACATGGTAAATTGCCTGCTGGGTGCGAAGGTTGTGGACCTCTCAAGACATCTAGACAGCTTCACGTGCAGTGCTGGGGTGGAGCTTATGGGTGCGGTACATGTAGGCACCAGTTATATAGGGAAAGGTAGGAGAGTGGTCCTGGAGGGCAAATTTAGGCTGCTAGGTTAAAGATTAAAGACCAAGACCTCCGTGGTAGCATTCTCTGAAATGCTGCCAGTTCCACATCCAGGGCCAGTTAGACAGGCAGAACTGCAGGGTCTCAATGTGTGGATGAGACAATGGTGTAGGGAGGAAGGGTTTAGATTTATTAGGAACTGGGGAACCTTTTGGGAAAGGAGGAGCCTAAACAGGAAAGATGTGCTCCACCTAAACCAAAATGGAACCAGACTGCTGGCATGTAAAATTGAAAAGGTCATAGACTAAGAGCTGGGGGAAAGCTGACAAGTGCAGACGAGCACATGGTTCACACAGACACACCCCTTAAGGGAAGATTTATTAAAGGGTATACTCTATATGCTTGTAAAGAGGACAGGATAGAAGTTGATAAAATACAGGTAAGAACTGAAGAGAAACAGTCACGTGAAAAAGAGTCCCAGTCAATTATCTGACAGGAAGGATGACAACTAATATTGAGAAAATTTATAAGAGCTTATATACAAATGCTAGAAGTCTAAATACTAAGATGGGTGAACTTGAGTGCCTGGTAATAAATGAGGATATTGATAATAGGCATAATAGAAATTTGGTGGAACAATGATAATCAATGGGACACAGTAATACCAAGGAACAAAATATATAGGAATGACAGAAATGGTCACGTTAGTGGGGGAGTAGCACTATATGTGAAAGAAAGCATAGAGTCAAAGACAGTAAAAATCTTAAACGAATCAAACATTACCAAAGAATCTCTATGGATAGATATTCCATGCTTCAATAATAAGAGCATAGCAGTAGGAATATATTACGGACCACTTGACCAGGATGGTGACGGTAATTTTGAAGTGCTGAGAGACACTAGAGAGGCTACAAAAACAGAGAATCCAATAATAATGGTGGATTTCAGCTATACCCATATTGACTGTGAACATGTTCCCTCAGGATTGGATGCAGAGATAAAATTTCTAGACACCATTAATGTCTGCTTCTTGAAGTAGCTAGTCCTGGAACCAAAAAGAGGAAAGGCAATTTAGTCCTAACTGCTGCACAGGCTCTAGCCCAAGAGGTGAATATAGCTGAACTGCTTGGTAACAGCAACTATAATGTAATTATATTTAAATTAAATTTGTGGAAGGGGGGAATAACACAGAAACACTACACAGTAGCATTTAACTTCAAAAAGGGGAGCTATGCAAAAACAAGGAGTCTAGTTACACAGAAATTAAAAGAAACGGTCACATGAATGAAATGCCTGCAAGCTGCATGGAAACTTTAAAAAAAAAACATAATAGAGGCTCAAATTATTTGTATAGCTCAAAAGAAAAGAAAAAAAAAAAAAAAAACATTAAGCGGACCAAAAAATATGCCACCATGGCTTAACAACAGAATAAAAAAGGTGGTTAGAGATTTAAAAAAAGACATATTTTAAAAACTGGAAGTCAAATCTACTGAGGAAAATAGAAAGGAACATAAATTTTGCACGTCAAATGTAAAAGTAAAATTAGGTAGGCCAAAATAATTTGAATAGCAAAAGACACAAAAAATGACAACAAACTTCTTTTTAAGTGCATTGGAAGCAGGAAGCTTTCCAAACAATCAGTGGGACAACTGGACGATTAAGTTGTTAAAGGAGCACTCAAGGAATACAAGGCCATTGTGGAGAAGCTAAATGAATTATTTGCATTGGTCTTCACTGCGTAGAATATGAAGGAGATTTGGACATCCTTTTTAAGTGATAAATCTGTGAAACTGTCCCTGATTGAGGTGTCCAAGAGAGGTGATTTGGGGAACAAAGATAAACTAACCAGTAATAAGTCACCAGGATCAGATGGTATTCACCCATGAGTTATGAAGGAACTCAAATATGAAGATGCAAAACTAATAACTGATATGTAATCTATTGCTTAAATCAGCCTCTGTACCAGATGACTCGTGGATAGCTAATATAATGTAAATTTTTTCAAAAGATACTAGAATAGATCCTGGCAATTACAGGCTGGTAAGCCTAACTTCAGTACCAGGCAAACTGATTGAAACTAAAGAACAAAATTATCAGACACATAGATGAACATGATATGTCGGGGAAGAGTCAACATGGCTTTTGTAAAGGGAAAACATGCCTCACCAATCTACTAGAATTCTTTGAGGAGGTCAACAAGCATGTGATCCATTGGTTATAGTGTTCTTGGACTTTCAGAAAGCCTTTGACAAGGTCCTTCGCTAAAGGCTATTAAAAAAAGTAAGCAGTCATGGGAAAAGAGGGAAGGTTCTCATGGATCAGTAACTGGTGACAAGATAGGAGACAAAGGGTAGCACTAAATGGTCAGTTTTCAGAATGGAGAGAGGTCAATCACAGGGTCTCTCAAGGATCTGTACTGGATTGAGAGCTGTTTAACATATTTTTTAAAAGATCTCGAAAAAGAGGTAAACAGTAAAATGGCAAAGTTTGCAGACAATACAAAATTGCTCAGGCTAGTTGAGTCTAAAGCTGGCTGTGAAAAGTTACAAAGGGATCTCACAAAACTGGGTGACTGGGCAACAAAATGGCAGATGAAATTCAATGTTGATAAAAGCAAAGTGTGGCACATTGGAAAACATAATCCCAATTATACAAAGAAAAATGATGGGGTCTAAATTAGCTGTTAGATTTTGGAGTCATTGTGGATAATTTTCTGAAAATATCTGCTCAGTATACAGTGGCAGTCAAAAAAGCTAACAGAATGTTAGGCACCATTAGGAAAGTGATAGATAATATGACAGAAAATATCATAATGCCATTATATAAATCCATTGTATGCCCACACCTGGACTACTATGTGCAGTACTGGTTGCCACATCTCAAAAAAGATATATTAGAATTAGGGAAAGTACAGATATGGACAATAAAAATGATTAGGGATGGAACAGCTTTCATATGAGGAGAGATTTTAATAAAAAGACTGGGACCGTTCACTTTAAACAAGAAACGACTAAAGGGAAATATGGTAGAGGTCTATAAAAATCATGAATGGTATGGAATAAGGAAGTGGTATTTACCTCTCCACACAACAGAAGAACCAGGAGTCACCCAGTGAAATTAATAGTTAGCAGGTTTAAAACGAACATAAGGAAATACTTCTTCAAACAATGCATTGTCAACTGTGGAACTCATTACCAGGGGATTTTCTGAAGGCCAGAAGTATAACTGTGTTCAAAAAGGAATTAGATAAGTTGATGAAGGATAGGTCCATCGATGGCTATTAGCCAAGATGGTCAGAGATGCAAACCCATGCTTGGGTGTCCCTAAACATCTGGCTGCCAGAAGCTGGGACTGTATGACAGGTGATGGAACACTCAATAAATTGTCCAGTTCTGTTCATTCCCTCTGAAACATCTGGCACCAGCCATAGTCATAAGACAGGATACTAGGCTAGATAGATCTGACCCAGTATGGCCGTTCTCATGTTCTTATGAGTTTAAGTGAAGAAAACATGACAGATTTCCCCCCCCCCAAAAAAGTGATCATAACATGCGTAAACATGGCAGAAGCAAAATCTTTTCATTTTTCAAGGGGATACTTGGAGAAAATATTCTGTAGTATGCAGAACACTCTAATCATTTTATTCTACTTTTAGGTACCTTGATTCATATGTCACGTATGCTCAGATTCATAGACTTTAAGGCCAGAAGGGACCATTGTGATCATCTAGTCTGACCACCTGCACATTGCAGGCCACAGAATCTCACCCACCCACTCCTGTAATAGACCCCAGTCACGCAATTTTATGAGATCCCTTTCCAAGTTACAGTGAATCCACCATCATCTCTAGTTCAAACGAGCAAGTGACCTGTGCCCCATGCTGCAGAGGAAGGTGGAAAACCCCCAGGGTCACTGCCAATCCGACCAGGGAAAAATTCCTTCCCATCCCCAAATATAGCAATCAATTAGGTCCTGAGTGTGTGGGTCAGACCCACCAATAAGGCACATGGGAAAGAATTCTCTGTAGTAACTCAGGGCCTTCCTCATCTAGTGTTCCATCTCTGGTCATTGGAGATATTTACTAAGAGTTGCGGATGGGTGATATGCCATCGTACACAACCTCATCAGATCATCCCCTCCACAAACTTATCAAACTTAGTCTTGGAAGATGTTAGGTTTTTTTGTCCCCACTATTCCCATTGGAAGGCCATTCCGGAATTTCACTCCTCCGATGGTTAGAATCCTTTGTCTAATTACAAGCCTAAACTTGTTGATGATCAGTTTATATCCATTTGTTCTTGTGCCAACATTGGCCCTTAACTTAAATAACGCCTTTCCCTCCTGGGTATTTATCCCTCAGATGCATTTATAGAGAACAATCATATCTCCCACCCCCCACCCATCTTTGTTTTGTTAGGCTAAACAAGCAAACTGCTTAAAGTCTCCTCTAGAGAGAAGTAACAGGACACTCTGGGGTGAGTTTATGACAAAATGGGCATAAGTCAAGGTAAATTTTCTGTAGGTATGCTTTAGGATGTTTAAAATTGGTTCGGAAAAAAATCCATGAAAATTTCAATGAAAACATTAACATTTTTCCATGAAATATTTCATATTAAACAACAACATTTTTTGGCTTTCAGCAAGTGAAAAAAAAATCAGGGAAAAAAATGTTTTTTGGTTTTAATTTTTTTCTGTGTCCAGTTGCAGGAAACTGAAAACAAACAAAATTCCTATTCAGAATTTTTAATGAAAACCTGAAAATTGAATCAAAAACAAATAATTAGCGTTCACATTTCAGTGATGAAAAATAGGTATTTTAATAATAGACCAGCTCTAACTATATTCTAAATCTGTTCACAAATATGCTCACTCTAAAGGTATTCTCTACATTACAATTTTTACCAATCAGTGTTTTGCTACTATAAATACATATTACATGAGATCATTCTTATACCAATGCCTGTTTTATTTTAATTAGCATTTAAACCATGTGATCTCATTACTTTAACTCCAGCCTTTTCTCTTCCTCATCCAATCTCTTCTTCTTGTTTATTTCTCTCACTTTCGAACCATATTTTACTAACATTAATAATTTCATTAAAAGATATGAGTCTAGATAGCGTTGAAAATCTCAACTCACGTCTTTGAATTTTTTCTTTAAGGTGAAATCAAACTGTTGGGGCTGTATCAATAGGATAATAAAGATAATTAGTAAATGTCCTCTGACAACACATACATTAGAATGTGTGGGGGATCTTTATGTATTTGACCAGAAGGTTTGTGAGGTTAGTTGAATTGCTCTTTGCAAAGAAGTTTGAATGCAAAGGTAGTATACATATAAGTGTGTATGTATTTAAGTATTATGTATTTAAGTAATTATTACTATTGTTGTGATATATAGTTTGTAATCTTTTGCATTTAAGTCAGAAAAGGAGAACTCAATAATCTAAAAATGAGACTTTTAACTTCGTAAGTATGACATTCATTAAAGATTTTACCAGTTTAGCAAGTAAAATTGATTGGTTTATCTGTTAAAAAAAAAAAAACTAGCAGCATGATAATTTCATGAGGAAAAGAAGGTTTTGAATAAAAGTTTGTGATTGTTCCTCACTAGCAGTAAGAAACTGATGTTTCCTTTTAGAATTTTCCTACCATGTTGCAGTATTTAAAGATTTTTTCTGTAACATGCAGAGGGCAGTTGGCAACTCACAATCTAGAATTATATACTTGGATAAATAAAATTGAAGCCAAATTCATTTTTACATACACACAGCAATTGTCGTGACTATTTGTGACAAAACTGCAGAAGGGAACTTTTACTTAAAACTCATCTGGGTTGGGAAAAACATATGGAAAACTGAGATGACCTGATCTGCCTTTGCCCATTAGGGACTTTTTGATAGTCATTGTCTTCAGGAAAAATAATTGCTTCTCAAGAATGCTCAGCTAAATCATTTTATTAGTGTGAACTGGATTAAGGTTATAGGAAGGTCCCCCTTGCTTCTTACCCAATAATATCTGACCATGCATATCAAAGAGTGGAGGAGGCAAATTATTCATTATTTCACCAGCATAATGAAAGCATAAGGGAGGTTTAAAAGGACGCTATCTGCAGCAGGAAACTGTCAAAGAACGTGGGAACACAGCCCTCCTGCATTTTTGTTTCAGCTCCGTTGATCAGAAGATTGAAAGGCCTGCTCTACCTACAGGGGTTCTCTGTTCAGGCTCCACAGTGCAATTATAATCCATCCTCACCTCCTTTAGAATGACAGGCCAAAAACAAAGCCTAGAGCTTTTGTACAGCTTAGCATTCCTAAGAAACAAAAATCTTCATTCCTTTTTTTTTAAACTCTTAAGAATTAATTAAAATTGTTCTGATATAATATTGAGGGATAAAAACAGCTTTAAATTATCTAATACTTTAAAGGATGGATTTTTGCTATAGAAAATTTAGAAGGATCAGTTGCTAACTGCCGCAAGGTAGGGCAGCTAATGTCTTTGCCAACATACTGCCAGCAGGAAAAGGGGACACAGTTGGCAGAATTTTGCAACATGGAGGATGTTAATTCTATACCTGGTTTTCACCTTGATTGCACATTTTAGCAGTAGAAATGTATAAGTAGTTAAAGCTCCAAAGATTCTTCCAGTTAATCTCACTGAATCTCAGATTTTTGAGGGATACCTCAGACTCAATAGAAAAACCTTGACAGCCAATAAATATACACAATTGATCACTATAAAAATCTTAAGTGGTTGCTTTATCTTCCTGTGCCAATCAGAGGCTGAACCATCACATTAATTATGGTTATTCAGGGAGGATTGTAGACACGGTGCTATAATAGCCTTGATGATTTCTATGCTTAGTGCCCGATCTCCAGTTTGCACGCTGCCCCATCTAGCACAAACCAGTATCAAGCAGGCTAACGTTAACTGTCAGGTTACATTGCAAAATGAACAAGCAGAGTGCGTTTGGCAAGCAAATCTCAAATTATGTGCATGACATTTAAGTGCATACATTTGTAGAAGGCTATACAGTACAGGGATGCTACAATTTAGTTTAGTTATACATGTAAAAGTCTGCTTTGAAAATTTAAAACTCAATGATGATGATAAATGGCATGGATTTGTTTTGCCCTGCTCATTCTCTGATATTTCATGTTACTTTGGGAAAACACCCACCCTCATGTTTACAGAACTGAATTATTCAAAGGCAAAAGTCTGATATCCAAGAACATATCACAAATATTTGATACTTCCAAATATAACATGTACATTTTAATAGTATATAGCTTATTGGTATATTATTATTTTGAATTATTTAACAATTACACTGAAGAAGTGCCAGGAGTTCACAATTAGGATTCAGAGCCCTGTTGAGATGGACCTTGTACAAACACTCAGGAAGACAAAGTCTTGGTGTAAAAGAACATTTAAGCTGGGATAAATTAGAGTCACTTTAAGGCCCCTATATGCTACCAGACTGGTGTAAAGGGGCCTTAAGTGTAAATGAAAATCAGGCCCCTAATATAGATTACTTACACACACCAAGAGGGATTTTCTTTCAATTCACTTATACGTTGATTCTCTTTGTCTGGAGGAAATGAAGAAACATGATTTTATGATTTTTCACATATGGCATATTACTTTGCCTTTTCAATGACATTGGTTGGGTGGTGTATATGCAAGAGACCCAAGAGCTGCAGGATAGAGCAGAATCAAGCCCTGAATAGCCAGTAGGGGAATATTAAAAGGCAATTGCCTTGTTTGACATTCATTACTTATGATGTCACTTTCAGAAGTATTAGCAGGAGGAAACAAGTACAGAAGCTGTGGATGTGTCAAACATTTGAGATCTTTCCCTGTTACATTTGTGCATGTGAACTTAGAGAGAGAACTTGGAGTGATTCCGAGAGATGGCCAATAGATCTAGCTCTAGGAGACCCCACCAGTGACATATTTGGGGGGAAATTGCCAGATGTGTGTATGCTTCCTCACATGGGTGTTTGCTCCTGTACAAGGCATTGGCTACTACATTCTCTGTTCTGGCAACATTCTGTAGTAGTCAGCTCACTTTTTTTTATTTTGACAAAATCTGTAAATTCATATGTCCAGAGCAGACATCATAGAATCATAGAATAGCAGGGTTGGAAGGGACCTCAGGAGGTCATCTAGTCCAACCCCCTGCACAAAGCAGGACCAATCCCCAGACAGATTTTTACCCCAGTTCCCTAAATGGCCCCCTCAAGGATTGAACTGACAACCCTGGGTTTAGCAGGCCAATGCTCAAACCACTGAGCTATCCCTCCCCCCACAGTTCATCCTATCTGACTGTCCTCCAGTTCACACATGCAACACCACAATTCTTGTTGCCTGACAGAAACTGCACGTGAGTGCCCAGAGGACTGTTCTGGCTGGGAATTTTTCAGCTAAACATTTTTTTGTTTGTTTTTGTTTTGTTTTGTTTTGCCAAAAAATGCTGATTCATCAAAATCAAAACTGTTCAGAGAAAGGGGCAAATCTGATGAATTTGCTCACATGAAAAATGTTGAGAAAAAAAGTTTCAAAATTGCTGGAATGAAAAGTTCCTTTTGAAATTATTTGTTTGTTAGCTTTTGTTTAGAAATGACTTGTCATTTGGAAATGCAACTTAATTTACACTAAAAAAGGGTTAAAAAAGAAAAAAATGACAATGTTGGAACAAAATATTGGGAAATGGTTGAAATAAAATGTTTTGATTGACCCAAATGGAACTGTCATTTTGTTTGCCAGTTCTCAAAAATTTTCAAGACTTTGATTTTTCATCCTGATTTGGGATGGGATTTTTTTCTGAAATCTCAAAAATTCTTGCAGGATGGGTACTTCCTACCCAGACATAATGTGGAGCACTGCAGGGCCCTCCAGAAAGCAAGGCCCTCTCACTTGTTCATACTGAATAAGAAGCAGGACAAGACCCATTGTCACTGAGGGTTTGCCTACACTTCAGGCTGGGGTTATGATTCCCAGCTTAAGGAAACATGCCTGTGCTAGCTCTCATCAAGCTAGTGCACTAATAATAGAATGTAGTTGCATGGCAAACAGCTGGAGGGACTAGCTACCCTGAGTTTGTGCCTAGCATCTCAGATGTGTATATAGTCAGGGTGGCTAGTCCCTCCCACTGCTTACACTGCCTTGCCTACACTCTATTTTTTGTGCACAGGCTTGATGAAAGCTAATTGTGGTATGTCTCCTGGAGCTGTGAATCACCCCCAGCTCAAAGTGTAGACATACCCTTACTTTTTGTTGAGCAAAGAAGACAAACCAGCCTGCTTTTGAAGCATCTGTAACCCACTTATCAAGTGTGTGTTTCTTACAACCCTACTATTTAACGTTGCTTCATCTGGGATTGGGGAGGAATTGATGAGAAAGACCATTTTGGAGTCTGAAACCGAGGTCTTCTAGAATGCTATTTGTGTGTTGACTTGGGGTACCATCCCAGCCATGGACTTAGATTTGTCCCATCTCATCTTGACCTATTCAGTCTACCACTGTCCCATGAGGTTCAGCTTCTCCATGTCAGGAAGCTGATGAGTTTTAGCAGAGTGCATTTTGGCACTTGGCACATCCAAGAGCTAATTGTGAAGCCGTGTGTCTGCAATGGCATAAGGACAAATATTTGTGCATTTCTCAAAGGAAAGGACTCTGCTTCTTAGCTGTATTTCTCAAATTGAGTCCTAACCCCCAAATATTTCTCCTAACCACAGATACAGTAACTCCTCGCTTAACGTTGTAGTTATGTTCCTGAAAAATGCAACTTTAAGCAAAATGATGTTAAGCGAATCCAATTTCCCCATAAGAATTAATGTAAATAGGGGGGGTTAGATTCCAGGGAAATTTTTTTCACCAGACAAAAAACTATATACTGTATTATATAGATATACACACAGTATACGTTTTAAACAATTTAATACTGTTCACAGCTATGATGATTGTGAAGCTTGGTTGAGGTGGTGGAGTAAGAGGGTGGAAGAAGGAGGGATATTTCCCAGGGAATGCCTTGCTGCTAAATGATGAACTAGCACTCGGCTGAGCCCTCAAGGGTTAACACATTGTTGTTAATGTAGCCTCTCACACAAGGCAGCACAAACACGAGGGAGGGGAGACCGCATAGCAGACAGAGACAAACACACACCTTGTGTGTGGGAGAGAGAGAGAGATGTACACTGCCCCTTTAAGTAAGCTGACCCACTCTTAAGTGCATGTCTTTTTAAGTGGATCAGGAAGTTGAGACAGCAGCTGCTGCCCCAAGCTCTCTCTGTCTCTCTCCGTCCGTGTCCCCTCCCTGCTCTATGGAAGATGGGGTAAGCGGGGTGCAGGAGCGGGGGCAGGTGACACCCTGACATTAGCCCCCCTCTTCCTCCCCTCCCCCCCCCGCACTGCAAGCAGGAGTCTCTCGGAGCAGCTCCAAGGCAGAGGGCGGGAGCAGCTCCAAGGCAGAGGCAAGAGCAGCACATGGCAGTGGGGGGAGGGACAGCTGAACTGCCAGCAGTTGATACCCTGCTGGGCGGCTGCAGCACAGGGAACTTAGGGGAGCGGGGAGCTGATAAGGGGAGCTGATAAGGGGAGCTGATAGGGGGGCTGCCGGTCCACCCTGGTTACAAGCCCCCACCAGCTAGCTGCAATGGGCTGCAATGCCTGCAAGCAGTGGACATAGCAGGCGGCTGCCAAACGACGTTATAAGGGAGCATTGCACAACTTTAAACGAGCATGTTTCCTAATTGATCAGCAACGTAACAACGAAACAACGTTAACCGGGATGACTTTAAGTGAGGAGTTACTGTAGTACAACACTCTAGAAAGACCCTAAATGTAATGAAACAATGATTACCAGCCTTACAAATCCTATTCTATTCCCTAAATTTGAATTAATCTCCTTATTATTGGGAGTAATCTTGCTCATCATGACTGTAAGAAAAAAACTCTTCCAGGTGTCTCTTGGGTTCCCAAGAAAGCCCACATTAGAGATTCCCCACTAATCATCTGAGCTTTCTCTCATGTGCTTGAGGGAATGGGAGTGCAGGAGCTTTCTGGCTTTCTTTCATAAGGAGCCAGAGCCCAGCGTTTGTACTGTGTAGAAGGTCTTCCTCAAAAGCGTATCCTACTTGTTCCAAATACCCCCATATAGCCTTACTCTCATGTTTGAGAGCTTAAATGCGAGGGAATTTTCCATCATGTACCTATTAGTGGACTAATGGGAAGCCACAGAGTTAACAGAGTCCCCTGGAACTGCCATTGCAATGGCTCTTCTGGAGACGGGCTCAGGCCTGGTTTACAATACAAAGATAGGTCAACAGAAGTTGCCTTTCACTGACCTATTTGTGCATGTGTCTGCACTCAAATTTGTCTCCAGCCAACTTAAGTGCACTGTTTAGGTGACACAGTAAAACCACCTCCCTGAACAGCATTGAGACATGGTTGACCAACATAGGTTAATGCACTGTGTGTGTAGAAACTGTATGACCTATGTCAACCCCACCAGTCCTCCAGCTGCTGTCCACAATGCCTGACACAAACTGCTCTGGTCACAATTGTGAACTGCACTGCCCAGGTGTCACAGAGACCAGAAAACACTCTCTCCCCCTTAAAACACCCAGTGCCTTTTCCTGATTGCACACCTTAGCAAACACACCTAGCAGCTCTCTCTTGTTGTGTGCAACTGCCCAACCAACCATGCCCGCTCTAAGCATTAGACATTTGTGGAGTAGACAGGAAGTATTTGGCCTGTGGGGAGAAGAGGCTGGGTGGGCACAGCTACGGACCAGTCATAGGAACACAGATGTCTATGAAAAGATTGCACAGGGGAGGCAGGGGAGGGGGTACAACAGGGGTCAGCAGCAGTGCTGTGTGAAAGTGAAGGAACTGCAGCAGGCATAGCACAAGGCTAAGGAGGCCAATACTCAATATTGTGCTGAGCCACAGACCTGCTGCTTTTACAAGGAGTTGCATGCCATACTTCATGGAGATCCCACCAGCACCCCTCAGGTCACCATGGATACTTGAGAGGGGCCCAAGACTGGGCAACATGTGGACCACTGGCTGGGGGAGGCTAGGCCCAAGCCCCACCCCTTCCGCCCGAGGCCCTGCCCCTTCCACCCCCCCACCGCAGCCCAGAGCCCCCCACTGTGGCTGCTGGCCCCCACCACACGCTAGCCCCTGTCCTGGAGTGCCAGGAGGGTGGGTGATGTGGCCACAGTCCCCATAGCCCCGGAGTGCTGGGAGCGCAGGTGGCGCAGCCCCAGTTCCGGAGCGCCGGGCAGGCAGGTGGTGCACACGGCTCAAGCGCCAGCCTGAGCCCAAGCCAGGGCCACTGCACAGGGGAACTGGGAAGAGTGGGCAAGAGCAGGAATCAGGAGATGCCTGGGAGCAGAGCATCGGCGGGGCTACTCCTGGCTGTTTGGGAAAGCACAGACTTCCCTAGCCTATGATACCTGCCACCCATACTAATACCATTGCAGTAAAGAGGCTAGGGGCATATATGTCTGGGCAGCTTTGTGATGCCAAAAGCTGCTGTGCTCTCTGTGCCTTTGTTACCATCCGGGGTGAGATATCATCTAAAACCACCAATACCTGTGGAAAATAAAGCCACAATTCAGTGCCATTTCCCTATTCTAATACTCATGGAAATAGGGACTGAAATGCTACTGTTTCATGCAATTGAAACTCTTAACCCTCTTCTCCTTTCCCCTACCACCAACTCTGGTAGTCAATACTCACCATGGCTGGGACTAGCAAGCAGTGAGTGCAGAGGCACTCCAAAGCTGAAGTGTCAATGAACATGTCTTATTTAAAAATTTTATGGGAATAAGAGGAGGGAGATTTTCTATTTTTCTTTCACATTCCATTTTGGCTGTAAACCCAATGATACATCTGTCTGTTTCATCTGTAGTTGCTGCTGTTGCAGATTTGAGGGGTGCCCCCTCCACGTTCACAGAACATGAGACCCCAGTGAGGAGGAGAAAGAAGAGGACTAGGAAGATATGTCCACTGAGATCCTGCAAGCGTTTCATTTGACTGCAAACAAAGCACCTTGTCAGATTGCCTGGAGAGGGATAGTGAGGTCAGGAGAAAATGGAGAAAGACTCAGGAATCTCAGCAGGAAAAGTGATAATCTCAGGCAGCAAACACAAATGCTGCAGACACTAGCTGACCTACAGGTACAACAATAATGGATTTGCCACCATTTGCAGTTCTTGGAGAAGTCCATGGTAGCAGCTCCCTACACCTCACAACATTCCATGTGGCATCATGGGTCGCAGCTGTACCCTCCACTCCATACTGGAGGACTGTAAGGACAACCACAGCTCCACATATATTGACTTGTGAGAGGCATGTTTGGTGTATGTGTAGCAAAAATGCAATGCATTTGTGCACAGAAATGGACAAAAACATTTGCTGCCTTTCTAATTTTAAAGTTCTGTTCAGTTAATTTATGCTAGAAGTTTGTATATTATTGCCCTTTTTTATATGCACATTGCTTTTCTTTTCTTTTTTGTCACACAATAAAATTTTATTTAAAAAATAAATTCATCTTTATTAGGTTCACCACTGCAGAATGTATAGCAGTACTCAAAGCACCCAGTACTATTAAGTGTACAGCATCACAGAACTAATAGGTTTAACAAAACACCCAGCAAGCATCACATAATTCATAGTTTCAGTGAAACACATAGTGTAACAATTATAAATGTACACCAAAAACCACATAATCCTTAGATTTGTTAAAAGACAAAGTGTTATATGTGCAAATACACCAAACACTACAAAATTACTAACGGCCCACAAACCTTCAGGGCCAGAGCACAGTCAAGCACAGGAATTAATGTGGCTGACTGTTCAAATTCTCTTTCAAAGCTTACCAGCAACCACATAGCTCCATTCTGAGCTCTCGTAATAGCCCTCATATCTGACTATTCAAACTGAGCAGACAGCCACTCCATCTCTGCCCCCCCACCCCAGTGGCAGCTTTTCCCCCTTTGCCTGACATATATTACTCAGCACACAACATGTAGCTATAACCTTTGAGATTTTTTCTCACTGAGATCCAAACTTGTGAGTAAACTCCACCAGCATCCCTTCAATCTACCAAAAGCACATTCAACAGTCATTCTTCTGCACCTGCTGAACCAATAGCTGAATCTTTCCTTGATGCTGTTGAAGTAGCCAGTGTATGAGTTCGCAAGCAAGGGCTAGACTGGATCACTACTGACATTTCAATATCATCAGTGGTAATTTGCCTGCTGGGAAAGAATATCCCTGCTTGCAGCTTCCTAAAGAGTCCTGTGTTCTTAAATATGTCAACATCATGCACCTTCCCTGAGTAGCCCACACTGATAGTGTTGAAGAATCCTTGGTGATCCACCAGCACTTGCATAATCATAGAAACGTAGCCCTTTCTGTTGATGTACTCTGTGGCAAGGTGGGCTGGTGCCAAAATAGGGATATATATGCTGTCTATTACCCCCACGCAGCTTGGGAACCCCTATTGGTGCAAATCCATCCACTATGTCCTGTGCACGGTCAAAAGTCATGGTGCTGCATAGCAGGACATGATTAATGGCCCTACACACTTGCATGACAATGGACCCCCCTGTGGATTTTCCAGCTCCAAAATAATTTCCCACTGACTGGTAACAATCTTGCAGTGCAATTGCCTTCTACGGTGCAATTGCCGCTGACTTCTCAATTGCCAGTGCAACTCTCATTCTGGTGTCCCTGTGTGTGACGGGGTGTACCTACCCTGCACCAGCCTCAAAAGGGTTAACTGTGCTTTGCAGGCTGAGGAAGCCCACCCCTCCAATTCTGCTGAGCCTGCTCAGCCTTGAGGAGGAGCATAAAGGAAAGCAGCCCAGCTCTGTCTAGGCAGGCTGCTGAAGGGGGAGGACACAGACTGCAGGCTCTCCCCAGGGAGTGGCTGCAGGCCCCGACCCCAGGAGCAAGGCACACAGAGGCCCAGATGGACACCAGACTGTCTGACAAGCCCCGAGCTAGGCCATTGGAGGACCCCAGACACCCGGGGAAACCGTGGAGCTTCGCTGAGGGAGAAAGGGGAGGAAACAGCACAGGGGACTTAGAATATTCTCCGGTGAGTGAAAGGGAGAACCGGTCAGCTGACTCGGTGGCAAGCACCCCCACCACAGCCAGAGCCCTGGGCTGGGACTCGGAGGACCAGGGAGGGCCTGAGTACCCCTCCCCTGGGTGCCACACACCCCAAGTCATGCCCCACTCCCCCAATGGGCCAATAGACCACACAATCCCCACAGAGGTGGGCTACCCCATTGACCATTGGGCTGCGCTGCCCTGAGTGGAAGGGCCATTTGTTGACTTCAGCCACTAGGCTGTACTACCATGCTTGTAGTCAGGGTCACGAACATAGGACCTGAGAAACTGCTATACAGTTCTTTTTCTCTTCTTCGCCGCATATGTGACCCAGTTCCCGTGATGGGGTGTACCTACCCCGCACACTGTGCTGGAGGGCTAGGGTGAGCTCAGCACACGGATCCAGGAATGAAAGATCTGCAGTGCCCAGAAGTTTTTCTAGCACACATGAAGGTATATAATTCCTATGAATATTTTTATCATCTGAATTCTGAGGTGTGGTTCTTTACACCAAATTATATTGGAAAATGTATATAAATCCTAATCCTTTTGGATTGCTTTGGACCTGTTGACAGAAGGCAGAGATCTGTCCAGATTGAATTGTCTTTTCACACCTGTTTGACGTCATCTTTCGGCTGTAAAAAAGTGCTATCTGAATTGATATCTCCCCCCAGTCAAACATGACTGAAAACAAATTTGTTCTTGTCAAGGAGTCAGTTATTCTTCACTTAGATGTGTCCTATCACGTCCTGTCACTTTGAAGTGTGAAAATATGATACAACTGAATG
Organism: Terrapene triunguis; assembly: GCF_002925995.2. Lineage (NCBI taxonomy): Eukaryota > Metazoa > Chordata > Testudines > Emydidae > Terrapene > Terrapene triunguis. Next base: position 61,716,103 of record NW_020664393.1, on the reverse strand, counting down.
CAAGAGGCCAATTTACTTCCTGTTAGAAACTGTATTATTTACAATTATTAATCATTACTATTTTTCTAGATCAGAGAAAAATGGCACACTATTTTACTGAGTGAAAATGAAGGGGCTGATGAATGTGGCCTGCAAGTATGTGAACAAACAAACCCAGCTAGCCAGAGTTTTGAATGTCTGGCCATATGAACAGAATTTATACATGGTACCTCATAGTTAAAGCACATTTTCTGAATATAAATAAAATGAGTCCAAAATAGAGAAAAATAATGGACCAGTCCATATGTCACCTTTTAGCGGGTGGGACTGAAAGCCTCCCAGAATCTCAGAAAGAAGCAGCATTTTCAGAAGCAGTGTGGTCTGCAGGCATGGGCTGGGAATCAGGAGATCCTCAAGTCTAATCCCGGCTCTAACACTGACTCACTATGTGGTGCTGAGTAAATCATTTCACTTTCACAGTTTCCACATCTGTAAAATGGGAATAATAGTAGTTACTCACAGGGATGTTGTGAGAATTAATTAATAAATGTCTGACAGTCTTTTGAACATATAAAACACTATATAAATGATAGTTGTTATTATTATCATTTTGAAAAGCCTAACTTGGACGGTAGGAGTATCATACCATCTCCCAACTAGGTTTTTCTTCTTAAGATCATCCACAAAATGGAAGCCATTATTGATGCTGCAGCCATGATTAATGTGACTTTAAAATCTCTGAGCATGACAATCAGTAAATCAAGGAAGCAGGGGTCAGTCAGCTGATGGCACTGGTGAAGAAAGAGAGCTCCTAATGTCTATGACAATTCTAGGGGTTGAACTATGCCACATAGTAATATTGAAGTTGATGAAGGAGCAAACTTTTAAGGTATGAAAAGGGGGAATAATAATGAAGAGGACATGTTAGACTGTGAAGGGGCTACAAAATATTACTGCCAAGTAGGAACGCAAAGGGGCTTAGTTACTATGGTGATGAAGGCCATTAAACAGCTGTCAGTGTCTCATGATGAAATGGAAAGTGGAACATGCCAATATCTCAAATGATCTCACAAAAGTAGTGTGTTGCTTGTAGAATCAGAAGACTAGAAACACATGAATATTTCTGCTTTAGTTACATACCTGCAGAATAAGCATGCTGCTACATGCAGGGAACACAGCAGATAAATTAAGGCCTCAGAGAGCAGATCTCTTTCCCTCTGGCATCACTTCCCCCTTGCTGTTGAAGATTTTATGTGTAGAAGAAAAGCCATCTTTACTGGTTAGAACCTGTCAGGGGAAGGACAGCAGTTGTAACAGCACTGTGAAGTTTTGGGGATAGAGTGAAGTCAAATATCAATGTCTCAGCAGCATAATTTGGTAGAATTGAGGCTCTCCAACAAGGTTATTTCTAGGGATTATGGAGAGTGAGCCTGCCTTGCAGGCCTCCACAAAGGTTGAAGGCGAGGGAAGAAGCTAAGTGTCTTTCTCTCAAAGATATTGTAGATGATTGGAGGAGGAGGGAAAGTTCATGTAGAATGAAAATCCCATTTCACAACTTTCAAGACTCCAAATTTTCTTTTTCTTCCACATTGGAAATAAAATCAAAACCTTTCTAAAGTTTCTAAAGTTTTTATGAAATGAAACTCTGTCGAAATGTCTGTTTTCAGATTTAAAAGGTCAGGTTTTTAATTCAGGAATGTCCATATTGGAGCCTTCCATCATGGGTAGACAGACACACGCTAGCTCTGCTCGAGATAGCATGCTAAAAAAAACTTGTGGACAATGCAGCAGGGGTGCCAGCATGGGCTAGCCACTTAAGTACAAACCCACCCAATCCCCTGGGTCCATACTAAAGTGACCAGACGTCATGATATTATCAGGACCGTCCCGATATTAGGGGCTTTGTGTTATATACACAACTATACCCCCTGAAAAAAAAGCATCCTGGTTTTTCACACTGGCTATCTGGTTACCCTAGTCCATACTCAGGCAACTATCTTATGCTGCCATGTCCACTCTGTTATTTTTTTGGTGCGCTAGCTCAAACAGAACTAGCATCTGTTTGTCTTTCTGTGCTGGAAGCCATGTTCCCAGCTGCAGTGTAAACATTCATTCTCTTTCTCTCTCTCTGGAACTGACCATGCTGGACCTCACGAACCTTCCCATCAAAAACTTAGTCAAAATCAATATGTCTCTGCAAACATTTTCGGCTTTGACAAAGCACCATGTTTCCGCAAAAAAACAAAACAAAACAAACCTTTAGTTGAAAATGTCCCAGTCAGCTCTAGCTGAATGCCTTAAATATACAGGAAACGTTAAGGAGGAGCCTGAGTCAGCTGTGGGAACAGAGTCTTGAGGGGAGTGCATGGGGCTCTGTAGTTATAAATTTTGTCCTAAAATCAGGTGAAATCCGGTTGTTTTTTTCGCTGAATTTTAGTATGAATTTGTGCATTTGTGTCAACCCACATCACAAATCACAAATTGGATATAAACCTAAACAATAGAGGATGTTCAAAACACTGTGAGCTAAAACTGCGAATTCACAGTCTCTCAACTCTTCATATGGCAGCTGTAAGAAGCCAATTTTGAAATGTCCTCACATTTTCATATAAAAGAAGCTCCTGTTGGTCTAAAATAATCATGCAAAATTGTGCCCTGAGTTACATTTGCCCAGCCCCACTGAAATTTGTGCAAATGTTCTATGTACTGTGCAAGGGTACTATGGAAATAAGAATACAATCTGACCTAGGTCCAAACAGTGGCAGTCAGAATTCAGTCCCTTACGGTGGAAACTACAATTGAATGAGAATTTCAGCACCACACGTGCCTAAATCAGGCATTCCACTGTGGGGGCTAACAGTCAGTTGATACAGCTAGACATTGTGCGGGGCTAGCCATGGAGGGCTAGCCATGGCAGGATTTCCTGACAGATGCATTGATTCAGCACAACTCCTGCACAGCTCCTAGAGAGCTGCCACTGGGTGTCTCCTGTAGAACCACAGAGGTCAGTTGCACTGGTGGGACTCATAGAGAGGGCGTCACAGGTACCACTGCTATAGCTGGCCTCTTGTACATGCACAGGGAGCCACTGTTTTCACAACTAACACGGCTACCACTCTGATACTTGTTTTCACAAATATTCTTTAAATTTTTCTTCTTTACTGGTAAATCTTAACAAAATCCAATTTTAAATGTCATTATCCTAAATTGTCCTGTTTTATAATCACAATAAAAGACACTTCCCAGGCTATGAGATCTTACCCACAGTGGCACTCTTTGGACTCTGAGAGGATCTCAGTAAACTCTGGGGTAATATACATAACACATGGCTTGCTATATCATGCTGCTTAAAATCATTTGGACTTGAATATATTCTGTTTTAATTGGCATTTGTTTCGCTATCTGTGCTTACAAATAGAAGTCAGATTTTCACATTAACTCCTGTCATGCCACTCTGCAGACTACTTTGTTTTAGCTGAACACAAGTGATGTGATTATCCCAAAATTAATGGAAGTATCCCATATATATGAAAGGGGAAATTCCTGTAATTTTAGAATAATCACATTAAACTAACACAAAATAGTCTGTAGAGTGATATGACAGGAATGTATGTGCGTGTGTGTGTCTAAATATAAACAAAAACCTATTTTTTCCCCTGTTTTTGATTTTGTTTGTTTTTTCCTCTGATTTTCTGCTTTCTTCCCCCTCTTTTTTTCTCAGTTTCCATTGGAAATGGAAAAAGTAAAGGGGAATAAAGTGAGACGAAGGGGGAAGTTTTTTTTTCATTTTTTCATTTCTATGAAAAATTTCAAACACAGCAAAACAAATTTCATTTCCTAAAAAAATGTTCATGAAAAATACTTTCCTTTTGTTGACCAGCTCTTGGCCTGACTCTGCTGTATACCCTCGTGGCTTTGAATGTTAATTGTGATAAGTTAGGACAGTTCAAACTTATCATTTCAGTTATTATTAATAGAATTGAATTGCTTATTTTGATTTCTACCATGCAATGCGCTGAACACATTGTACGTTTTTAAAAATAAAAATGCAGCAGAATTTAAGGACTGATGATCAACAAATTAAATCTTCCCAGAATGCTCCTGGATTCCGCTAGGCCTAGAGGCTAAAACTGGTATTTCAACAGAAGCATCCCTAACACACATCCACTATGCTAGTTCTTACTATTTGGGAAACTGTGAGCTCTGGAACAAATTTATGTGGTAACTATTTGACTGTCTCTTATAGGACCTGCTTCTACTGCCATTGAAGTCAATGACAAAATTCCCTTAGATTTCATTGGTGCACGATCAAGCACATAAACTACCTTGGGAAATGCTTGCTTTTTGACATATCTGGATTATGGCTGGGTGGGTGGGTGAGTGGGTGGTAGGGTCAGTGGTCTCAATATTTAACATATCTCATCTATGCAACATCTTTGAATGTGTGCAAGAAAAATGTTAACATGTTTAAGGAGAAAATGCTCCTCTCTTCTGTAGGTATTTATCAGGTGCTCTTTATTTTTCACTGCATTATCACCAGATGTTATATTGTCTCAATGGCTATGACACAAAAAAAGTTTAAAAGCGAAAGGAAAGGAAAAAAACCCAATGATTTCCCCCTCTACATTATTAAATTTCATGGTTTATAATAGCAATAATTAGCAGCCGGTCAGCATATCCTGTACATAGCAATTGCTGTAAAGAATGAAACTGTGCTGTATTGCATTCTTAATATGTAATAAAATGTTGGGCTGTTTTTGTAAAAGAACTGGCAGAGACCCTGGAATTAGGAGCAACCAAATGCAGTAGCCCACAGGGAAAGGCTGATGTCTGATGTCTCAACCAATGCCACTACTCTGGCTCTGAACCAACAGAAGGCAAAGAATGAGATGACCTTTAAATACAGGTGGCAGGACATTGAGCTGTAAATCGAAGGAACACAGTGCATGCAGGCAAGTGTCATTGTCAAGCAAGTGCCATGATGGAAGAGCCCTACAGATTTGAATACAGAATGCTCACCTTTCTATAGAATTTTTAAATCAATCTTCAGAATTCTATAGTTGGGAAATACTTCCATATTGACTTCCCTACAGTGGTCTGAAAATAAGGAAGGACCTAGTTCTCTTTTGAAGTCTATGCCCCATATCCTCAGCTGGTGTAAATCAGCATAGCCCCGTTAAAATCAGTGGTGTTATGCCGATGAAGCTACATTGATTTGCACTACTTGTCCCTATAGAATCTAGTTGATTTCATAGTAGTACATTGAACAGGATTTTCCCCTTAGGGTGAAAATTACACTGTTCTTTTCCAAGTAAACTACTGCAATGAAGTGCTGCATTCTTTGTACAGATCAATTTATAGCCAACAGAGTAGATAATAATGGACAAATAAGTAAAAGCTACTTCAGAGTTCAAAGAAGTAGTTAATGTAGGAATGAAATACACATGCAGAGCCCTTGTAAATAACCTTGGAGACACAATGTAATCATACACAAAATTTCATCGGAAATGGATTTACCTCTAAAAACAATAGATCCTCAACTGAGGTAAATTAGCATAGCTCCAGTGAAGTCATAAAGTTTAAGGCCAGAAGGGAAACCAGATCATCTAGTCTGACCTCCTGCATATCACAGGCCACCAACACCACCCAACATCCACATACTCAACCCAACAACTGATCAATGTAGCTATGCCAGTTTGCACCAGCTGAGAATCCAGACTGTTATGTTTTCCTTCTTCAACAATGAGTTGTTTCCCAATTTTCCTACATTCTGAATAGTAATAATAATTTCACCTGTCAAGAGAATTCAGTGTGAAGAGACAGTGGTTCATTTCACAAGGAGAGGAGAAAACAATTTTTTTTTCTTTTTAAATAAAACTACAAACCCAACAGGACTAGTCGGGATATAATTTGTGGCACAGCCACTGACTCACTATGGGCTCTCTTGTGAGCACTCCTTCATGTCCATGCAGGTAAGAAGGGGGACTAATGAGACCCTTACACCCTAGCGTGGGCTCCCCGCTGTAGCCTGTGCACATTGGAGGCAGAGCAGCCACCATCAAGCTGCTCCTCCCACTCCTGTGCAAGTGAGAAGGGCATTGGCAGGCAGATCCAGGGAGTGGGCAGAGCCTTGCCCCTGCTAATCAAATGTACCTGTCCACACACCAAAACCATCACATAAACAGGATGTGGCAGTTTACCACAAGCTGGTGCAGTTTACCTACCCCTCTCGCTCCCTTACTCTCTCCAACCTCTTCCCAGAACAAGGGAAAAGTAGGAACAAGACTGTCACTTTGAGAGTCAATCTGCTTCTTGACATACTCAGTCAACAGCACAACTACGTGCTGCCCTTTGCCCAGCCTGTATTGTAGTCATACAGTCCAGCCCTAGTTAATTAGCATGCTAATTACCTTCCCCAGACCTCAGGAAGAACTTTGTGTAACTTGAAAGCTTGTGTCTTTGTCTCTCTCTCACTAACAGAAGTTGGTCCAATAAAAGATATTATCTCACCCACTTTGTCTCTTTCATATCCTGGGACCAACCTGGCTACAACAGCACTGCAAACAACAATGGAAGATATTGAATTTTGTCATCTGAAATGGAAACTCCACAACATGAATAAAAATGAAGTCAAACTTAACAGCAATATCTATTTCCTGAGAAAATGCAAGAAAGAAAACATAACCCCCAGAAGACTCACCTTCTGTAACCCTTTGACCACTACATACAACTCCAAATATACAGAACAGTTATGCAGTTAGACTTCAGAAAAACGGAGGAACCATCTCCAGCACCTCATATACTCCAGAATGCACCAATTCAAATAAGAAATTATCACACACTTCCACTCTTTGGAAGGAAAATGCCTGGAAACCTACCTGGAGATCATGCAGGAAACCCAAAATAACTATGAAAAAAACCTGATGACAGCCCCAAAAACAAAAAGTGGAACCAATCACAACAACCCCCAGAACACCACCTTAGGGAGAAACCATGATATCAGGACCCACAACATGGACTCTACGTGATACCCCAATATCACCAACCTATCAAGACTACCCCAAACTAGAGCTGAATTATCTGTCTTCTCAAAGGAACTGAATTTCTGTCTCACAACAGAATCTGATACCATACGAACATGCGGAGAACTAAAATAATTCTTTTGATGATTCCAACTCAAATAATTATTTCACAACAAAGACCACACCACCCACAACTACCACTTCCCTATGGACAGTCATAAGAAAAGAGAATCATCTGACCTGAGACCCCACAGTGGACAAAATCACACACTTCATCATTACATCAGTTGCTTCAGGGAAAAAAAAATTGACTGTCAAATCTGTTAAACATCAAAGCCACCACAATCTATCCACCACCAAGAGGACATCCATACCAACCCCGAAATCCAGCCACCAGATAATGATCAAACCAGCAGACAAAGGGGGCACCATCGTAATCCTCAACTGTGATGACTACACCAGTGAGGCCAACAGACAACTCTCTGACACCACCTGTTATAAAGAACTCAAAGAAGACCCCACTCCACAATTCACACAGTAATTTGAGGATAATGTCAAATCCTTCCCCAAACAACTCCAAAAGAAAATCTACAACCTCGTCCTCAGAACGCCCCCCCCCCCCCCCCCCCCGGGGCCTTCTATACAAGATACACAAACAAACAAAACCAAGGCAGACCCATCCTAGATGGCCACAGCACTCTGACTGAAGGAATATCAGGACTCATAGAAAGCATCCTCAAACCACTCATCGCACAAAGGGCCAGTTTCCTCTAGGACACAATTGACTTCCTCAGGAAACTCCACAAAATTGACACCATGGATTTCACTTCCCTATACACCATCATCCCTCACTACGATGACATCGCTGCCTTTCTCAAATATCTACAAGACAAAGGACAACACCCAGATATTCACCCCAAACGTATCTCCAAACTCATCCATTCCATCCTCACCCATAACAAATTTAAATTCAACAAGAAACACTCTGTCCAAACCATGGGAACAGCCATGGGTACTAGGTTAACTCCCCAATATGACAACCTCTACACAGACCCCCTTGAGGAAGAATTTCTGGGAAAATATATCATGAAACCAACTATATACTTGAGTACATCAATGATATTTTCATTGTCTGGATAAATGACCTAAACTCACTCTTAGATTTCCACCACAATTTCAACCACCACCACCAATCCATTAAACTCTCTCTAGAACACTCCCACACCAGCATCAACTTCCTGAGCACCACAATTAGCCTCAACAAGAGAACCCTGCAGACAACTATACACAAGAAACCCTCAGGTCACCCGCTTAGCTCCATAGATCCAGTAACCACCCCAGGCACATCAATAAATTTGTTATCTTCAACCATGCACTCAGATACCACAGAATATGCTCTATGCTCTGGGATACATATCTTAATACACTTAAAACTGCCTCTACCAAATAAGTTCACTTCACCAAAGAAGTAGATCACATATGGAAGAGGCCATCCAAATATCCTGAGGAAACCTGCTGCAATACCAAAAAACAAACAAAACAAAAAACCAACACTGGCTGCAGACCCCTAGCAGCCTACCATCCCACACTGGCACCCATACATGATATTATCAAACAATTACAACCCATGCTTAATGGGGACCACATCCTGAAAAAAATCTTTCCTGAACACCCTCTTCTGGCCTTCAAGCAACCCTCAACCTCTCCAACTCAAAAGCAGCACTAGACCCTGCTATAGCAACAGCTGCAAAACCTACAGACATATCTCTACTTATCTGATGATCAATACACCCCACAGCACACCTTTCAAGATCCATGGGTCTTACACATGTTTGTCACAACATATGGTGTACATCACATGTCCCAACAACAGCTATGTGGGTGAAACCAGACAATCACTACACTCTTGAATCAACTCACACAGAAAAATAATAAAAGACAAAAACACCCTATCACTGTGATCAAACACTTTTCACAAAATAATCACTCCAGCTGACCTCTCAGTCCTTGTCCTCAAAGAAAACCTGCACAACACCTTCAAAAGAAGACCCTGGGAACTTAAATTCATAACTTTGCTCTACACTAAAAATCAGGGATTCAATAGGGATACTGGTTTTGTATCTCTTTACAATTCACTAATCCTCCTTTGTCCTATGACTGCAGAAGTGTTAATGGCCCACTTCATTTTGAATTGTGCCTTTTCAATATGTGTTAATTCCTATGCTTAACAATCTGTTCCACCTTGTATTTAGCTGTGACCCCCTAATTACCTTTCCCAGACCTGAAGAGGTAGCTCGAAAGTTTATCTCTGTCTTTTCCACCAGCAGAAGCTGGTGCAATAAAAGATATTATCTCACCCACCTTGACCCTCTCTATCAGATAGATCAGTATTAGCTCCATTTCACCATACAGAAGTGAGGAAAAAGTGTGGCCCAGACAGGGTTAGAGATTTACTCCAGGTTACATCATTTTGACTTTAGGACCATCCATGAATAATAGGAACTTTTTAAAATACTCCAACCCAGGAGTCCCTGTTGGCTCTGTGGGGTAGCCCCAGCCAAAGCTGCATGCCTCCAACTATCCTACGTGTTCACAGAGCCCTTCAGACACACTAAAAGGAAACTCAACTATCTGTGTAGCCATATAATAGCATCCGGAGTTGGAGCCTGTGACTTCACACCTCAGTAGTCTCATATGCTATGCAGGACCCAGAAGAATGGTATTGGGAAAGTTGTGTCTCTGTGACCTCTCAGTGAAAGGGGTGTGTTCATTTCAACTGATTGACAGCTAAAGAGTCTGAATGACCCAGGAGATGTTTGTTATTTGACTCCTGCCACTGTAGCTCTTCCAGCAACATCTGGAGAAATCCTCTGGCCTGCCAGTGGGTTCTGCCTCTCCCCTAGGAAGCGGTGGGGACTTCTGCACCACATGGTTGCACCTGGGGATGGGGCCAGGCTGCATGACTAATTTCTGAGGCTCTGGGGAAGAGGGTGAGGAAGCTCAACTCATCTGTGTTGCCCATTGCTATGACAGTAGCTTCAGCAGCAGCTGAAGGACGTCTCTCTTTTCCTGGATGGATTCTAGCCCACCCTACTGCAAGATGAGGGGGAGAGAGCTACAGAGCCCTCCTAACCTTCCTTGCCCTGAGTTAATTTTTCATCTGTAACTTTTGTAAAATAAGATGTTGCAGGGACTCTGTATCCCAGCCCCCTTTCCAATTTTGGCTGGACCACACTGGGTAATACAACCCTGGCACAGCAGATTCCTTATGTGTGGAAAGAGAGGGACAGGGATTCATGCAGTGAAATTTGTGGGGGCCCAAAGAGGTTATTTACATGAGATTCATATACATGAGTAGGTGCTTAGCCATTCCCTCCTCACATCTGCACTGAGCCCTACCTAACTCAGGATAAGCTGGACTACTGTGGAACCATTTGAAGCACAACTAGGGGTCTGAAATGCCCCTTACTCCCTCACCACTGTTCTGGATGGCAAAAGCCAGTTATTTCTTGTAGCTGGGAACAGTTCAAGAATTCAGGCACCTTTCCTCTTCTCTCATCTGAAGTAAAAATGTGTTGGTTTAAACCCTTTTAGAAAAGACAGGATTATTTAGAGACACACAAGTGTATGCAAAACTGGCATGCTAATTTCCCACATATGATTGGCTATGTGAGCAGATATACAACAATAAAAAAAAGTTCCAAGATTTGTATAAAAGAATATCTAAATTAACTTTATCAGGTTAAAATCTGTTTTGTTTTGGTTGCCACTGTTGTTGTTTTTTTCTTAGGTCCCACATGGAGAGCAAACATGGCCTGGAAGAGTGTTATGTCAAGTACCTCCCATCATGCATTGTTGTTGCTCAGTGAACTGAAGTCTCAAAAAAGTAATTCCTCATTTTCATCTTGACTAGGATTCCCCTTTTCTTTGCTGTGAAGCTGCACTAATCCTTCATTCAGTGCAACCCACACCCTCTGGTTCCACTCGGAGTTCTCCCTTTCTATCCATCATTGTATTCTTTATCTGGGCCTTCTTCTTCCAATAGTACTCATTGAAAGCTCTTTCACAGACAAGAAAGGACCAGTTCCATAATGGCCAAGTTGGCCCTTTTCTTTTCTCTCTCTCTTTTTTTAAGCTTCCGACTGAGCTTTGCTATTTAATCTTCTTGAGGCGTTCAAGATGTCACTTGCCTCTGATGACTGTAGACAAAAGGGAAATCCATCCAGCCTGAATGCAGTGTATTCCTGAATACATTGGATTGCTTTGAAGAGTGTTTCTTGAAGTCTCTCTGTTTCATTGGCTGTCCTGGTGGCCTTCATGCAGGTCTTTATGTGAAATCATATGTACTCACATAGATCACGTCTCCCAAAATGCTACCTGCATTATACAGCCTTGCATTTTAGTTGGTGCAATATTCACCAAAAAAAAATTTGGTTCACTCTAAGATTTTTTAATAAGCCTATAAGGACATAAGTAAGCACTCCCTTCTCACCCCAATTATGTGTGGATAATAGATGCTTTGTGGATGTTTTTTTCTAGGGTGGTTCTTGCCAGTTGAAAAAGGGAGAGTGTACTGAGAATACATTGGAGTATTCCATCACTTCTCCTCAGTTTGAACACTGAACAACTTTTACTTTTGCTTTACCATTTGCTTTACCATTATAAATTACTTCACTATTACTTTTATACTCTGTATGGTTCAAAAACCTGCAATATTATTTTAATAAATGGTAATTAAAAAGCTTACCGAATAGTGTGTGTACGTAAAATTTATATATTCATATTAATGTATGGCCTACATTTTTGGGTACCCAACTGAAACCTCTTAAAGGCGCACCCACTCTCTGAAAATCAAACTCTTTTAATATGTCTCCGTTTCAGCAAACTGAGGCTCCCTAAATTACTAGTCACTTCTGAAAATTTAAGTTTTATATATATCGAGAGAGAGAGAGAGAGAGAATGTCTGCATCTATATATGTACTTTCTGTATACACTTTTAAAAATAACTTGTCATCTACAGAAAAAAATCCAGGTGAACAGCAGAAGATCAATAACTGCTACTGCAAATGCAATTGTCACCTGGATCAGTTTTAGTAAATAGGAATTTTTACATTAAAATATTGCTAGCATTAAGACAGTGAAGAAACATGCAGTCTTTCTAAAGATATATACAACTTTTCATTTCCCATATCAATCATGAGAACAAGTTGAAGTTCAGATAATGGCCAGTTCAATTTACCCTAATTGTTAAGGACTTAGCCTGACTGTTTGCATTACAGACTGTGGCCACTGGGTTCTCAGTAGGGGTTTGCAGCCTACTCCATCCCATAACAAACCATGTTCATGCGTCGATTCAGATCCATCACCCTGAGATAAACTGTGAATATTGCCCTTTGTCCTGTGCTGCATTCTTTCATGCATTGTGTAGTGACTATTTAAGGATTTAAAGGCTCATTTGCACAATTCTTTTGTCAGCAGCCTGGGTGCAGAATGGAAAAGTGATGGCTCCTCTGTCTGGGTTATGCCCTGAAGCTCTTGTGAGAGAAATCTACATACATAAGTTTTTCTTACACATGCAGAATGTCAACACTAAAAAGACCTGTCTGTTTCTATAGCTTAAAAGGTTATGGGTTAATGTATGATGTGATTTGTTTTCCTCTCTTGTGCTATTAAAAAAAATCAACACTTGAAAACAAACAGTAAAGAAATATAGAAACACTAGTCATTTGGAAATTCAGCTGATAAGATTATTCTGTGCTGAGTTTACAAAATAAACCGAGGGAGATTGGTTTGAAACATTAATAATTAAGTATTAATAATGAATTAACTCAAAGCTGTATGTCAGATGTCCCATAGCAATATATTTCAAAGGCGGGTATCTATCTTATTCAACAATTATAAGATTTTTTTTAAAAAAACAATACAAAACAAAACAAAAACATCTATTACTTGGAATGACAGTAAATGTATAGTAGAACATGCCACTTGGTATTTCCTTCCAAAATAGAGCTGACTGAATGGTTACAAAAAGGATTAAGTTTTGATGAACTCACTTACTTGCATTCCAGTGCCTGTTAAGAACTCAGAGGGCTATGCTAATTCAATCGGAACTTTTAACCTGTCCTGTCCATTATATCAATGAATTTTATATTAAATATATGGGTGTCCTGTTATGTTTGTGAAATCCACAGAATAATTATTTTCATAAACAAGAGGTTAAGATTTGGAATTGGGTAGAAAATTGGCAACCAGGTTCACTGAAGAACTGTATTCTGTTTATCTTTGTAAAGTATTATTTATTTAAGTTTGTGATTTATAGTAGTTAGATTTCAGAGTAGCAGCCGTGTTAGTCTGTATCCGCAAAAACAACAGGAGTACTTGTGGCACCTTAGAGACTAACAAATTTATTAGAGCATAAGCTTTCGTGGGCTACAACCCACTTCTTCGGATGCATATAGAGTGAAACATTGAGGAGATATATATACACACATACAGAGAGCATGAACAGGTGGGAGTTGTCTTACCAACTCTGAGAGGCCAATTAAGTAAGAGAAAAAAAACTTTTGAAGTGATAATCAAGGTAGCCAAGTACAGACAGTTTGATAAGAAGCAAGTGTGAGAATACTTACAAGGGGAGATAGATTCAATGTTTGTAATGGCTCAGCCATTCCCAATCCCTATTTAGCCCTGAGTTGATTGTGTCTAGTTTGCATATCAATTCC
>NW_020664393.1:61648870-61701980 GCF_002925995.2 Terrapene triunguis | reverse complement strand
CAGGGGAGATGTGCAAGTTCGTAGAAGTTGAATACATATTTGCATCTTTGAAATTTCCTCCCAAATAAATATCTGGTCCTCCTAAGTTTCTCCATTGGCTCCCTCTCCTCCACTGCAGGAGCAGTGCAAGATTTCAAACACAAACTTCTTGTCAACTTCTGAGCCTTTCACAGTTTAACCCCGTCTTACCTAACTTTCCTGTTACCTTGTCACAGCATCATTCTCCATCTTTGATCTCCAAACTGTGCTAGCCTGGATCCCCTGATTGTCCATTTTCTCCCACAAACATCCTCATGTTCTTGTCCAATGCTGCTCAATACAGGGGGTGGGGAGGAATCATAAAACTCTCTAAAGCAACCATGTCCCACAAATCTCTCCTTAAAACACACCTTTGCTGTGATTCATACAGAAAACTGCCATCTCATTGCAGGTAGATAGGTGACAAGTTACACAAATTATGCACAGAGACAGCATAGCCTTTGCTAAAGCATCTTTTTTTTGTTTTGTTTTTGTTACCAAGCTCTCCTTCCCTACATCTCTTGCCTGATTGTGTGTTTTAGCCACCTGTTTTCTTTTAGACTGTAAGGGGTGGATGCACAGAAGAAGATAAGGACCTAAGTCCCTGTTTTAGGTGCCTAAGTCTCACGTTTAAGCTCCACTGCAATGCACAAAACTGTCACTGAACCCAGCAGGTGCCTAAACTCACTTGGCGCCCACATTTTTGCAGTAAAATTTCCCTCAGCACCTAAGTTTCTGGCTCTGAGCACGTGCACGGCTGCCTCATTCTAGGCATCCAGATCCGTATCTCCTGCCTAAGCCCCAGAGAGATGCATGAACAGGAGGAAGATAGGCACTTGGCCGTCTAAGTCATGTATGAGGCCTGATCCTGTAGGTGTGTTCAGAGAATGCCTACCAGATCGGACCTCTCTGGTGAGTTCACACAAGGCAGCTGGAGGGAGGGAGGACTTCACTTGTATCTTGGTGGTTAGGGTGCTCACTGCGAAGTGGGAGACCACCCCCATTCAGGTCCACTCTCTGCCTGAGGAGGAGAAGGGATTTGAATAGTGATAAGCCACTTCTCATGTGAATGCTCTAAACACTGGGCTGTGGGATATTCTGATGCAGGACTCCCTTACTGTCTCCTATAGAAGCTGTTGCACTATAGATAAACAGTTAGAGTCATTGGAGCAGGGGGACCCTGGGTCTCCCACATCCTGGATAAGTTCTCTAAAGACCAGGCTACAGAGACATTCTCATGCTTCTGCTCCCTCTTTCTAGCCCAAAAGACCCTTTAAGGGTATGTCTACAGGGATAAAAGACCCACGGCATGGCCACAGCTGGCCCAGGTCAGCTGGTGCAGGCTGTGGGGGTAAAAATTGCTGTGTAGATGTTTGAGCTTGGGTTGGAGCCTGAGCTCTGGGACCTGCCATCCTCGCAGGGTCCAGCCCAAACCTGAACTTCTACACAGCAATTTTTCAGCCCCCAAGTCCAAGCCTTGCGAATCTGAGTTAGCTGACCTGGACCAGCTGCAGCGGGAAGCAGCGGCCAGCACATCCCTCAGCCCGCGCTGCTTCCTGCAGCCCCCATTGGCCTGGAGCGGCGAACCGCAGCCAGTGGGAGCTGCGATCGGCCGAACCTGCGGACCCGGTAGGTAAACAAACCGGCCCAGCCTGCCAGGGTGCTTATCCTGGCGAGCCGCGTGCCAAAGGTTGCCAGTCCCTGGTGCAGACATACCCTAACACAGGTGGGACTTGAACTAAGCATCTCCCACATCTCAAGTGAGTACCCTAGCCACTGGTCTGAAAGTTATGAGGGAAGTCCGCCTCCTCCAGCTTCTTGCTAAAACTGAATAGGTTCCTAATTCTAGAAGAATGTTCACAGATGACAGTTGCTAGCAGAGACAGGCGCCTATCACCCTGAAAGGGGCGGGGCTAAACCCCACCCTTCTGTTTGGCATCTCCCATTGGGTGGCTTAGGCAGCTCTCCGCCTACCATACTGGCTTTTGTGTCTAAGGTGCCTATCTCCTCCAATTCATTGTATATAAGCCTAGGCACCTAACTAAGGCTTTGTGAAGCACAGTGATTTTCTAGGCACCTAAATTCTCTTGTGCTTCCAGCCCCATGTTCCTTCAGGCAAGGACTATAATCGAATCATAGAGTCATAGAGTTTAGGGCCAGAAGAGATCATTTAGTCTTATCTCCTGCACATCACAGACCACTAAAGCCCACCCAATTACCTCTGTATTGAGTCTAATAACCAGGATTAAACAAAAGTATTATAGCTACCAGGACTGTGGAGATTAAACTACTGTGTATTATAGGCAGAGACTAGAATGTACCAAGACACACCAGTGCTCAAGGCAGGGAAATGATTTGGTGAGATATACCCAGATGATCCCAGCTTGTGACCCACGCCCTGCATTGCAGAAGAAGGTGAAAATTTCCCAAGGTCCCTGCTAATCTGACCTGGGTGAAGACTGTCATTTACTATACATTTGTACAGTGCCTACCACAATGGGACCCTGTCCTGAATGAGACCTCGGAGTGCTACAACAATAATAATTTAATATCCAATCTTAAATTCACTTTCATTGAAATGTTTGAGTGCTTGATCTTTAATTTAGGGTTTTTTATTTGTACCATTGAAGGTTGAGCACTTGAATGCTATGGAAAACAATCCTGAAAGTTTTGTGAATATGGTCAAATCAAAACAGACTTTTACATACAGACAAAATATTTCCAGTATTCACTCAGCTGTAGGTAGGATACAAAGAAATAAGAAGAAAGGAGGAAGAAATTAGGTGTTTCTGATAGGAGTGCAAACGCTTGGGTCTTATCTATACTAAAATCTCCAAATCTCTTGAGGTTTGCCTATCACCATATGGTATATAATCATTCTTCTGTACATCCCTCTGGGGAATTCCATGGTGTCTGATACTTTGATGTATGTCTCTTTTTAACCACTTTTTTATTACTCCCTCTCATTTATTACATTCCCTAGCCTGAAGACATACAAAATAATGTGGCTCCTAATATAATATGTGTTCTTCAAGACATGCTGGTGGCACTGACCTGCGGTGACCTTTGAACTATGGTTTTCTGGTACAGTTGTGTAGTCATCTTTCAAGTGGGATTTTGGAATTTTGCTATGATTTGGTTATGGTGGGATCAAACCTTAGTTACACCAATTTACACCAGCCTAGGATCTGGTCTGATGTGTATAAGCTGTATATCTGTCATGTCAAAGCTTCAGGTGGCTGAAGACATGATAAATGCCTCCAAGTGTTGGTAGCCATGCTAGCAATGGAATATGGTCTATATGACAGACACAGATCTTAAGAGTACAGGTGAAGGCCTAGACTGGGCTGCTAAGTGACATGGCATTTAGCCTGGTGTGCAAGTTCCTAACATAGGATGCAGGGCTAGTCTGTTTACTCTCCTCTCACAATTTTGGGCAAGTGAAGAGTACAACTGTCCTTGCTTTGGGACTCTGCTGCTCCGAGCTAGCCTATTGCATAGCAGTGTCACCTCTAGTATTCTATAGATGGCTTCTTTTCAGGCATCTAAGTCCACTCTGTCCCATCTCATCTACAGGAACAGCTTCCTCGGCTTCCTGACCTTTCTGACCACCCACACTTGGCTTTGAGAGTGAAGAAAAAAATGGATGAGAGAATGAAAGTGTGTGAAAGTGACTGTGGATCCATCCATCATATCAGAGAACTTCCCATATTTGAAAAAAACAGTAAACGATAGCAACCTCTCTCGTTCTTCCTTCCCTGCCTTTAAGAGAAAAAGTTTTAGTATTTTTTTAATTATGTGTGTGTATCTGTGAGTAAAGACTTCATTGTGGGGGAGCCAAGTCACAGAGGTGGGGTTTGCATTTCGTTCTGAAATAGTGAAGCCCATGGTCTTTCTACCATCTTCGAGAAGTGAGCTCTGTAGTCTGGCTCCAACACCTGTAAAGGTCCTGCAGTTATATAGTTGTGGTGGAATGTAAATGTCATAGGAGCTCCTGATCATGGAGGAAATGGCAATCTCTCAATTACTGAAGTCCATACCCACGGCTGGTTTTAAATATCACGGCAATGCAAGTGAACTGGACTCTTTATTAAATGGAAGCCAGTGCAGAAACAAGAGCACTGGAGTAATGAATTCATGGCAAGCTATGTTGCTCCATTTTGTACTAGTTGGAGCTTTTCGATTGTGAGTGGCTGCTCTCCTAGATTTGAGTTGCCGTGCAAAGATCAAAGGAATAGGAATGAGCGCAATCTTTTGGCCCGTTCCAGATAGACATGTTTGGAGGGATTTACCACCATGGTTAACTGGGCTTCCAGTAGCATTGGGACAGAAAAGCACCCCCAAGTTATGAACCAACTTAACAATCCAAGGGCAGATGCCCTTGTAACTGGGTTATGTTATAGAAGAAGCAAGTTCTTCCAAGCATTTCCCACTTCCTACCAGCATCATCTTTAGCTGGCTACTCTTAATACAGAGGCTGATTTTGGCTATGCATTTTAGAAAGCTGGGAGACAATGCTGTATATGTGTGACATCAAGAACCTGTATATTTGAGATTTCAAACCAATTTTGAGATTTCTAAAATACCATTCAATTTTTATTTGCATACCAAATAAATAATAAAATAATCATAATAATTAATCATGACCACTTTTGGTTCCACAAAAAGCAGGAGTTCTAAATGCTGTCTAACTTTATCACATCATGCCCAAAGAGAGTGTCCTGGCCAGGGGTGAATTAGGGTTTGGTGGAGCCCTTAGGCCAGAGCAAGTGTGGGCCCCTCCCCACCCCTTTCGCCTGCAGTCTCCTCCGTCCACACCACCTCCCCCCCCCCGCGCTCCAGCCAGGGAATGGGGGCAGGGCAACTTCTATGCCCCAACCCCACTCCCTGGCAGGAGCACTGAGCAGACGGAGCAGGTGGGCATGTGAGGGTGCCCATTTTTCCAGGGTCCCCCAATTGGCTGGGGCCCCTGGGCACAGGCCCCGTTGGCCCAGTGGCTTATCCACCACTGGTTCTGGCGCTAATGTGTTCAAGTTGTCTGTCAACCGGGACCACAACACTCTATTTCCAGATATTCCTAAGTCTAATTTATGGTGCAAAACATTTATTTATCAGCAGACAGACATGGTCATAAATTTTATTGCAGTTCTGCTGGAATTACATTTAACAGCTTTATAAACTTTAAAGCAGGAATATAAATGTAAGAATAGCTTTGGAGTGCCAGGCTTACATCTGTGGGTAGTTAGAATGGCACTTTTCTGACCATAATTTACTATCATGAGCCAGAAGAGGAACAACTTATTTAAGACATCAAATTTGAGTTAGTCAGATAAAATGAAGACAGTAATCAAATCACCACACATTTGTTTTTGTACGAGCAAAATCACCCCTACCTTTTCCCATCCCTACTAAATAACACAATGTTGATAGAAACATATTGTGCATTATTGAACATTTATATCTTCAGAGTATAGATCAGAAATTATGAATGAGAAGTTGGTGGAAGCAAAGTAGTTCATTAAAGGTCCTGGAGCCTTTTGGGTAAGTACCACATGTCATATACACAGACGTTGTGCTACTGTCTAAAAGGACTTGAGAACTTTTAGTTGTTATTGACAAAAGGGTAAGATGTTAAGACAACTCTGTGGGGCCTGCACAAGTGTCACTTATTGAGCCAGATGACCTAATGATCAAATTAAGGGGAATAACAGTTTGGTAATGGGAAAAGGAAAAACAAATAAATTACTACCTTTCCTGAATGATTACATATTTGTAATAGTATCTTTACTCTAGTGAAAGCATTGTGTTCATGTATAGTTCCATCTTTGCCAGCTTTAATATATAGGGATCATAAAAATATGTATTATGTTAATTTAATTTTAAATGTAACATTAACAGCACACACTAAGATAAATATGTTAGACAATCTTCTTTTGTTGTTTCTCACTCCCCTTTTTAAAAAAGGATTTGATGCATTTCTGAGATAGCAAGGTGATTTAGTATTACAAATTGGAAGTCCCTGTGTGCAAAGCAGGTGTTATAACTACTGGCAACCTTGTCTTATGGATCTTACTGCAAGGAAATAAATTACTTTTGGGAACAGAGAGGTGAAGTCTGCCTCAAGATGCATCTTAAAGTCAATGGGAGCCATATACCTACATGTGATGGTATGATTTGGTCCACTGACCATTTGAATAAAATATGGAAGCTTTAGGGCCCAGTTCTGTCAGATGTCTTAGAATTTCTAGGGAAGTGCTGGGGTCCTTGATCATCTGATGCATTTCATGGGACCAAGCCTGGTTAAACTGACATCAGTGGGAGATGAGGGCACTCAACACATTCCAAGAGGCTCTCTGCACTGCAGCAACCTGCCTGGAATTTGGAGGGAGGAGTACAATCTGCAGGAGGGCAGAGATTGGAGGAAGCACAGGTAGTTCGTGTGTATGCGCAAGGCTTGAATACTGCTGGCAGGTGCAGCACCTCTGAAAATAAATGATATAGAGCCAGTTTAGTTTTACAAACCTGGAGTCCTCTCATGTTATTACCCAGTAGGCTGTACACGAAACATGCACCCTACCAGACTGCGATTTAGACCCGTATCCTGCAAGGTGTTTAGCACAGACTGAGGTGCCTTTTGAATGGAATGACTTGCAAAATCAGGGCCAGATTTTGAAAGGTACTTAGGTGGCTAAAGGTGCAGATTTCAAAAGTACCTAGGCATCTAACTCCCATCAAAATCAATGGGAATTAGGGACCTAGGCTCTTTTGAAAATCCCACAAGGTACCTATCTGGTGCATAAATACCTTTAAAAATAAGACCCTTAGTCTGTAAATCCAGGTCATGGCTTTTGTTTAATTTATCTTCTAAGTGCAATCCATATTGGTGGCACTATAGAAACAATAAATAAAAATAGTGTTTGGATAATTATGCTTATCATTACCCATTGCCTTTATTATGTAATTTTCATAAATCACTGTCTATAGTATGCAAGAGGTTAATTAAGGGGATTAGTTTATACAAATATATAATTTCAGGACATTATTTAATTTGTTTTGTTTTGTTTGTTCTGTCATCTGCTCCATCTTGCCCTCTCAGTATGTGTGCGTGTGTGTGTGTGATGCTTTCTATCAATAACGTTATAAGATTTGCATTTAATAATTTGCATAGCACAATTGTAGCAAATCCTGAAATAAACTAAAGCTTATAGATCATAAAAATGCAAAGCTAAGCAGCAGTTAAGTACACATGGAAAAGAATGATGATGATAAGACTTGTTAATAGCTGTCGTAAAATCTGGCTCTAAGTCACAAAACAAAGCTAATTAAGATAGCAAAATTCAAACGCAAATTGCAAGTGATTTTTTTCCCCCAGCTGTAACAGGTTTTCTCTAGAAGTGGCACATATAATACAGTGTTTCTTGGATTTGTTCCAAGAAGAACTGTGAGCCAGTGCAAGTACTGCAAAAGACCACACTGGGATTAACAAATACATAAAAGTATTTGTACCAGGTATACAGGTGGAAATAAACAACGTATGATGACCTACCACTTAACGTACATTACAAGGGAGAGAGAAATATAATTGAGTTTGAAACTGAAGATATCTAGCTTGAGATCTTTGAGGATGCATGAATATGCAATAGAACCAACAAAGTCATTTTCCACACAGAAAAACGTCACTGTAAGCTTGATTTTACAGTTTTGATTCACACTCCCACTGATGTTAGGAGGAAGTTTGGATGGCATTCTACCCCTTTCTTAATCTCTGGGGTGGACAATGTCATTCTATGCCTCTCTGTCTCCCTCCACTATCACTATCCTACTTCTCAATCTTCAGACCCATTTATATTCTCCCTCCACATGCACCCATAGTCTCCCAATTCAAGTCCCATATTGGTCCTCCTTTTCATCTCATATTCTCCCTATTCCCCTCCCCTCCTCAGTCTTCCTGCCAAGCCTCCCTACATTTCTCTCTTCCCCCTTATTCCTCTGTTCCCCATTTAGCTCCATCCTAAACCCTACAGTCCCTACCCATCAATGTTTCTTCCTGTTCCTTCATATTTTCTCTCCCAACCCCCTAGTTTTCCCCCAAGCTATATTCATTTGGTCACCCGACTGCTCCTTCCTGTCTGCTGCCTAGATTCTCCTATACCCACCCTGTCATCTCGTGCATTTCACAGTGTCTCTTCCTACTTTCTGCATGGGACCTGACATCTTCACTGAGGAACCTCTGGCTTCACTCCCAACAGGAACAATGAATGGCAGTGACCATTTTTGCTACGAGATGACTGAACTTCTGCCTGCAGGGAAGTAGCGGCCATCTTAATTTCAATGAACTTACACTAGGGTAAAACTCATCATTTACACCACTTTCCTTGGATTTACAGCGCATCCGTGGTAACTTACACTGCTGAGAGCCACAGAGTTTGGGAGACTGGGGAATTCAGCATATACTCCCTTCTGCATGAGAAAGCAGAGGGGAAAACAGAAGACTTAATAAGGGCCATATGTGCAAATGACACCTTGTGAGATATATGCAGCCACCCCACCCAAGCACAAGTGCTGGGAGAGTTTGTGCTTCAGGACGCAGTACCACTCTCCCAGCTCTCTAGCTGTCTGTGCAGCAAGTCTGGACAGCTCAATGGGTTGTTTGTGAGGGTGAGACAGAACTATGGTCTCACATCATCCCTGCCCTCTTTGGGGTAATTAGCACCCTTGGGAGCTCATGGAAGGAGCAGACCTTGCTCTCTGCCAAATGTCTGGCCTGATATTGTGACCTGTCCCTGAGTAGAGAAATTCAAGGTTTAAGCACAAAATATTCAATTGTGTTCATATCAGGGCAAGTCTTTGTGTTCCTGTCCGCCAATCCCTCTGACTGTTTTTCATGCCTACCTATTGTGTCTTGCTTAAATTGGGTGGTGAGCAGTTTGGTGTAAGGACTGTCTCTTACTATGTGTTTGAGCAGCACCCGCCACAGCGGGCTCCTGAGCCTGATGGAAATAAATATATAATAATGATAAAAATAAATCAAAAAGGAAGTTAAAACATCATCACAGCTGGCAATAACTGGCAGCCTTAGCAGAGAAACCAAGGCATGAATGGAGCTGGAGGCTCCAGGCCAAGGTTAATATACATTGGTGAGGCAGTGCTATACCTGTTCTGTCAATCTGGTGCCCCTCATCACTACAAAATGCATTTTGATTAAAACAGATAAAAGGGGAAAGGCAGCCAAAGTGACATGCCTGAGCACAGAGGTGTATTGGGCAAAGAGGTCAGCACAGTCACAAATAATTAACTCTAGTACAACTCTAGCAGTATAAATAATGTTTAAAAAGAGCATGTGTGTGACAGTTCCTGAAGTACACCAGTGGCTCTCCTTTATAGGGCAGAATGCTGTTATAAGAACGAATAAACCGTGTGCAGCTGGGCACTCAGACCGCTTCAAATCCCTGGCCTGTTAAATGTGTTTGACCCCTACAATGAGAACTGCCAAAGAGTGTCATGCACCCTGGAACTCACACGCATTTGCTCTCCACTCTGTCTAATGCCACTGGTCCCACCTTGCAGCTCAGAGATTACTAGGTCTCTTTGGTAACAAAGGCCCAACCTACTAAAATATCCATGTAATCTACTACGTCTATCCATTGAATAGTAGCTTTCCACATGCATCTCCCTCAGCTCTCCCCTACCAGCTATGCCCAAAAGTGCCCATTATTTTAGACTGGGTAATAAGGGAACAAGCAAGCCCTAAGCCTTCATTCCATTGTCTAACTGAGGCATCCTTTAGAATAAAATCAGTAGAGTTGGTTTTTTGTTTGGTTGGTTTTAGTTCTTTTAAAATGAATTTAGTGTTCATGTAAACTGTGCTGAGTTGACACCTCTGGAGATTGAAGCCTTCTAAATGGGCATGAGCATGAGCATGGGTTATGCCAGACTTCTCCACTCAGCCCTACCAACGAGCCCCAGTGCTGACCTGTATGAACTATTTATGGGGTGAGAGAGACATGTCTCTGCTGAGAGGGCCAATATGTGTGGCACTTATTGCTCTTTGTGGTTTTAGTATGGGGATGTAGCCTCCAATGTATTAGGAACTGGACTGAGATAGTCAAACATCTTCCACATAGACTACTGAACAACCATCCATCAAGTAGCAATAATTTTTGTCATTGTTAACTCAGTTAGATTGGAACCTGAAACAGACACCATATGCCATTGATGATCTCTGAATCACGCAGTCCACCCGTGTCATTTTATGGAATTTCCTTAGTAACTTACTGATGGGTACTTTCATTTAAACTAAACTTGCTTAAGGGGAAAGTAAGGTAATCAATCAAATGAATACCATGTAGCACCAGGTCCTGCTCCCATTGAAGTAAATGGAAATGTCTTTCTTTTCTGAAAGGTATTGTAAGAAATCTAATGCAAGGTGAATCTTGTTATATCAGTGGTTAGAATCATGATTATTTTTGGATGATTTTGTAAGGCGAGTCTCTTGGAAGAAAAATCAAGCTATAGAGAAAATCTGAACTCATATACTTATTTCCTTGGGATTTTAAGTACTGTGCAACCATGCCTCAGAATTATACACTTGAGGGTCGCAGACCCAAGAGAAACCTGGATGGTATCGAAAAGAATGATATGGTCAGGAATTATGTTTCCAAGTATAAAATGTGGCTCATGGTAGAATGGTACAAAGTACACCACTAATCAGTGCCTCTTTGCTTCCACGCATAGTACATATATACCAAAATGTGTGAGAGAGTTTAAACTTTGTAATCAATGAAAATTACTGCATCTTCTCTGAAAATGTATGATGAAGCCCTGCATCAACCTGTCTATAGCATGTAACAGGGCTGTGTGTCACATACAACAAAGAGGAGCTGTCAGAGCCATTGGGCCATGATAAACTATTACTAGTACTTGGTGAATCCTGTTTAATTCAGATCTTCTGTGGAGACCTTGGTGGGTTTGTGTTTGTTTGTTTGTTTCCACCAATACATTATTTCAAATCTTAAAAAAACCAAAATGGTGTTCTTGGAAAACACAGAAGCTAACAAGTGGTGTTGGACTGCATTCAGAAATAGTATGTAGGACAGGGGTGACCCTCAGGCCAGTTCATATTGAGTGTGTTCTGCCCTGAAACCAAACAGTAGTAGAAGCACTACAGCTGAACAAAAGTCTTGTCAGAGCAATATAGTAAATCCTAGAAATAGTCTGACTGTGGTTGACTTGAATTTGTTGATTTACATTCCCTGGGACAATGTGCAGTTTCATCTAACAATTACATGACCAGCTTTCTTAATTATTCAGCAGTTTAGTATATGTCCTTATGAGCCACATTTTAAAAGAGTGTAAAACATCATCACAATACTTTATTTCTCTCTTTTATTCACAATCTAAAAATAGACACTAGAAAGCAGCTGCAATCTCCTTTGTTTTAAAGGCAATTACTTTCCAAATTCTCTAAACAGCTCCCATGAAAAGACCCAAGATTAAGTACCAATCCAGACTAAAATTTGTGTCTTGGCTCAAAATTTAAAGAGTGAGGGAAAACATCCATAGCAATAAACATCATCACCTTGTTAAGGTCATGTCTGAAGCTGGGAAATGCTTGTAAAAGCCAATGTAAAGGTTTTGCGGCCAAATTCATCCTTGTTGTAATACCACTGAAGGAAGTAAATTAGATCCATACTTGATAAATATAAACCATGGAGCTGATCCAGCTCCTGTTGAAAGTAGTGGAAAGATTCCCATTGACTTCAGTGGGAACTGAATCAGGGTTCAGATTCTTTGATCTTTTCTGCTAGCAGACTGAAGGGCTGATACAGCTGTATCCCAGTATACTAGATGACATGATAGAGAAATCTAGTATAACAGACAAATGGTCAATCAGGTGCGCTTATTATTCATTACTGTTTCTCATAGTGCAAGTGATAAGACTCTAAATTAAAGGGCAATACATTTAAGAGTGATAAAAAGAAACATTTAATTTTACAATACAATATTATCATTTGGAACTCCCTGCCATAAGGAAAAGAGCATGGGAGGATTGAGTAAAAGGATTATATAGATGTATGGAAGATAAAAAATATCTGCAATTACACTAGCTAGCATAACAATGTTTATTTCCTGAAGCATTACTCTCTGTACTTAAAGACCTAAGCCATCCACCAACTACCTGTATCACAGAAATAAACCTTCCCCTTATGCAAGCGACTATCTAATATCCCATTACATGAGATTCATGCTGATCTTCTACTGGCCTGTGTCTGAGATGAGTTACCAGACTAGATGGACCTTTGTCTGATCTGATATGACAGTTCCTATGTTTCTATGTTCTAAGAGTGCAAACGGGATGGAAATGCAAAGATGGTGTAGCCAGGAGGGCTTTGGCTTCCTCGACCACGGAATGCTATTCCAGGAAGGACTGCTAGGCAAAGATGGCGTTCACCTTTCGAGGAGGGGAAAGACCCTATTTGGACACAGACTGGCTAACCTAGTGAGGAGGACTTTAAACTAGGTTCGACGGGGACAGGTGAGCAAAGCCCACAGGTAAGTGAAGAACATGGAGACCTGGGTCAGAAATAGGAGGGAGCGTGGGCTATAATGGCAGAGAGAAAGGAGGGTCAGGGCAAAACTGGGAGGCAAGATCAAATCAGTATCTAAGGGCTGGGTAGAGATCGATCGTCTGGGATCGATTTATCGCGTCTCATCTGGACGCGATAGATCGATCCCAGAAGCGCTCCCCCATCGACTGCGGAACTCCTGCTCACCGAGAGGAGGAAGCGCTGTCGACGGGGGAGCCTGCCTGCGCCGCGTGGACCCGAAGTAGGTACTTTTAGTTCGATATAGGAAACGTCGACTTCAGCTACGCTATTCTCGTAGCTGAAGTTGCGTTTCCTATATCGATCCCCCGCCCCAGTGTGGACCAGCCCTTAGATGGCTATATACAAATGCGAGAAGTATGGTTAATAAGCAGGAAGAACTGGAAGTGCTAATAAATAAATACAACTATGACATTGTTGGCATCACCGAAACTTGGTGGGATAATACACATGATTGGAATGTTGGTATGGATGGGTACAGCTTGCTCAGGAAGGATAGACGGGGAAAAGGGTGGAGGTGTTGCCTTATATATTAAAAATGTACACACTTGGACTGAGGTGGAGATGGACATAGGAGACGGAAGTGTTGAGAGTCTCTGGGTTAAGCTAAAAGGGGTAAAAAACAAGGGTGATGTCATGCTAGGAGTCTACTACAGGCCACCTAACCAGGTGGAAGAGGTGGATGAGGCTTCTTTTAAACAACTAACAAAATCATCCAAAGCCCAAGATTTGGTGGTGATGGGGGACTTCAACTATCCAGATATATGTTGGGAAAATAACACAGTGGGGCACAGACTATCCAATAAGTTCTTGGACAGCATTGCAGACAACTTTTTATTTCAAAAGGTTGAAAAAGCTACCGGGGGAAGCTGTTCTAGATTTGATTTTAACAAATTTTAACTCATTGAGAATTTGAAAGTGGAAGGCAGCTTGGGTGAAAGTGATCATGAAATCATAGAGTTCACAAATCTAAGGAAGGGTAGAAGAGAGCACAGCAAAATAGAGACAATGGATTTCAGGAAGGCGGATTTTGGTAAGCTCAGAGAGCTGATGGGTAAGGTCCCATGGGAATCAAGACTGAGGGGAAAAACAACTGAGGAGAGTTGGCAGTTTTTCAAAGGGACACTATTAGGGGCCCAAAAGCAAGCTATTCCGCTGAGTAGGAAAGATAGAAAATGTGGCAAAAGACCACCTTGGCTTAACCACGAGATCTTGCATGATCTAAAAAATAAAAAGAAGTCATATAAAAAATGGAAACTAGGACAAATTACAAAGGATGAATATAGGCAAACAACACAGGAATGCAGAGGCAAGATTAGAAAGGCAAAGGCACAAAATTAGCTCAAACTAGCTACAGGAATAAAGGAAAACAAGAAGACTTTTTATCAATACATTAGAAGCAAGAGGAAGACCAAGGACAGGGTAGGCCCACTGCTCAGTGAGGAGGGAGAAACAGTAACAGGAAACTTGGAAATGGCAGAGATGCTTAATGACTTCTTTGTTTCCGTCTTCATCGAGAAGTCTGAAGGAATGCCTAACATAGTGAATGCCAATGGGAAGAGGGTAGGTTTAGAAGATAAAATAAAAAAAGAACAAGTTAAAAATCACTTAGAAAAGTTAGATGCCTGCAAGTCACCAGGGCCTGATGAAATGCATCCTAGAATACTCAAGAAGCTAATAGAGGAGGTATCTGAGCCTGTAGCTATTATCTTTGGAAAATCATGGGACACAGGAGAGATTCCAGAAGACTGGAAAAGGGCAAATATAGTGCCCATCTATAAAAAGGGAAATAAAAACAACCCAGGAAACTACAGACCAGTTAGTTTAACTTCTGTGCCAGGGAAGATAATGGAGCAAGTAATTAAGGAAATCATCTGCAAACACTTGGAAGGTGGTAAGGTGATAGGGAATAGCCAGCATGGATTTGTAAAGAACAAATCATGTCAAACCAATCTAATATCTTTCTTTGATAGGATAACGAGTCTTGTGGATAAGGGAGAAGCAGTGGATGTGGTATACCTAGACTTTAGTAAGGCATTTGATACGGTCTTGCATGATATTCTTATCAATAAACTAGGCAAATATAACTTAGATGGGGCAACTACACCTCTATCTCGATATAACGCTGTCCTCGGGAGCCAAAAAATCTTACTGCGTTATAGGTGAAACCGCGTTATATTGAACTTGCTTTGATCCACCGGAGTATGCAGCCCCGCCCTCCTGGAGCAGTGCTTTACCGCGTTATATCCGAATTCGTGTTATATCGGGTCGCATTATATCGAGGTAGAGGTGTATAAGGCGGGTGCATAACTGGCTGGATAACCGTACTCAGAGAGTAGTTATTAATGTTTCCCAACCCTGCTGGAAAGGTATAACAAGTGGGGTTCCGCGGGGTCTGTTTTGGGACCGGCTCTGTTCAATATCTTCATCAACGACTTAGATATTGGCATACAAAGTAAGCTTATTAAGTTTGCAGATGATACCAAACTGGGAGGGATTGCAACTGCTTTGGAGGATAGGGTCATAATTCAAAATGATCTGGACAAATTGGAGAAATGGTCTGAGATAAACAGGATGAAGTTTAATAAAGACAAATGCAAAGTGCTCCACTTAGGAAGGAACAATCAGTTTCACACATACAGAATGGGAAGAGACTGTCTAGGAAGGAGTACAGCAGAAACGGATCTAGGGGTTATAGTGGACCCAGGGCCGGCTTTAGCAAGAGCGGGGCCCGATTCCTGGGGGCGGGACTTGCCACTGGCAACCCCCGCCCCCAGGAATCGGGCCGCACTCCAGCCAGGGTCACGGGGCTTGGGTCCAGGCCGGAACCACTGGGGCCGGGTTCGGGGATGCTCGGCCGGGACCTGGGCCAGCACCCCGGGGCCCGAGCCGAGCCGGGCCGGAGCCGCTCAGGCCGGGGCCGGGGGTGCTCGGCCGGCACAACACGCTCGGCCGGAACCGGGGCCGGTGCCCCGTGGCCCGAGCCGACCCGGCCCGGAGCCGCTCAGACCGGGGCCGGGGGTGCTCGGCTGGTGCCAGGGCCGGGCCGGAGCCACGGGGCTGGGTCAGCATGCTCGGCCGGAACCGGGGCCAGCGCCCCAGGGTCCGAGCCGAGCCAGGGCCAGAGCCGCCGTGGCCAGGGGTGCTCGGCCGGAGCTGGACTGGGCGGCGCTTCCCTGGATCCCTCCTCGCGCTCCCCCCCACCCCAGTTTACCTGCTGCCGCCTGCCCCTGCTTGTTTTCAGACTTCCCGTGAACATCTGATTTGCGGGAAGCAGGGGAGGGGGAGGAGCAGGGGGTGGAGCGTTCAGGGGAGGGGAGGAGGGGGATGTGAGCTGGAGGCGCGGTGGACAGCTGTGGGGCCCTCTTAGGCGCGGGGCCTGATTCAGCGGAATCGGCTGACTCGGCCTAAAGCCGGCCCTGAGTGGACCACAAGCTAAATATGAGTCAACAGTGTGATGCTGTTGCAAAAAAAGCAAACATGATTCTGGGATGCATTAACAGGTGTGTTGTGAGCAAGACACGAGAAGTCATTCTTTCGCTCTACTTTGTGCTGGTTAGGCCTCAACTGGAGTATTGTGTCCAGTTCTGGGCACCGCATTTCAAGAAAGATGTGGAGAAATTGGAGAGGGTCCAGAGAAGAGCAACAAGAATGATTAAAGGTCTAGAGAACGTGACCTATGAAGTAAGGCTGAAAGAATTGGGTTTGTTTAGTTTGGAAAAGAGAAGACTGAGAGGGGACATGATAGCAGTTTTCAGGTATCTAAAAGGGTGTCATAAGGAGGAGGGAGTAAACTCGTTCATCTTAGCCTCTAAGGATAGAACAAGAAGCAATGGGCTTGAACAAGAAGCAAGGGAGGTTTAGGTTGGACATTAGGAAAAAGTTCCTAACTGTCAGGGTGGTTAAACACTGGAATAAATTCCCTAGGGAGGTTGTGGAATCTCCATCTCTGGAGATATTTAAGAGTACGTTAGATAAATGTCTATCAGGGATGGTCTAGACAGTATTTGGTCCTGCCACGTGGGCAGGGGACTGGACTCGATGACCTCTCAAGGTCCCTTCCAGTCCTAGAATCTATGAATCTATGAATATAGATATCTGAGCCATTAGCGATTATCTTCAAAAACTCATGGAAGGCAGGAGAGATTCCAGAGGACTGGGAAAAGGCCAATATAGTGCCAATCCATAAAACAGAGAATAAGGACAACCTGAGGAATTACAGACCAGTCAGCTTAACTTCAGTGCCTAGAAAGATAATGGAGCAAATAATGAAGCAATCAATTTGCAAACACCTAGAAGATAATAAGGTGATAAGAAACAGTCCACATGGATTTGTCAAGAACAAATCATGTCAAACCAACCAAATAGTTTTCTTTGACAGGGTAACAAGCCTTGTGGATGGGGGGAAGCAGTAGATGTGGTATATCTTGGCTTTAGTAAGGCTTTTGATACTGTCTCATATGACCTTCTCATAAACAAACTAGGGAAATACAAACTAGATGGAGCTACTATAAGGTGGGTGCATAACTAGTTGGAAAACCATTCCCAGAGAGTAGTTATCTGTGGTTCACAGTCAAGCTGGAAGGGCACATCGAGTGGGGTCCTGCATGGATCAGTTCTGGATCTGGTTCTGTTCAACGTCTTCATCAATGATTTAGATAATGTCATAGAGAGTACACTTATAGTTTACTGATAATACTAAGCTGGGAGGGGTTGCAAGTGCTTTGGAGGATAGCATTAAAATTCAAAATGATCTGGACAAAATGGAGAAATGGTCTGAAGTAAATAGGATGAAATTCAATAAGGACAAATGCAAATAACTTCACTTAGGAAGGAACAATCAGTTGCACACATACAAAATGGGAAATGACTGCATCGGAAGGAGTATTACAGGAAGGGTTCTGGGGATCATAGTGGATCACAAGCTAAATATGAGTCAACAGTATAACAATGTTGCAAAAAAAAAGAAAAAAGAAAAGAAAACATAATTGTGGGCTGTATTAGCAGGAGTGTTGTAAGCAAGACACAAGAAGTAATTCTTTCGATCTATTCCGTGCTGAATAGGCCCCAACTGGAGTATTGTGTTCAGTTCTGGGCACCACATTTCAGGGAAGATGTGGACAAATTGGAGAAAGTCCAGAGAAGAGCAACAGAAATGATTAAAGGTTTAGAAAACATCACCTATGAGAGAAGATTGAAAAATTTGGGTTTGTTTTGTCTGGAAAAGAGAAGGCTGAGAGGGGACATGATAACAGTTTTCAAGTACGTAAAAGGGTGTTATAAGGAGGAGGGAGAAGAATTGTTCTTCTTAACCTCTAAGGATAGGACAAGAGGCAATGGGCTTAAATTAAAGCAAGGGAGGTTTAGGTTGGACATTAGGAAATGGTCTAGACTGTCAGGGTCATTATGCACTGGAATAAATTGCCTAGGAAGGTTGTGGAATGTCCATCATTGGAGATTTTAAAGAGCAGGTTAGACAAACACTTGTCAGGTCTAGATAATACTTAGTCCTGCCATGAGTGCAGGGGACTGGACTAGATGACCTCTTGAGCTTCTTTCCAGTCCTACAATTCTATGATTCTATTTTGTTGTTGATTATGACAATTTTTGCCTGGATGTAGAAATTACAGTAGCGAATTACCTTCAGAGGATTCCCAACAGTGAAATTATCTTGTGGTTAAAGCCTGGGAGGATTCAGGAGTTCTGAATTCAGCTCCTTTATTACCTTGGACAAGTCAGAGATGGTCAGGTGTTCAGCTGGAAGAGCAACAAAGGACATAAGGACATTAAAGAGAAATGGTACTAAATTTTCAAAAGAAAATAGTGATTTGGGATGGCTCAATTTTTGGACACCCAACTTGAGATCCTTAAACTGGCCTGTTTTTCAGAAAGTACCAAACAGCCCAAAACACTACTTTTTAAAAATCTAGGTCAGAGCCTCCACACATACGTGCTCCTAGCAGATCCTCATGACCTGTGTGAATCCTGTGGCATGCCTGACCATGTGCCATTCTTTGAATGGAGGCAAAGACCTGCCCATTTGTGAGAGGAGGCAACTCCTCTCATCCTCTCATAAATTGGTCTGTAGAAAACTCCAGAAGCAAGCAAGGGAAGTCTTGCAGTGTTGACTCATCCCCATGTATGAGGGCAATGTGGTCTCACATTACTTGGTCTGATAGAAAGTGGTTGGTAGTGACAAAACCTACATTGCCCTCAAATTGAAAGAAAAAAAACAACAACCAGCATG
Source organism: Terrapene triunguis (assembly GCF_002925995.2). NCBI lineage: Eukaryota > Metazoa > Chordata > Testudines > Emydidae > Terrapene > Terrapene triunguis. Next base: position 61,683,110 of record NW_020664393.1, on the reverse strand, counting down.
CAGCACTTATTCATCCACATGAGCCATTACAACCTGTTCAATTTTAAATTATATCTATATCTTTACTTAAATATGTCCCGGTGTGTTTAAATCAATTCTTCTAACTACTCCTGATGTTATCTTTCACTGCTCTGGGCTAACATTGAAGGCACTGAAAAAGCTACTGCAGTTAAATAGGGATTATCTCAATGTCAACTTAAACTTCCCAGGGACAATGCTAATGTACTTCAAGTTTGCAAAATGTGCAAGTAATAAATATTCTTCTTTTTAAGTTAAAGCCCCCGAGATACTTGAAATAGCAGTAATCAGAGCTACAGTTATTATTTGAGTGGATACATAAGTACTATTTCCCATGGCTTTTTCTTCTACATTTCTTTCCATTTGAATCTTCTGCAGGCACAGGTAGAGAGAGAGAGAGAGAGAGAGAGAGCATTTATGTCTTCCCACATGTTCCCAGTATATTTCTGTTCTAAAATATTGGATCTTATAAGAGTCCATGAGAATGTATTTTCAGTCCTGAACTTTCACAAGTAATTCAGCAGGGGAAGATCCAGAGGCTATTGCATCATTTTCAAATTTCCAGGAAGTTCTTTCTTTGGAAATATGAATTTATCCCATCTTAAGTAAGTATGATCTAGACATAGCAGAAAGTATCAAGTCTTTTACCCTTACAACCCATCTTTTCTTTTCTCCAACTGCTTTTCAAATTACCTTTTTATCTGGCTGAGCAAGAAAGGAAACTATAATCATTAGAGAATTAGCAAAATTGACTCTATTATCTTGCTCAGTTTAACCTTCTTGTTTCACAGCCTGAATAAGAAGCTTGAAGGTTCTCTCATTCACAGCATTACATCCCTTAGGTAAATCCAAAGCCCTTTTAAACATATACAAATCAAAAGTCCCCTTTGACTGATCTAGCCTTGCTGGGTGGCTCAGTATTCTCATATTGAGAGAATTTGCTAAAAAATATTGTTTGTTTCTGAATCTTAAATTTGTATTGTCCTTTGAAGTTTGCAGCATTCCACAGTAATGGTCCAAAATATTACAACTTATAATCATTGTACAGTTTTTGGATCTATTACTTCAGAGTGCTATAATATTAATGTACCTATCCAGGTTCTAATAACCATATCTTATCCTTGTATTATGCCATCAAGATGAATCCAGGTTTTGGAGAGATTTTTCTGGTCCTAGTGTTTCACTTCTCTTTTTCCCTTGTTTCTGACATGAGGGGAAACTGCTCTGAAAACTTCACTGAGGTTTTCTCCCTCTAAATAGGGAGCATCAAGACCAGTTTTGGTAACAAACAAAAGCAGATGTGTTCAATGGAGGATATGAAAAAAGTCCAACAATGGGGAAAAGACTTGTCTTTCAACCAATCAGCAGAAGAATGGACTGAGCTTTGAACCGACATTAGAAACTAATAGCTCACTAACATATCTGCCAGCATTCATGTACATGAAATTGGTGAATGAAGGGACACCTAGCAGGGAGAATATCACTTTCTGTAGAGGAAAGATTTAAGCAATAAGCCCTGTTTGCTTGGAACAACTTGGGGGGAGGGGGGAATGGTTTCCTCCCAGGCTCAATAAAATAAAATAACATGATAAGAGCTTTTATTAATAAATGTTTTTAAAACCCACCAAAATATCAAGTCTTTTGAATTTTTCTGAAAAATAATATTGATCAATATTACAATGAGAACAAGTAGCAATGATAAGACAGTTCATAACATGAGCATTTAAAGTTCAGCAATTCATAGAAATGAGTACAATCTGTTCAAAAGCCAGATAATTAATGAGCATCTCTTTTCTCATTTTATTTCTTATGCACAGCTGCATCTTGTATTACTGCTCTCAGAACAGTCCATTCCCCCCATACCACCAGCCAAAGCTGAAGCCCATTAAGCTAGTTTGGCTGTGACCATGAAAGGGGGGAGAGGATGGAAACAACTAGAAGTGATATATTTTGCATTACTTTTCTTACTCTCTGATATAAATGTCTATAGTCTGAAATCTATGTTAAGTATTTTCACTAGCGCCAGCCACTGTAGTAGCCAAGCTCCTTAGACATGACTATTCTACAGACCAAAATGTTACAGTGGAGAAGATACTGCAGATGGCTTAACTCCAGTTATTCAAGTAATATCTCTGCAATGAGCCAATGCAACAGGCTGGTCAGGATGTAACAGGCTGGTTAGGATGCCTTTCAAATAGCTGAATCTTAAATTCAACTTCAATCCTACAAAATCTCTGTTTTACCTTAGTCATTGTACATCTCCATCCCAGGGTTACTTTGTTCAGATATTAATATTTTAATAAGAAGGCTCTTTAAAAAAATCCTAATGTACAACAACATTTCAGTTAGAGCTGAGCAAATAATTGATTTTTCAGTGTGGTGGCCAATGCTTAATTTGTACTGAAAGAAGTGCCGGGGTTCAAGCAATTTTTTTACATTCATAACTGATGCACCAGGCCCACAGGTGCCGGGACTATGAACTGGCAAGTCTAGAGGTGCCCGGGCTCAGCCCTGGCAAGCTCTGGCACAAATTAAGCCCTGTCAATGGCTGACCTAAAACAAAACAAAAAATCAAATAATTTTGAGACGAGATTGAATGTTTTTGTTTTTTCTAACCAACGTGGAAAAAAAAATCCATTTGGGTCAAAAGAAAAGTTTTGAACATTATTATAGAACAAGATGTCAACTCATGATGACCGTTCATTTCGACATTTTCTAAACAAACTTTTTCAAAAAAGTTTCCCTCACTTTTTAGTAGCGTGAAACTAATGGCCAATTTTGACCTGAATTTGCAAATAGCTTGGGTTGTCCCAAAACTGCATTTTTTGGCAGATTTACTATTCAAACCAAAAACTTTATCCAGCTCTAATTTCAATATCAATTTCTAATAAATTTAAATGAAAATGTTAATCCAATCCATGGCAGTGCCTATACAAGACTTTATTTCAACAAACAAACCATCCACCCCTATTCAGCAAAGCTGCTAAAGTCCCACTGAGTAACTTGAACACATGCCTCAGGTTAAAGAGGTGCTGAGCTGCTTTGCAGAATAGGGAGGGACTTAATACATACGTAAATGCTATGCTAAATCAGGAGCCAGATGAGGTTTTAGCTTACCGGTGGCATCTACTTGCACAGCAGTGCTGAGGCTAAGGACTCTGGGGGTCTGAATACACTGCAGCTCGGAGCATGGCTCTGAGCCAGGGTAGACAGACTCTGGCTAGCTCAGCCCAGGCTAGCACGCTAAAAATAGCAGTGTAGATGTTGTGGCAATGGCAGAGGCTTGGGCTAGCCACCCAAGCTTGGGCCCACCTGATTCTCTTTGTCCAAGCTCGTGTGGCTAACCTAGTCTCTGCCAGTGGCACAACATCCATAGCACTATTTTTAACACACTAACTAGAGCTGAGCTAGCCCCAGTCTGTCTACCTGGGCTGAGAGGTTCACTCCCAGCTACAAAGTATGCATACCCATCTGGCTCTTGGTCTTGCTGCTCATCTTGCTTTGTGCTGTGGCTTCTTCTCTTGCTGTGGGTTTCTGCTGTATGTATCTTTTCTTCTGTTGTGCGAATCTATCCTTCTGTTCTTCTACCCTCTCCTTTTCTTGCTTTTATGTTATTCTCAAACTGTATTTTAAAGAGCTTTTTATTATTCTCTTTGTTTCTCAGAGTTAGTAAGCCTAATGTTCAAGGATATGTGCAACTGAGTTCATCTCCTAAAACTCACTACAAATCAAGACAGAGATAGCAATAACCTGAATAATACAAATTGTAATTGAATCGCCATTTTGAGCACTAATCATTTTTGCTGCGAGTTTCACCTTCACCTATTTTTCAAGTACCCAAACTAATGGATCCTTATTGTATCTGCACCAGACCTAAGCGCCAAACCTTTAGAGGAGACTCCTAATATTCCTAACATTTGAGGCATTATTTGCTCTTTTCTTGTTGAAAATAGAGACTTTTTAAAACCAATTTCATTCCCATTTTTGTATTCCAGTGAGAAACAGTTTATTTTATTTTAATGAATAAAATTTCACAGACAATTAGTCTATAATGTGGGCTAGTCACTTTTTGGCATTTAAAAAAAATAAATAAAAACAGACAAGCTGTTACAAACCTCAGACAAGCTGTTATGTATATGAACAGTAATTGTTTTTCATAAGGGCTTTAACTACACGTGTGGTGTTATGGATCACAATAAGCTAGTACATATTATTACTACCATGCATTACAGCCATCACATTACAGCACCTGCTGTGAAAGCGAACTAAAAAGAAGCTGCTCATGAAGCAGAGTGTGTGCCGGCAGGCTTCGCTTCAGCTGGAAACAACTGATGGCCTAAACCTCTCTGGAGATGCAGAGTATTCACAGTGGCTTCCTTGCTGGACTGCTCAAGCTAGAAGAATATTCACAAGGAGGGCATGGATTATCGGACATCCCTGTATCCGGAAGAACTTCAAGCAGAGTCTTTTCCTTAGAACAGAGTGATGGAAGCAGGGCACTAGACCTGACTATCTGGACTCATCAAAAAGCCTAGGAAAATTTACATAAAATCATCATGGTATTTACGTAAAACATGCACCCTGCTACAGTTTTCGCTCCCAAATCTATCAATTCCCTCCAAGTCTGCATGGAACTTGAAGGAATATGAGGTATAACAGACTGCAAAGGGATACCAGTAAAGACTACGTACCTATGGAAGGCTATGTACTAGTAACCTCAGGCCCCAGCAAAATAAATAAATGCTGGCACAAAAGTCATGCCAAGGACAACAAAAACTGTAAAAAGGAAATATGTGGCAACCTGCATGGAACTTGGAGGGAGGAGGATAGTTTTCAGGAAGGAAGAGTTTGGACAAGACATCAGGAAGTCAGTCTGTGTGCACATGGCTTGAATGCTAACTCCAATTGCAGCATCTCTAAGTAGTAGACTGAAACAAAATCCATCAATTAAATCCCACTCTGCACACAAATATGACACTTTCTATTCTCCTTCGCCCACTCCAGAGTCATCAATATTGTCACTGCCCTCCTAGTCATCCATATTGCCACTCCCTGACAGTCCATTCATTTCCTACCTCCAGTCCATTGATCCCACTCTCCTTCTCACACTGCACCAATACTAGGCCTCTGCCTTAGCTCCTCCCCGTTTCCTCCCAGTCTATCCATTCCTCACCATTCCCAGTACATCCTTTCTTCAATGCATCCACTTATGCGCTCCCGGTATGTTGGAGATTCTTTATCTCTTGGGTTCTTCTTCTCATCAACAGAAGGTCCACTGTTTATCTTCTCTCCTTTCAGCCAGCAGGGTTGGGCAGAATGCAGCTACTGCTTCTCCTTCTTTCCTTCCCCTAGCAGTTGCTCAAATTCCTTGTTTTGAGCTCCTCCCTTAGCTTCCTCTGTGTCTCCATTGGTCACTGGAAGGGGAAGGGAATTGTCTGACTGGATTTTCTGTGACAGCACTCTTTTTTACTACACAACCCCTTACCATCTCCTCTTTGATTCAAGGCTTTTGCCTGTACATTTAAAATATATTTTATTTTTGTATCAGAGACTGTCATACAAAATATCACCAACAAAATCTGGAATAGAAGGAGAATGATTTACCACTAAGGATAGCTGAGTCTTGCTGAGGTAAGTAGGAAAGTACCATGTGGACACTAGTTAAAATGATTGAAAAGAAAGGTTCTGCTTTAAAAGTGGCAATCTTACAGATATTCTTGCATGCTAACTACCATGAAGCGAGGAAGGGCTGAATTTTAAAGTTTTTTTTAAAAATCAATGGGAATTAGGTGCATAAATACATGTAGACATCTGGCCTTAATTTACTAATAGATTTTCTTCTAAAAGTGTAAGTGTAGTTGGCCCAAAGCACCAGAACCATTGAGTTTCACTTTGTGCCTATGAAGAGATGCCTTAAGAGGTACACATAGGGCTATCTGATGATTGAAATGCTGCCAACCAGCATTTCATCCCAATTAGCAATCAGCTCATGTTTCAAAAACTATATGACTATTTAGGTTTTAAAAGCTATATACTATATATATATTCTGTTCCTGCTGAAGTCAATGGCAAAACTCCCAAAGTTCAAACTGGAAATATGACATTTTTTTAACTGTGAGACTAATTAGCCACAGGAATAGCTTCCCAAAGGCTGAGGGAATTGTCCCATCTCTTGAAGTCTTTAAGATTCAGTGTCTGAAAGATATGCTCCAGTTCAAGCTCAGTTTGTTGGGCTTGATACAGAAATCACTGGTTGAAATTCTATGGCCTGTGTTATGCAGGAGGTCAGACTGGATGATCATAATGGTTCTTTTTCAGACCTTAAAATCTATGTTTGAGATCTTGGCCCCACTGAAGTCATAAACAAAACTTCCAATGACTTTGATTGGGCTAGAATTGCACCTTATAAATCTATTACTTCCCTAATGGGGTGCCACAGGATTTAGTTGTTGGCCCTATGCTATTTAACATTTTTATCAATGACCTGGAAAAAAACATAAAATCATCACAGATGACACAAAAATTGGGAGATTAATAAATAATGAAGAGGACAGGTCAGTGATAGAGCATTCTGGATTGCCTGGTCATCTGGGCATAAGGAAGAGTAGATCATAGTTACAGGATGGGGGACTCTATTCCGGGAAGCAGTGACTTTGTCTGATAGATTCCATTATCAAATATTGGTTCCTCATGTAGGTGCTTGCACACTATGATCAAGTAACAACTTAATCTTCTCTTTGTTAATCTAAATGGATTGAGCTCCTTGAGTCTATTACCGTAAGGCATATTTTCCAGTGTTTTAATCATTTTCATGGCTTTTCTCTGAACCATCTCCAATACATCAACATCCTTCTTGAAATGAGGGCATCTGAACTGGATAGAGTATTCCAGCAGCACTAGTGCCAAATATAGAGATATTATAGCCTCTCTACTCCTACTTGAGACTCCCCTGTTTATGCATCCAAGCATCACATTAGCCCTTTTGACTGCAGTGTCACACTGGGAGGTCATGTTCAGCTAATTAAAATGATATCCAACAGCCATTCTTACTAAGGCTTTGTCTACACTAGCACTTTCGTCGATCAGGTGTGTGAAAAAAAACACACCCCTGACAGACATAAGTTTCACCAACAGAAGAGCCAAATATGGACAGTGCTATGTCGGAGAGCGATACTCTCCTGCTGACATAGCTACCACTGCTCAGGCCTGGGTATTCTCTAGAGGCTCATTGGGGGTGGTTTAATTATGCCGGCAGGAGATCTATCTCCGGCTGGCATAGAGCGACTACACAGAAGACCTCACAACAGTATAGCTGTGCCACTGTAAGGTCCATAGTGTAGACACAGCCTAAGTAAGTAGTGATATAGTGAAGTACAAAAACAAAGTGTATATTTTCAAGGTGCTAAAATGAAATCACTTAAAACACAGCTGATTAAAAAGAAAGAAACTACGCTTCCAACAAGTGGATCAACTTTTGCTGGTTGTATCACTGCGCTGTCTCCGCCACCACCTACAACAGGAACCAAACACCAGTGGCTTGATATTGTTGGCATTTCTGAGACACCTCACCAACCAAGATTTAAGTCATTCCTTGTGCATAACTTTGGAAAACAAATCCATTTTTTCTGCTCCTTCCAGTTTGATGATTTTCATTGGCTCCATTATTCTGAAGCTAGGGACAGCATACTTTGTTTCTATTGTTGTACAGCTTTTAGGTGCAAAGTACTTTTGACTAAATACAAAGATGAAGCTTTCGCACAATCTGTATTCGCTCATTGGAGAAAGGCTCAAGAGAAATTTGAGAGGAACCAAGTTTTTTTTTTGTGTCACAACAAATCAGTTGATATTCTTCAAAAGACTGCAGAGAATGTTGGTGACATGCTAAGTGCTCAGTACTCCCAGAAGAAAGAAAACATGAAGATCCTAATGAAAATATTAAGTAATCATCATAATATATCAGTGATCTCTACCACAGATTTACATATGGGGCCTGAGATGACTCAGGAGTCCAATACTGTAACCACAGATCCACCCACAGTAGATACAGACATTTCCTGGCACGTCAGCTGCTTAGTGGGAGAAAGTTCTTTTTTCCCCCTTCCTTTCCTCTTCTTTTCAGGACAAGGCGTTTCTCCTCAAAGCAGGCCACTGCCTGATGGAGGATGTGGTGCAATTGAGGTTGGTTGGTGGCTTGCTCCTCCCAGCTTCTGATGTTCACATCATTTATCTTGAGATACACTTTCAGTGTGTCTTTTTAGCGTTTCCTCTGACCACCATGGGATCTCTGACTATGGGTGAGCTGAGAATAGAGGACATGTTTTGGGAGGCGAGAGTCTGGCATTCACATACAATGCCCAGCCCAGCAGAACTGTTGCATGAGGATCATTGCTTCAGTGCTGGTGACATTGGCTTCAGTGAGGGTGCTGGCATTTGTGCAGCAATCTTCTCACTTGATGCGAAGGATCTTCTGAAGGCATCATTGGTGGTACCTCTCCTGACTCTTGAGGTGCTGTTGATAGCACCCAGGTTTCACATCCATAAAGGAATATAGGAATAATAATTGTCTTATAGACCTGGATTTTGGTGTCCTTCCATAGGTTACGATCTGTGAAAACACATTGGAGCAAAGGAAGCACTTGCCCACTGGATCCTGTGCTGTCAATTTTTGTGTTTTGAGAAAGTTGGCTACCAAGGTAGCAGAAGTGCTTGACTGTCTCCAAAGTCTGTCCCTCGAAGGTGACATATTTTAAGGACAGCAAAGCCATCAAAGCCAGATGAAAGGATCATTTTGAGTCACTCCTGAACCGTGAGTCAACTGTCTCTGATGCCACTATCAAATCCATACCTCAACAGCATGAAAGAGAATCTCTTGCTGACCCCCTACCCTCAAAGAACTAATATGGCCCATTATGCAAACCAAGAACAACCAGGAAGCAGGGCCAGATGGCATACTAGCTGAAGTCTACAAGTTTGGAGGTGAAGAACTGGTAAGAAAGCGCCACACACTTTTTCTTCATATCTGGTATAATGAGAAGATTCTGGAAGACTTGAGAAATTCCAACATCGTTACAATCTTTACGAAATGTGATAAGTCAGAGTGTGGAAATTATCGAGTCATTGCCTTACTATCTACAGCAGGGAAAATTATCCCCTGTATCCTCCTAAACTGATTATTTCCCCCTGCTGAGGAAGTATTGCTGGAATCTCAGTGCGGTTTCAGACCATCCCGTGGGACAACTGACATGATCTTCATTGCCCACCAAATACAGGAAAAGTCTCAGGAGCAAAATCAGGACCTGTACATGCCCTTAGCTGATTTGACAAAGGCATCCGACTCCATCAATCGCGGAGCCTTGTGGAAGGTGATGGCCAGGTTTGGCTTCCCTCCAAAATGTATTCATGATCAGATGACTGCCACCGTTCTTTGTAATGGTCTGGAGAGAGACCTTTTCATCATCGAAACTGGGGTTAAGCAAGGAAGTGTTATTGACCCAACCCTGTTCTCCATCTATTTAGCAGTCATTTTGGTCCTTGTTAAAGACTGCCTCCCCAATGGAATTGACATTCAATACAGAATGGATGGGCGGCTTTATAATTTTCGCCATCTCCGCTCTAAGTCCATTGCTGATCTTCAGTATGCTGATGACAGTGCCATCCTTGCGCATACTAAAAATGATCTTCAGTCTGAAGGGTTAAAATCCATGTGCATTTTATATAACAACCTGGTATATGGATTGTGCCAGCTCTTTTTCAGACCCGAAGTCCAGAGTTTGGTCTGGAGATCAGAGGCCTAGCAAATAGTGATTAGCTAAGAGAAAAGCAGAATAAACAAGATAACATTGCCTTTGCTAAGATGTGCTTGGTCAGTAGAAATGCCAGATGTTGAAGCAATAACTGCATAATTATGTTTCTCCAATGTTTCAAATTGAACAAAGGATCCCTGTTCCTATTGTGTTTCTCCTGAAGGGAAAACAGTCTTCCCACAGATCCAACCTTGAGTTTATGAAAAATTGGCACATGTCAGTATAAGATATGGCATCCTTCCACCTCCCTTCCCAGGGACCAATGCCCTGCCTTAAGACATAAAGGAGACAATCTGTATTATCATATCCTTTCACTGTTTCTTTGCTTTAACCCCTAGGAATGGACCTGTTGGACAATCAAAGGAGCTGTTCCATTCCTATGGACCCCAAATCAGAATTCAACATATATATTTTATACTAATAACATTTTATCAAAGTATTAATTAAATGTTAACTTGCTAACTTGAGACCATGGGCGGAGACATTATGTAACCTTTTAACCATTGGCTAATGTGCTATCTTGTCTTGCTGCAAAACCTATCCTGGGGTGTGGAACTACCTACCCCGTCACTTTCCCCGGCCCATGGAAAATCTATATATTCCATTGTAATCAATTGATTGACAGTGTCTCTGAGCCTAATAAGCCAGGTGACACTCCGCCAGCGCTGTGTGTAATAAACTCCTATGCTTAACCTCTACATGGTGTAAATTTATGTCCTTCACAGTCCACACTGGACTTTTTTGCACAAGCTTACCAAAGCCTAGGACTCTCACTCAATATTGAGAAGGCTAAAGTGTTCCATCAGCCTGCTTCAGGCCTTGCACACGACCCACCACAAATCACCTATTAAGTAGTATATGTTATCTTGCCAGATGAGGACTTGCACTGCAAGACTGTTACACTGAAGAAGTTGACAATATGCCCTTTAAGTGGAGCGGTTGACGGCAACTTTATTCAGATTTATTTGGAGGAAAAATATGATCCTGCTATTGCAAATTGACTGAAAAAGAGTCAAGAAGAATTCAAAAGGCTAGTTCTTCCAAATAAGTTAATTGAAATCATGGCTCTTAAAATCATGAGGGATACTTTTGAGCAAATTTCTGGAAAGTGGTATACAATGATGGTACAAGAAACAACTACAAGAAAAAGCAAGCGGTTTTATCCTGCGATACTTAGATGATGACATAAATGCTCATGAAGAGTTCATTGTATAACACAATGTAGCCTGTATATTGGCAGATGTAATCAGATCAGTAATTAGGTATAATATTGTGTCTAAATCTGAGGATCAACAACTGTCCCAGACAGTGCTATGATGTTGTCACTAATACAGCAAGCCCAGTATCAGGTGTAGCAACCAGACTTCAACAGGACAAACCTCAAACTGCATATACTCATTGCTATGGGCATGCTTTGAATTTGGAATGCCAGGACGCTATTAAAAATAATACTATTCTAAGAGATACTCTTGAAACTGTTTATGAATCATAAAATTAAATAAAAAAACCCACCCAAATTAGATGGTGTGTTTCAGGACATAAAATATGAGGTGTTAAGTACATCACACAGCACCCATGTTCTTTGTCCAAAAAGATGGTCTCTCCATGAAGAAGTTTTGGCTTCAATTTTCTGAGAACCACGTGGCACTGTATGCAGCTTTGGCGCTTGAAAAGAATGGGTTGAACGTTCCTGAAATGAGAGCTCGAATTGGTTGTATAGTAGTTCAAATGGAAAAGTTTAACTTCCTCTTTGGTGTTGAAACTAGGCCAAAAAGTCCTTGATGTGGTAGACAGTCTCTCTTAAACTCTGAAAGAGTCAGACAATTCAGCAACAGAAGGATAATATTTTATGAAAATGTCACTTAATTCACTTAATCCAATCACATGAAAGCTACAACTTATTCTGGGAGCAAATCCACCAGAAAAGTTTCAATTTGGAGATAGTCAGAATGCCTGAGATTCCTAGGAAGACAAACATTCCCAAGAAAATACAAACAGGGACAGGTGAACTAGCTACCCAAATTCCTCAAAAGAATTTATTATAAATACATATGCTTCAAAGTAATTGATTTTACAACATCCAGAATTAAATCAAGAGTTTAACAGAAAAGGCTACAGAATTATTCAAAATCTTAAAATTCTCATAATGACTCCAAATATAACAGAAACATATGTTCAAGATATGCTTCAGGTGCATGGTCCAACCATAATGGACTGAGTACTCAATGTCATCATCTGTTGCAAGTCAACTGTCAGCTTACGGAAAGATTGTTGGAGACCCCTCAGAAATATCTCTGTTTGCTCAGCCAGGCCAAATGGCAGCTGTTTACTGGAGTGGTGAAGTTGATAAAAATGATTTTGTGGTACCAGGAATCAATGTTGTGAGTGTAGTTTCAGTGCTCTATGTCGTATTAAAACATGGCTTCAATGCACTATGGGACAACTGGTATATGGTTCACATCAACACAAAGACCAAACAGATGATTTACAGCTTATAAATGTTGCAGAAGAATTTATTTCAAGAAACCCATGGTGAAGAGCTTCAGATTTATGTCATCCTTTTTACTCATTATTAAAAAAGGAATGCTTTAATGATGAGTTTTATTCCATGACTAAATCTGTCCACTTTCAATAAAGTGAGATAAAAAGCTTCTGTTCCACACACAGTTTCCTTCATTTATTAATGGAATCCCTTAATTTTAGGGGTACCAACCCTGTCCTCCCAGCTCCAGACTCTATTAAGATGAGTCCATGCTTTCAGGAAAATATAAGCCTCATCTTTGTTCTTTAAAAAGAAAGGTTAGAAGTGATGTTAGAAGTCCCAGACATATCTTCTCCTCTCTGACCTCATCCTCTTCTGAGCATTCAACTGAAAACTTGGAAGTACCTATTAGTTAGAAACAATTCTGTTTCTAAATTATGGCATCATATTTTTGGAAGTCTGCTTTCTTTCTTTGCATTTTTATCACTTCAGAATAAATGCGTGCACACAAATTACATTTCTTAGGCGTTTGTCTGCTCCTGCTTATTTCTCATCTAAGTGCCTCATTATCAGAGCCTCTCTTAGTGACATTATAATCATTTTCAAAACTGTGATGTCAAAACAGAAGATTAATAAGCACAGCAGGTGCAAATATATCCATAAGCAATGCAAGAGTAAATTTTGTTTTCATGCAAATGTGTCTTGTAATAAAACCAAGGAAAGAAACACTCCAGCAAAATATAATACATAAGTACTGGTTCTTAACAGGTTTAATATTTTAAAAAACTAGCCTTTTGTTTCATCTGCAGACCAACACTGACCAAGTATCCCATTCACTACATTATTTGTTAATAATGGAATAGATCAGATTCCGAGATTGCCATGGGAGCTAAGCTACCAGGAAATTCAGGAGGGAGCTCAGGACATAGAGCCAGAACAGAGGCACAGGACCTCAATGCTCATGGCCCTGGCCTCCCACTGATACTTTGGAATATAAAGGTTTGCTGCCTACCACCACAGCCTGCTCTGTGGAGGAGGCAGATTCAGTGAGGAGAACCACCATAGACATCTCCCTTCCCTTAGCCTCTTGCTGCAAGGAGGTAGAAATCAGCCCCAAATGTTATAGATTCATATATGCAATTTTCAGTATTATTAATTGTGTTGTAGAATTGCTCAAAGACTCCAATCAATATCAGGCCCCCACTGTGCTGGATACTATACAAACACATAAGAAAACTATCCCTGTCCTGAAGTATTTACAATCTCATTTGAATTAAGAGATGAGTGTAACAAACTATAGAAGGGAAGATGGATAAGGATAACAGTAATGAGATCACACAATTACTCAGGGAAGACATGTACAATTAGATTGTATAAATAAAATAAAATGGTCCCAAAACGTCCACTGATTTAAGATGGCAGGATTTCACCCTATGTATCTGCTGTTGGCTAGAAGTATATATGCTGAGCTTTAGTACAACTGTTATTTATTAAACATTCCTGCATAATCCGATTGTGACATTCTGTACCCCAAAGCAATGTCCTGGCCAGGGTCGGCTCCAGGGTTTTTGCCGCCCCAAGCAGCAAAAAAAAGAAAAAAAAGCCGCGATCACGATCTGCGGCACTTCCGCGGCAGCAGCTCTACCGTCTCCGCTTAATTCTTCGGAGGCAATTCGGCGGCAAGTCCTTCGCTCAGCCTCCGAGAGGGAGTGAGCAGGGCCGGTGCAAGGAAGTTTCACGCCCTAGGTGAAACTTCCACCTTGCGCCACCCCCCCACCCAGCTAACCCTGCCCCCCGCCCCCCTGTGGCAGCTAACCACGCCCCCCGCCCCCCACACACACACCAGAGGAGCCCCCCTCCACGGCAGCTAACCCCCACCCGGGGAGCCCGCGGCAGCTAACCCCCCTCTGCAGCTAACCCCGCCCAGGGAGCCCCCCCCACGGAAGCTAACTCTGCCCGGGGAGCCCGCCCCAGCTCACCTCCGCTCCGCTTCCTCCACTGAGCACACCGGCGCCGCTCTAATTCTCCTCCCCTCCCAGGCTTGTGGCGCCAATTGGAGGAGAATTAGAGCAGGGGCTGTGTGCTCAGCGGAGGAGGCAGAGTGGAGGTGATCTGGGGCGGGGAGCGGTTCCCCTGTGCGCCCCCCCGTTACTGCGGGCGGCCCTCCCTGCGCCCCTCCGCCCCAGTTCACCACCACTCCACCTCCTCGCCTGAGCGGGCTTTTAGGCGCACTCAACTACTAGGCACCCTAGGCGGCCGCCTAGTTCGCCTAGTGGTTGCACCGGCCCTGGGAGTGAGGGACCCACCACCAAAGAGCCGACGTGCCGCCCCTCTCCGTTGGCCACCCCAAGCACCTGCTTGCTGAGCTGGTGCCTGGAGCCGGCCCTGACCCTGGCATCCCCATATTTGCCATAGTGATATAATTATGATATGTTTTCTACAAAGTATGCTGTGTGAGGTATCATTTTCAAAATCTTGAGCTGTTGAATATTAATATCCTGTTGGATTGTATGTGCTGTCATTGTGTCTGGAGTTACGAAGTTTTGCTATGTGTTTGTTACTGAAATATCTTATGAGGTTAAAAACACCCAAAGCCAGCCTTTCAGGTACAACAATAAAAAGGCCAAACAGCATTGATAGCCCACTGAGGGAAATACACACACTCACAAGGATTTTTGGAAACCTCTCAGAGATAACACGTACACAATGAAGACTGTTTGAATCATGTCACCGAAAAAGATCTTTCCAGCAAGCTGGAAGAAGCTATAAAAGGGGGAAGCGACATCATCACAGGGCCTCAATACCCTGACAACTCAACACCTGGAAACACCTCAGGAACAAAGACTGAATGGGGGAAGAGGGTCCCAGGCAGGAAAGAAGGAAGCCTGGCCTGTGTAAGGAAGATTGGTGGACTGTTTGTACCATCAGGGCGAGACACTGCTTGATTCAAATCCTGTCTCCGGTATAGAACTTGGATTGCAATTTTGTTTATTTCTTAGGTAATCTACTTTGAGCAATATGCTCACTACTTATAATCACTTAAAATCTTTCTGTAGTTAATAAATCTTTTATATTTTTACCTAAATCAGTGTGTTGTTTGAAATGCAAAAGGGAAATCTGCTCAGGAGCAGAGGCTAGTGCATTGGCCTCTCCACATTGAGGAAGGGGCAGACTGGGAAATAAACTTACACCGGTCAGGCTTTTGGCCAGAGCAAGACAGTACAGCTTTGGGGTCCTAGGCTGGGAAGCGGCGGGAGGAGGAGGGAAATGGCTGGAACCTCTCTATTGTTAGTTCATGAGTATCTAGGAGAAGCATTCATGGAACTGCAGCTGTGGGTGTCCCTATCTGTGAATGTTTGTGTAAGTGCAGGATCTGGAGGGGTCTGCAGGTTGTCAGAGCATCACAGTGAGTGAGGGAGCCCAGGCTGGTGAGTCAGAAGGCTCAGTGGTACCCCAGTTCCAGGTGGACTCCGGGGAAGTCCGTCACACTGATCTTAATGACTTCAATAAAAAAATGAAACATATAGGACATAATATTTAAAGAGTTACCTTGCTATTTGGAAACACTAATTTGCAAAGATTACTTAGGAACATAGGAACATAGTTTATAGGACTGAAAGGAACCATCTGGGTCACCGAGTTCAGTCTCCTGCTGTTAAAGGTAACTCCATCATGTAATCCTGTTCAGAAATGTATCAAGCTCTATTTTCATGAATTCACACATTCCTTGGCCAGAAAGATCATTGTGATAATCTAGTCTGACCTCCTGTATAACCCAGGCCATAGAACCTCCTCAAAATAATTCCTTTTGAACTACAGCATATCTTTTTTTTAAAAAACACTTCAATCTTGATTTAAAAATTGCCAGTGATGGAGAGTCCAACGTGACTCTAGGTAAATTCTTCCACAGGTTAATTATTCTCCCTGTTAAAATATTATGCCTTATTTCCAGTCTGAATTTATCTATTTTCAATAGGTCTATTATCTATTTTCATTGGATCTTGTTATGCCTTTGTCTACTAGATTGAAGAGTCCATAATAAAATATTTGTTCCCCATGTAGTTACTTATACATGCTGATCAGATCATGCCTTAACCTTGTTAAGCTAAATAAATTGCTCCGTTTGTCTATTACTATAAGGCATGTTCCTTAATCCTTTAATGATACACATGCATCTTCTCTGAACATTCTCCAATTTATCAACATCTTTCTTGAATTGTGGACAGCAGAACTGGACATGGTATTCCAGCAACAGCCACACCTGTGCCAAATACAGAGGTAAAATAACCTCTTTACTCCTACTTGAGATTTGCCGGTTTATGCATAGAATTGTAGAATCATAGAAGATTAGGGTTGGAAGAGACCTCAGGAGGTCATCTAGTCCAATCCCCTGCTCAAAGCGGGACCAACGCCAACTAAATCATCCCAATGCATCCAAGGTTTGCATCAGCTATTTTGGCTACAGCATTGCACTAGGAGCACATGTTCAGCTAATTGTCCACCATAACCCCCCACATCTTTTCAGAATTACTTCTTCCTATGATAGAGTCCCTTATCCTCTAATTATTCATTCTTTGTCTCTAGATGGACACATTAGGATGTAGTTCTATTAAAAGTTATGTAGTTTGCTTGCACCCAGCTTATCAAGCAATCTATATAGCTCTGCGTCAGTGACCTGTCCTCTTCATTATTTACCACTCCCCCAATTTTTATGTCACCTGCAAACTTTATCAGTGATGGATGAAATGGAAAAGTTATGGATGAAACAGAAGTGGCTGACACAATTTATCTAGACGTCCAAAAGGCCTTTAACAAGGTCCAGCACAAGAGGCTACTGAAGAATCTAGGTAAGTCAGAGAATAAGAGGCAAAGCATTATCTTGGCTAGGAGACAGAAAGCAAAGAGTTGGATTAAATGGTCAGTTTTCATTGTGCAAAAGATTAACAGTGAGGTGTCCTCAAGGTTCTGTACTAGATCCTGTGTTGTTTAATATATTTATTAATGATCTGGAAAGGAGAGTGAGTAGTGAGGTAGCAAAATCTACAGATGACACAAAGTAATTGACGTTATTCAGGACTACAGAGGATTGTGAGGAACTTCAGAGAAACCTAAACAAGGTAGGTGACTGGCTAACATGATCGCAAATGAAATTCAATTTTGCTAAATGCAAAGCAATGCACTTTGGAGGGGGAAATGTAAACTACACATACACCTTACAGGATTTTAAATTAACTGTAGCAACCCAAGAAAGGGGCCTAATCATAACTATAGAGAGCTCAATGAAGACCTGTGCTCAGTATGCAGCTGTGATCAGAAAAGAAAACAATATGTTAGGTTGCATAAGAACTGGGATGATGATGAATACAGAAAATATTCTAAGGTCTTTATATAAATCAATGGTGCAACCTCACCTAGAATGCTGTGTACACGACTGGTCACCCATCTCAAAAAGGATATTGCAGAACTTTTTCAAAGAAAGGCAACAAGGATGTTGAAAGGCCTGGAAAAGCTCTCATACGGAAAGACCATTGATTACCTTCGAAAGGAGACAAATAAAAGGAGACACGATAAAATCATATACAATAATGAATGATTTAGAGAAAGTACTTGAGCTTCTGGTTCTTCCTATCTCATAACAAAGGAACAAGGACACATCTTGTAATTAAAAGGTGAGAAATTCAAAACAGATAAAAGGAAATACTTTTTCACCTAGCATGTAATTAAACCGAGGTACTCTATGGTTGTCTATTCAAGGTTCTTACAGTGTGAGAAGTGTATGCAGTGGTGTTTTGTTTTCATAAAGTTTTAGGTTGGAGTGCTTTTTAATTATGTATTTTTATTTTTTTAATATACACGTTGCTATGTATTTAAGATAGAGAAGAAAAGGTCAAAGAAATGAGCCTTGCACTTGGAGTGGAATTCATTCTACAAAAGTCATTGAGGCCAAAAACTCAAGATTCGAAAGGGTATTGGACATTTATATGGATATCAAGAATATCCAGAGTTGTCATAATTAATGGTAACACCTTTTCATGGAAGGGATGTTAAACCTCATTTTTCATGGCTTTAGACAATCTCTCACTATTAGAGATTGGGATGAGATCTAATGTGAGGGGCAAATTACTCTACATCTGCCTACTGTGGAGTTCTTACACTTCCGTCTGAAGCATCTGATATTGGCTATTGTCAGAGACAGGATACCAGCTAGATGGAGCTCTGATCCAGGTTGGAAATGCCTATGCTCCTATGGTCCTTAAATTGATAATGGAGGTGGGCGAAGGGGGATACATTCGCCACTCTGCTACTGGGTCTGTGTTGTGGTGGAATTTGTTGAAGATATTTGTATATAAAATTTCTGTCAAATCTCTCGGTTCAATGTATGTTAAGTTACCCTATATAGTTCCTATACTGTAAATTTTGGCATGTGTGACATATAGGTCTCCCTTCATAGAATTCACTTCCTGAGGAAATTAGGGGCTATTTCAGAGCTTAACAAGAGTTAACATACAAGTCTATTGTGCATAAAGAAAGAACAGAGAGATTTGTATAACTGGGTGTTTCATTCAGATTTTGAATTCACATGCACAATGGAGAGGCATGGATTCCATTGTGCAAGGTTTTATTTTTGGCATCTCTTTAATATTTCTGCTTGTTCGTTTTATTTTCTTATGAGCTGACCATTGCCCCCAAACTCTGTCACATACTAAAAAATGGATGGCAAACAGGTGTTGTAAGCATATCTTTCTAGTGTACCTCACAGGTTTGTACAGCATTTTGAAGATTTTAAAATGGAATTATATTAAATTCTTTTTGGCAGGTACTTAGAGAATTATACAGTATGTTTGCACCTGTTAAATATATTGACTTTGTTTCAGGTCTTTCTGTTACAAATGTATTAACCTAATCACTGAATTCCAGATGATCAGCTTCAGTTTTGTGTGTGTGAGTATCACACTGTGTAAACAATAATCATTATCTAGAAACATTTGAGAGATTAGATAAATAATTGCTTTGCATAAGAGAAAAAAAGAGCTTAACCCTATGTACTGTCCAGACTCCATCTTCCATAATTACATTCTCCTTATCTAAAATATGTTTCTTCACCACCTTTCTTAAACTCCTGTATAGTGCTAATGCTGTACTTCTCTATTTCTCCGAGGAACAGCTGCTTTTCTATGGTGATTGAAGTGATCCCTGTTGATCATTCATGTATACAAAGTGCTTTGGAATCTTTCATCATGAAAGACTTATTAAAAGATATGATGGCTATTTAAAGCGTAGATAAGATTATTTATACTAAGAATGCATTCGGCAAAGGGGGAACAGGTTTCTGGCTGATCATAAAGAGAGAATCTTGACTTAAAAAAAAAGTTGTTATCCAGCAAATACAGTTGACTAAACTAGTATCTTTGAAGTTCCTACACCTCTATTATATTTTTATGCTTCTTGTATATAATACATAGACATAACCCCTAGAGAACCTTTCTTTCTAACTGCCTCACTCATAGAGACCTTTTTATGCTCAGGATTGCCTTTTTGTAGGAACTTTTTCCCAGCATGCCTTTCTGGTGGCTGGCCTTTTAAATTTGGCAGCTCTAAAATAGTTGTTTTACAGGGGGCTGGTGCTTTTTATATTACCCTTGTTTTTAAGCTAATGAGCACTCTTAACTTTCTCTTTCTTATTCCTGAGTTGATGGTATATTTATGTATTTGTGCTGTTTAAGCTACATGATAATCATTGTGTTTATAAATCAATGTGTCCCCCCCCCCCGCCCTTCCTGAATCAGGTCAGATGTCACAATTATTAAATTCTATTTTATTTTCCTATTATTGTGACTTTTATACTGAGCTCATCTTAATATACCTACAGACCCATAAATATGTTGAAAAGTCACAAAGATATGAAAATAAATTAGAATTTAAAAAACTGAAGTATCGCTATGAATTTTTGACTTGTAATGTGTATGGAAGTAGTTTTAGAAGATGTTTTTAAAAGGGGTTAGCAAACCACAGTGCCTGTTGGACAAACATATGTTTTAAAAAGCAAACCCCAAAGCATTCCTTTTCCCCCAACTTAATATGTTGGGGAACTTTGCATAACTGAATTCAAATAACTTCTCTGTGTTGCATTTTGAATAAGAGTGAAGCCACTCGTGTAGCCTGTTCTCATTTTGTCATATACATAGCTGGGCTCATCCACTATAGAATTAGCTCAGCTTAACTCACTCTGTGGCTAGGGAAGTTTTAATTACATGAATGAGACTCATGTGTGTTGTGCTTTGCTAATGTTTTCAGTTGGCAAGATATACAGAACGTATTCATGTGGCTTGGTCCTTCTCCACTAACTCTAGTGGGGCTTTCTCTTTCTTATTTGAATTATAAATGTTCTCTTTTTCCAGAGAGGAGTCCCAAACAAATATAAATTACTATGGTAGATTTTTCCTTCTTACTAAAATCAATAAGTGGCACGGTGTGCAAATCAGCATTCCAGTCTTCTCTGAAGACAGGTTGTTCCAGTAGTGATGTGCTTTTATATTTCCACCTCCCAGCTGCAGAATTCCACCTGTGATTAGAGTTCTGAGCTCATCTCAATACACCTAGTTAAGCATAAATTTGTAAGTTTCCTTTACCTTGCCTCTTTCAGCTGCAATTTCATTTTCACCTTGTTTTGAATCAGGTATTGATAAACACATACATAAAATAAGGGCTATTTTCTCTGTGCCCAAAAGCAAGTTCTTAATGCTTGCTTCCAGGGAAGAACAATTAAGATATATACTTAAAATAAAATTCATTCTCCCACTACCTCCTCCACTGTGGGGACCTGGTCTTTGTCCACAAGAATATTTCATAATAAAAGTACATTCCCTCCAGGACCTTTGTTGTTCCTTTGTGCTGGTTGCATCTGATGATTCAGAAAAGGGATGGTCTTCTGGTTAAGGCATTTGATTCAATTCCTGGCTTTGCCATACTCATCCTGAGACACCCTGAGCAAGTCACGTCAGGCTGGATCCACAAAGGGATTTAGGCAATGCTCAGTGTCAGGAAAACACCGGGATTCACAAAGCCTGAGTTAGGCACCTGGGCTCTGTATACTGTGAATGGGGAGTGACAGGCACCTAGGAATGGGATTTACAAAAGCTAGCAAGCTAGGATGGGAGTCACCTAAGATAGTCAATGGGAGAGGTTGATGAGAAAGTTGTGTCCTAAGCCCTCATCCTCCCAGGGATTTCAGCACCTAAATCGAGGCTGCAGGGAGGCACCTGTCTCTGTTTGCAGTCCACAGCTGGAAACCCTTCTCCTGCAGTCAGGCAGCTGAGGTGCCTAAGCCATTTCTTGCAAGAATGAGTACGGCAGATGCCAGCTACACACAGGCCTTCCCTTTAGTCCACTAGTCAGGGCACTCCCCTAGGAGGTGGGAGATCCTGGCTCAGTTCTTAGCCTCTGCCTGAGAAGGGATTTGAACAGGAATCTGTTGGACTATAGAGAGATCCTCACTCTTTCTCTGGCCCAATTAGTATTTAATTATCCAGTTACAGTGAAACAACTTCAATAGGAGAGATTCAGAGAGCTCCGTACCAGACTATCCCTTAGTCCAGTGGTTAGGGCACTTACTATAGAGGTACGGACCCCTACTTCAAATCCTTTCTCCTCATCCGGCAGAGTGGGAAATGGACCTGAGGTCTCCTGCATCCTGGGAGAATATACTAACCCCTGGGTTAAAGGCTATAAGGAAGGTGATGGTTCTCCTCCTGGTCATTTTGTGCAGAGTTCTAGAATTCGTTGAGGGGGTCAACAAGCATGTGGATAAGGGGGATCTAGTGGATATAGTGTACTCAGATTTTTCAGAAAGCCTTTGACAAGGTCCCTCACCAAAGGCTCTTAAGCAAAGTAAGCTGTCATGGGATAAGAGGGAAGGTCCTCTCATGGATCAGTAACTGGTTAAAAGATAAGAAACAAAGGGAAGGAATAAATGGTCAGTTTTCAGAATGGAGAGAGATAAATAGTGGTGTTCCCCAGGGGTCTATACTGGGACCAGTACTATTCAACATATTCATAAATGATCTGGAAAACGGGGTAAAAATGAGATGGCAAAATGTGCAGATGACAGAAAACTACTCAAGATAGTTCATTCCAAAGCAGACTGCGAAGAATTACAAAGGGATCTCACAAAACTGTGTGACTCGGCAACAAAATGGCAAATGAAATTCAATGTTGATAAATGCAAAGTAATGCACATTGGAAAACATAATTCCAACTATACATATAAAATGATGGGGTCTAAATTAGCTGTTACCACTCAAGAAAGAGCTCTTGTGGATAGTTCTGTGGAAACATCCACTCAATGTGCTGCTACAGTCACAAAAGCAAACAGAATGTTGGGAATCATTAAAAAAGGGATAGATAATAAGAGAAAATATATTGCTTCTATATAAATCCATGGTACACCAACATCTTGAATACTGCATGCAGATGTGGTTGCCCCATCTCAAAAAAGATATATTGAATTGGAAAAGATTCAGAAAAGGGCAACAAAAATGATTAGGGTTATGCAAACAGTTTCCATATGAAGAGAGATTAAAAAGACTGGGACTTTTCAGCTTGGAAAAGTGACAACTAAGGGGGGATATGATAGAGGTCTGTAAAATCATGACTGGTGTAGAGAAAGTAAATAAGGAAGCGTTATTTACTCCTTCTCATAACACAAGAACTAAGGGTCACCAAATGAAATTAATAGGCAGCAGGTTTAAAACAAACAAAAGAAAGTATTTCTTCACACAATGCACAGTCAACCTGTGGAACATTAATTAAGCCTATTAACAGAGCTCTGAGCCAGGTAAATATTATTCTATCTATTTCATATTCATGGATATACTGACATCCAGAGCAGATAAATTACACAGAGCAGCATTACACAGTGAGTCAGTGGCATTACTGGCCACACTATGCCTAGTCCTCTGTACTAACCACTAGATGATATGTCCTCTTCTTCAAATTGCAACCAGCTGGTGATTCATAACATGTTCAGTATAATGGATAGGGTTAAAGTTAAATGTGAATGGCTAGCATACAGGGGCTAATCTTCAGAGCAAGCCAGCTCCCCTGAAGTTAATAGGAGCCATCAGAAAACTGGACCAATAATTGATGCAACATTTAAGTAATCAGGGTCCAGATTGCCACAGCTAGCTGATACATAGAAGAAATGGATACAGACCTGAAATGGAAGGGGAGGTGGGAAGTTTAAGGATAGACTACATCATTAAAGGATTTTACAAAGCAGTCTACAACTACAGTTACTTTCTATGAATGTTGATGGCTACCTTCAGTTCTAACTCATTTTCCTGAAAAACTGGAAATCTTTTCTATAAATATATAATTTATGAGCATGTCACAAATTGATGTCATGTTAGAGATACTTTTAAAATCAAAAAAACAGATTGGCAAACATTAAATTACCGCAGTTACAAGTCATGGTTTCTGAATAACGTTGATCCAACCTGTAATTAATTTTATATTTGACATAAAAAGCTTAAATTAAATCTATGTAGCATTGCAAGAGTTATGGGCTGCTGTATACACTACTGTACTTCATCTAGAGCCAGGTTCTGCTGCCCTTATTCATATTGAATAGTATTCTATTCTTTGAGTGCTCCCCTTTCCCTCCCAATAAGAGTGGCGGGATCTGGCCCTTGGTAAAATGGGACACATCTGGAATTTTTCTAGTGTTTGTGCCATAGCAAAGTTTATTTTATTTTTTATCGACAGGACAGTGACACATATGTATGTATTTATTCACCTCTGCTAGCCACATAACCAGCATTCAGATGCTACTTACTTGGGTGACCCTGGTTCATAAGGGGTGAAATTCATCCAAATTTAGTGGAATTACACCTGGGATGAATTTGGACGAAGGCTTTTAAAAGGCTGGTCCTACTTCCATTGAAGCTAATGGGAGGTTGTCACTGAGTTCAATGGGAGCAATAGCAAACCTTCAATAATTTACCTGGTGTAGAATCCATGACTCATAGAATTTGTGTACCTCCAAATCCTTTCACCTGAAACCTGGAACATGCTGCTTCCTAATAAGTGATTTAAATGATTATTATGCTTAACTATTGTTGGTTTTCTATGCAAACCTTAAAGCAAAAATGAGGGCTAAATAATCAGCATTGATTTTAGTCACATCAGTGAATATGAAATTTCCTTCCACTTGTAACATACATTCTGCACTCTGGCAGTAGGAGCAGCCTAGATTATCAAGGAGATTCATTGTCATTAGCTGCAGAGAAAGCTCATGATTGACTTGCTCCCATCCCCCCAAGCTAGAGGAAATGCGCTAGCAGGAATAATTTAGCAAAGGGATGGGTTATAAAAGGTCACTAATGGGAAGCAATATTTATCAACATAATGTCCTTAAGAGATCATAGATTATTAATTACTACAGAGTCATAAGCTCTAGTCAAAAGAAACTTAATTGCTTTAAATCAAAAATCATTGCAAGATTAGTAAGGAATGTAAAACACCAGCATGATATCTGGTTTTACAAAAGGGCCACAGACATCAGTAGCAGGGCTCTTGGGAGGGTTCATTTTCAATCTGCCCATGCTCATGTGAGAATTGCTCTGATAATCTTACTGAGCTCTTTTGGCAAATGTATTCACCAAATAAATAATTTACATTATAAAGGCAGAGGACAAGAGATGCACAAAAGCCATCAAATGGGATATTTCAATACAGTCTTTTCATTTAGGAAATGGAAACAATCAAAATTGCATTTTTCAGCTCCTGAAGCCTGTGTTAACTATAACCTGAGCATTTTAAATTGCCTGGGATAGCAGCAATTCTCTAGAATCCAATGCCCACATGAACTATGCATTAAGAAAAAATATCTTTGTAATAAAGCTATAATTGGGCACAGGGACACTGGCGGATTGTTGTGAACCAAGGTAGAATTCATCCTGGCAGTTACATTGATGTTGTTTACAAACTGATATGTTACCAGCTGCCTAGTAAACTGGATGCTTTGTTCTCTTATAGAACTGATTAGATTATAGATTGTAATTCATTTGTGCGATATTATATCATTTTGTATGTATTATTCCATATGATGCTATGCAGCTTTTTTACCCACTTAAGTTCCTGGCTCCCCTTATGTTGTCATTTGCAGTGTATCAGAGGGTGGAGAGATTTTTTGGCTCTTTTACAAAATACCTATCATGTTGTTGGATGAACTCAGAAGGGCTTTTTTTTTTTTTTTTTTTTATCCTTTTCCCAAAATCTGGAAGGATAGCACTTCTTTGGGTTATTCTTAATTCCAGTAATTAAATTAGGTTGCAGGATTAAAAAACTACCCTCAGCTGATCATAGCTGATATTTTGGACTATAGCTCCTAAGACCATCTAATTTGCTTGCCATCCTGGCCTTGTCATATTTCAAATCCCTACACAGGTTCCCATTTTCCTGCATTTCTAATTCAAGCTAGTTGTCCTTGTGTTCAATGCTTTTTCAGAGCTGTGCCTTGGCTTATTTATCTCTTACCTCTTACCAAGTCACTCCCTGTCTCGTCCCTTCTATCAAGGATGCCAGCCCGGACTGCCTATCTGACCATTTCTCTCACAACTATCTTTACCCCTTCTCTCACGTATCCCCATGCACATGAAATGTAAACTCACAATGAAGACTACTACCATCTCCTTCAAATCTTCACTGGAGACACACTTCTACTGAGATACCAAGAAGAAATTGGTGATTTCTTGATTTACAAGAAATTAGCAATAATAATGGGTAGATTGAAATCTCTTTGAATATGGTGTATATTAAAATGTTAATATTTTGATCATAACCCTCTCCTTCTCCTTTTTATTTTGCTCATCTTCATAGACCTGATCCTGAAGTTTTTATTCATGGAAATAGAGGTCCACCAGTCCAGATCAACTTGTAGGCTTGAGACCTGGCATTGTAATCTCTTCATGGCAGAGGCCATATCTCTCTTTGTAATGGGTGCTATGGGAATACAAATAGAACATGGTGGATTACATAGCTTCTCCATCACTTGAGGTCTTTAAATCAGTACTGGATGTCTTTCTAAAAGATATGCTCTAACTCAAAACAGAAATTATGGGCTTACTGCAGAAATTACTGGAAAATGCTCTGTCGTCTGTGAGATGCAGGAGGTCAATCTAGATGACCATAATGGCCTCTTCTGGCTTTTTTAATATATGAATCTATGAATAAATAATAAAAAGAATAAAGGATAGATAAAGACTAAATTGACATAATTGCTGGCTCAGCCTCAAGCAAAGATTAAAAGGCCTGAGAATGAGTGAACAAGTAACACAATGCTAGAGGTGTTCCTTATAAGTCACCATTGTGGTACAGTGGCAGAGTTCTACTACTGTGGTATGTACATTCTGTGAATAGATACAAGGCTTCAGTTTCCAGTACCATCAGTTTGGCATTTTTCACCAAATCAACATTAATTGAAAAAAAAAATGAAGAAAAAACAGTCTTTCCACATATTCCCAATATGGCAGCATCTTTATCAGTCACACTTGATGATACATGGGAGTACAAAGGCCTTTTAAAAATAATTAACCTTTTTAAATTAAAGGAAAGAAAGGATGAATTTACAAGTGAAGTTCAGGATTGGGAGTTGAGAAATCTGAGCTGTCAGCCCGACACAGACTTGCTGAGTGACTCTGGGCAAGTTACTTAACTTCATTGTGCCTCTGTTTCCCTATCTGTATGTGTTATTATCCCGACTCTACTTATCACGAAGGGGAGCTGTGCAATTTAATGTATTAATGTATATAAAGCGTTGTATGATTCTTACATAGAAGGTGCTATAAAAATACTGTTATGGGTTTGGCTGACCCTTGTGATGGGACGAACACCATCTTCCATTCTGAATAAATGTCAAGAAGCCACTGTAAGCAGGTAGCTGAAATAGTGGCACATGGAAAAAGCTGAGTAGAAGCTGAAGCATGTGGCCAAAGGGTTTCAAATGCAGGGGCTAGAGCTTTGATGGGTGGAACTGTGTGTGTGCGCGTGTGTGTGTGTATGCGTGCACACACATACAACACTCCAGAGAGAGAGACACAGGACAAGTTGAAGCACTATGGGGAAGGAGAAGCAAGAGAAAGAATCAAAAGAAAACTAGACACATGCAGCCTGAATGAATTTGGTGCTGTGACTAAGGAAGCTGTCTTCTGGTACCTCCTGTGTTTGGAGAAGTAGGATTTTGTACATCATCCCTTGTAAATAAACAAAACTGTGTCAAAGAAAATATGAGACTCCATCGTCAATTTTTCCTTTCAGCTGGAACACTCATAGGGCCCAGAACTTTGGCTAGCTGCTCAGGTAGAAAAGAGTACCTTGACTTTTTGTAGAAAATCAACTGAATGAAATCATATTGCCAAACCCAAGTGTTCAAAAATCAGTCGGGATCCAAAAAAGGGGTCTGAATTCCCAAAAATCATTAGGTTGGCTAATAAATCATGAATTTTTTTAAAAAATTGTAGCTGGGGTCATATTTTCAAGCTTTTTCCTGCAACCATAAGTGCTAGAAATTTTTTTTTTAATGGAAGTTGAGATTCTCATCTAATCACTCCAAATGTTGTGGCACTCGCAATGAAATTGTGAAAGTTGGCAACAATGAAAATCTGACACTCTGAACCATTAAAGGAGCATGTAAATTTTAAGTATTTAAATATTATAGACAGTGAAAGGAGAAAGCATTAAGGTGTAATTAAAAACCTCCAATTTATCTTGGAAATGTACATAAGAGTTGTCGCTACAGCAAAATCTTTGAGAAAAGATATGAACTTTTAAAAATGCTATAGACAATCTCTCTTTAACTAGGAATCAGCAGTAAAAGATGTGTCTTATCCAGTCTCTTTATAACATGTAGAAGCACATTACACACACTTGAGCTGGTTAAAACCTTTTTTGAGTGAGAAACATACATAATGTTTTACTTGATGCCTGCAAGCCACGCTGAGATGACCAAGAGGGGTTGTCTAGCAGAGTGTTTTCTGTTAGCATCCTAGACATTTATAATTTACTTCCTGTAGAGATGTTTGTAGAAGGTTTTAATTTAGAGATGCTCCCTCACAAGGGACAGTATTATGAACAAAGGAATCTGGAGATGTGCCCTAGAGACGGGAACACCACATGGTTGTGTGTAGCAGCTCACTAGAGAAGCTCTCCAGTTTGTTTTATTAAAGTTGTATTCCTTTCTCATTCACCGGTTTGTTATTTAAGGAACCCCAAGATCGTTTTGCTTGAGTTTGACAGTCTTCAAGGTAGACCTCCCTTATCTCCTCTGCCCGTGACGAAATAGGTGCTGAGTACAGTAGATGGCGGTGAGGAACTTTGGGAACATGTGTGGGCACTGGTAGGACAGTTGATTAATTTCTATTATATTTATCTTTTGTACAGCAGTTTTCAATCTACTGATAAAAAGTGCTTTAGAAGACCTAGGTGTTTATTATTATTATTAATTTGATCTGTGGAATTGATGGGTCTATTTATTTATTTAGAATTTTTTAAAGGCTTGTCAAGGGCACCCAAAGCACTGAGTGGGTGCCCTATTGTTAGAGTTTGCAAATATTCAAACAACAAAATAAAGAGGAGAGGGTTAAGCTACTAACACACATCCTCCTCAGTGTCCTTTTTTTCTCTGAGCTGATACGTAGGAGTGGGAGAGAGGATTTATCTGCACACTTCAGTTGTAATTTTGGAGCGTAAAATACCTGAGGACAATCTGGAAATGGATGCTAATTAAGTCTGAACCTAAAATCTTCTGCCTCCAATAATGTATTACTCGGATTAAGTAGAAATTATCGTCTAGCATACACAGTGCAAGAAATACCATATATTGTTATAAAATGTCACTTATCTTGTTTATATTTTTGCTATAAGAACTGCTAAACCCAAAAGACCTTATTAAATACATTGTCTTCATATTACTAGAATTAGAGATTGAACACAAGACAAAGGATCTAAACACTATTTTCCCTTTAGACACTAATGTTGCTTTGTGTCATACAGTAATTATAAATCTCATATAAAGCTTCTATCACTCTTGTTAGCCAAAAATAAAAATAAAGCTGTGTGCAGTAATTATATACACTGTATATAGTTCTAGTATATTTACACTATTTAATATAGAAAGAGCCTTCTATTTGCATATTTATTCGAGCTTCCTATGAATTAAACATTGTATAATGAAAACTTACTTATTTTTACTGTATTCTTACAGTTCATCACACAAGCTATATTTATGAGTCTTTCAGCGTAGATTATGTATCATCAAGCCCACTTTTCTAGGGTTTTAACTTGGCCTTTTCATATTAGATTATTCTGTGGGTAAATAAAACACTTTTTTCTCTCTAGCTGTCAATCCAGTAACTCTATTTCCACTACAGTTTACATTAAAAAATATTAAGACTGGTTTATATTAGGTATTAGGTTAAAAATACACTAAAATAACAATGTTCTGATTTAAGTACATATAATTTATTATTTTGTGCTTCAACATCATCTTTACTCCAACTTCTTGGGTGTATCATTACAGGCATAGTGTATTCTTTTGAAATTCTGAGCCTTATAGAGGACAATTTCCTAACTCAAGAAGTATTCAGCCAATATGGGGGAATTCTTTATTAGACCTTGTCCTAGCAGATAAAGAAGAACTGATTATATACTTAAAAATTAATGGTAGCTTAGGTACAAATGATCATGGCTTGATCACATTAGTAATGTGCAAGCAGAATAAATCCAGACCAGTAATATGTGTACTTAGTACTTTAATAGGGCCAATTTCACAAAGCTGAAAACAATTATGAGCCAAATAAGCTGGAAGAAAGAATTGAATCAGAAAAATGTGGATGGTAATTGGGAATCATTTAAGAATGCCTTACTAGATGTACAAAACACCAGAATCCCACAATCGAGGAAGAAGGCTGTGCTGATTAAAAAAAAATAATAAAGCCAACCTGGATAAGAAGGGAAGGCAGCTATAAAACAAATGAAAGAAAGGGGAACTTGATAGTAATGAAGTTAACTAATAAATCAGAACGGGGTCAAAGTATTACCACCCTTCCTTCTGTGCTGCCTTCAGAGCTGGGCCGAGAGTCACGGGGTTCACCCAGTCCCTCTGACTGTAGTCCAGAAGGACTTTCCTTTGATGCACCAAGGGGGACTCCACCACTGGCAGCTGTATAGTTAATGAGACACAGGATTGTAGTAAAAGAAAGGATGGTCTCATGGTTAAGGTAGTTGAATGCTGCCCTGGAGAACTGGATTCTATCCCGGCCTCTGCCACAGAGGTCCTATATGATACTGGGCAAGTCACTTAAACCAAGCTTTTCACAGGTGGCCGTTAAGCACTCACAGCTGCAGCTGAAGCCAATGGGAGCTGGGCTGTGAACACATAAAGTTCTGTACAATACTGACTATTCTGAAATATCAGGTCCTAAATTATTCAAATTGGGCAGCCAAAATTAGTGGATACTTCTGACCATAATCTCTCTGTCCCTCAGTGCATAGTCAACCTTAATTCTGGTATTTCCTAACTTCTTGATTTTAAAACCTAAATAACATTCTTTTAATGCTTTATTTCAGTCTATCTATCATATACATATTACACACTCAGAATATACTACTTATTGTGAAGAAACTATATACTGTATTATTTTAAAATATCATCACCTTTGATGCAGTAGAAGAATACAGGTCTCTAAAAATGTTCTCATAAAAAAACATAAAGAATACTTTGAAAGAGCTTAGAAAACCTTTTTGAGGCTCATTTGCATAATTCATTTTTAGAACATTGATTAGCAAGAAAATGCAATTGCTTTTCTGCCTATTTGTATTTTAATTTCCAATGCAAATACAAATTAGGAAATGTTATTCCTATAGTACGACAAGGACTAAATATACTACTAACAGTTAAAGCCAATCTTTACATTTCTGAAAGTGCATCTAATGGAAATTTTTGATAGTATATATTCCACAGTGATGAGAAAATATGCTTCCTTTGGCTCTATTAGCCAATGAAAACCATGGATGCAATCCTGGCCCTACTGCAGTAAATGGGAGCTTTGCTATTGACTCCAGTGGGGCAAGGATTTTACCCAATGTACAGGTCAGGTTGTAGGCAAGATGGTATTAGCAGTAGTTCCCAACCACTAATGGGTATACCAGTAATGGTACTTCAGCCTTTCTGGTCGGATAAGCTAGTACTCTGTTCCTGGTGCCATTTCCACCTTAAAAGAGAACTGCAAAGTCTCCCATGGCTTTTTCCATTAGAAACACAGGGTCAGATCCTTAGCTGGTGTAAATCAATGACACCATTGGAAAACTGCTTGATTTTGCTGCTGGAAATGCAGGAAAACCAGACAATAAGAATTAGGATGTCACAAGAGAATGAAACGTGAGCAACTGAATACGTGGTTTATTTATTTGTTTATTTATTTATGTGTTTGTTTTGTTAACCTGTGTTTCACTCAAACTCTTGACAAACACTTGGAAGAATGTCTCCCTTTGTTAAACTAGGGTTACCATGCTTCCGGTTTTTCCCGGACATGTCCGGCTTTTTGGTAATCAAACCCCCGTCCGGGGGGAATTGCCAAAAAGCCGAACATGTCTGGGAAAAATACCGGCTGGGCGCTTCCCCTCCTGGGCTCCAGCTGCGCTGGGGAAGCGCCAGCCGGGGGCGCAGGGTCTGGAGGCTGCCCGGCAAACCGTGAAGCCGGTAGCGCTTGGGCAGCCCTTTTCGCGTGGCTGGGAGGGAGGAGGGGGAGTTAGGGTGGGGACTCTGGGGAAGGGGCAGGGAATGGGCGGAGTTGGGGCGGGGAAGGGGCGGAGTTGGGGCAGGGTCGGGGGTGGGAAAGGGGCGGGGCCAGGGCCCGTGGAGTGTCCTCTTTTTTATTATTTAAATATGGTAACCCTAGTTAAACATTCTGGTTCTCCTCTCCCACCCCTTAATTGAGGGTGGAGAAAGCTCTCGCTCCAATTTTCTCTCTCCCCTCCCTGCTTTCTCCTCATCTCTCCCCTTCCTCCATAATCCATGTTACAGATTCATAGATTCCAAGACTAGAAGGGATCATAGTGGTCATCTAGTCTAACTTGACACAGGCCATAAAACTTCCCCAAAATAATTCCTAAATCATATCTTTTAGAAAAGCATACAACCTTGATTTAAAAATTGTTGGTGATGGAGAATCCACCCCCACCTTTGGTAAATTGTTCTGATGCTTAATTACCCTCACAGAAAATAGGGCCTGATTCCAGGAGACTCCCGGCCAAACCAGGAGGGTTGGCAACCGTAGGTCCCGCCCATGTGCCCCCCACCAAGGACCATCTCTCCCTCCCCCTCTATCTGAAGCTGGCAGGGCAGGGTTCGGACAGCGTCTCGGCCTGGCACTGGGTCCGGCCTGGCGCTGGGGAAGCCAGTAACTCAGTCCAGCACTGGGGCCAGCCCAACACTCAGGGGGGCCTGCTGGGGTGGGCAGGCCGGGCCCCTTCAGCTGCGGGGGGAGGATGGGAAGGGCCTCAAGTGGAAGGGGTGAAGGGGCAGGCTAACCTCCCCGAAGGGGGGGTTCACCTGCCTCCCCTGAAGCCATCCATCATACCAGGAGGAGAAAGCTGGATTGGGGCAGGGGGGAGGTGCTCTGCAGCTGCGAGGCCTATATCCATTCCCTTGTCAGTCATGTCTCCGGGCAGAGTTCCCCTGGGCGGTGTCCACTGACTTTGTTGACACCTTTGAGGAGCAGCGGCTGTTGTCTGGGGTTCTCTATTTGCTGTATCCTCTTCTGGTTCCCTCATTTTCAACCTTTGACCTCTCTCCCATTCCCGTTTTTCCATTTGTTGCCCACATACACAGTTGTGACCTGAGTTTAGTGGTTCCTCCCCCTCAGCTGAGGGAGTGGCCTTTAATTTTGTGTGGGGCCAGACCGGCCTTTCCCAGATCCACAAATAGTACACACCTTTCAACTTCTGCAACATATGAAGCAGGAGTCCTACAAACAAGTCTCCTATACTATACAACCTTGATTCATTCCCAGAGCTGGTCCTTCCTGTGCTCTGAATAAGCCAAAGAGCCCGAGGAAAAAAAAAATTGTATGTGATTATGTCACTAAAGTTTGTATCATAATGCATACATACAAAGAGACTGAATTAAGGCTGCACACCTGCTTTTCTGATCACTCTCTTCTCCCCTTTGGGTCCCATTTCTCCCACAAGTTCCTAGTCCCAGTCTCCTGGTCTAGCCAGTCCCAGTCTCCATCTCGTCCCCAATCTGTGTGTTACCTCCCACCCCACTGGCTCCCACTCCCTCTGTTGTTTCCCTCACCATCTCCCAATCTTGGTCACCCCTGGCTCCCAATCCCAGTTTCCCCTCCAGCTTCCAGTCTCATTGCCCAACCAGTTCCAGCCTCCCCACCTCAAACTCCCAATCACGGTTTCTTTCCCACACTCCAGTCACAGTTTCACCAGACTCCTTATCCCAATCCTTACCTTTCCCTCCCACATGGCTTTTGTCCTCTATACATTTGAACCAGACAGATTCTCCTTCCACACTGCCTGGGTGCCAACCACACTCCAGTCAGTGAAAGCACTAGAGCAGGGGTCGGGCAAACTTTTTGGCCTGAGGGCCGCATCAGGTTTCAGAAATTGTATGGAGGCCTTGTTAGGGGAGGCTGTGCCTCCCCAAACAGCCAGGCATGGCCCGGCCCCCGCCCCCTATCCGACCCCCCCTGCTTCTCGCCCCCTGATGGCCCCCCTGGACCCCTGCCCCATCCACCCCTCCTGCTCTCTGTCCCCTGACCACCCCCGGACACCCCGCCCCTAACTGCCCCCCGCCGCCCCATCCAACCCCCCCTTCCTTTGTGACTGCCCCCCCAGGACCCCTGCCCCATCCACCCCCCTCTCCCTA
>NW_020664393.1:61586212-61648470 GCF_002925995.2 Terrapene triunguis | reverse complement strand
TCCATCTCTTCCTGCCCCCTCCTCCTCCTCCCCCCAGCGTCTCCTGCTCGCCGCTGAACAGATGGTCAGCAGCGGGCGGGAGGCACTGTGGGGGAGGGGAAGGAGCTGATCGGCGGGGCCCACCAGTGAGTACTGAGCAACCACTATTTTTTTTTCTGTGGGTGCTTCAGCCCCGGAGCACCCACGGAGTCGGCGCCTACAGATTCTTCAGCAATTTTTAGCTGCTAAAATTGAACAAGTCTGAGCGTGTGGTTTTTCAAAGACTTATCACTTGTCCAGAGTTGAGTGGATTTTCACCAGGTCAACCAAACCCCTGCCAAATGTTTAGCCCTTCCCCCCAAGCCTGGGGGCACTACAGCAGCTCAAAAAAAGTCTCATGATTTTTTTTTAACATGAGCAAAACAACATGTATTTCCTTAGCCTTGTCCTCAGAAATGGCTGAGCTGTTTTGGATGCAAATTTTCAGAAAACTTCAGCCTGAGACAAATATTTGGCATGTACATTTTCAGCCCAAATAGTTGTAGTTTGGCAAAGTAATAAACAACTGAAAATTGGGTCTTATAATGGGAAGTGTCAGCCAACCTTACTAATACCAGCCCTCCCTGTTATAGAAGTTTGTGTGTTTGTGAAGTACGTGTGTGTCTGTGTACATAGATGTGTGCCATTACCTCGTTCTGTGAAAATGTTTGGTTTACTTGAATAAGGCAAATACCCGGGATAAATGGATAATGGCTTAGGTGGAGTGGGTACCAATGAATGATTACATAACTTGATGAATAGCAATTAACTTCTAGACTTTTACTTTTCACTCGGTCACTGATAACGTACAACAAGAATGATTGCCATGTCTTATTCACAAACAAGAAAGCCACAGCACTGCCCTCTCTAGTTCGGAGTCACCAGTCACCCTCTGTGGGGCACAGGATTCTTCACATAGGAATGGGTTGGGCAGGATCTAGAAATTTGGGGGGCTTTTTGTCTTGAGGGGGGTAAAGGACAGGGCATTCTGCCTCCCAAATGGTAGAAACTATAGTGTTAGGCGCTAAAAAAACAGATGCAGAATTTAGATGAAATGTCCCCCTCCTGGCTCCTCTCCTGCAGATTTGACTGTGAGCAAGTATAATCTAGACCATTGGGATCTCTCAGCTATGGCCAAATACAGGACATAGAAGACATCATAATCTGGAGGAATTAGCACAGGGCTGGGAGTCTGGAATTGTGAATAGTAATCCCAGCTCTGCCACTGACTCACTGGAGGGGCTTGGAATGTCACTTCACCTCTATGGTTCAATTCCCAGAGTGGTAAAATGGGGATAGTTATAGGGTGTTGTAAAGACTAATTAACCAAAGTTGCTAATGTTTGAAAAGCATTTTGAACATGTAAAGTGTTGCATAAACATCAACCGTTATATTACTTTAGTATTATGTAGAAAAGTAGGTAAACCCTGTGGACTGATTTGGTTTTAAAAAAGTACATGGAAACCTAAACTCTTCTTAGAGAATATATTGGACTTAAACTGCCCTGGATAACCTAGACAGCACAGCTAGCACAAGTCAGTGAGAGCAGCCTTTGCCTCAGAGTGACTGAAATGGCTCAGGAAATAAGTCTTGTAATTTATTAAAGATGAGCCCAAGCTAGAATTTAAATTATGGCTTTGCAGTGCTTAAAATCTGATTATGAAATAGAATCCTGATTTTGTGAGTAGGTCCTATTGATCCCTTTAGTGGGCTGAACGAGATCCAAATCTGAATACCCTTGAATTTAGTAGTGGGGGGATCAAAATCTGAACCCTAACCCAGATCCATATTTTGTGACCGCACCCCCCAAGTCCCTCCCATGTAAATTTGCGGCTTACTTATACTAATGCCATTTCTCACCTGTTGTTCTCTGATGGAAACTCACAATACTGTAAGGAACATGGCGATGAATATACAACTCACTTTTCAAGTTTTTAATGAGTTTGTGTCTAATTTACTAGTTCCTGCCCAATAGGCTAATTTTTGGAATTGTCAGCTAAATATGGTAGTGCCCTAACTAGGCATAGCAAATAAATATTTATTTTCTGGGAAGTTGCTTTGGCATTATAGTGAGCGTAATAATGTGCAAACAGGTTCTGTGCTAGTATGTAACCTTTAATAAATAATCTCACATAAACCACAAGTTGAAGCACTCTTAGTTTCAAAGACCAAGCCTGTATTTTCAGCTTACATTTGGGATATAGAGGCAGGATTCCAATTCAGGCATTTTAAAACCCCATAAAATATTTAGTAGCACTGTTCTTTTCTAATAATATTTTATCTAATTCCTAATTTCCTCTGAAAGTTTTTCTACAGTAACCAAAGAGCAACTCCACGGTTGTTCCGATGAACAGCTCTCATTTACCAGTCTACTACAACAAAAGGAGTCCTGCTTTTAAAAAATGCATGTATTTTTAATGCACTCTCCATCTAAAGGATCTATAGTTTATTCTATTTGTTTATTTTAGTTTGTGTTTCTGACAATCTGTTGCCTTTGGAATTGGCAGTTATGTTCAGAATAGTTTACTTCACATTTAGTCCAGCTGGACTAGTTAGATTACTGAGTTATCCTGCATGGCAATTTCTATGCATAAAGTAATACTTTCAGCCAGTTTTTCAACCAGTCCAGCATCCTGTCTCTGGCAGTGGCAAAACCCAGCTGCTTCAAAGGATGGTAGAAGAAATCCTGCAGTAGGCAGCCATGGAGTTAACTGCCTCAAAGAAACTTTCTTCCCAACCCCATTAATCTGAGGTTAGTATACTTCTGAGGGCCCAGACCTATAGTCCATGAAACAGTAAGACAATCCAAATATCAGAAATATCAACGCATAAATTCTGATGATCAGTGTGTCAATGCCACAGACATCCACTCATGCTTATTCCCCTGATGTGTTAATTTACTAGGATGTTAAAAAATCTGTGGAGGCCACTGAACTTCCAATCTGTCCTAATGAATCCAACATCACAAATCTGTATCTTCCAAGAGATAAACATTGATGTATGCAGTCAGCACAGGAGGGTCCAGTTGTGTATCTGAAGTACTTTTTAATTAACCAGTGATTTTTCATATGGTAAAGCCAATAGTATCCAAAAGTGAGAGCAAACGGATACTGTTTGCCCAGCTTCTAAGCCATTATTGTCATTTTAATTTCAGTGTTTACAACACAAATCACATAAACCATGGTTAGTGTGATAAACCCATAAGGGCTGCCTCTACCTAAAGGTAATTGTTATTTTAATGTGGTCATTTACAAGTCAATAAAAAGTAATGTCAGCATGGCTATTTCCTTTTCTGATCATGACCTGTCAGCTTTTTGTTGTTTTACCACACAGCCTCCACTTGCCTTTAAACAAACAAACAAACAAAATAACCAAAAACAAAACCACAAAACGTTACCCATCAACAGCTACATTGCCCTGGCCTCAAACAAGCCATGAAATAGTGCACACAATAAAGGCAATCTGTCCTTTTTAAAGGGACATTCAAACAACTGCTTTGAGTATCTCTTGCATATTCAGAGTAGTAATGTACAAAATTATTAACTTCTGTACTGCGGTTTATCGCATTAGGAACCCCCATCAAGCAAATGAACTCATGTCAATTTTAAGGACTGGCCTTTCAGAAAGGGTCTGGATACTTGAAACATTGAGAAGCTAATTTATTTGCCAGTGGATAGTATCTGACATCAGAAATAAACGTTTTCCTCTGTCTGCATGTCATTCCCCATGTCAGTTTGTAAGGCTACCTTACATGCCAAACCACCCATAGGAGAAGCTTTGTGGTTCTTTGACAGCCAGTGTAGTTCAGCTAAGCCACGCAAGCAGCACAGCTCATTAGGGGCTTGATCCAAAGCCTGGTGGAGTTAATGAGTGTATTTCCCTTGACTTCAATGGACTTTAGATCAGACTCCAGAATATTAGTGTCACAAATGCATTCTGAATCTGTTGCCAAGTACACTACACTTTTTAAAACAGAGAGTTTTTACCTTTATTTGCAGCATCTACATTTTCTTCCTTACCCCCCCCCCCCCCCCCCGCCCGTAAATATTGGCATTTCTGGTCTCTCTTTTACGGCAATTTCCTTCCATCCCTTCTCCCCAAAAGCAGTATCTTATCACTGAATGGTGTTGATCTCGTCTTCATTCCTCCTTCACACTCTGAGCTCTTCCCCCAGAGGATTTGAAATCATTAAGGGAAAATAAAGGTTTTCTCCTCTGGAATCAAGATTCACTGGATTTTGCTGTCATTCTTCTTTCTCCATAGTGAGACAGAGAATAGAGCAGGGGTAGGCAACCTATGGCACGTGTGCCGCCTTCGGCACGCGAGCTGATTTTCAGTGGCACTCACACTGCCCGGGTCCTGGCCCGGGGGGGCTCTGCATTTTAATTTAATTTTAAATGAAGCTTCTTAAACATTTTTAAAACCTTATTTACTTTACATACAACAATAGTTTAGTTATATATTATAGACTTATAGAAAGAGACCTTCTAAAAACGTTAAAATGTATTACTGGCATGCGAAACCTTAACTTAGAGTGAATAAATGAAGACTCGGCACACCACTTCTGAAAGGTTGCCGACCCCTGGAATAGAGTATTCTTTTGGGATTTCCAGAAAATGAGTTTTATTCAGTTTTAGTAAACAGAAAGGTATTTCTTTATTTTCTGTTCATGTTCCATCTTTGGAGAAAAAATATATGTATGAATATAACTCTGTAGGTAAGTGTCAGGCTGCCCCTAGAAATAGAAATCCTCAGTTCATTTATAGGGCTGATGCAACCCAGTTTTTAGTAGTGCAGACTTTCCCATATTTCCCCACCACATTGCCTAGATCATCAGCTGGATACACCAAATCTATGGAAGTGAAGTATCTTTGCCTATTCATTTGCTGGCCTCTGCTGAAACTTGCCAACCACTACCGCCAAATGACAGTGATTTTGGCATGTGGAATGTGTCCACCAATTCACTTTCCATAAGCCACTGACAATCATCAGATGCTAAAAAAAACTTTTAATTGCTAGGTTTCAGAGTAGCAGCCGTGTTAGTCTGTATCCGCAAAAAGAACAGGAGTACTTGTGGCACCTTAGAGACTAACAAATTTATTTTAATTGCTATAATCTCAGCTATATTTGAATGGGCAACATATTCCATTGCCCAATCTCAGAACCATTACAGCCACCATTCTGAATTTTAAAAAGAGTTCTTTTCCCAATTTTAAAAACACAGACATTAACTATGGCTCCTGCAGCACCTGAGGCAGTTATAGAATCAGGGCCTTAGTATATGTGCTTGCAATATTTATTCAGCTGACTTCACCTATAATTTATTCTCACAAAAGAGCCAACAGGTAACTTCATTATTCTCACCTGTAGCGCTCGGAATAATTCAGAATGAGCTACTGTTGTTATGTCAGGTTTGTCTCCTGTTGATACTAATAATTCCCTAAGCAAAGAAAGCTAATGTTTGGAGGAAGAAGAACATCTCAAAAGTTAATACGCAATACATTAGGATGCATGAAAACAAATATCTGATATAACCATGACCGTTTTGAATGATATATGTATTGTGTTCTACCTCTGCATAGCATATGCTTAGCTAATTGTACATGCTATGATTGTAACCTCTTTGCAGCAGGCACTGTTTTTTCATTACAAATGTGTACTGCTCCTAGCAAAATAGGCCCTTGATTCCCTTCATAGAGCCTCTAGGCACTAGATACATAATGATGGCTTTAAAAATACTGGACAGAACAAAGGACCCAATAAATTAGTTAACATGGATTTTATTGATGAATAAGCCTTCTATGTTCCTCTTTACTGTTGCTGTATGTTCTTTAGTAACCGTTTGTTAAAAATAATTCACCATTTTGATTTGAATAATCTGCTATATGCAGTCATTTCATGAGAGTTACAAGAACATAGGGACATAGGACATAGAACTAGACAGACCTGCTGGCTCACTGAGCGCAGTCCCTGCTATTGCAGGTAACCCCTTCATAAATTGATCAAGTTCCATCTTAAAATTAAGTAGGTTGTTTGCCCCTACTACTCCTATTGGAAGGCTGTTCCAGAACCTCATTCCTCTGATGGTTAGAAACCCTCTTCTAATTTGCAGCCTGAATTTATTCGTGGCCAGTTTATAACCATTTGTTCTTATGCCAACATTGTTATGAGTAATAATGATTTAAGGGCTTGTTTACACCCATAAGTTGTACTGCTTTACCTATTCTAGTATATTTAAAGTGGTACAACCCATGTATTGTGGATGCAGTTATGCCACTATAAACACATGCATACTGGTATAACTAGTTCTATACTACCAGGGTTGTACCACTCTAACTACAGCAGAAAAAAAAAATCACACCCCTAACCAACATAGTTATATCAGTACAAAAACTGTGTGGACCAGGCTTAGTTGTCTAAGGCTTTGTCTACACTGGCACTTTGTCGGCAAAACTTTTATCGTTCAGGGGTGTTAAAAAACACACGCCCAGAACAACAAAAGTTTTACCAACGAAAAGTGCCGGCGTGAACAGCGCTTTGTCAGCAGGAGTGCTCTCCTGCCAACAAAGCCGCTGCCGCTCGGGGCAGAAAATTGCTTTCACTGCCCTGGAGCCCCAGCCCTTGTAGAACTTTCAGTCTGATTCAACAGGCCTCTAAGCAACCTTGGGGGGGGGGGGAATTGTTTTAAAGAAATTTAATTTGGCAGAACTGATGAACTGGGGAACAGCCTATGAACAGACAGCTAGGTGCATGTCTTCAGCTGGTCCAACTGCCCTATTCAGTTGGTTTTATTAATCAACATCTGGCTTCGTGCCTCTAATTGTGGTTCCTCTTCAGCTGGTTTGAAGCCATTCTTTCAGCACTTTTATGTTGAAAAACACCCTGAAAACCTGGGCTTATGGCTGTTCAGCTGCGGTGACACTAGTCTATCAACTCTTGAAAGTATGATGCACTGAGCCCTACTGGTCTCATCAGTGCTGGCTCTTTTCCTATTGGGGGTGGGGTGTTGAACTCTGCATAACTTGGTGAGGGATGGTAGACAGGGAGGAGGAGAAATGCCGGAGTGAAAGATAAAGCACAAGGAGGATATCGAAGGTATCTTTTAGCTGTGGAAGCACTCCTCACTGTTGGGTAAGCTAGGTCAGGTACACATTAGAGGTGCCAAGCCCAAACCTCAAAATCTCTGTATTAATATCAATTCTATGCTGTAAATATATCATTGACTCAGATTCTGATTTGGAAAAGCAGCCTCCACTTCTACCGTTGCAAATTTTCGATGGCAATGAGTGTGTCTGCAAATTGGGTCATTTGACATCTAAATGTTGGTATTCACATCAAAAATGAATTGTGGGAACAACATTCCATCTGCAAAAAATGAAGGCTGGGCTATAATTCTCAAAATAAGGACCTAAAATTGCAAACTGAGTAATCGGTACATATTTTTACTTTACTACTAAAATTCTGTTTTAAAAAGGGGTTATTGAAACACATGCCAGAAATTAAAAATACAGCTATGGGCAATGTTTTCATCTGAATAAATACCCATAACACAGAGATATTTTATAGCAATGACCCTAACATCCATATTCTTCTAGGTCAGTTAGTTTATAATTCTTAAAAGAAAGGACTTGTTTTTAACTTTAACATCGTACATTTATTTGTTCAATTTTGTGAAATTTGTTTTGTGTCATGGGATGTGCATGAGTGTTGCAAGTAGGAGAAACGTCTCTTTGGAACCGACACTATTATGTTGTGCTCATTGTTCTTCCTTAGATGCAACCTCATTGGAAAGCCCATTATAATTCCCGTTAACCTTGAGACTGCCTGAGAACTCTTACATTTGCCTTGGTCCTTCACCCTTCTCATTGTTCCTGTTTCCCTCACTCTGTACACATTATATTGCATCTACAGACAAGTGACAGCCCAAGATTAAATTAAATAATGTATTTGTAAATAGATGTGCTTTATACAGCTTATCATCTCATGTGATAGATCATTGGTCAATGTGTTTGAATAGCCTGTCCATAAGTGAGATGTGTTTATATGTATACTGTTGAGCTACCAGTTCAGCTGCTGTAAGATTAGTAGAGATTTACAAAAAGGAAAATATATATATATCCTGTTAATGCTTCACAAGTTAAACTTTCATAGCTGAATGTTATTAAAACAACTATTTTTAGAGTGTTAATGCACTAAGGTGAAAGGAGTTATTAAGTGTCAGGGAGGCTGTTATTTATTCAGTGTATAAAATTGCACCATTCCGAGTTCTGTACATACTTAGGTGTAAAATGCACATTGGCAAGACCTTAGCTGATCCCGTGAAGTGAAGTGTATGCAAGCATTTCACATGTCATAGTTTCATTCAGCTTATTGTATCGTCCAAAAGAGAAATGACTAACTGTCCTATTTGTAGAATACAATAAGAGGACAATGGGCCAAATTCTGCTCTGCACCATAAATTGAGCTATAGAGTGCAGATAATGTCCCCTAATATAACAACAAGAAGGGTGCTAATGCGCCCTAGGAAAACAATATATGAATGTCCCAATCTAGGGCCAGGCCAAGCGCTCATTGAAATCAATGGAAAGAGTGGATTCGGTCCTAGGAGGAGAATAACTACTAAACCATTCCCTGTACACAGCCTCAGGAATTTCCAGTCACAGAATTCAAACACAGACGAACATAACCAGTTGTCAGAAGAGTAAATTATGTGCTAAACCTCAAAAACTCGGGATGTCATAGTTCCATGGCTTTTGCCACACTGTCCACTGTGCTTGAATCATCCTTCCTGGAGCTCCATGTTACACAGCCTCATCTTTGTCACACAGACTTCTTACTGTCCTATAGCTGACATTTACATTGAGGATTCATGCCAGACACTATCCTCAGCCACCCCAATGGAATATAAAATATACATTAACAAAAGGCATATGATTCTAGAAGCTTATCTCTTTATAACTTCTCTAACCTTATTCCCCTCGTAGCTTTATTGTGTTTACATTACATTTACACTGTAAGCATCTTGCCACTATGCACACTTATGATGCTATACAAATAATAATCAACCTATCTAGAGCTTGTCTCTCCAGGTCAGGAGAGACAATAATAATAGTTAATAATAATATTTGTAATAGCTCTTATATAGCATTTTTCATCAATAGCTCTCAAAGCTCTTTACAAAGTAGGCCAATGTCATTATCCCCATTTTACAGATGGAGAAACTGAGTTTCAGAGAGGTAGAAGTGACTTGCCCAAGGTCATCCAGCAGACCAGTGGCAGAGCCCAGAATAAACCCAGGTGTCCTGAGTTCCAGTATAGTGCTTTATCCACTAGGAGACACTGCCTGAGAGCAGCCTAGGGAATTTTGCACTGCTGCTGGCCATACTATCCTTATTCTGTAGATGAAGTAAAGATGCAAGTCTCCTGGGCAGTCAATCTAGCATTTTATGTTAAGGGCTTGCTTCTGCTTCCACTGAAGTCAGTGGGAAAACTCTTATTGACATCAATGGCCTCACCTGTGAAAGATGCTATTTATTAGCAAATTCTATTCTAAGAGGTTATTGA
This sequence comes from Terrapene triunguis, assembly GCF_002925995.2. NCBI lineage: Eukaryota > Metazoa > Chordata > Testudines > Emydidae > Terrapene > Terrapene triunguis. The sequence continues at coordinate 61,638,888 of NW_020664393.1, read as the reverse complement.
ACAGGCCTGTGTTTATATTCTAGCTGCCCAAAGCCATTTTATTTGATCCTCTCAGAGATATTATAATATTATCCAATATTTTGCAATGGGATAAAAGCAATTCTCTACTACATTAAGCAGGGGGATTTAAACTGCTCTAACACTAGTGCCTACAGCAATATGTATATACATTTTTCATTTTTGCAACATGTAGAAAAAATCATTAATCTCAAACACACACATATAAATATCTATCTGTCTTTGAAGTTAACAAAGATAAACATTGAATCACTCTGCTGGCCCCTCACAAAATGTTTTCCATTAAAAAAAAGATGATTTATTGGAGCTAAGCATGTGAAATGTTGTTTATGGAAGACACTGTCGACAATTTTCATTTATGCTGCAGTCCAATATGCTGCAATAAAACAGCCCATTATGATGTAGATAGCTTGGTGATATTCTGATCTCCAGCAAGGAAATAATAACTAGATCCTACACACAAAAAACAGTCTTTGCCCCGAAGAGTTTACAATCTATGTGTAAGACAAAAGACAACAAGCGGATACAAGCAAACAGATGGCGGAGCACAAGGAAACAAAAAGCCAGTTGGTCAGCGTGATAGGCATTTGTCTCAGCAATAGAGCTGGTTGGAAATTTTTGACACAATTTAAAAAAATTTAAAATCAAGTTAGTTAACACAACTTGAAATATCATTTAGATGCAGTTCAACAACTTTAAAATTCCGTTAGATGGTAGTGTTGTCACTACACTAGGAGATAAGTAGTACTTCAAATAATTATGTCAACTAACAACTTAGCTAATTCAATTTGTCTAGATCCCTGGCACTCAGCGCCTTGCTGCTCTGGGCCCATAAACAGTGAAAAGAGGCAGCATGGTTCTGTGCACAAGGCGCTGGAGGGGAATTCAGGTAGACCTATGTTCTAGTACCTGCTCTGCTGCTGACCTGCTCTGTACCTTGGGCAAGTCACTTCACCTTAGTTTCCTCTCCAAACCTTTGTCTGTCTTGCAGGACCAGCTCAAGGGTTTTTGCCGCCCCAAGCGGCGAAAAAAAAAAAAAAAAGCCGCGATCGCAATTGCGATCAGCAGCACTCCGGCGGCAGCTCCACCGCGCTGCTTTCTTCTTCAGCGGTAATTCGGTAGTAGGTGCTTCCCTCCGAGAGGGACCCGCCTCCGAATTGCCGCAGAACAGCCCGACGTGCCGCCCCTTCCCCTTGGCCGCCCCAAGCACCTGCTTGCTGGGCTGGTTCCTGGAGCCGGCCCTGCTGTCTTGTCTATTTTGATTGTAAGAGCAGGGGTTTGTACAGTGCCGAGCAATATGAGACCCTGATCTCAGTTGGATACTTTAGGCCTGAATTTCCTAAAATTTTGGAAGTTGAACCTCTCTTTGGGAACATTAAATCAGTTGTAACAATCCCTTCCCTCACCCCCTCTTGCAGTCACACAACATGTTATTAAAGGCTTATCTATCTTTGGCTACGCTGTGCCACCACTGTCCATGCTACCGCTGCTATACTACTGTTTATACTCATGCTAGTTCTCACCGAGTTAGTGTGAGTATGTCTACATGAGCTGGGACTTGCACCCCTGGCTTGTAGTGTAGAGGTAGCCTTAATGCATACATCTTCCATGCACCCTTCAACTAGTTCTGTGCCCCCTCCCAAGGGGGACACTCCCCCACACTTTGGGAAACACAGGTGCAGATCTTCGTAATATAATATTTCTGCTTTCTTACATGTAGGGCTGATCTTTTGTCTAAATTTTTCATGTTTTAACCAGATCTACTTACATACTTTGAGCAGTGAAAGGGTTAACAATGATGACATTTAAGGTAGCATCACTGGCATCTGAGTTAGCACCCTTGAAATTAATGGCGCAGTTAATACCTCATAGCTTATTTCAGGCTTTCTGCAAACTCAGTCCGACTCCGACATTTCTGGATCAGCTACATTTGGGTCACGTTTTAAAGGTTCTCTCTGCAACTATAAATAGCTAGACAGTATTAAGAGTTCTACCACCACAGACCTGGCCCGGCCGTCATGCCCCCACACTTTAAGACACGCTGCTTTAGACCCTAACGTAACAAAAAGATGACAATAACAATATATCATTAATTTGGTTTCTAAAAATGTGTTACATTTTAATATGATAGTCTTTAAATCTGAAATGAAGAAAACTAAATCCTATTCACTAGCTATGAACTAAAGCTGGTAGACCATCTAGAAACAGAAACAACGCTTAATGAAAAATCAATCCTTTCTATTTCTATTTTAAGGAAGGGTGGAATTGATTGTGCAAAGAATTTTTGCCCCAGCTTGACCTGATCCTCAAGAAAATAAACAAAAACCTTACAACTATCCTTTTCTCACCTACCCATTGATAAAGGACAGGCTTAATAGCAACAAAGCTGACAGGTTTCAAATTATCAGTGGAAAATAATTTATGTGACAAATGCACTCCTTTTTTTCTACTTACAAGTTATTTGGGAACAACAGATCATAACTTTTATAATTTTGCAGTGCAGTGTGTGCATATTTAAAAATTGCATTCCTGGTAGGAAAACTCACAGAAAGCAAACACAGAACATGGCTAAAGCTAATTAGTTCAACATTTGTTAGTTTGGAGATTTGTATGGACATCAAGAATATCCAGAGTTATTTTTGTGGAAGGGATATTAAACCTCATGCTTCAGGGCTTAAGCCAATCTCTAACTATTAGAAATCAGGATAAGACCAATATGGGAGGTAGATTACCCCACATCTGCCTACTGAGGGGTATTTACACCTACGTTTGAAGCCTCTGGTACTGGCCACTGTCTGAGACAGGAAAACGGACTAGATGAACCTCAAATCTGATCCAGTGTAGCAATTCCTGTGTTCCTGTATTCTATGTAATCGATGTAATGCAGTGGTTCCCAAACTTGTTTTGCCGCTTGTGCAGGGAAAGCCCCTGGCGGGCTGGGCCAGTTTGGTTACCTGCCGCGTCCACAGGTTCAGCCGATCTCAGCTCCCAGTGGCCGCGGTTCGCTGCTCCAGGCCAATGGGAGCTGCTGGAAGCGGCGGCCAGTACGTCCCTCGGCCCGCGCCACTTCCCGCAGCTCCCATTGGCCTGGAGCAGTGAACCGCGTCCACTGGGAGCCGCGATCAGCCAAACCTGCGGACGCAGCTGGTAAACAAACCAGCCCGGCCTGCCAGGGGCTTTCCCTGCACAAGCAGCAGAACAAGTTTGAGAACCACTGATGTAATGAATTGTAACTGAGATACTGTGTTGGCTAGGTCTGTGTGTGTGGCACATCCGCAGACTGGACAGCTCCAAAAGAGTGTGTTTTCTTCCAGAGGGGAAGGACCCCGCAATCTGGAAGTAACCCTATCGGGAAGGTCGGGGGTGTTTCCTGCCAGGGAGAAAGTGAAATGGCTTGGAGTCGGCAGCACTAGCAGCAGGAGGGGAGCTGCCTCAGTCCTCGCTGACAGTAATAAACGTGTGTTCTGTTATTACCAGGCTCACGCCTGTGTCATTATTCCAGGGACTCTGCCTGTTTGTGTTGACCCACCAAGAAGGAGTCCACAAGAATAGTTAGTGAACCTATTTTCATGGTGATAACCAACAGAAATCTCTCATTTTCATATTACTGGAAATTCACCATATCTAGAATTGAAGGTAAAAAGCAACAAAGAGGGTACAACTTGTGCTGACTGTGGTAGCCTGGTCCTCAGAGAAATGAGCCACTGAGAATATGTCACTTCAGTACTCTGCACTTTCCCTTTCATCCGCAGTGATAATTCAAGGCCTTAGTCTTAATCTGCAAGGATGTCATTGAATCAGGACCCAACAACATCACAGACCACAGCCAAGATTTTTAAAAATGACTAGGGATGATGTTGAAATTCTCAGCTTTTGAGATCCCCACTGCAGTGTCTTAAATTGGGCACCCAGACGCTGAGGAACCAAAAATCATTGGTCACACTTGGTCCACATCAACATTTATAAACCTCAGAGATAGCTGCTTTCTTTGGGCATCTACCAAGGTCTAGGGTAAAGCTCATAAAACCAAGCTGGACAGTTTTTAGTCAAGAGTATTGACTTTGTAGTGAACTGACAGAAGAGAAAGGACTAAATCAAAGCCAGGTCATCTTCAAAACACATCTTCAAAACACAAGACCTACATATCTCCCCCCAAAACAAACAAAACCTATAAGACCTTTTGAAACTTAAGCGGGAGACTCACTGGAAATGTCACTTTGAAGTACCTCCATTTTTGGCTGCCCAACTTGAGACACCTTAAAGGGGCCTAATTTTAAGAGAGCACTGAGCACCCCACCTCCAAGGCTTTGGCAAAAAATACATTAGACAAACAGGACGCATAAAACTAGAGACAGGCCTGAATAGGAATATCACATCCAAAGACCCTTGAATTATGGAGAAGTTCAGAATTGGAAACTGGATTATAATTAAATCCTACCAAAATCATATCTCTGTAAAATCTCAGTTAAATTAGAGATAAAATTCATATATTTGTTTGTACTTACTCTCCTACGCAACATTTTGTTTTTATTCCGTTAATTGTGTATAATGACATTACTTTTTACTAATTCCATTGAAATTACCCTCACAAGAAATGTCATAAGCATTCTGAAAATGTGATGCCTACATTTGTGTTTATGGAGCATCCATACTGTTTACATCCATCACTTTGGAATGACATATGCTGCCCAGAAGGAAAAAAGTCAGTATTCCAGAAGTATTACAGAATTAAAACTTGTCTATTCAAGAAAACTGGGCACTGACATTAATGAGCCTGATTCTGATCTCACTGGCAAGTATAAATCAAAACTAACTTAATCGGAGTCAATTGAATTACACCAGTGTACATTCTGTATAAGTGAGATCAGAATCCGGCCTAACATTTTTAACTTTGCTAACACCTGAATAAAAACCTTCGAAGTATCAGCACCTAACAGTCAGATGAAGAGAATGTATCTTTCCAGGACTCCTATGATTGGCCTGACCTTTGTATCACTGACATCAATGGGAGTTTGGCCATTAATTCCAATTAATATAAAATCATTCCCTATGTCATGAGAAGATTTAATCTCTCATTTTGTTAATTTTATAACATTTTATACAAAATATTGTAAAGAAAAATACAGTTGTTTATATTTTATATATTTAAACAAAGAGAGTGGGAGAGTGCATTTAAACAAAAATGCAAACATCAAAAGTACCAGAGCCTAGTTAGAGGAACAGTGAAGAGACCATGTCACATTGCACGCTGAAAAACAGGAGGCTTTTGTACTTACAAAACAGGATTTAAAAATTCATTACACTGGAAGTGGTACAGTGGGTTAATTCACTAGCCTTCTGAGACCTGAAGTGTGTTTGTGCAGAGAATGTGCTTCTCCAAATCCCCAAACCACCACTACCCAACTTGGCACGAACAGGAACAGCTGCAGTGCTGCAGGTCAGGGGACGTGCTGCATTGGCAGAAGTTGTACAAGGGAAGTTTGCTCAGCGCCTGCATTGTGTCTGGCTCTAGCCAGTGCTATCAGTTTCTGACTTTGGTTAAAAACTTAATTTACAAATCTTTCTGCAAGAACACAATAGCACAACAGCTGGTATTGGCTTTTCCTTGGTTCCTGTAATTTCTCCACTCTGCCTTAATGTAGATTTAATGAAATTTAATTAATTGTTAGATGGTTTCAATTTCTGCAGTCAGCTAAGACATCTGTTTTAAGCACCAATTAACTATCACAAATATTTAATAAAATTAATTAAAATGAAGTAATGTGTGTTACAACAGATAGCCTGGATCTGGAAACATTTATATACGTGGGTAACTTTAGTCACTTCAAAGAGATTATTTACTTGTGTTAGATTACCCATGTGTATAAGTGTCTGCAAGATCGGGACCAATAACAGCAGTTATTTACTACTGGGAGCAGGTGGGCACAACTGGAGTCCAAGAGGTTCACTATTGATATTGATTTTTCTTGGAAGGCACTCAGCTACATGAAGATGGGTGGCAATATAAAACAGAGAGAGAGAGAGAGAGAGAGAGAGAGAGAGAGAAATGGCAACGTGTAAGGGCCCATATGACTAGAATCCAGGTCTACAGAGCCTGGGGCAGCTGATGTTCCTACTTCACCACCAGGAGGCCATGCACAGTTATATCCCAGGAGTATTGTGGAGATTAGGTGCTACAGAAAGTACAGCCCAAAGGGGCCATAGAGACAGTACCCTAAAGCCCTATGACTGGCCCACACATACTATTTAACCATGAAGGGTGGCCCAGGAAGTTGTCTGTGCAACCACACAGACTTTTGACTTGCTGTGGTTCCTCACCTTGCCGCTTGATCTCTGATGGTGGCCGGAATGTAGTCTCCTGACTTCAGTCCGGTAGCTACTCCTGATGTTCGGTCTCTGAACTGGGCCTGACTTGGACTCTGACTCTTGCTTGTTGATTTTTGGCTCTCGCAACTCCTGAGTCCTGTTCACCAACCACCACTTTGTGGCTCTGTGTGGCACCAGCCCAGCAATAACAGTAGGCCTCGCTATGTACGCTGTGGTCTTTCACACAATGCCAACATCGTAATTGCTGTTGTTGTAGAAATTGAAAGTACAACTGTAGTATGTCGTTTCAAATATGGAGACCTCTAAAAGAAACTAATAATTTCTTCCCATTAGAGAATCAGTCTGAAACCGTGTATATTTCTGGGGGTAAATAGTTCATTGAAGTCTGATGCTCCATAGAACTAGGGTGACCAGATGTCCCGAGTTTATAGGGACCGCCTCGATTTTTGGGTCTTTTTCTTATCTAGTGTCCTATTACGCCCCACACCAGTCCTGATTTTTCACATTTGCTGTCTGGTCACCCTACATAGAACTGTGGGCTATACATGAGACTTGGTGGGGAAAAGATGATGAGATGGAGAGGCAAACAGAAGTCATGAAATCATTTACTAAGCAAATTGATTACTACTGTAATCAGAAAGGAAAACAATGTGTTGAGAAGTAGGCTCCATTTTGAGTTGGTTTCTGGGCCCAAGATGACTCTTCTTTTCCTTCAGAGATAAAGAACCACCACAATGTTACAGGATAAATTACATGCTGTTTGACTGTAATTGGTGTTTCCCAAAATAAAGCACAGTTCAGGCAGACAACCTGCTAATCAGCGAGTGAGAATTGTCAGAATGTTTAGGGAGGATGTCAAAAGGTTACATTACTCTGTAAAGTCATTTGCAGAGAACTCCAGTAAAAAGCTCTACTCCAAAACAAAGCCAGGTGAGCTTCATCAGCAAAAGTGATAACAAAAAGCAAGTACAATAAACTGAACTACTGAGGCTATATGCTCTAAATCAGTGGTGCCCAACCTTATTACATAGGAGGGTCACATAAACCTAAGCACAACCTTTTGGGGCCAAACAGATTCTACATATTTGAATAAGATTTAAAGTCACCTGTATTGATTTATATTTTAAGTTCAGATTTATTCATGTGTATTTAGATAGATTGTTTCTATGTACAGTATTGTCTATTTAAAAACAAAAAGAAATCAGTGCATAAAATTTGCACATGACGACAAGATGCTAATGAATCAGCTGTTAGTATATTGTGTTGGAGCAGCCCGTGGGCCTTATGAAATGCTCTGGTGGGCGATGGGTTCAGCACCTGTGCTCTAAATTATGCAGTGTTATCGGAGAGTAAACACTTGTGAATGGCCCCTTTTCAACAGAGCACTTAAACACATGCTTAACTTCATCCTGATTCAGCAAAGCACTTAAGCATGTGCTTAACTTTACAGCTTGTGCTTCAAATTGACTTCATTTATGCGTTTGAAACTTAAGCATGTGCTTAAGTGCTTTGCTAAATCAGGGCCTATATCATGAAACTGGTACAACATTTTCCCCCTTGCTATTCTGAGATGATCAGCCACCTTGATCTCCTAGAGTCTTCAGTGAAGGTGGCAGCTGCACTAGCATATTAGCTATCTGGGTTATTGACATCAGCTTTATGGTTTAATGAGTATAAGCAGTATAAATAAAGACATAATTTACAATGCAATTATTTTTAGTATCCCAGTGGCCAAAGGAACAGTGCCTTCAGTCACCATAAAAGCAGTGATATCTATAGCATAGAATATCTTATTGCTATTGTTAAATGGACCTTGCCTTCAAAAACAAAAATATTTATTTCAAATGAAATATTTATTTAGCAAACAATGGCCAAATTCACCCCTGTTGTAACCACCATTGACAAGTATGGAGTCTACACAGGCTTGGGGTCTATGCTGGGAGAGGGCCTGTAGACACACAATATTTGAATCTAAACACCTTTATGTAAAGACCCACCACTGGAGAACGCTGGAGTCCTCCGCCAATATTGGGAGGTGAGTCCTGGCAGGACAGGAGCTAGGAGTGTCAAGACACAGCTGTCCCTGTCTCTCAATTTCCTATCCTCACTGACTCTGGCCACAGTCAGACAGTCAGCAGCAGCTGTAGAGCAGCACTCTTCCCTCCACCTCTCCCCTCAGCCTAGTCAAACATTCCACGCACTGTATTACCAGATGTGACGGAGGGGAGCGGGCCTGGCCTGATCTAATGATTGGTGTTTCCTTCAGCTCGTGAATCATTTCTTTGTGGCTCAGGTGACATGAGGCAGTATTGGGTGCATAGCCCGCAGCCCACAGTTACATCTGGCTGATCCAAGTGTCTCCGTCACAGTTAAAGCAGGTCAAATATAGAAAATATTTTCTTCTACTAATTTCACCAAATTTATTCCCCCCCCACACACACACACTTTTTGTCATTGTTGAAATTTTTCAATTACAGCTATTTATTTATTTCCATTTTAAAAATACAACACTAGATGCCACCCAGTGCTTTGAGCACCTATCCCATGAATTACAAATTACAACAGAAGCATAACAAAGAACTGCCCATAAATATAGCCACCTTAGCTATATCTCCAGAGCCTAAGGCCTTGGCTACACTGGCAATTCACAGAGCTGCACTTGCTGCGCTCAGGGGTGTGAAAAAACACCCCCCCTGAGCGCAGCGAGTGCAGCGCTGTAAAGCGCCAGTGTAATCAGCACCTGCAGCGCTGCAAGCTATTCCCCTCGGAGAGGTGGAGTACTTGCAGCGCTGTGAGAGAGCTCTCGCACTTCACAGCGCTGCCATGGCAGCGCTGCCGCGGCAGCACTGTGAATCCGCGAGTGTAGCCAAGGCCCTAGAAAGGGAAGCAAGATGGGCTTTGTAACCTTCCCAGAAAGTTAACAAATTTGGGTTCTCATGCATCACAAAGGCAAGAAGTTCCAAAATTGAGGATTCCTCAGAGAATGCCCTGCCAACAGCTCCCTTTCATGTATACCAAGGGAACTACAGCTCAGGCTGCTCTGTTGATCTCAACTTGGGCAATATATCATGGGCAGAAAGGTGGTTGCTTAGGTAACCAGGTCCCAAATTATTTAGGGTTTTATAAATTAAAACCAATACTTTCCATATAGAGGTTTACTGGAAACCAGTGCATTTCATAGAGTACTGGTGTAATGTGTTCCCAGTAGGCAACTGCACCTAAGGAAGTGGGGTCCAGCACTTTGCACTAGATTCAGCTTCTGAATGGTCCCCAAGGTGCAGCCTCGGGAGGAATGGATTACAGCAATCTAATTTTGCACTGACAGAAACAGGGACAATTGTGGTCTACATTGGAGAGGAAAGGTCTCATTCATCTGGCCAGGGAAAAGATGGAAAAAGAGTGCTTTTGGCTACCGATACTACCTGGTCATCTAGGAGCCACCCAAGATCTAACACCACCTCAAAATTGTCACCAAATGGTAGTTGGACTCCCTCAATGAGGAGCCCTGATATATGTTCTGCCAACCCTTCTTGCTTCTTCCCCCAGCCCACAAACAATATGTCAGTCGTATCTCAGGTGAGAGGCAGCTTGCTAACTCTTATCTACACCCTAGATTCATCTAGACACTGGGCCATTTAGCTGCTCAAAAAAATCTGGTAATTTAATCTCTCTGTGTCCCAGTTCCCCTGCTAAAATATGAAAATAGTGTTTCTCTGTCTCACTAGGGTGTTAGGAGTATAAGTCCATTTACCATTTGTGAGTCACTATGTTGGATGGTTTCATGCAATCTTAGAATAAAACTTTAACATTTAAAAAAGGAGGAAACATCTGTTTGCTAATCATTAGACTTCACTAAAGACAGGCATTAAAGTGTATGTTAGAATTAGGCAGGGAAACTGCTCGAAATATAAAACTAAAAGTTAGTTAGATCCAGGGCTTTGCACAAACAAAACATCATTAGTTGCCCATTAGGCTGCATATTATATTTAATATGCTGGTGCAAGGAATGGGATATATATGCTGAATGAAATAATTCTAAAGCAGCTAAAAAAATACTTCACGTGGAAAGAAAAAACAACAATTTTGAACAGGACAATGTTTTCATAAGTTTAACATGTGCAATGGAAATTTTATGTGAAACCTACAGAAATGAAGCTATAACAGCAAGCAATAAAGATGGTAATGCAAAATGATTGAGTTCATTCCTTAACATTTGTATATTATAATAAAACAGTCCATAACTGCTATAGTTGTGAAAGACTTTTTCTTTACTGTTTTAGGTGCAGCAAAAAGGAAAATAATTATTATGCATTTTAAAATTTTTAATTGGCCTAATGTTTTGCATAAAAATAGGACTTTACAGATGTAAATGTCATGCTTATATTAGACATTTCTCTATATAATACTGAATATATTTTATGGGGAAAAGTTAGATTCTCGTAGTTTATTTCTATAAGCTTTACAAGATAAAATTGTGTTCTTTTCTCTCTTTGGGATAGATTCTGATTTTTTTACTCATAATGATATATTACTACATGAATAGCTACACTGAAGTTAATAGAACTGCTTGTAAAGGGATTAGAATCTGACCCTTTGTTTATATTTTACAAATAATAGAAACCATCTCAACCAAAATATGTATATAATTGTAGGGTCACTATATTCTGATATACAATCTACAGTCCAGTTTCCACTGATGTCAATAAGAGTCCTTCTATTGACTTCAAATGGAATTGGATTCTGCCTCATGTCAATGTACAAGTAGTTGAGATTTTCAAAAGCACTAAGCATTTACTTAGTTAACTACACTGTCAGAAATGTACCTGTATTGTGAAGCATGTCTAGCAGAAGGATAGCAAAGCATTTAACATATTTTGCCAGTAGGTTAACAACCTTTTCAATCCAGGGACCTTTTCTTTACACCTTTGTACAGTGTCATGCACACATATGGTGCTGTAAAAATTATCCAAATGTATAATTGTACACCTCTACCCCGATATAACACGAATTTGGATATAACGCAGTAAAGCAGCGCTCCGGGGGGGGGGCGGAGCTGCGCACTCTGGTGGATCAAAGCAAGTTCGATATAATGCAGTTTCACCTATAACGCGGTAAGATTTTTTGGCTCCCGAGGACAGCGTTATATAGGGGTAGAGGTGTACTTGATATTGATTCACGCAAAGAGTTCCATTGACTTCAGTGGAACTGCTCACATGAGTATGGACTATTTGCAGCAGTAAAGGGTGCAGAATGCAGCCTCTTCTAAGGTGGAGCACTACAACTGTTTAACAGTGCACAGGTGTATGCAGTGTAGCTGTAGCATGTTGGTCCCAGGATATTAGAGAGCCAAGGTGGGTGAGGTAATATCTTTTATTGAACCAACTTCTGTTGGTGAGAGAGACAAGCTTTTGAGCTCTTCTTTGAGCTATGTGTGGCTCAAGAGCTTGTCTCTTTCATCAACAGAAGATGGTCCAACAAAAGATATTACCTCACCCACCTTGGCTCCTAACAGTGCACAGTAACATTCCACAATTGTTTAGGACGGGCAGCAAAGAACACCTTATCCAATAAAAGCTAAAAGGGGACTTTATGAACGCAGAATGTAGTCCTCTATGTTGGAATTTAGCTAGCATACAGTAGTTTTGTCCAGGCTGATCAAGGAATGCTCTTTAGGAATTAAGGACTCAATTCTACCTTCATATACAACCGTGCATCTTTAGCTGAAGTCAATGGAAATTGTGTGTATCAGAGGTCAGATCTGTTAAAAATTTACTTTTAAAATGTTTAAAAGCACCGTTAACAACTAAGATGGATTTCTCTCCACCTGTTTCTATATTCCCTAAATTCCTATATGTTTCAAGGCTTGTGCTACTTTTCAGTAAAAAAAATTTATATACCAGGATACATTTTAATAATGGCTAGTACTTTCATCAATAAAATATTTACTAAAGCTGAGCATTTCACACTGATGCCAGAGATGGCTTCCCTTTCCCATCAATTGATATACAGGCTTCGACATGTTACAGAGGCCCTCTGTGGCTGTGCAAAAACACTCCCGAAAAAACTAGTGGTACAGAGTCTTCCCTTGATCGTTGTCTAAAGCAATGAAAAAATCTTGCATGACGTGCTAATTCTTCTTGCACTAACCCTGGAATCGGCACAGCTTCCACAACACTGTTTACATAAGATTCTTCCAGAAGACATGAAAGGCTTCCGTAGATTTCTATTAGGCTTGCCTTTTTTATATTTAATTGGTTGATACAGAATTTGCATCAAAATAATTTTAAAAAATGTAAGAAACAGAAAGGCCTAGCAGCACTGAAGTCATGTGCAGGGTGACATCCCAAAATTATTATTTGTTAATGCCATTTACAATATGCTACAGTAAAATTTGTAAGTGGCAGCTCTTGATGCTCAGGAATTTAACCATATAGTAAAGAAAATTTATGGACTGATCATTAATCTCTGACTGCAAAGAGTAAGAACTAATTTGATGCCAAATGTTTGATGCTAAAGAATATGCCAAATGGTGAAAGATAAATTAAATAAATACTACATGTTAAAATAAGACCATTTCAATTTTAAATCCACTCTGAGACTAGGCAAACACCAGTATATTTTTAAGCATAATCTCTAAAGGGAAGTTTTAATCCAATAAAAACATCTGATAAAAAATTGGCATAAAGTAATAACATTAATTAATGAGTTGTGTACTGCATTATGTTTTCATTTCCAACTTGTTAAAATAACACGTGTGTTTCACTGCTCATTCTCATGCATTATATTTATTCCATTCCACTTTGTATTTGTGTGTGTTACACACATTCTTACCAAGAAATTACCAGCATCTGATTGAATCCATACGACCTCACTTTACACCCGGCAGTCAGAAAGCACTGTTCATCCAGAGATATCAAGGCGCTTTATGAAAGTGGAAGAATATTATTATCCCATTATGGTAGCGGAATAACGGAGCACAGCAAAATTAAGGACAACACTTTGAAAGAGCCACTGATGCTAGGACCATCTTTCTGGGTGCCCAACTGGAGACATCCATGTTACACTATCTTTGTTAGTGACCCACACTCAGAAAATGAATAAATTATGACACCAAATTACAGTCACATGCAGATTCCCATGGTTCAAGAGGTAAAAGTTAGTGCTGGAGATCTGAAGGTCCAGGGCACAAGCCATGCCGATGATCCCTGTTGTGAGGGATAGTGTCATTACTGGTGGTCAAATTCATTCTGTAAGTTATGGATTTGATCCCAGGATTGCAGGGTGAAATTCTATGGCCTGTGCTAGATAGGAGGTCAGACTAAATGGCTGTAGTGGTCCCTTCTGACTTTAAAATCTATCAACTTTATTATCCTGATTAAACCACTACACTGACAAACGGTGTGTGTTTGTGTGAGAGAGAAGACAATGAATGTTCCACTGTTCTAGCTGGCATAAATAGGCCAGAATAGTTCATGAACTGCCTGCAATGTTTACCAAATTTATAATCATGAGGGATGTAGGACAACTCCACATCCCCAGCATAAACTGTCCAGCAGGAACTAACCCAAGGCACTGACATCCTCCAGACTCTTTACTCTGAAGAGTGTTAAAGGGGCTGTCCCAAGCAATGCCAGACAGAGAAGCCCCATGCCTCTGCCCCATCATTACAAAGTCAAGGATCAGTTGCTTTAACCCCTGTTAATTTTGGGCAATCATACTAGTGCTCTGTTAATCTGACTACCTACAATGGTCACAAGACCAGGGGTGGGAGAAAGGGGAAGAGGGGAACAAGAACAAAAAAACAAACCCAGTCTCACAGCAAGTCTCCAAAGTTCTGAGAGGAAGTTGAAAACCCCCAAAGCAGTTTGCCGATGGGAGGAAAAATGCTTTCCTGACTCCAAGTCATGATTGGCTGGTCGTTCAGCAAACCCAGAAGTGTAGGACAAACAAAGAACCAAACTGAACCCCCAATTAATCAAGGTGAGTGGACAGATGGGTACAGCAAGAAGGGGATGCCAACAGAGGAGGCCCGACTTATAAGGAGATAATTCAATTTGAATTGGGTAAGCCAAGGACAAGTATGGTGCTGCAGTGGCCCACAAACAGATCAACCAGGCCACCTTTTAGCCCACAGCCTCTCTCTACCGCACACCAATTGGCTTCAGATAGAGTCCCCACCACACCAAGACAATGGGAAAGAAAGGCCCTCACCCAGCAGTCCAGGAAATGCAGGCAATGTCTTTTCACCTGCCTGTACATGCCAAAGTTCCCACATTACTAGCAGCTTGGCCATTTAAAAGGTTGTATATATTCATTCATTTTTCAAAAAAAGAGACTGTTAAGGCAAGTTAATTAACTAAAGCCATTAGTAAGGCTCTTTTATAGCAAAAGCACTTGCGATTGCATAGGAGCCAGGAAAGCTCAGGTTTCTATTTCTACCTCTGCTGCAGACTCCCTGTTACTTGTAAATTACTTAGGCCAGCATTATAAACAAGTGTTGGCGGATTAATTCTTTAATGTTTGTGAAGCATTGTGAGATCCTTTGAAGGCAGGAACCATGGAAATGGAAAGGATTATTATTTATTATTAAAATTCATAGTGAATTAAAACAACTATTTAAAAAGGAAATTCACCTACTTTTAATTAGATTTACAGCTGCGAGTTTTCATTTCATTACAGATCATTTAAGCTCCAGTTGTAAGAGCTGTCATAGTAACCTACTCATACATTTCTGAGGAGCAAATGAAAAATGAGCCTTTCCACAGAAAGTTTATAACAACGAAACTTGGAGGATTGTTGTGTAACACAGTGCTTTAACAAGAATAATCATTTACACCCTATATCACTTTTCACACTAGTTTCTCAAAACACTTTACAAACTTTAATGCTTGTGTTCACTTAGGGTTGTAGGGCATCTATTGATTCAGTCATCTCTGATGAGATGGCTTTCTCACTTTCCTTCTGAGGTTGGGAGTTCTATTTATTAAGCAGTATTAATTATTATACCATCTAGATGCTATTCTAGTACAAATATTATATTATATAATAATAATATATTTGTACTAGAATAGCATCTAGATGGGAACCACACTGTGCTAGGTGCTATACAGACACACACAGTAGGCGATTGCCCCTGCCCCGCAGAGCTTGCAATCTAAACAGATAAGGATGGATAGGGACACAGAAGGTTAGTAACTTGCACAAGGTCACAGGGCAAGTCAGGTCAGTGGCAGAGGTACAAATGGAATTCCTGTCTCCTGACTATCCTTTTCATTGGACCCCACTGCCTAGACTTTTATCTGGCATTATGTGTGCATTTTAATTTTGGGCCAAGCGAAGCAAGTATGTCTGTAACATGATAAGTGATTCTGGTGGAAAACCAGCAGGGCCGGCTCCAGGCAACAGCTAAAAAAGCAGGTGCTTGGGGCAGCCAGTACCAAGGGGCGGCACTTCGGCTGCTATTGGGACGGCATGTCCAGGTCTTCGGCGGCAATTCGGCGGCGGGTCCCTCAGTCCCTCTCGGAGCGAAGGACCTGCGGCCGAATTGCCGCCAAAGAGTGGAGCGGCGTGATTGTGCTGCCGCGGCTTTTTTTTTTTTTTTTTTTTTTTTTTGGCGGCTTGGGATGGCAGAAAACCTGGAGCCGGCCCTGAAAACCAGACAATGAATCTGAATGGCAGACAAATAGGCTGGCCTAAACATGTCTTGCAAAAGTATTCCTGAAGATAAATGAATTAAGTACCAGCACAACAAAAATGATTCCTTCTTGTACTCCTAAGGATTCCTGAGAGGTGTAGAGTTTAAACTCAGACATGGTAGTGTAGGTTTGGCCAACATGTATTATTTACCACAATCAATTACTCGCCTGACACAGCTCTGGAAGCTAATGTTGAGAATTAAGTTTCCAACTCCCATTGACTTTCTGTGGAGGTAGTCACCTAATTCCCTTTGGCCTAGTTCCTTAGTTCCTAATTCTTCACCCACTGAAAGAGAGCAGGCTCAAGCCCTCATTTTCCTTCATTAATCAAAATGAACATAGCCTTCAGCTGAACTGTCGATGCTCCTCTTTCACTAGCAGTCTGGATCCGGACGATGATTTGACATTTCATCATTTCTGGAGAATTCTGCCTTGAATAAAAACATCTATTGTGGCCATAGAACGGCCATATTGGGTCAGACCAAAGGTGCATCAAGCCCAGTATCCTGTCCTCTGACAGTGACCAATGGAAGGTGCCCCAAAGGGAATGAACAGACAGGTTATCATCAAGTGATCCATGCCCGGTCACCCAATCCCAGTTTCTGGCAAACAGAGGCTAGGGACACCATTCCTGCCCATCCTGGCTAATAGCCATTGATGGACCTTATCTTCCATGAATCTATCTAGCTCCCTTTTGAACCCCATTATAGTATTGGCCTTCACAACAACCTCTGGCAAGGAGTTCCAGAGGTTGACGGTGCATTGCGTGAAAAAAATACTTTCTTGTGTTTGTTTTAAACCTGCTACCTATTAATTTCATTTGGTGGCCCCTTGTTCTTGTATTATGAGAAGGAGTAAATAAAAATTCCTTATTTACTTTCTCTATACCACTCATGATTTTATAGACCTCTGTCATATACCCTCTTAGTCGCCTCTTTTCCAAGCACTTTTCCCAGTCTTATTAATCTCTCCTCATATGGAAGCCGTTCTATACCCCTAACCATTTTTGTTGCCCTTTTCTGAACCTTTTCCAATTCCAATATATCTTTTTTTGAGATGGGGAGACCACATCTGCACGCAGTATTCAAGGTGTGGTGTACCATGGATTTATATAGAGGCTTTGTATGATATTTTCTGATCCATCTGAACAGTAAGGGAGACAGTAAGAAATGGGGACATGAGCTCTTGCCAGAAAGAAAGACTCTCTGGCGGTGAGCACATGGAAAATCTACTAAGACAACATGAGGTGTCAAAATATGTATTATATATAAAACTACAGCAGGCATACATAAACTCTGTGTGAGGTCGGGCTTATAGCTGAAAAAATCACCATGGGACAGACCTGGTCACCATGGATTCAGATAACCAGAATTCAAAATACAAGCAGTGCACTCCTCCCAAAACATGGGCAACTGGCTGCATAATATAAGCCTGTCTGGAGAGTCATGATATTTCATATAGAACTATGATAAACAAGGCGCTTTGTACGAATTTGGTCTGTGCTCTAACTTCATCCTTCACTCCATCCCAGCTTCTCTACTCCATTTGTCTCCCTATCATACTCTCAGCTTTTTCTATCTTCTCTCTTACCATGAGATAAACTTGGCTCATCCCTTCCCCACCCCCCTCCCAGTACCTGTGAGCTAAGCCCCCTCTCATTCAAATCCCTCCCCAAAACACAGTTCTTTTATGCAGCCTGGCAATGTCCATCTGTCTGACGGTGCCTCTTCATGTTGCCAGACCTGAACTGCAGCCCTTGAATCTGATTAGTTATACTCGGTAAAACAAAGATCACATGTTTGATGTGTTCTCTCCAATGTCGTGTCCAGGTAAGGTACTACATACATAATAATGAAGAGGAACAAGCCAGATTGTCTGAGACATTGCAATAGAAAGACAAGAGGTGCTGATTACTTGGCACCAAACCTCTTTCAAGCTATACATGTGATCCTCCTAAAGCAGAGCCTGAACATGTCTGTCAGCAGAGCCTACAGTGGGATTATCAAACAAGGGTGAAAATGAAAGTGACTTATTTGGATAGTGCCATCTATCCAGAGAGATCCAAAGAGACTTTACAGATTATGGGCTAAGTCCTGAAAAGTGCTGAGGTCCCCCTGCAATGGCCACTGAAATCAGTGGAAGCTGAGGACACTTGGTAAGTCTGAAAATCAGGCCACTTTTATTTAGGTGACTCAATATGTATTTAGGTTCCTTATTTTTAGACAGCCAGTGTAGCTACTTGAGTCAGTGGACACTGATCCCAGCCTTGTGACAGCGATATTAACCTTTTGTAAATCTGAACTACACTATTTGACTTAGTCCAGGAAAAAAAGACCAATCTCTTGTGAGCACTCCTGAGTGGTTCAGCTTTATTACACCCAGGTTTTAAATCTTGGCCTGAATGACTCCTGCAAAGATCACTGAAATCAGTAGGAGTTGAGGGTGTTCTTACGTACCCCCCAGCACATTGTAGCATCAAGAAGGACCACTTAAAGAACGGTGAAGATATTTATAAGGAAGAAGTTGTCCAGTGCCTGGACTTGGGGTGGGACTGGCAGATTTATGCTGCACTGCCATTGTCTCTGCAGTTTCCTGTTAGCCAATAGGGAACAAGTGCAAGTAGTGGACTGTGCAATGAAGTCATCACACAATATGAGAAGCCTGAAAACCGTCCATCCTGAGACATGGGATCTGGTAAGGGGTGTGAAACCTGTATTGCCAACCCCAAAGATTTAAAAATCATGAGTCAGGTACCCCCAAAATCATGAAACCGGCTTAAAAATCGTGAGATTTAAGTAAATATTGGATTGGGATCCCATTTTCAAGCTTTTCTCTACAACTATGAAGACCAGAAACTTTATTTTCAAATGAAACTGATTATCATTTGTCTCTAGTAGCCGGAGCCTTAAATCAAACACCAGCTGTTGCAAGATGGGTGATGAAATCATGACAGTGGGCAGCACTGAAAAATGGAAGTGAAGGAGGCAAAAAGAGAGGCAGTGAGGGCAAGAGGGGGAGAGTTAGCATGGAGGAAATAGGGCAGAGAAAGGGAGAGTAAAGCTCAGGGGAGAGGAGCCAGAGAGACAGTGCTGGGGAAAGAAAAACACAAGGGGTCGGAGATGAGCCCTCAGGAACTAGGGCTGGAGTGAAGGGTTGATGCAGGGCCCTCTTCCTACTATATGTCCTGGGCCCTGTAAATCCTGGTTGGGATGAGGGCCTAAACATCTAGCTCTATGTAAGAATTACTTCAACCATCTGTGCAATAGAACATGGGAGCTGTTCACCAGTGCATGGCAACATTATACAGAAGCTATGGGCAGGAAGGAAATATTATCTATTATACAGGGGGAAATTTAGGTGAGTAGAATGTAATTATCCAGTTCAGAATTCAGCTAGGTCTCCACAGCTAATGCCTTTAATCTTGCAAAAAGTACCATTGGATCTGTAATGGCCAAGACCTAAATTTTACATCTGCCTTTAATATCCCAATACATCTAGCACAGTCCTGAGGCTTGAGTTCCTTAATGACTGAGAAGGAAGACTGCTCCCCACTGAGTCACCAGCATCACTTCCTAAAGAAGGTTTTCCTTGGAGTTCTTCCATCAAGCACTAACCTCGCTGGACCCTGCTGAGCTTATGAGATCTGGCATGATTACAGGCCAAGGTGGAGAGGCTGTCAGAGAAAGCTGCCTAAATGTGGATATAATTAAGCCTTGCATTCTCAAGGTCTTTAAGTCTTCCCCATGACTCTACTTGCATAGGTCAACCTCCTGGCAGCATCTGGTGGAGGTACATTCCCATACTTTTGACCTGGTGCTCAGGCCGTTACCTCTAACCTACTATGAGGTCAAAGCTGAAGTTTAGTTCCCTGAGGAATGAACAGCAGTGTCTGTCCCCACTTACACATCACAACACAGTTCAAGTTGTCTTCATTAACAATCAGGAGGAAGCAGGGAGGGGATGTTAGAAAAGAGAAAGAAATTTATTTAAATAACAGAGAAACAAAATCAACATGGCTCAGGTGAATATTATTAAAATTGCATTAGGTGAGAAAGAATCTTAGGTTACAACTTGTGGGCTTCACTGTGCTTTTTAAGGGTTTTCTATACACAGAGAGTGCACCGGTTTCACCTAAATCTGCTTATATTGGTCTAGCTTGCATCTGACTAAACCAGTATAACCGAGGGTTTAGCCCAATATAGGAGTGCACAGACACAAAGTCGTGCCACTTTAACTACGTTGGGTGTATAGAACACGTCTAAGTTACAGCCCAGAGTTCCCAGAAGGCAGAGGTACAATTCCTGATGTTACAGCCCTTCATGGGGGCCATTATGTTGCCCCACCAGCTCTGCTTGCTGGTACATAGGAGAAATGCCCTACTACCTCCCCCATGGGGGTTGCACAAGGGAGCAATCCTTGCACTCTGAGTACCTCAGTTTTTCTCCTCTGCAGTGCAGAAGAATAGGGCAGAAGGCTCCTTTGCATCTGCAGAACAGCAGGGCACAATCTAGCCATCTCTAAGCATTGAAGGACACAGGAAGAGAGGGGTTTTTTTTCTGTTTCAGCACCCAAAGGCTGGGTCTCCGTCTAGGCTCTTTGGTACAAATTTACTCCAGTATAACTCCACCGAGGTCAATGGGGAAGAATTTGCACGTTGTGTCTCTTTTCTAAACTTCCCTGTTCCTTGTAATTTCAAATTTGTCCACTTTTATGTCTTGGTGCATGTGTATTTGACAGCTTGCTCCAGGGAGTTATTGAGTTTTATATGATACTCAAGTACTTACACTTTTCCCAAGGCCTCTATTCTCTTTCCTTCTCTGAAAGAAGTTTAGATAAACTTTATGAGTTTGACTTCTTTCTGGTTTCCTTTCTGTTTGAAAACAGAATAATGATTCATTAATAAAAATAAGGATTATTATTAAGGACCAGTTGGGGTAAAGAAGAGAGGGCAAGCACAGAGAGCAAGGGTAAGGGGAGGGTAGGACTTCTTTCATGTAATAAAGTCATTTCTTTGTCTCCTTTTTGATAAACTAAACAGATTGATCTCTTTAAGTCTCTCACTGGAAGGCATTTTCTTCGGCTGCCAAATAATTTTTGAGGTTCTTTTCTGCATCCTCTCCAATTTTTCAACATTGTTTTAAAATGTAGACACCAGAATTATATTTTACTAATTTGTAAAATACTGTTCTATATACTCTACCATCCATTGGCATCCCTGTCACCTCCTTAGTACTTCTGCTGCCTGGGAAAGTACCACTATGCATGAAGCAGTGTGAGGAGCTGGTTTGAGATGCCAGCCTCAACAGAAAGATATAGGTGGTTCCCTTCCAGCCCAAAAGAGATGAGTTAGGTTGTACACTTAATGCAACAAATGTAAAGCACAGAGAATCTACCTCCATCAAAACTAATGTTACTTATTTAATAGATGTGTATTATTTACCATCCAGTGCACCATGACCCAGGTGCAGTCATGACTTTTCCCAGAAGATCACTGTGGCCTTTACCTGCAGGTCATCAGGGACATGAATACAGGGCCGTGCAACTGGCAGCACTTTCAATCCACCATGTACTGTGCTGAACAGGTCTCAGACTGAGAGGATACATATGCTCATTTATTTACATAATTTCCCTACTTGGATTGAACCATGGTGCAGTCATAAAGTAATAGTGTTTTATCTACATTTTGGGCTAACAGGGGGGCAATGGAGAAAACATTAACAAAGTTCCTTTGAAATGTAGCTTACACTTAGTTGTGTTGGCTTAGTGTTGTGGGGCATTGTGACAAAAAAGATCAATTACTATCATTCCTCACACACTGATAGATTGAATAGGCCTAATTCTGCTCTCATGCTAGTTTTACACTGACATAACTCTACTGACTTATGAGGACAGTCAGACCCATTTTCTTGAGAATAGCTTGCTTCCGCTCTTCTTGAACATGTTGCTGTTGGCATCCCTGCCCCTCATCCCAAGTGCTGACAATTTAAACAAAGGAATCACTGAAATTAAGGGACCACTCAGGATGTTCATTTGGCTGTTGTACTTGATACATTCTAGATAGCTAGCTATTTCTATTGACCTCCTCTCTATACTTCTCCCATGCCAAACATAGAGATGGTCCCAAACCAAAACCCCAAATCACATTACTTATTTTATGTTGGAGGGGGCTAAGTACGGGAGGAAAAGGGAACCCACATCTGCATTCTGGTTTCTATTTTGCTGCTGAACAATGCTGAACTTTGTGGGGGTTTGAAATTTGCATCTAGATCAGAATTTTATGGCTCAAGCCAATCCCTAGTTGAAAGTAAATTATAAAGCAAATATGTTTCCACTGGTGCATCTACTTTGCATGACAGACAAGTAACAGTTCTTTCCTTCTTTCTTGGAAATAAGCAAGCACTGATTCACCACCCGATCTGCCAATAAAAAATAAAGGCTTTAAAGGAAACAAAGCAGCAAGTGGTAATGCTGTGGATGTGAAGGAATGAATCTGTTTCTCAACTTCATCAGCGTTCAGTTTGCCTATGAGACTCCAGATAATCAAAATACTAGAATGAGGTCAGAAAACAGAATTTCCTTCCCAGGGGAATTCCAACTGTAACCTGGGCTGAACAGTCAAAATCTCAAAATATTTCTTGGAATGGAAATTCTGACATAGTTTTATTCATCAAAGCAACCGTATCAAAATATTTCATTCTGATAATGTTGAAACTTTATACCACAGGGGAGGCAGTGTGGTCTAGTATAGAGCACTGGACTGAAGAGTTGGGAGATCTGTAATCGTAGCTCTGTCACTGACATGCTGTGTAACCCTGGGCAAGTCATTTCACTTCTGTGCCCTTGCAGGTGCCTTGCTAGCTCAGTTACTAGCACATGGTAACTGCTTAATCTTGGTAATGAGCTCAAGCCCCTTGGTTGCCACATGCTCAGGATCAAACAGGTCACCAGATTTGAGTTTTGAAAGCAATTTCCCCCAAAGTTAGATTGTAAAGGAGTTTGAGGTTTTTTCCCCCTTCTCTGCAGTATGGGGCATGGACCACCTGCTAGGATCATCTAAGCATATCTCACTTCAACCATTCCTTGCCACTGCAAGAGCCTCAGGCATTGGCAGCACCTTGGTCTCTCCCATTCTCTGTCTGTGGAACACAATTTAGTCTCTTGTGCACTGAATTGTTTAGTCTAACTAAAGTCATTGGGCTCAGTATATGGGTATCTAGATGAAATGTAATGGTCTGTAATATACAGGAGGTCAGACTAGATGATCTGGTGGTCCCTTCTGGCCTTAGACTCCAGGAAATATAAATATATTAATATAATATTAAAATCAATTAAAAGGTAAAAAAGTAAAAGTCAAAACAAAATGACCCAGTCGTAACAACATGAAGCAAGAAATTCAAAATTAAATAAAATGAGAACGTCAAAATAAAATAATCCATTTTGGTTTGGAATCATTTAAAAATGTTTCTGTCAAAAATGTAGGCAGAAATGACATGTCCCTGCAAAAGATTTCTAATTCTGACAAAACTGAATGTTCTGTGGGAAACTTTTAATCAACATTTTTTTGCCAAACTCTACCAATACTTTTTGTCTCTTATTCTAGGAGAAGTGGCTAGTGATGGATTATGCATCCTGACAACCCCAGGATTCATCTTAACTCTCATCTTGTGCTCCATCTTGGTCACCCTCTCTCCCTCCCTGTGGTGCCAATGACTCACTTTGACTTACACATGCACAGACGCACACTATTGGTATTTATATTTTCTTTTATTCTTAAATAGCTTTGGATATCTTTTTTACTCATAGCAATTCATAAAGGTCCTAAGGCAATACAGAATTCCCTGAAAATAACTTAGTTGCTCTCTGACATCATCTTGAAACAAATCTCATTGGAGATGAAGACTATGGAGGGCCTTGCCAACTTGGAAAATATAGACTGCTATATTTATGGCCAAGCAATAGCAAATCTCTTATGGGGTCTGGCTACAGGACATGCAAGGAATGCAACCATCCCTTAGAAGCAAAATAGGTAAGGCCACCCCAAAATCTGGTATATCACACTGAATCACAGCCTACTAGGTCATTTCTTATTTTAAATACCCATATTTCTTTGCTCACAAAATACACTAATTTATTGGCTACATTTAACTTAATACGTTTTGTGGTACAGGTTACAATATGACAAAAATCATCTTTAAAATGAAATAATCAACTGCCATATATTATAATTCACTTCACGTTCGACAGTTGAGAAATGTATAGTAACAATAGCTTGATTTAACTTATTTCTATCATGAAAATTTGGCCTACCACAATGAAACCCTAAGCCTGGTTGGATCCTCCCAGCACTACTCTAATGCAAAAAATATTAATACTAATAAAGTATTAGATTGTATTAGTTTGTAGCAGACCATGTAGTAATCTTTTCAATTTGAAAACCATGGTGGAATTTGGGAAAACATCCAGATTGTCCTGAGCATCCATTCAAAATCTTCCCTCACTCAGGCTGGTCCAAATGGAGTCTTGATAATCTCCCTGCCCCATTATTCTGAGAATAGCTTTTCCCTTTCCTCGCATTTATAACTCTTTCTCTTCTCTGGGTGCCCAAGATTATGGTAAATCTATAGCCAGGGAGTCAAATGCAAGCAGCTTCTTCTGAAACTGCTCCCAATGTTTCTCCATAAATATATATTTGTGCTATGAGCAGTTAGTTGTCATCTGGGATGCATTAAGGCCTGACTACTGGAAGGACCTGACATGGCAATACGTTAGTAAGAAACAAAGAATCTATCTAGGAGTTGGGAGGGAACATCAAGGAGTCAACTGAGGCTCGAAGTTAAAGAGCGAGAAATCAATGAATAGAGTAGAGCCTAGTGGGCGGGAAAGGGTGATGGTTGTTAGGATTTTGGTGACTTGCATCCCTGGTTGTCACAGTGCTGACCCCCATCATATCCACAAGTGCCTAGTCATTTTACCTTTATGATATGCCTCAGATAAGGCTGTATGAGAAACAGGTTTCCAGTCCTGTGAGAATTTTCAAGATTTCAAAAAAAATTCCCATCACACATTGAGATGAAAAGTTGAAATAAAAAAAAAATTGGTTTGGTCAAACAAAACATTTGATTTTGATTATTCCAAAGTGTTTGATTTTCATTTTGATCTTTCCCCTTCTTTTAAAAACCCTTTTTAGGTCTAAACTTTATAAAATTTTGAAACGAAAAACAGTTTTTTCATCTTGGAAAACTGAAAGATTTCATTGAGAAAATATCTGAATGGGATGATCTGACCATTTAAAAACTCTTTTTACAAAAAATTTTCAAGTCAGCGATTCCGTAAAACCAACCCTGTTTTGTGAACAATTTCAGTTTCAACAAATTGGAATTTTTTGGCGAAAAAACGGTTCATCCAAAAATTCCCAACCATCTCTAGCCTTAAACAGGCTAGTGCATTGGGCAGTTTGAAGACAGGCTGGAATATCAGAATCCATGACATGCACTGTAGCCCCACAGTCTGTCCATGGTAGAAGGGAGTGAATTCCATCCCTTCTCATTTCCATTTAGGATCATTCACACTGCCTGATTATTCAGGCTTTGTTCAGCAGACCTGAGTTTCACCTTGATATCACAGCACATGCCACATTCTATACTAAAAATGGCAATACATAACATCAATCATGATACCAAAAAAATACATCATGAAAAACTTGTAAGGTGCATAGTATATAAATCTAAAAAATATACCGTCTGTAGTTAGGGTCAAATTCAAATCTCAGTTACCCCAGTGTAATTGTGGAGTGACCCATTAACTTCAAGACAGTTAGTCTAGTTCAGTCAAATAGTGCAAAAACGGTGTTAGTGAATCTTCATTCAAATTCCAGTTCATCTTTGATCATACCACTTTATTGTTTGTAGATATTTGTGCAGTTAGGTTTCTGGACAAGATTTGTTCTTCTTATTAATACCCACACTGCTGTGTATGTGTGTATACAATAGTGTGGGTATTACATACATACATACACACACACACATATATATATATATGTATATATATGTGTGTGTATATATATACACACACACACTTTGATGAATACTTGCAAATAACATATATAATTACAGAAATCAGAATTTGTTTGCAAACAATTGAGGAACAGAAAAAAGCACTATGTTTGTTGGAGAACTTATTCACAATCAATAATTTATCTGCTCTATTCTGAATTTCCATCAACCTAATTGGGAGCAGAATTTGGTCCTTTGTACACGCAGTTAAGAATTTAGTCAATTAAGCCCAGTACAAAGCCTATGTATTTTGACTTCTTGAAACTAATTTTGCCTGGCTTCTCCATCATGACTGCCATGTGACTTTTCCTAATGATTTGCCATGGCGAAACTACCGCCCTAGGTATGCACAGAAAACACATGTAAATGATAGGAGGGCATATTTTCTTTCTTTTAAAGTTTTGCATCTAAAAACATCAGCTGATCACTTGTTGGAAAGGTAGCTTATATTACGTAGATCATCCTGATGAAGTAAACAGACATTTTTCCTATTCAAACAATTTTTCATTAACACTGTCTTCTTAGTAGCCTCTAAATAAGACTCATCGCCTTTATTGGCACAAAGGAACAAATGTTTTTTGGTTTTGGTTTTTTTTTCAAATTTTAGATAAACTGCAATCGTTACATAATGGTGGACATTTCCTCTTTGGAAGAACACCAGTGAATCGGGACATTCAAACAAGCTCAGCGGTAAGCTGTTCCCTGAGGCTAGGCTCAGTTTGTCCAAAGCTATGCTTAGTACATGTGCTTTGGTCAGCAGATATGCAAGGGTAGACAATAGGTTCTTTCTACAAACAATAGGCAGTATTAAGAATGTCATCAGATATAATGGCTATGACTGGGACAATTCTGCTTTCATATGAAAGCTGTCATCATGGAGCGGTCAAAGTGTGTTGTGTGTGTGTGTGTGTGTGTGTGTTTAAAGTATGATCCACCAGCATGCTGCAGAAGCATCCTGCTAGTCTCAGACGAACTGGCTCATGAAAGGTGCCATTTATAGTGCTTTCACAGTACCATAGAATGGAAACATTAGGTAATAGTAAAATCCCAGAGCTAGACTTACTAAACACTGAAAACTTACTCACATTACCATGCTTTATAG
This sequence comes from Terrapene triunguis, assembly GCF_002925995.2. NCBI lineage: Eukaryota > Metazoa > Chordata > Testudines > Emydidae > Terrapene > Terrapene triunguis. Next base: position 61,611,694 of record NW_020664393.1, on the reverse strand, counting down.
GGCTTTAGGGACTTCATAACAACAATCCCTGCAACTGCAGACTTTGTTTAATGAAAAAATAAATAGAAATAGTTACTAAAAAATTAACCTAAAGACTGGTATTCCCTTGTTAGTGCCTCTTTATAATTTTCACTGTGCCTCCATTCGCATTCTGTCTAGAAAATAAAAGGCTTATTCATGCACACACACACACAAAATAGATCTGCCTTCCCAGTGAGAAATTTTGTAATATTTTTGTACTAGAATCAACTATAGCAGCTCAAGGTCCTTTCTGAAAATGGAGGGGGGAGGAGGGGGAAGGAGGAGGGTTAGCTGGATATTACATTACTTTCAGTGGATTTCTTCACTCTTGTGTAATTTTTCTGACAGTTGCCACAGGGCTTGCAGGCCAGTTCAGCATGCCCTCTGATTTTAAGGACTGGATATGCATGTGTAAATTAGGGGAACATTCATTTTTCCCCCTAATTTCATCAAATTACATGCATTTGATTTTAGATAAATCAAACTATTATAATGTTTCCCTTTCCACATTTATGGAGACTTGAGGGTTTGGTCTGGGTTGGTTTAAATAATCAAATAGCTTCACCATAGGCCATCCTAGTTGATCATCTGTGTTAGTTTGATGCTTTCTCTCCATGGCTTCCTCTAGACAATTATTCCTCATTGTTTTATAATATATTTGTCTGGGTTCTTATCGCATCGTGTCTGATCTGGATGTTGTCATATTATCTGACTTTCAGCAAAAGGCGCTCCCATTCCTGAATGACTCATTCTATTTTCTTTTAAATGATGCAAACATGACAAAAATAGAAATGTGCATTTATTAGTGTTTTCAGTGCAATTCTGTAGCTGGAGAAACAGACAAGCAAGCTCAAAAGACTATCAGAAATAGATGAGTCTTCCAGTCTCAAGTGTCCCTCCGGCAGGTAGATCACATCTGCCTTCTAGTTTTAGGTCAGACAGAGCTGAAAAGATCAGCCTTTCTCTGACCCCTAGATATGTGCCGAGCATCTGGCAGTGGCCAGCATCCTGCCTCTAAGCAAATTAGTGACATTTTGCAGGGACGCAGACTAGCCTGGATTACAAATCTGAAACTCTCATCAAGGCTGAAAGAATGAAGAGTGGCTTGGGATGAAACCTCCCCCTCTAAATGTGGGGCTTCTTTGCTAATTACAAGTCATTGGGTGGTTAAAAAAAAAAAAAAAGAGGAAGTCAGCCGAAGAGGGAAAGGGAAAGGCAGGCACATAGCAGTTGTTCTTGTCCCTGTACTGCAGGGGTTCTCAATCTGGGGGGTCGGGGCCCCTCAGAGGGTTGCCAGGTTATTACCTGGGGGGTCGCGAGCTGTTAGACTCCACCCCAAACCCCGCTTTGCCTCCAGCATTTATAATGGTGTTAAATATATTAAAAAGTGTTTTTAATTTATATGGGGGGGTCACACTCAGAGGCTTGCTGTGTGAAAGGGGTCACGAGTACAAAAGTTTGAGAACCACTGCTGTACTGCAACCTCTGATATGGGTAGCCTGTGTATGGGAGCAAAGGGAACTCATATGTCCTCACATCCCTGCAGGGGTTCACAACTGTGCCCTTAATTTGAAAACATGCTGATGTCAGAGCACTTGCTTTATCTGTAAGCATTTGGAAAAGAGAAACCAAATCCCAGCTTCTCATAAATAATCCCCCCCCCCCCCACCACCACCACCAAAATCACCACAACTATAGGCACAAAGACCCAATCTTGTATGAATGTTGTGCTGGTGCTGAACTGTTGACCCTGGAGACCCAGATGCCCTTCCACTTATTCACAGAAATGGTACATCATGGACAGCAGCACTGCCAGCTTCCTCACACTGCCTGCAACTGTCCCGGACCTTGGGGAACCACCACCTAGTGGGGCAAAAGGATCATTCATTCTCCATGCCCATTCATTCCTTTCCCTAGCCATTGAGGCTGCCAACCAGGTTGCTAATTAGGGCCAATTTTGGTCATGGTTTTTGTGACATTGACAGCTGGGAACTATTCACCCAACACGTTTCCTGTAGCCCACAGCCACATATAAAAGCCATCAAATGGTAACAACCTTGGCTTCTACTAAGCTAGAGTGGATTCAGACTTGCAACTTAGAGATGAAAGGTTTGTACCTTTGAGCCCGTATCTCATTACCTAGTCACCTTACTCCCAAATCAACCATTAATTAACTATTATTGTCCATGTTGTGGACCTTCCTAGGAGTCAGTGCAGGGGCAGAAGGGTGTGTAGTATCCTCACCCACATGCCGCTCTGTATCTGTTACCCACCTTATGAGTAGAAGAGGAGTAGTATGGAGAAGAGGTGAGCAGCTTCCACAAGGTTGCTACTCCTCCTCACGTGCAAGTGGGTAAGAAATGGGTAGAGCCTTGTGTCTGCACCCCTCTCTCCCACAATATGCCAGCCAGCGGAGTTGCACCATGGGATGTATGCTGCCCTAGATAGAGGGTTGGTACAGGGTGCATTTCCTGTCAGTCTGCTTCCTGGTCTGCTCCTATGGCAGCAGAACTACACACTTCCCAATAAAGTCACAACACATTCCTTAACTTTTTCTTTTTTAAGTATTACGCAGCACTAGGCACTGGAATGGGCTTTTGGTGATGTATCTTTATCTTTAAACTGATCTCTCATGACAGACAATGTTTAAGCTACAGCTCCATTGTTATTTTCACATTGACAAATGTCGCTGAGCCTGTGCGTTAATCTTGAGCTTCCAGTTTGTCATAATGCCCCAGCTCCATATTTGTCAAACAGATTATTGGTCTGATTTGTACAAGATGTATTGATATGACTTCAATTAAAAGCTGCACTGTGGGACAAATGTGCCTGATCTCCTAGTATTGAAATTCCTAAAGAGTCAGTGTGTCTTTAATTTATTTTATCTTGGCATAATACAGAACTTTCAGTAACAAGCCCGTTACTCCCCATTATAGATAGATATATTTAGACAGTTTATGTTTTGAAAGTATCTGCCTAAATATATAAATATGTATATTTATAGATTTGAATCACACTGATATGGTGGTAGTTAGACAGGAACCATATGTTTTATTACTAACAAAAATATTTGACCTGTAGGAATTAAAATGCACTATGTGACTATACTATGGGTAATTCTTCTGTTTAAATATTTGTGTCTAGTGAGGAGCTGTTAAAGAGGAATTTTGTAGGTAGGCATTGAATTGATGTAGCTTGAAAAAAATGTTATTGCATATATCACAAGAATTGCAATGTAAACATTCATTTTACATTTTTAAAACCTCTGAGCCTATAATCATCTTGATCTTTTGTATCAGAAAAATACAATTATGATGATGTCACACACGTTTGTGCTGTTATTTGTGTAGTAAAGTTTATTGTCAGATTCATGTTCATAATTATGAAGCAGATTCTGTCACCTTTACTCATGTTGGGTAGCAACGTGCCCTGCAAGTATTCCCACTGAAATGAATGGAATTATTTCCATAATAAATGCATCAAGGAATCAGAATCTGGCCCTATATTGCTAGGGAAATACTGCTTGAAAACAAACAGGATATATTTGTATTGCTTCCATGCTGTTAAAAGCTTACATTTAATAGTGATATAATTAAGCAGAAAGCCCATACATTTTAGGCTATAAAAACAGAACTAAAGGCTGTGTGGAATTTGCCACTTTCCAAAGCAATCACCTGCAATTTTAACATTTTTCTATGGTATTATATACTTAAAATAGTACAAAGATACATGACATTTAAGCCCCAGAATGACCTTCGGCCTTTGACCTAAGATGAGCTTTCTGTGGAGGCCCATGGAGGATTGATTTGGGTAATACAGTGACAGAGCAATACAAAAAAGGTATTCATATTGCTTAAGTCAGTGGATATTTCAGGTCAAGATGTCAGCAGTTGTCTTTCCCAGTTCACTTCCTGGCTTCTGAAAGTTCGATTTAAGATTTGGTTCATTCTTATATTTTGATTACTATCTACATACAGCTGTCATGTTCACTTCCTTGTCTTTTGGTTTCTGCCTTGAAAAATGCTAAATAAATTTTCACTTTACTTACTGACTGATTAGGAATACAAAAACAATGGACAGCTGTGAGGCATCTGTGTATCATACAAACAGTGTTGGCACAGTTCCTGCATTCAAGAGATCAGCAAGAGCCTAGCAAATAAGCTTTCTTCACTAAAGACCACTTTTGTCCATGATCATTGGAGCTGTGCTTTGCCCATACATCCTCTGAATTCCTCCTTTCTTCAGTAATCACACATGCCTAGCATGATGGCTGATTCTATTCTACAGTCCTGCGGCATGTAATTATGTGAGTAATTGGCAGACAAGATGTTGTGAATACCTGAATCCCAGGTTAATTGAAACTAACACCTGCCTGAACTATGGTGTGGTAATGGATGCGATAATACAACGAGATCAGGTCCTATTGAGTTGCATAATCTTTTCAAGACAGGAGGTTTTGATCTCCCTTCTTTGATTTGAGGGCACTAGTAAAGAAAAGTATTACGTCTTTGTTGAAGGTTATAAAAGATGAAGCTGAGACTGAAAATGAAGATCCTTCCATTTAATCTGTTTTGGGAAAAAATCAATGAACGTGCATCTTTCAGTTCGAAAGGAAACAATAGGTACAGCTGCCTGTAAAACTGTGGTTCATAGCAACGCTGTAGTTCACCTTAATGACACAAGTTGTCACCCAGGTAGAGCAAACCACTGATCCATGGAATTTCAGTGCTATTAGACCTGAAACAATGGTTTAAAACATAGAAACGTTTTAATTGTCATTAGCAATACAGCAATCACCCAACAAGAGAAGAGCAGATGTTAAGATACAATAAAGGAGGAAGAATGGTCCAGTAGTTAGGGCGTTAGGCTAGGTTCACCTGTGTAATACTATTGTGTATGTTCATAATTTTCTATTCCTTTATTCTGCACGTGCCAATCTAACTTTTTTCATATTAAATCACATAGACTTCTAACAAGACACAACTAACTTTTTTGTAATTGTTTTGAAGTTAAATGAGGCATGATTTTTCTTATGCAAAGTGAAAGATCTGGGTTCAGATACTGATTTCATTTGCACTGGTGTAATCCAGTTTAACTCCACTGTGCTTTCCTCTAGCTCTCCCACCACAATGACCAATTTTAAAAAACAAAGAGTAGCAATAATGAATGGGATTTTCAAAAGTGCTCAAATTTGTCCTAACTCTATTCTAACTCTGACTTCAATGGGGGGAAGAGTTAGCCTCTAAGTGCTTTTGAAAATCCCACCCAATTTCCATCTCAGGACATTGTGGGATAAGAAGCTTGAGTACCTGGAAACTGGTAGATCCCTCCACTGTTAAGACTTTAAGCAGAATGAGGGAACAAATTAATTGTATCAGAAGTTATAGAAGACACACAGAATAAGTAGGGACAAGAGAAGTGTAGAAAATTGGAGCCAGAAAACATAAATAGTTCTCAAACTGCAGCAGTTAATGTAGTTTGAGGTTACAGTTCAATACGGTAGCAAAAAAGGCCAATGCAGTTTTGGCTTACATGCACACAGGCATTGAGTCATGAAGCGTGGAGGTAACAGTCGCCTTCTATACATTGGTGGAGTAACTGAACTTGGGGTATTGTGATTAGATCTAGAAACCACATCACCAGGAAAATACTGACAAATTGGAAAAAGGTCAGAGAATAGTAATAAAGCCGTTAAGCAGGAGGAATTGATTAGTGAGAAATTATTAACACAACGGGGTTATACCGATTTACACCAACTGAAGAGCAAGCCGGCACAAATTTACCTGTTAAATATCTCTTCTGGTAAGATGTTCTACCTGAATGTTCCACCATGTCAGTATTAGGGCTTGATTTGTGAGGAGTTGAGTGTTTCCTGTAAGTTATCTAGCAGCTTCTGATTGAAGTGTCTGCACAGTATCCTAGTCCAAATGATGTCAATAAAAGACTTTCCTTTTACTTCAGTGGCAGGTGTTCAGAAAGATGAGAACTCATAACACCTTTGCAGTAGATATTCATCACCTTGCAACATTATGCCTGTTGAGTCTAATACATAACTGCTAGCAGATCTCATATACTGTTGTAGCTTCTCTTAGCATATTAAGTCTGATAAAAACTTTGTCTTTACTGTTAACAAAGGTACATTTTTTATAATGGAATAACTAACACACATGAGCTACCCCACTGTAAATTTTAGTTGAGACAAGGCACTTCAGTTTTATCATGAGATAAACTTAGAAAGGTCAACCATGGGCAGGGATATAGTGTTGACTTTGCCTGGCTACCTCACGGGCAAAACCTACAGATTTCTTGTCTCTGCTAGGATTTTACAGAGAGATAACTATCATGTGTTAGTTATCCTGGTGTAAAAAACAACAACACTTTTTTTTGCAATGAAGACATAGACATAGTCATTCAGAGACTACTCTCCCTCCATATCACCCAGGCTATGCTGCAGCACAAACAGAGGTGAGATAGAAACCAATTATTTTAGCTGATATTTAACTATAGTATTGACAAAACTCTAAGCCAATTCCCAGAAAGCTTTCAAATGCTGAGATGACAGGAGGGGAGCTGAGCGGGTGGGGGTGGGGAGAAAGATTCTGCATTGCTGGGTGAGAGCCATAGCTATGTTTCAGTCAAATCTGACCTAGTTTAATGAAATCAGGTCATCTGTGAGCTCTTCATTACCCCCAGACTAAACAGTACAAAACACAGCAGCCAACGTCTCTGTCCTTTCAGCGTACTGCTAACTCTCATTACAACATTGTTATGTATTCCTTAAAATATATTGACTTAGTCATTTGGCCACACCAAAGCTGGTAAACAGTGCTGAGGAAGGAAGTAAAGTAAACATGATTACTGACTTTAAAAAAAATTGCAGGGTAAACACAGCCATGCCTCCAGAATGTATCCTCAAGGGGGAAAGGAAACAAAAGGAGGCACAACTGTCTTAGATCATTATCCATGACTGATGGAGCTCACCTATTACACCAGCAAATTCTAAACTGCTGCCAGCAGTTTCAGCAGATATTGCTGGGGCCAAAGTCAAGGGGAAGCTGGTATTGTAGATTCAATTCAAGGGCAAAATGTTTTCTGCATTCAGCATTTCATAGGCTAGGAACTCGACAACCACAGTCATTCCGCTGTATCAGACACATATACTGTGATGCTGTTATTGAGTTTAAATAATGTACACCTATATATGTATGATGATGTATGCACGTGTATGTATATCTATAGGTATATTGATCTATCTATATAGATATATATAGGGAGAGAAAGATACATACAAGTGCATATACATTGTATACATGTATATGCTACATTTATGTTTATATAGATATGAACTTATAGTATGTCTATAGGTGTATCTATCTATGGAGATATACATATATAGAGAGAGAAAGATACATAAAAGTGTTTATATATCTATACACACACAGAAGTGCACAGACTATCAGATTTATATGTGTGTTTATATCATATAAAACCTATACTATCTAAGTATTAGATAGATAGATAGATAACCATATCTATCTCTGGAACAATAATAAATATTTCTTTGTGGAAATAAACGCTAATAATAAAATTTGATCCTTTTAGTTTCTAACAGAAATGTGATCTTTATAGTTTCCGTTTCACATTATTTTGATGTATATTATGTTCATGACTGCTTAGGGACTTGCATTCCCCTATCTGCACACATTATGTAGAAGCTACAATGTAAGAATCTTTCCAGCATCCCACTAATGTGCTCAGTGTTAACATGTTCTAATGTAGCTTTGGCTCATCCATTCTTAGTAGAGAAATGAATTCAGCATTCATCATATTGGCTCAGTTCTGCGCTTTTTCTGAGCTGATCCTACCAGCCAGACATGTGAAATTGTGCTGAGTTATGTTTGCAAGAGGTTAGCCCATTCTATTTAAAACTCCAACTGTTTTGAGCCTCAGGGTTCTCAGAGGGTTTGAAATAATGATTTTAGCATAAGCACTTCTCTAACATTCTAGCTAATGCTAAACCATGTAGGTTAAGGCAGTAGAATCATATGAATCATAGAATCATAGAAGATTAGGGTTGGTAGAGAACTCAGGAGGTCATCTAGTCCAACCCCCTGCTCAAAGCAGGGCCAACCCCAACTAAATCATTCCAGCCACAGGTTTGTCAAGAGGGGCCTTAAAAACCTCTAAGGATGGAGATTCCACCACCTCCCTAGGTAACCCATTCCAGTGCTTCACCACCCTTCTAGTGAAATAGTTTTTCCTAGGACTGGAATGTTTTGACCAGCTCTAATTACAGGAGAAGACAAATATGCTTGAAGTACAACAGAGTGAATAATTCCCCAACAATAATTACTTAATAAATACTGCCTGTTTTCTATTGCAAATTGTCCACAAACGAATCACAACATTCTTGAATTTAGTTATTAGCTATATGATTTTCAAATTTATTGAAATAATAATAATTCTTGCTTTGCAAATCACTGATATTAACTTTGTTGCAAATATCTGCAATTAGTGCTTTCAGTTAGTTACGTAAGTCAAATTGCATTGTTTGAAACAGTTTACATTAATGCGCATTAGAGAACTTTTAGTGCACACCAATGGGATCTACATGGACTAGTTAGTGTACAACATGTTGGTGGTGCTCTTTAGAAATCACATCCCACTAGTGTGCATTGCAGTGCCATGCAGACAAGCCTTTAGGTGCCTAAACCCAGACATAGTGCATCTAAATCTGTTGTTTAGGTACCCATATACTTTTGTGAATCTAGGCCTTAGCATCTTACTTCCTGGTAGATGGAGCCATAACACTTGCTGAGCATGTATGATGAGTGGGACCAAAGGAAGAGAGTCAGATTTCAGGAGGTACTTAGTTTGGTGTGACACCTGGACCTCAGGGATGTAAGCAGTTGTTTGATACGGGACAAACACAGGCTTCACAGCATGCTGGCCTCTCTGCATGCTCAATAAAGATCTCTTTCCTACAATTCTGCCTCCCTTCCATATCACTTACTGCTAATGAAACAATGTGGAATCTTGTTCTGCAGAACAGAAAAGGACGGACCATGCAAAACACAATTAGCTGTTTTAAATCTTCCTTTCTTTGATAGTGGCCAAATGAAGATCCTTAAACTCATCCCAGAAGGAGGTGCTAAAAAGGATCTGTTGGATCTCTACTGTTGGAGGTGATCATGAGGCAGAGGTGGGTGCAGTAAAATGACCAGTGATCTATAATATCCCACTTTAAGCAGCATGTTTAAATGCAGGAATACTGTCTGCAGTCTAAGGTTGCCAACCCAGCAAATTCATCCTTAATGGCTGGATAATGTGATTTAAACTGTGTAGGGGGCAGCGAGGAGTCACACTGCCCCTTTGGAGCACCAGTCAGGATTGTGCCTCTCAGCTCTGCTGCAGGCATACAGGGAGTGGACTTTTTATACCATCTATTTAGATGGTACGGAGTATTCCCCCTGGTGTATGTGCCTTGCTTCATGGGTCATTGTGGAGGTAGGTAGAAGGAAGGAGTGGGGTGATGATTATTCCCCCCTGTGGGAGCAAAGTCTGATCAGTACGGTTCTCTGAGACTGCTGTTGAGCTCTGCCCTTGTTCAAGGCCGGACAAAACGTCATGTTGTAAACCCCTGTCCCACCCTCAAGGGCAGATTATTCTCTGGGCCCTGAGCAACCTGCAGTTCCACAAGGGATTGTGTCTGGGGCTCCATACTGCCATCTGGTTACAGCTGAGATTCAGTACCTCAATCTAGCCCAATGGTTCCCAAACTATGGGTTGTGATCCCAAGTGGGGTCACTCCATCAGTGGATGGGGTCACAAGAATCCGCAGTGTGTGCAGAGGATGCCATTTTGTAAAATGACATCCTCCCCACAACACGACCTCGTACATACGGTGCCTGCAAAGTCATGCTATATGGAGGGTACCTTTTTATAGAGCAAAATGGCATCTTCTGCACAGCGTGACCTCGCATGTACCATACATGCGAGGTCATGCTGTGAAGAGGACATCATTTTAAAACAGCACCTTCCATGCTATCTGGGGTTGCAGGAAGCAATACACATGAAAATTGTGTCATACATGGAAAAAGTCTAGGAACTGCTAGTCTAGCAAAGTATGTGTATACCCATTTACAACAGATGCTTGCTACAATGGCCCAAATCCTAATCTCAGTTACATGGGAGTAACCCCCCAGCAGTCCCTGGAATTACTCTGAATTTACACTGATATAGACAGGGTCAAACCCGGCCCTATGGTATTACTGAGTAGCTCTAGAAAATATTTAAATTACAGTATAACTCTGATAATTGAGATCAGGTAACACTGTATTTATCCAAACATTTTGGAATGTCAAAGTTATTTAAACCATTGTCTCTGTTTTGAACTATGAAGACCTGGTCCTGAGACGTGTCCCATGTGTACTGTGACTCCTATTAAATACAACTTTGCCTCAAACCATTAGTTTCCTTATTTTTCTATGTATTTCAATCTCTTAGCCTTCAGACTCTTTGTCATGACAAATGTAACTGTTTCAGATCTGCATTGTAGTTGTACAAAGAACTGACCAAATAAACAAAGATTATTCAGGAGGTCAGCAAACTAGGATGCCTCTTGGTCTGCAAGTTCTTTTAATATTTAACATTCACATACCATTTCCACTTACCACTATAAATGCATTTCCCACTTATTTCATTGGGCTTTGAGTCAGTCCCCTATAGACTATCTGAATTGGCAGTAAATGTCCAATTCTCCTAAAATCTGTTTTAAAAATGTGAAATTTCACTTACTGGACCATATTATGTTATGTCATCTTACATGGCTTGTGTTGCCTTCATACCCTGTATTTCATGCTGTGTGATGCTATCTGAAATTGCAAGATGGCAAGTGTAGCAGTGGTTATTATTAATACCTCTTCTTTCTGATTAATCAGCAAGTAGTATTTCATTAACAAATAAACCAAGTGTGTGTGTGTGTGTGAGAGAGAGAGAGAGAGACAGAGAGAGAGACAGAGAAAAGCTGGTGATGTTTATTCCCTATGAGTTTATCATTAAAAGTGGGTACACTGTATTATATGCAAATCTCTATCCAGAACAGAAGCAGGATTGAGTTTATAATGAGCAAGAATCACTTAGGTTAGACAGATGTTCATAATGTGAATTATATCACTTCCAAACAGTGATGCTTGATTCAATACCTGAAAGGCAATAAATTGGGAAGTGTCATGACTCATGACACAATAAAACAAGAAACGTGGATATAGTCTGAGAAAAACATTTCTGATTTAGATTATCTGTAGCTTGCCTAGCTTGTACCTCGGAGGTATTCAGGCATTATCACAGTAAGCTACATCTTAATAGAACTATTGCTTTACACAGCAGCCTCCATCCTGTTTCTCCCCTCCAATTCCTGCTGCAGCTATATCAACTGCTTACATGGAAAGGTAATAATAGGAAAGTATCCCTGTATTTTAGCAGTTTTTTAATACAATTTAGCAGCTGAAAACAAACCATGTAACCTGCCAGCTCTCTGCAGACTTCTGGCAAGTGCTCGGCAGGCTACCAGCATAACAGACTTTGAAAACTACTGTCCTAGCTATAAAACCTAAAACACTAATGTGTCTGAAATATAATTTGTTTTTCATACATTCTATTGCTTTTTGAATTTGTGTAGCAAAAGAATTTGTGTTTGCTTCATCAACAAAGGGAGAACTAAGCCCCACACCATTGTTAACTTAACACTCTTCATTTCAATGTGGTTCATATCACATCTAAGCTTGACTGGAATTTTTAAAATAAATTTTGTATCAATGTCATTTATAATAATTATCCATATTTGAATAATTTGAAAATATAAAACTCCTAATACTTTGAACGTGTATAGCATGTCATCTGAGTATTTCAGAGTGATTTATAAACATTATCTAAGGGCTTGTCTACACAGGGACATCCAGGAGAGTTCATTTGAATTAACTAAAGGTGTGAATTTGAAGAGGATTAGTTAAACCACATTAAATCCCAGGATGGGGTTATTCAGAATAAAAGTGGCCTTACTTCGGTTTAGAATCATAGGACTGGAAGGGACCTTGAGAGGTCATCTGGTCCAGTTCCCTGCACTCATGGCAGGACTAAATATTATCTAGGCCATCCCTGACAGATGTTTGTCTAACCTGCTCTTTAAAATCTCCGATGATGGACATTCCACAACATGCCTAGGCAATTTATTCCAGTGCTTAACCACCCTGATAGTTAGGAAGTTTTTCCTAATGTCCAACCTAAACCTCCCTTGCTGCAATTTAAGCCCACTGCCTCTTGTCCTATCTTCAGGGGTTAAGAAGAACATTTTTTCTCCCTCCTCCTTGTAAGACCTTTTTATGTACTTGAAAACTGTTATCATGTCCCCTCTCAGTCTTCTCTTTTCCAGACTATCAAGCCCATTTTTTTCAAACTTCCTTCATTGGTCATGTTTTCTAGACCTTTAATCATTTTGATGCTCTTCTCTGGACTTTCTCCAATTTGTCCACATCTTTCCTGAAATGTGACACCCAGAACTGGACACAATATTCCAGTTGAGGCCTAATCAGCGCAGAGTAGAGTGGAAAAATTACTTCTTGTGCCTTGCTAATATATTCCAGAATGATGTTCGCTTTTTTTGCAACAGTGTTACACTGTTGACTCATATTTAGTTTGTGGTCCACTATGACCCCCAGATCCCTTTCCACAGTACTCCTTCCTAGGCAGTCATTTCCCATTTTGTATGTGTGCAACTGATTGTTCCTTCCTAAGCTGAGTACTTTGCATTTGTCCTTATTGAATTTCATCCTATTTACTTCAGCCCATTTCACAGTTTGTCCAGATCATTTTGAATTTTAATCCTATCCTCCAAAGCACTTGCAACCCCTTTCAACTTGGTATCATCTGCAAACTTTATAAGTGTACTCTCTAAATAATTGATGAAGATATTGATCAGAACCGGACCCAGAATTGATCCCCACTCATTATGCCCTTCCAGCATGACTGTGAACCACTGATAACTACTCTCTGGGAACGATTTTCCAACCAGTTATGCACCCACCTTATAGTAGCTCCATCTATGTTGCCTTTCCCTAGTTTGTTTATGAACAGGTCATGCGAGACAGTATCAAAAGCTTTCCTAAAGTCAAGATATACCACATCTACCACTTCCCCCCATCCACAAGGCTTGTTACCCTGTCAAAGAAAGCTATCAGGTTGGTTTGACATGATTTGTTCTTGACAAATCCATGCTGGCGTTACTTATCACTTTATTATCTTCTAGATGTTTGCAAACCGATTGCTTTATTATTTGCTCCATTATCCTTCCAGGTACAGAAGTTAAGCTGAGGTCTATGATTCCCTGGGTAGTCCTTATTTCTCTTTTTATAGATGGGCACTATATTTGCCCTTTTCCAGTCTTCTGGAATGTCTCCCGTCTTCCATGACTTTTCAAAGATAATCGCTAATGGCTCAGCTATCTCCTCAGTCAGCTCCTTGAGTATTCTAGGATGCATTTCATCAGGCCCTGGTGACTTGAAGACATCTAAATTGTCTAAGTAATTTTTAACTTGTTCTATCTCATTTTCACTGGCATTCACTATGTTAGACATCCAATCACCACCAACCTTCTCGGTGAAAACTGAAACAAAGAAGTCATTAAGCACTTCTGCCATTTCCACATTTTCTGTTACTGTTTTTCCCCCCTCATTGAGTAATGGGCCTACCCTGTCCTTGGACTTCCTCTTGCTTCTAATGTATTTGTATAATGTTTTCTTGTTACCCTTTATGTCTCTAGCTAGTTTGATCTCGTTTTGTGCCTTGGCCTTTCTAATTTTGTCCCTACATACTTGTGTTATTTGTTTATATTCTTCCTTTGTAATTTGACCTAGTTTCCACTTTTTGTAGGACTCTTTTTTTTATTTTTAGATCATTGAAGATCTCCTAGTTAAGCCAGGGTGGTCTCTTGCCATACTTCCTATCTTTTCTACGCAGTGGGATAGTTTGCTCTTGTGCCCTTAATAATGTCTCATTGAAAAACTTCCAACTGTCTTCAATTGTTTTTCTCCTTAGACTTGCTTCCCATGGATCTTACCTACCAACTCCCTGAGTTTTCTAAAGTCTACCTTCTTGAAATCTCTGGAAGTGAATTCAGCTAAACCAAATTAAACCACTTTCATTCTGAGTGAGGTGTTCGCACAGGGTTATAATGCAGTTTAATTAATCCACTTCAAATTCACACCTTTAATTAATTCAGATTAATTTTCCTGGATGTAAATGAGCATTTAGATCCTGTTTTCTGATTCACCCCATAATAGAGAGTGATTCAACCTGCCAGTTCTGATGCAAACCAGGATCCTTATGCTCCCATTTGGACTTTGGTCCAGGACTAACTCTAACATCATATGTAAATATTAGGGCTGGTTGAAATTTTTTTGTCAAATTTGTTTTACAATGGAAAATTGGATTTCTGACTAAACAAAAGTTTTCATTAACATTTTTTATTTTCTGCAGAAAATGTCAGCTTTTCATCAAAATAGAATATCAGAAAACTGAAAAAGAAAACTTTCAAGTCACAAATGTTGAGACATTTTCTATTGAAATGAAACTTTTCAACATTCCTGAATTGAAATGTTTCATTTAGATTCAGTTTAGCATTAAACTGTGTCTTTCTGAACCACTGTGATGCCTCATGGGCGTTATACTTTGGGTGCCTAATACTCCCGTTCTCCTCTCTAGCCCAGGTTTCCTAAGCATACTACATTTTCCATGATGCGCCACAGCCATTTGACTGCCATGATTCACCACAATGGGTCAGCAAGAGGGGACACAATAGTGCATTGTGGGAGATATAGTCTATAGTGCATTAAGGGAGCCTGCCGAAGGGAGAATGAAGACAGTAGATACATATAAGAACATAAGAACGGCCATACTGGGTCAGACCAAAGGTCCATCTAGCCCAGTATCCTGTCCTCCGACAGTGGCCAATGCCAGGTGCCCAAGAGGGTATGAACTGAACAGGTAATCACCAAGTGATCCATCCCCTGTCATCCATTCCCAGCTTCTGGCAAACAGAGGCTAGTGACACCATCCCTACCCATCTTGGCTAATAGCCATTGATGGACCTATCCTCCAGAAACATATCTAGTTCTTTTTTGAACCCTGTTATAGTCTTGGCCTTCACAACATCCTCTGGCAAAATGTTCCACAGATGGACTGTGCGTTGTGTGAAAAAATACTTTATTTTGTTTGTTTTAAATCTGCTGCCTATTAATTTCATTTGGTGGCCCCTAGTTCTTGTGTTATGAGAAGGAGTAAATAACACTTCCTTCTTTACTTTCTCCATACCAGTCATGATTTTATAGACCTCTATCATATCTCCCCTTAGTCATTTCTTTTCCAAGCTGAAAACTCCCAGTCTTAATCTCTCTTCATATGGCAGCCATTCCATACCTCTAATCATTTTTGTTGCCCTTTTCTGAACCTTTTCCAAGTCCAATATGTCTTTTTTGAGATGGGGCAACCACATCTGCATGCAGTATTCAAGATGTGGGCGTACCATGGATTTATATAGAGGCAATATGATATTTTCAGTCTTATTATCTATCCCTTTCTTAATTATTACCAATATTGTTCACTTTTTTGACTGTTGCTGCACATTGAGTGGATGTTTTCAGAGAACTATCCACAATGACTCCAAGATCTCTTTCTTGAGTGGTAACAGCCAGTTTAGACCCCATCATTTTATATGTATAGCTGGGATTATGTTTTCCAATGTGCATTACTTTGCATTTATCAACACTGAATTTCATCTGCCATTTTGTTGCCCAGTCACCCAGTTTTGAGAGATCCTTTTGTAGCTCTTCACAGTCTGGCTGGGACTTAACTATCTTGAGTAATTTTGTATCATCTGCAAATTTTGCCACCTCATGGTTTACCCCATTTTCCAGATCATTTATGAATATATTAAATAGGACTGGGTCCAGTACAGATCTCTGGAGGACACCACTATTTATCTCTCTCCATTCTGAGAACTGACCATTTATTCCTACCCTTTGTTTCTTATCTTTTAACCAGTTACCAATCCATAAGAGGACGTTCCCTCTTATCCCATGAGCTTACTTTGCTTAAGAGCCTTTGGTGAGGGACTTTGTCAAAGGCTTACCTGAACTACAACTCCAGTGAGACACCATGACAGAACAAGCAGACACTAAAATCCTGAACTGCCCTAAAAAAATGTTTCAATTTGGTGCAACAAACCTAAATATTTTTATTTGGGTTGACCTCACCCCAAATTAAATATTTCATTTTGATTTTCCTTGCAGAAATTTTTGGATTTTCGACAAAGTCAACATTTTCCATGGAAATTTTTTGACAAACATTTTTTCCCATTTTTGTTGAAATTTGCCACGGGTGAATTCCCCATTTTCTGACCAGTTCTAATAAATATATGGCAAGTATAGCACATAACACCAGTATATGTCTGCATGTGGTATACATACACATACAAGACTATGTACATTTTATGTACACACAGATGCATGTAATCTCATATTTCTTCACTATTTGTATAGCTACCAACAATCAGCTAGATGGTGGACTGGGAACCTGCATCTCAGCTAACTGAGAAAGATGTTCAAGTATGGGAAAGCTGGAAAAGATCTACTGAAACAACAAACAAACAAACAAACACAAGACCTCTTGCTTTCTTGGTACCTAAAGAAAATGCTAAATAAACAAGTTGGGAACCCAATAACAAAAGTTAACATTAAATCTCTGGGTGTTCTTCTGAAGTCTATTAATGTTTTCAATTCCAAGTATTAAATGCAAACTTTTATATAAAGCCAAGAACTAGGTTCCATACATGCAAATGTCTTGAGTGATTATAAAAAATAAGGCAGTAGTATCTCTAGCTGGGAGGTTTGGAAGAAAGGGAACTCCTAAAAAAAAAGAAAAAGAAACTGTTCCACTTCATCTAGCAGTGCCGCAATACATCACTCCAATTAAATCCCAGCCAATAAGCAATGGGACGTGTTAAGTAAAATTCATGAGCTTTGAATGCATGTGAATGAATATGCCAATCAGAATCAATGCCACCCATTCATCTGGTATAACACCATGGTGATGACAATGAGCTTGAAACCAGCCTTTGTTGTCATCAGCTGTGCAGTAGTTGCCACAGCCCCAGCTTGGTTCAAATGTGTGGGATATTTAAATCTTCAGCGTGGCACCAACACATAGAACATCTTATTCATGCCCCCCCAAAAGGAGCTATAATCATCCTATGAGTAAATAATTCATGATGGGTTCCTTGAGGGGCCCAAATCACTTTCTTTTTAAAATGACCAAATGGCTTTTCCCACCCTTGTGGATTAAAGCTGTGTAGACACAAGTGTTGCATTTTTCAACCATGTAACATACCTGTCGCTTTCAAAAGGCTCTTGTAGTACTAATGTCTACAACAAAGTTTGCCGTGGACCATACCTGACATGAGACATTATAATAGGAATATTTTCATGGAGACCCTGCATCTCAGCTCCTGTTCAGTGTTGCAGTGGTGGCTGACTAGCTATCACTCTATTTTACAATAACTGTTTCATTTGTGATGCTTGACCTGAATTTCATTCCTTGTGCAAAAGTGCTTCTCTATTCTCAAATGGTATTTCACAAAATTGCTAAGTTGGCCACATTTCCACATGTAGTAGTTGTGTCCTCCCAATGACATATTTTTCTATAAAACAGAGTGAAAGAAAGAATGTGGAATCTATAATGGAAATACTGATCATGGTTTAATTTTTAGTGGACTTATATACTACTCATTTTGATAGTCAGTGATACATATTACAGTTATCTCAACTTCCACTATTTTCTGAGTAGATGTAGCACTTTCTGAGTAGATGTGAGACCCAATCCAACAGAAATAGGGCTGCATGTGGTAATATATGCCCATCTTCACTGAATAAATTAAGCACATGTCCTTTCAGTAATAGAGCCATCCACTTATGAGTCTCTTTAAAAGGACAGGGAACAAGAATTACATAGAATTCATATTCCTCCAGTTTCCATGGTAGAAATAACCCATGCATGGCATTTTTCCAAAGCATTTCCATTGTTCATTCTCTGTTCCTGTCTAGGTAATTCCTTTTAAGAGTAAGAAGAACTGGTTTAAGCTGCTTTACTAGGAAAAAGATTAGTTCTTAGGTTTCTCCTGCCGCCAACTTTTAAATATCAAGCAGAAGGAATTAGTCTAGAAACTTTGTTCAAAGACACACCTGATTACAAAATATTAAAGATTATGCCTGATGCTAAAAAGAAAACCCTGCATCCCACTTGGAATGGGGTGGAGATCAGCTGCTGCCACTGCACCTTCCTATATCTGCACCTGCACACTCTGTGGGGTGTGGTCTGCCCAGATGTGGGGGCTCAGGGACTGAATTAGCAGGAAGTGTGTGGTCCCATAATGCGTGAGGGTGGAGATGGAAGAATGCACATCATTTTCTCACTGGCCCCGTGAAAAATATCCAGAGTTGCATTGTGTTTCCTCTGCACCAGGATCCCTTTTCAAGGGGACCGCCTAGGGCACAGAGCTGCCATGGAAGCAGAGATGACTTAACTCATTTTTTTTTTCTTCTTTTCCTCCTGTGATTTTGTGATTTCTTTTTTTTTTAAAGATTCCTGGTTGAACTTTTTACAGCTTCTTGGAATGATCAGCAACAATTTGGCACAAATATCACAGTTCCAAGGACTATGCTTGCAAAAGCATTGAGCAGCAGAGCAAAGACACATACACATTCTTCACAGCTAGAGACAGACTTCTTTACACTCAAAGTTCATGGCAGGCCATTTCCTGCCATGGCCCGTACCACACTCAGCTGCACTGCGTATTCAGTATTAACACCCATTTACACAAACAATGTAGCTTTGAACATGTTCAATTACTTCTTGATATTGGCAATATATTTCTGAAGAAAGGTGACAATTAGTTACTTTGGCAATTTGGGGGAAGAGATATTATCATGTTTTGCTTATACCACCCAGATTCTATATATTGTACTTCATCTGTCAATGCCATATACCCACCATGAATGTATTCTCTGGGTGCCCCAGGACTTTAGAATTTTCTCCCCACCTAGCTCTACAATAGCCTGAATTTGTTGACTTTCAAGGGCTCAACTTTTGGAATGGATATTTGGTGAGGGCTGGAAACAGTATCTTCACCACTAGACCCATGGCCGGATTAATACAGGGGCTTTAGGGGCTGCAGCCCAGGGCCTCGGGCTAAGGGGGGCCCCCCAGGTCTGTGGGCTGGATGCGGCCTGCTGCTTCTTTTCATCTGGCCCGCGGTAAGTCTCTGCACTGCGGGCCGGACATTGGTCCCCAAGCCTCAGAGTCCCTTCCTGGGGCTGGAGCCACGAGCGCCGGCTTGCCGATGTGCCCCTAGGCAAGGGGCGTTCAGGGAATCTCTGTGCGCTACCCCCACCCCCAGCGCCAGCTCCACAGCTCCCATTGGCTGGGTACCACGGCTAATGGGAGCTGTGGGGGCGGCGGGCATGGGCAGCATGTACCACGCAGAGCAGCCTGGCCCCTCTCCCTAGGAGCCGGACATGGCGGCCACCTTGGGGAGCAGAACAGCACGGAGCCAGGGCAGGCAGGGATCCTGCCTTAGCCCTGCTGCACTACCGACCAGGAGCCGCCCGAGGTAAGCGCCTCCCAGTTAGAGCCTACACCCCGCACCCCTCCTGCACCCCAACCCCCTATCCCAGCCCGGAGCCCCCTCCCCCACCCAAACCCCCCCCCCGACCCCCCCCCCCCAGCTGGAGCTGCACCCCCTCCTACACCCCAATCCCCCACCCCAGCCCTGAGCCCAGTCCCCCACTCCAAACCCCCAGGGGCCCCACACAATCTAATAGCCCCAGGCCCACAGGAGAGCTAATCCGGCCCTGACTAGACCTGTCACTTTTGGAATCCCACAGGATCAGTTCCTTCTTCAGTCCTACTCAGCCAGTAGTGAATTGGTCAGATGACATGGACTCAAGTGTCAGCAACATGCAGAGGACACACAGTTCTACATATCCTTCATCATACCTCTACCACCACCACCAAGGTGTCCCAGTGCTTGGATGAGATCAGCTCCTGGATGAAGAACAGCTGGCTGATGCTGAACCCAAGCAAGACAGAAATTATTCTGATGGGCACAGAGAAACACTTTGAAGAGTTTGCAGCTGCAATGTACCTGGGCATTAAGCCATCAGCCCTTAGGAAACTCCAACTAGTACAGAACATGGCAGTGACATTTCCTCAGCAACACAGGCTACCGAAAGCATATCAAAATAATCCTCCACTCTATGCTGGCTTCTCATAGAATACTGGGTCAAGTTCGAGGTTTTGGCACTCTGTGGACTGGGCCCATGATATCTAATGGATTGCGTAAAGCTCCAGGACGAAGACCGTGGTCAACAACTCTACTCCTCTGGCACAATGGAGCTTTCTACCATAAGGGTAAAGCTTGTCTATGCAGAATACAGAGCTTTCTTGGGAGCTGTGTGAGACTATGGAATGAATTCGCACAGGAACTAAGCAACATCATAAACCTCATCACCTTCCACTCCAAATGCAAGGTACACGTCTTTGACCTGCCTTTCCCAACATAAACACTGAGCAGCATGTACATTTGGAAAAAAACACACAAAAACAAAACCCTACCAAAAAAACCAACCCTACATGCCACACACAACTCTCCATCTGGGAAAAAGGATGAGAGAAAGAATGAACCACAGGTGATGATGTGAGTCATGTAATTTAATGTACTTACTGGAAGGTTCTCCGATATGACAGTCATAGGGTGTGGTATAAGAACCTATCAATAATAGAATACAATAGAAGTATGTGGTACTTTTTGAGTCTGGAATTTCTGGGAGGAGTTTGGAGGATTAGGTGTTTTTGTGGAGCCTCTTTCTATTTTAGTTTACTACTTTAGGTTCTGTATATGACATCCATAACAATAGAATCTGAGCTGAGATGGGGATGTTCTGTATTATATTTTAGTGGACTGTACTTTTGGTTGTTACAAGTGGGAGATGAGTCATCATTCTACTATTATTGCTTCTCTTGTTATGGATTGTGATCTTAATGTTCTGTCAAGGAAACTAAAGCAGGGGATAGGCATCTTTTTATGTGTCAATCAAAATAAATAAATATAGGTTCATCTTAAATTCTGGAATCCACTGTTTTCAGTCCCATACTGCCTGAATCTTGGCCAAAGGCAATGAAGTGGGCTTTAAAAAGTCTTTAAAAGAAAACTTTAATGGACTTTGGATCAGGCTCTTACCATGGGTAAAAGGTGCCAGACTGACAGCCTTGAAGTCCAAAGAACTTCGCAAGTTCCTCATAATGTTTGACCAACATGCTTCATCAGCCGTAAATTATACCTCTATCTCTGATTCCATTCAACCTTTGGCCTCTTTGATGCGAATGCCAACCAGACAACAATTATTGCCAGTTGTGATGATATTTTTTGGAACCCATTGTGAATTGGGCAAATCTGAAAAATCATTTCACTTAGACCACTAAATAGCCATCAGATGGCAGAAAGTTTTAGACACTAATGTCCTATATTGGTATTTTCAAAGGAGCCTAATGAAGAAAAGGACCTAACTCCCTCATTGATTTACAAGGAGGTTTGGGTTCCTAACACCTTTGAAAGTCCCAGTCCTGGGCTAGATTTGAACCAGCAACTTCAAGGTGAAAAAAAATTGTATCTGCTTTTGAACATAGACACAATTTCAGCATCGCATTGAATTTCACATTTTTTCCTATACAAAAGGGCTATTGTTCTTGTTTAGAGTACTTCTCATGTTAGAGACAAAATAATCATAAGGGGTGGATCAAAACTGAAATCACACCCCAGTGTGAGTTCCTTATGTTTAATATTATTTTTTAATAGATTAGATTTTTAAAATGTATTATTTCCTCTAAAAATCATAATAGCATGCACATAGAAACACAAAGTTGAAAACAAAATATGACATTCTTATTTCAATATAAGAGTGCACCAATTATTTCAACTTTAAGAGGCTGCTTATGTGCCAGCTTGAGAGGTAAGCAAGTATACGGTAATTAATTAGATTTTGTGACACTGCTCAGCTCAGTCCCTTTGATCTATCACTAGTAGCCCACAACAAAGCACACATACTCACAATGCTTTAGTTTCAGTCAAGTGATCAGCAAAACATGTTCAGCTCATTTAAATAACAATAGCTAGCCAAATACAGCTATCTTTTATAGCATTAGGCAAAGGTTTAGGGCTCAAATAACAGCATCTGGCATTTATAGAACACATGACTCAGAGCCATTTACATTAGATGGATTATAACTTGAGTTAAACTGATAAATGGATGAAACCAGAATCCAGAGGCTAGAATAAATTCCACAATAGCTCCTCTGCTCAACCACTGGTACTCTGACAATTTAATCAGAGACACTACATTGCCCTGAAAACAGTGGTACAGAAACAGCTGGGAAGAAAGACATACTGTAAATGGTGCAAAAACAGAAGATGCATTTGTTTCAACCACATCAAAATTCAGAGGAAAGCACAGAGCAACCAAAAGCCAGTGGTGTGTGCAGAACAGAAATCTATTACAAATTTGACTGCTGTATACACAATCATTGCACTGGTAATTTTAGAGTTGTAGTGGTACATTTTTTTTAAAATGTGCATGTATTTTTCAGGCATAATAAAGTGATTAGCTACTTGTCTGTAGAATAACCAGGCTTTGTGGACAAGGGAATCTGTAGCATGGAAGGTCATTTCATTTGTTAAAGAATTACTAGAATAGCACTTCTATTTATATATATCTCAACATAGATTTCTAGTGGAGTTGTATTTTTAACTTAGGAAAATTAGGCACTATCTTGATTGTGTCCTTTAAGTATTTCCCTCTTTCTCACTCCTCCCCTCCCCCCCCGCCAATGTTTGGATGTAATTGGGGTCTTGCTCTTCCAGGAGAGCAAAGCTTGTGCCCAACTCTGCCGCTATGGGGAGCCAATTCTACTATTCTTCAACTCATCCCTGCCTAAGTCCATCCCTATTTGGTAAAATATTTAAGCACAAGTGTAACTTTAACTTTAAGCACTTGCTGAAGTGCTTCATTGAATCAGGGCCTAAGAGTAGTGGAACAGGTGAGGTTGCATCTTGCAGGAATATTCCAGGAGTGGCCAAACTTACTGAGCTGCATACAACAATCTTCAGAAATTCGAGAGTCTGGGTGTGCTTGCTGGGGGTTCAGCCCCATGGGAGGCACCTGCTGGGGCTTGGGCTTCAGCCTCGCTCCTGCTGAAGCCCACAGCCCAGGCAGGTGCACCCCATGGGGCAGAAGCCCTGAGACTCCCCTCCCCGCTAAGCAGAAGCCCTAAGACCTCCCTCCACACTGGGCAGAAGCCCCTACCCCAACATCCTGCTTCAAGGTAAAGATCCCAAGCTCCCCTACCCAGTCTGGTAAGTGGAGAATGCGGGGAGCATGGTGGATGGCTCTGCGAGCTGCACTTTAATGGTAAAAGAGCCACATGTGGCTCGCGAGCCATAGTTTGGCTACCCCTGGAGTATACAAAGGATCTTCATTTCCTATATGTCATTAAGCTTTGCTCCATAGGGATTCCCTGTATCCCAGTGTAGAAATGAGCTTTGAGGGCAGGGCTGAAGGGGGATGATGGATGCATAACTATGGCCTTTTGTACAAAGAAAATTGCACTGGTTTCATTAAACTAGTTAAACCAGTGCAAACCACTGTTATCTTGGTTTAAGAGTGGCTTATTTTGGTTTAGCTTTAAACGTGTTCCTTAAACGTGTCCCCCCTTAAAATAAAGGGAAATAAGCCTGGTAAAAACCAAAATAAGCCAAACAAAGCTTTTTGCACTGGGTTAACCAATTCAGTTTAAAATCACACTTTCAGTTAAACTGGTGTAACTCGGTGTGCTGATAAGCCAAATGTATAAATGAGAGCACAATGTGGCCCTAGGCACATGTTAAAATATCCAATTAATCACAGAAATACAATGACAAGCTCAGCTCTTATCCACGATATAAATCAGTCTATACGCTCTCAAATTTAATCATATCAAAGCGTTTCACTTCTCCTTAAGCCACTGACCACAATATGCACCTCTCAATCCACTCCTCACCAGAAGTCCAAGAAAACAGATGCTTCTTGTTGTAGCATGCTCTGACAAAATTGGACTATTTATATCAGAGTTTGCTTTAAAAAATATACTTAAAGATTAAAATATCCCATCATTACAGGCGATTTTTCACTTACTTTAATTTCTTGTCCATTTGTTTATTAGAATAAAAAGCAATAGTATCTACCAAAAGGAGGGCATTTGCCTCTGTACTGCATTTTATTCTCAGCCAGGAAGACTCTTTTATTTACTGTTAACACATGTAACAATTCACATGAATATACCAATATAGATGAAGCAGTAGAAGTCTAATTCCCACTTCAGAGACCTGCCACATCAATTAAGAGATGGCTCCTGCTTTCATTCTGAAACTTGAAATGCCATGCTGAAAATCTAAGCATTCTCATCATCACATTAACATTCAATTCAGTGTTTCCTGGCCCTTTTGCCATGCCTCAAGGTTATTCACAGCAGTAACAAAAACAATGCTAGACTCTCAGCCAAGCCAGTATTAGGGCCAGTCTACATTACAACATTCATTATTTTGTGAGACTATGTTAAAGAGTTTGGACAGGACCAAATCATGTAATAATCATTTTATAGAATCAGTATGCTGCCTGGGAAGGGCTTGTAAAGATCAAGCTCAAGATTTTCAAATATGGGCTACAAGGTCTATATTTAGGCACCTAAAAAAGTGGCTTGATTTTCATAGGTGATAAGAACCCAGTAGCTTCCACTGACTTCAGCGGAAGCCGTTCCATGTATAGCACTTCTGAAAATTGGGTCACTAATTTAGGCACTTAAGTATGGATGCAGGGGCCCTTTAGTTTTTAAAATTGTGGCCCAGGTTTGTAGATCAAAAGCAAATAGTGCAATATATTGTCCACGAGGTTTTGTTCAAATTTTTAAAGAAATTTGTTTTCAATATATTTAGACTCTTTTTGTGTTTGCTTCCATGAATATTCTAGTGAAAGGGTTGATTAGCAGGAATACTCACTGGCACAGAGAATTTTGAAGAATATTCAAGGAAAGCAAATTTTGAAACACAAATATTTATATTAGAAACTGTTTCAGGGAGTTACACTCATTCAATAAGGAAACACAAATATTATGTGTCACCAGCATGTCCAGCCAACCAACTGGAATTTCACATATCAGACACTGACCACTCACAACAAACTAATTGCAAATGATCTACAGACTGAAAATCATTCTCAGAAATTATTCAATAATTATTCAATTATTCAATAATTATTCAATAATTAT
>NW_020664393.1:61463081-61586202 GCF_002925995.2 Terrapene triunguis | reverse complement strand
AATTATTCAATAATTATTCAATTATTCAATAATTATTCAATAATTATTCAATTATTCAATAACTCATCTGAGAAGATTGTAACCTGCTCTTGGACAGTTTGAAAATATAAAAAGATGTGAAAGTTGTCGAGTAAGTTATCTGCTATGAATTACTCATCCAACTTCAAACACTCATTATTATTTAGCTATCTGAGGTACTCATATGACCCTCATCACCACAGTATCTGGACAAATTTTAGTGTATTTATTCCATAGCTCCGCTGTGACAATATTTAATGTATTTATCCCACAGCTCCCCTATGAGGTGAGCAAATACTATTTTATCTACATTTTGCCAATGGTGACCTGAGTCGTAGAGAGATTAAATGACTTACCCAAGACCCCACAGGATGTCTGTTTCAGAGTGGAAATAAAGCCCAGATCTCTGGTATCCCAATCTACAGCTTTAACCACATGGCCATCCTTTACAGTAGTGTCTCTAGGCCCAAACCATGACTGGTGTCTAATTGTTCTAGACACTACACAAAAACATAAAACAGAGACTATCCCTGCCCCAAAGAGCTTACAATCTAAATAGACAAGACAGACAAAGAATGGGAGTGATGGAAAGAGGCACAGAGAAGTGAAATGACTTGCCTAAGGTCACAAATCAAGTTACTGAGTCTGTATAGCTAGATACAATCAACTTAGGCTTGAATAGAGACTGGGAATGACTGAGCCATTACAAACATTGAATCTATCTCCCCATGTAAGTATTCTCACACTTCTTATCAAACTGTCTGTACTGGGCTATCTTGATTATCACTTCAAAAGTTTTTTTTTTCTCTTACTTAATTGGCCTCTCAGAGTTGGTAAGACAACTCCCACCTTTTCATGCTCTCTGTATGTGTATATATATCTCCTCAATATATGTTCCATTCTATGCATCCGAAGAAGTGGGCTGTAGCCCACGAAAGCTTATGCTCAAATAAATTTGTTAGTCTCTAAGGTGCCACAAGTACTCCTGTTCTTTTTGCGGATACAGACTAACACGGCTGCTACTCTGAAACCTGTATAGCAGTGTTTCCCAAACTTGGGACGCCACTTGTGTAGGGAAAGCCCGTGGTGGGCCGGGCCGGTTTGTTTACCTGCCGCGTCCGCAGGTCCGGCCGATCGCGGCTCCCAGTGGGCGTGGTTCGCTGCTCCAAGCCAATGGGAGCTGCTCAAAGCGGTGCAGGCCGAGGGACGTACTGGCCACCGCTTCCATCAGCTCCCATTGGCCTGGAGCAGCGAACCACGGCCAGTGGGAGTCGCGATTGGCCGAACCTGCGGACGCGGCCGGTAAACAAACCGGCCCGGCCCGCCAGGGGCTTTCCCTAAACAAGCAGCGTCCCAAGTTTGGGAAATACTGCTGTATAGAATAGAAACCAGGTCTCAAGGCTCCACGTCCACTGTCCTATCTATCCATTAGTGCCTCTTATCTCATGTATCTTCTCAGTAACATGGTTGCAAGCTTGTGTTGTTCCATCCCCATACACAGAACCAAACTTTGTAATCTCACAGTCCCCAACACCATAGAATTTGTAGTGCAGACAAGTCTTGAGGCACAACACTGTAGTGAGGATGACGAGGCTGTATCTGCTTAACAGGAGGTTTAAAAGCGACAATATAATTTAGGTTCTGGCAGAACAAGTCTTGTTCCAATGCCACTGCTGTCAGTTCTCCTGCCAAAGAGAACAACAAGAAAAGTGAGAAATGTACTGAAGTTTTGGGACTAGATAATTAAATAACTATGCTAGCTGGTTTTTAAAACATAAAATGCCAGAGCCATCCCCAAAGAGCTATACATTGGGGCAATGGGAGTGTTGATACTTCACATCTGCTTTGCCATGTCATGCTTCTTGAACTGCAAAAACTTCAGGAAAGCAATGAATGAGGCAGAACAGGTGGAAACAGCTTTGTTGTACTCATACAAAATCAATGGCTTATCGTACCAATGATTCCAGTCATCATAATGTTAATGCTACATTTGTATTTATCAGTATTGTGATATGAAAATTACTTTCATATTGTATTAACACATTAATATGGCTTTGTTAGATTATGAGCACTGTTGACACAACCTTCCATGTATATATAAGATTCTCGGTCACCTAAATACATCTATCTTGACCCAAACAGAAATTAAGGGAGATGAAAAATCCATACAGAAAACACAGAGCTGTGAAGACACATGCTAAGAAGTACGGATGGTTTAGTGGACAGTGCATTGGATTGGTATTCAGGAGCTGTAGGTTCAGTTGCTGGCTCAGTCACAGATTTCCTGTGTGACCTTGGGCAAGCCATTTTAAGGGCAATATCCAAAGGCATAGATGGTGTCTTTCTCTCATTGAAAATAACTGGGAATTATGCACCTGGCAGGCTGGCAACCATTTGTGGCCTTGACTATCAACGTTCTGCCTCCATATGTGAAAGCTGGGGAGTCTATGTTTCGGGGCTGAGGCTAATGTCTATCTACCCCATCGCTATATGAGGCTCTTAAGCAACTCATTTCCTGTAACCCTTCCTGAGGATCTTAGCCACTTCTTTCCTTGCAATATCCCTGAGGTTTCTGCAATTCCTTAAGCAACGAATGAAATAGATTTTTATTTTTCCGAGGAAAGTGAGACAATCTCCTCTTCAAGGTTCAGAGTTACAGTGACTGTTTCCATGTCATTTAGATTCCACCAAGTCAAGGGTTGTTTTACCACTTTATGGCCCTATTAAAAACTAATGTTGTCAGATCTGCTGTTAACAACAACCAGCGAGAAAAATGAGAGATATGCTGAAGTATTCGCAAATAGCTGGGGAAATGGTTATGAATGAAATACACTTGATTTCGAGATTACACAAGCAGCCAATTGGATACCCTAAGAATTAGTGTTTCAGCAGTTTCTTACAGTGTACATGTAATTATACACACAAACACATGTACTACCACGTCCTGTACACTCAAACACATGTAAACACCTACACACTTAGCACATATTAGCACATTGTGCATCAGGTAGAAACAGTCATTCTTCCCTATATATCACAGTAGCATTAGACAGTGTTGTGCCTGTAAGCAGCAAAGAAAATGGGACTTTCCCCAGATTGCACTATGAAGCTAATTATGCCAATGGTTCTAGGCCATTCAGCTCTTTTGCCTGAACCCAGCTTGTATTATTCAGTACAATTATGTAGAATTGTGAAATGGTAATTAGTAACAAAGCTTTGTACATGTGAGCTTTACAACATGACTCACGTATCCGGAGATAAGATTTCATTAGTCTGTAATTGACCATTAAAGCATGAAATCTGTGCAACATACTTCCATCCTGGCAGTTATAGAGATTGCTGTTACCACTTTCACAGTCATTGGTCAGTTTTCTGAAATCATAATGTATCTGCGAAGACACAGTAATAGTTTTAATTGCAGTAAACCAAAATGAGTTAAAGCCTGAAATAAGGAACAGAGATAGAAGATGACTTAATTTACAAAGAATGATCCCTTCTGTATAACAAATAAATATATGTTTAACTTCCCAGCATTGTGGAAGTTGGCATTTAAAAAAAAAAATCCCAAATGAAAAGCCTGAAAAAAGCAGTCCCAGTAAAAATTGAGAGGAAAAAGAGAGAAAATGAAATAAACAAATTCATGAAGAAGAGATTTTTGCATTTTTGTTTCTTTAAAATAATGCATTCTTTTCTATATCAGTAGAGTAGGTTAGAAGAGGAATGTGCTTTGTGGAACTAATTCAGTATGTTCTCAAACAATGAGCACTGTAATACCATGTCATTAATGAAATTGAGCAATTTAACTTTGTTCTACATATGTATAAAGGGGAAAAATCAAAGAACAGTACATTTTCTTGTGTGGCACATTTTTGAGTCGTTATGCAACAGGATATACAAAAGGGTTTCAGGTTTTCTTTTAAAGGAAACCAAAAAAGATTTGGGCAAGACATTTCGGATAGAAGATTTCAGACGTCTGTGGAATATTCATACATCCCCACTCATCCAGCTCATTGTCTGTTCATATCATATGCACAAATGCAACAGGTGTGGAAATGGGCATTTATTTACCTGGATACATGTGTAGCAGCAAGTTTTGCAGCAGAAACTTGGCCCTGGTCTACACTACAGGATTAAGTCGAATTTAGCCGCGTTAGATCGATTTTATAATGAATGCGTCTACACAAGCAACCCCGTTCCATTGACCTAAAGGGTTCTTAAAATCGATTTCTGTACTCCTCCCCGGCGAGGGGAGTAGTGCTAAAATCGACTTTGCTGGGTCGAATTTGGGGTAGTGCGGACACAAATCGACGTTATTGGCCTCCGGTAGCTATCCCAGAGTGCTCCAATGTGACTACTCTGGACAGCACTTTCAACTCCGATGCACTAGCCAGGTACACAGGAAAAGCCCCGGGAACTTTTGAATTTCATTTCCTGTTTGGTCAGCGTGGCGAGCTCAGCAGCACAGGTGACCATGCAGTCTCCCCAGAATCGCAAACGAGTTCCAGCATGGAGCGAACGGGAGACACTGGATCTGATTGCTGTATGGGGAGAAGAATCTGTGCAGGCAGAACTCCGATCAAAAAGAAGAAATGCTAATATACACCTCTACCCCGATATAATGCGGTCCTTGGGAGCCAAAAAATCTCACCGTGTTATAGGTGAGACTGTGTTACATCAGGGTAGGGAGAGGAACTGCTTTTACCGCTCCCTGCCTCAGCTTCTCCCCCCCCCCCAGGCTTGCCACGCCAATCAGCTGTTTGGCCCGTCAAGCCTGGAAGGGGGGGGGGAGCGGAGCGGCGGCGGCATGCTCAGGGGAGGAGGCAGAGATGAGCTGGAGCGGGGAGCGGTTCCTCAGCGCCCCCCCTCATTACTTGCTGCGGCCCTCCCCGCCCCCCCCGCCCCAGCTCACTTCCGCTCCATCTCTTCCCATGAGCACACCGCAGCTCCACTTCCCCCCCTACCCCCCAGGCTTGCCGTCCGAATCAGCTGTTTTGCGCGGCAAGCCTGGGACAGAGGAGAAGCAGAGCTGAACGGCGCGCTCGTGGGAGGAGGCGGAGGCAGAAGTGAGCTGGGGCAGAGGGGCCACAGCAAGTAAGGGGCGGGGGGGGGCGCAGAGGAATCGCTCCCTGCTCCAGCTCACCTCCACTCTGCCTCCCCCTCCTCCTGGTCACCTGGTTGAAATAGGGGAATTTTTGTAAGGGAACAGTAAAAGGACCCCGTTCATGCTGGGCTGTTTGCGCTTGGCTAAAAGGGATCATCCCTAAATAGCCATGCGGCGGAGAGAGGGAAGAAAGGATCATCCCAGAGAATAGGGGTGGGGGGAGGTGTGTGTTGCACATCCACCCGAAAACCACAGCCCCTCCTTTTAAATGGCAAACCCAACTGGCATTGCTTGCTATGGGAAAGGAGGGCACTGCAGTTTGAACACATTCCCACATGTTATGTAGGTGTTAGAAGCCAAACCTGCGTACCCTTTGGCTTACCATGGCTGCCTGGAAACCGAATTCTGTTGCCCAGCCGTGTGTGATGTGTCCCCATACCGGCAGGCGCTCAATATAAAAGGCAAAATGCGACCTTGTACCTAAAGCACATGTGCTGTCTGCTGTGAATTGCTTGATTCACTGTGAAAGAGTCTCCCTTTTGTTCTCAGAAATGTAACATCTTAAATTTTACTCTCCCTTTTTATCCCCCCGCAGGTGCTCCCCCTATGATTCTATGATTCTATGATCTTTATCCCTGAGGTTATCGCAGATTAGAAGGTGAAAAAAACGCACTCGCGATGACATGTTTTCCGAGCTCATGCAGTCCTCCCGCACTGATAGGGCACAGCTGAATGCATGGAGGCATTCAGTGGAAGAGTCCAGGAAAGCATAAAGTGAGCGCGATGAGAAGAGGAAGGATGCAATGCTGAGACTAATGGGGGAGCAAACGGACATGCTCAGGCATCTGGTGGAGCTTCAGGAAAGCCAACAAGAGCAAATACCGCCACTGCATCCACTGTACAACTGCCTGCCCTCCTCCCCAAGTTCCATATCCTCCTCACCCAGATGCCCAAGAAAGCAGGGGGGGAGGCTCCGGACACCCAGCCACTGCACTCCAGAGGATGGCCTAAGCAACAGAAGGCTGTCATTCAAATAGTTTTGATTTGTAGTGTGGCTATAATAAGCAATGCGGCCTTGTCCTTCCCTCCTCCCCTCCTCCCCCACCCCACCCTACCCCACCCGGGATACCTTATCAGTTATCTCCCTTTTTTTTAATTAATAAAGAAAGTATGCATGGTTTCAAAACAATAGTGACTTTATTTCCTTTGCCAGCTGTGATCGAAGGGGGGAGAGTGGTTGGCTTACAGGGAGGTAAAGTCAGCAAAGGGGTCAGGTTTGCATCAAGGAGAAACACACACAACTGTCACACCGTAGCCCGGCCAGTCAAGAAACTGGTTTTCAAAGCCTCTCTGATGCACAGCGCACCTACCTGTCCTCTTCTAATCGCCCTGGTGTCTGGCTGTTCAAAATTGGCAGCCAGGCAATTTGCCTCAACCTCCCACCCAGCCATAAACGTCTCCCCCTTACTCTCACAGATATTATGGAGCACACAGCAAGCAGTAATAACAATGGGAATATTGGTTGCGCTGAGGTCTAACCTAGTCAGCAAACAGCGCCAGCGAGCTTTTAAACTTCCAAAGGCACATTCTACCACCATTTTGCACTTGCTCAGCCTATAATTGAACTGCTCCTTACTACTGTCCAGGCTGCCTATATATGGCTTCAAGAGCCCTGGGAGCAAGGGGTAGGCTGGGTCTCCAAGGATAACTATTGGCATTTCAACATCCCCAACAGTAATTTTCTGGTCTGGGAAGTAAGTCCCTTCTTGCAACTACTCAAACAGCCCGGAGTTCCTAAAGATGTGAGCGTCATGCACCTTTCCCGGCCATCCCACGTTGATGTCGGTGAAACGTCCCTTGTGATCCACCAGTGCTTGCAGCACCATTGAGAAATACCCCTTGCAGTTTATGTACTGGTTGGCAAGGTGGTCCGATGCCAAGATAGGGATATAAGTTCCGTCTATCGCCCCACCACAGTTAGGGAAACCCATTAAGGCAAAGCCATCCACT
Source organism: Terrapene triunguis (assembly GCF_002925995.2). Lineage (NCBI taxonomy): Eukaryota > Metazoa > Chordata > Testudines > Emydidae > Terrapene > Terrapene triunguis. The sequence goes on along the minus strand of NW_020664393.1, from coordinate 61,579,073 downwards.
ATGACCTGCACATTTTCCAGAGTCACTACCCTTGATAGCAGAACGTCAGTGATTGCATTGGCTACTTGAATCACAGCAGCCCCTACACTAGATTTGCCCACTCCAAATTGATTCCCGACTGACCGGTAGCAGTCAGGTATTGAAGCTTCCACAGTGCTATCACCACTCGCTTCTCAACAGTCAGGGCAGCTCTCATCTTGGTATTCCTGCGCTTCAGGGCGGGGGAAAGCAACTCACAGAGTTCCAGGAAAGTGGCCTTATGCATGCGAAAGTTTCACAGCCACTGGGAATCATCCCATACCTGCAACACTATGCGGTCCCACCAGTCTGTGCTTGTTTGTCAGGCCCAGAATCGGTGTTCCACTGTATCAACCAGCCCCACTGCTGCCATGATGTCCCAATTGCCACAGCCCATGCTTTCAGGAACGTCTGTGTCCATGTCCTCATCACAATCATCCTCGTGCTGCCGTCTCTTAGCCAGGTTCTGCACATACTGCAGTATAATGCGCGAGGTGTTTACAATGCTCGCAATATCAGCGGTGAGCTGAGAGGGATCCATGCTTGCCGTGCTATGGCGTCTGAACGGGTAACCCAGGCAAAAAGGTACAAAATGATTGTCTGCAGTTGCTTTCACAGAGGGAGGGGAGAGTGACGACATGTACCCAAAACTACCTGGTACAACGTTTTTGCCCCATCAGGCATTGGGAGCTTAACTGCGGGAACTGTGGGATAGCTTCCCACAGTGCACCGCTCCATGAGTCAATGCTAGCCACGGTAGTGAGGACGCACTCTGCCAACTTAATGCGCTTAGTGGGGACATACACAATCGACTGTATAAAATCGATTTCTAAAAATCGACTTCTATAAAATTGACCTAATTTCGTAGTGTAGACATACTCTTGGATTTTTATGCTAACACTCTTTAGAAGTGTGAGTTACACTGAACCTGTTCGAGTAACAATCATACCACCCTCTTTCATGATGAGTACTACCTTATGCTGGGCCTGATTCAAAGCCCATACGTCACCTGGGAGTCTTTCTTCTGACTTCAGTAGGGTTTGGGTCAGGCCGTCTGCGAATAGAGAGGGACTTCTCCTGGGCTAAGATATTACTCACCATGAGTAGGTGGCAAAATCTGGCCTGTAATCCTTAACATTTGTACATTATTTGGTGACATTTTTCATCCAACAATTAGCCCATTACAGCAATAAGCCACAAGTTGTGCATGGCAGTGAACCACAACTCGGCTTTATGTGATATTCCTTCTCTCACTCCTTGTCTGAATTTGGCCTATTTATTATGATTCTGCGCCAGATTCTCCTGCACCATGTGAAGTCATTTGCATGAGGGCAAAGTGGACTATCAATGCAACCATTCTGATTTAGTTGCATTTTACATCCACTTGGCATTTGTGTAAATTACTACACAGAAGGTGCCGGGCAACGGTGACCGTGGACCTGTGTCTTTAAGCCACAGTGACCTCTTCCATCAAGCATTGTGCCTAAGCACTCATAGATTCATAGATATTAAGGCTAGAAGGGACCATCATAATTATCTAGTCTGACCACCTGCACTTCGCAGGTCACAGAACCTCACCCACCTACTACTATAGCAGGTCCATAACGTCTGGCTGAGTTACTTCAGTCCTCAAATCTTCATTTAAAGCCTTTAAGTTACAGATAATCCACCATTTACTCTAGTTCAAACCAGCAAGTGACCTTTGCCCCAGGCTGCAGAGGAAGGCAAAAAATCTCCAGGGTCTCTGCCAATCTGACCTGGTGGAAAATTCTTCTTGACCCCAAATATGGTGATCAGTTTGACCTTGAGCATGTGAGCAAAACCCACCAACCAGATACCTGAGAAAGAATGATCTGTAGTAACTCAGAGCCCTCTCCCTCTAGTGTCCCATCTCTGGCCATTGGAGATATTTGTTAACAGCAGTCACGGATAGGCCATATGCCATTGTACGTAATCTCATCATACCAAACCTTCCATAAATGTATCAAGCTCAGTATTAAAACAAAGTCAGGTTTTTTGCACCCATTACTCCCATTGGAAGGATGTTTCAGGACTTCATTCCCCTGATGGTTAGACACCTTTGTCTAATTTCAAGCCTAAACTTATTGATGGCCATTTGGTCTTGTGCCAACATTAGCCCTTAACTTAAATAGGTTCTCTCCATCTATCCTCCCTGCCAGTGGATGAGGACAATGCCATGATCCCTTGTTCTCCCACCCCTTTAAAGAATCAAGTACTACTGTGTGACCCTCTGAGAGTGATGGCCTAGGGGGTCAGAAAACTTACTGATGCTCCTGTTAGGGAATTTTTACCAAACTGTTGTACATGTCTTGCCCCACTGTAAAATGAGCAGATGTTGTTCCCCAAAACCAATGTGTCCAAAGAAGCGCTGAAGTCAATGGGTGCTGTAGGCACTCAGCTCTTAGGATCAGCCCCTACAAGCTCAATCTACATGCCTCAGCCAGACCCGAAGCCTCGTTCAACTCAAATTCAAAAGACCAGTTTCTGCCACTCTTACTTAGCTTGAATAGAACTTTCCTCCACAAGGAGCCCCATTGAAATCAATGGGATTACTCAAAGGGAGATTCTACTCAACCTGAATGAAGGTGACAGAATCTGGTGTAAAGTGATCATTGTTTTGCTATGTTCAGAACTATTTTACTATATACCAGAGAGTGGATCACAAATGCCCAAAGCTAAAGTTGGTAAAAAAAAAAAAAAATTGCAAAAGTTTTGGCCATTTTTTTTCTTGTTGGGGGGGGTGGCGACAGGGGGAGAGCTCAGCTAAATTAATAGTTTGACCCCCAAAAAAATCCAAAATTTGATTTTCAGAAGATCTCAGTGAGCTCCACAATTCCATACAAAATGGAATTGTATGGCCGACTTTGTTGTGTAAGGGAGATGAATATATTGGAAAGAACATTGAAATAGTTGTTAAGAGGAAGCAGTATAAAAATTCACTAGATGCACCTATATAAATAAAGTGGAATTTCTCACTCAAATTAAATTGATTTTCAGAAAAGACACATAATCTCTCAATGCCACTCTTTCAACGTTTTTACGTACAAATCTACACATGCTACAGGAGAAACAAATGCAAATATATAGACAAAAATGCAGCACTGAAATAAGTTTTCCTTAATGTGTGTGAACAAAACTGTGCATTGTAAAAATGATTTATTTGGCAACTAGAGTTAAAATTATAAATGATAACATATCGAGTTGGAGGAAGCTCTGTAGTGGTGTGCCACAAGCATCAGTGTTAACTCCAGGCCTATTTAATGTCTTCATTAATGGTCTCAAAGACAGAGTAAACAGAATGTTAATTAATTCATGGCAGATACTACACCAGGAGTAATTTGTGAATAGAGCTGGTTGGGAATTTTTTGGCCAAAATCAAAACTTTTTATGGAAAAAGAGTGATTTTGATTAATATCTTTATTCAAAAAGTTTTTAGAAAAAAACCCTTTGAAATTGTCAAAACATCTTGTTTTGACATTTTCAAAAGAAAAAAAACAATTTTCTGGTTTGAAATAACTTATTTAAAAATTCAAGCCACGTAGAGTAAAAAAAAAGTTGTAAAAAATTAAAAATGGTCAAAATCCAAATGAAACATTTTGCAGTTATTGAAACAAAACATTTCAATGGACCTGAACTTAAAAAAAATGGTTTGCAAATTTTTTGAGATTTCAATTTTTAATCCTGACTCCAGACAGGATCATTTTTCAAAATCTCCAAAATTTTCATAGGATGGGGAAAAGTTTCCTGCTCGGTTCTACTTGACAGTATAGAACAATGATGGAAAGGAGCTACAGAGATTAGGAAAATGGGTGATTTGGATAAATACATACCAATACATATCAGGAAAAATAATCTGAAACAGATATTCAAGAGGATCAGAAACTGGAAAATTAATGCTAAACTAGGTTGATGATTGATTAACAGCAAATTCTACATGAAGTTCCAGGGCAAAATGGCAGGGAGAAAAAAAGAAAAAAGCCTATGCTTCTTTGGCCTGCTTAGACAGAGACATCACATCACAGAGCAGTAATATTGGCTCAGGCCCAACTACACACTGCATTCTGTTATGTGCACTGTTTTCTCAGAACAAAATTGACAAACTGAACAGTGTTAAGGAAGGACCAGCAAAACTGATTGGGGGTTGCAGTGATTTGCTAAAAGGGAAAAAATAAAAGAATTAACAATGCATCTTTGTGCACCCCCTTAGTCACCTCCAGGGGAACTTCCCTTCCTCCAAGAGACCCCAGATATCTGCCAGTTGCTGCCTGGCTCTTAAGGTTCCAAATTTATCATTATATGTGGAGGAGCTTGAGCCCTAATTTCCTCTTCCTTGGGTTTGATATTCCCCCAACCCTGGATTTTCTGGGGGAACTAGATGGTCATTCCTTCTATCACCTACATCCGGGTCGGGGCTGAGGGGAAACACTAGGGATGACCACTGCTCCTCCCAAACCTATAGTTTGTCTTCTGCAGGGCAGGAAGTATCTTCCCTCTCTAAAGACATCAGGAGCAGGGAAGATACTATTTCTCCAGCTGCAGTTGTTGATAAATTATGCAGCAGCATCCGATAAAGTTTAACAGAGAAAGGGGCTTTTTGTCCAGTAAAATTTACTTGTAAGACATTTTATTAGTTCATTTTTCGGTTAGAATTAGATACAACAAACAGGTCCAACTTAGCACATTGACTATGATAAAATTAGATCATAAGCTTTTTGGAGCAAGGATAATATTTACCTGCCTGTGTGTACAGTATCTAACTCAACTGGGCCCAGATTGTGACTGGAGCCTCTGGGAACTATCTTAGTATAAATATTAAATAATAATAAAAAGATTATGATATAGCAGCAAAACAACCTTTATTTTCATTGAGTAATGCAGACTCTTGCCTAACTTCCTATATCCAAGAACAACAATCAAAAGGCAACACAGAAAAAACTGGGACTTGATCCCCAGCTGATAATCTACAAACTGACTTAAACTCTGCATACATAACCTTAATTTTACTAAACCAAAATCACATTCTTTTTCTTACTACTACAGACTTACAATGTAGTAAATGGACCTCTGAACCAGGCAAACTCATGAATAATACAACTGTGTCCTTCAAAAACATAATTTATAATGAATAATTTATTTCCTGTCAGTAAAATGTTGTCCCCTCCATTATCTGTTCTGATTCAGATTTTAATTGTTTGCCCCGCATTTTGCACTTCGCTATCCCTCACTGGAGTGCTGACAACTTAGGAAGCAGAATTTGCAGCAGCATTTATATAAATCCTACTAATATATTGAGAACTCCACAACTAAGGGCTATGATTTCAAACAACAGCTCTATTGTTATTAATTTAAGCTTAGCCACCGCTGTCAAATTAGGTAAAAACTTGCCTTTCATAGGAAGACAAGTGTTTACTCTAGCAAGAAGGAGCAATCTAAATGGATGTATGATGTATGTATGCTATCAGCAAACAAGTTTAAGAAAATTCTCCAGTTTTACAAATGCACGTTGAATAACCAAAAGAACATTGAGTTCCCTCAAATATCATAATCCATGATATTTCAACATTTCTTTTCATCTGGAATTGGGGCGGAAAGTTGAAATGTCAAAACTTTTCACAGAATCAAATGTTGGGAAAAAATTGGCTTAGAAATTTTGAAACATTTCATTTTGGGTCAAGTTAACATTAATTTTTGTGTGTGCCTGAGCCACAGCAAAGACTCATGGGAGTTGTATTTCTGGGTGTCTCACATCCCCATTCTCCCCTATGGACCATGCTCCCCAACTGAAATCCATCCCCCATGATACACTGCAATATCCACCTTTGACTGAGCCACCACTGTGCTCCATGAGAGATAGGGTTAACAGAAATAATGTTTCCCTCTAATTATTTCATCCAGCCCTAGTAAAGATCTTAGGATTTGGTCCTACATGATATATCAGTTGCTTCACTGAAATAAAGCTACTACCTGGACAGACAACTGCTGGGCAGACAACCACAGATGATTGTTCAGTATAGACAATATAAGGATTTCAATGACCTGTGCTGCAGGAAGAAACTATCCAGCAGTAAGACGCCACATATTCAGACCTCATTCCAGAGTATGAGACTTAGGAAGAGGTTTTCCAGCCAGAAAGCTATGGTTTAAGGAATTTGAGTTGGGAAAGGAGACCTTCCTTTTGATAGGAATCCCATCCAAACCTCTTCAGACTGCAGGACTGTGGCCTGGGTTCATGAAATATATATAATGTTGGGAGATATGAAAGGCTTCTTGGAGTTCTGATAATAGACAGGGACTGGGTAAAAGGCAGCTTGGAAAGAGTGGCTTTGGGAAAAGAAACGGTGAACGATGAAGGTGTGGCTAACATACCTTCCTTTAATGCAGTGTTTCTCAGCCAGGTGTATGCATAGTGAAGTCAGTACAAACTAAAATTTCATACAGACAATGTCTTGTTTCTACTGCTCTATATATTATACACTGAAATGTAAGTACAATATTTATATTCCAATTGATTTGTTTGATAATTACATGGTAACAATGAGAAAGTAAGCTATTTTTTCAGTAACAGTGCGCTGTGACACTTTTGTATTTTTATGTCTGATTTTGTAAGCAAGTCGTTTTTAAGGGAGGTGAAACTTGGGGAGTTGATTTGCAAGACAAATCAGATTCCCAAAAGGGGTACAGTACTCTGAGCGCAACTGCTTTCATGAATATGATGTGTGCATTACTCAGAAGTCCCTACAAACAGTAAAGCACATCATGATTCATAATACATTCATTTATATTACATTTCACAAACCTTTGTTATTATTCTGACCTCACTATCCCCACCTTCCATATGGTTTGGCCACAGCTGAAGTCCTTCTGCTCACTTGCTCTTGTCTGATGCCACTTGCTACACCAAAAAAAAGCTCCCCCCCCCACCCCACCCACACACACACATCTCAGTCGTCTTCAATCAATGAAGCTGGCAAACGGCGGAGGGGAGCCGAGCGAAATGAACCTTTGCAACTTTATGCCTACTGCTATACACTGCTAGGGTGACCAGACGTCCTGATTTTATTGGGACTGTCCCAATATTTGCTTTTTTGTCCCACGTCCCGACCTACCTTCGGTCAGGACGCGACTTGTCCCGATATTTTGCCTCCGCTCACCGGCGGAGCGGAGCCCGGAGGGGGCTTGTGCTTCCCCCGCCCCGACTCCGCACCCTCCTTCCCCCATTGGATCCCTCCCCAAATCCCTGCCCTGGTCCCGCCTCCAGCCCCGCCCCTCACTGCCCCATTGGATCCCTCCCCAAATCCCCGCCCTGGACCCGCCTCTTCCCCAAGTACACCGCATTCCTCCTCCTCCCCCCTCCCTCCCAGGCTTGCGCTGATCAGCTGTATGGTGGTGCAAGCACTGGAGGGAGGGGGGAGGTGGAGACGGAGCAGAGGCAAGCTGGTGGGGGGGGCGGGGCGTGGAGCTCCTGCAGACGTTTTTTTTTTTTGCTCCCCCCTCCCCCGCGTCCCGATATTTCACCTGTGTGATCTGGTCACCCTAATACACTGCACTCTTCCAGTGTGTGCTTGGAAGCCCCAGGAGGTATTGTGCCTCCCTCAGCTCTCCCACAATTCCCAATACAGGATACCAGCAAAAAGGCACAGTCAAGCCCCAGTGAAGGGCTTTATACTTAGAGGGAGTGGGATTTTCAAAAACACTTAGCACTGGCTAACTTCTGCTCTCATTGACATCAGTAAGTGGGAAGTAGAGGTGCGGGGGGTGCTGCAGCACCCCCAGGTTTTGCACCCGGCATCCCTCCCGCCAGCCTGTGCCCCTGCTGCCCAGGGTCCCTGCTGCCAGCCCCGCTGCTGCCTGGGGGTTCCGCTGTTCGACCCAGGGTCCCACCTGGCCACCAGCCCCACGCCCAGGGGCTCCACTGCTGGCCCCAGGGTCCCGGCCACCGGGCCCAGGGTCCTGGCTGCTGGCCCCGCATGCAGGGTCCCGGCTGCCACCTCCATGCCCGGGGCTCCGCATCTGACCCTAGCTATGGCCCCAGCCTCCACCACCTTACCCCTGTCCACATCCCTCCCCTCCTGGAGCCACGGCCCTGCTCCCAGCCCCAGCTCTAGGAGGTAGTGAGGCGCGCGGACAGAGGTAAGAGGGGTGCAGCTCAGCATCTCCACTCCAAAAACTGTTCCAGCTCCACTGTCAGTAAGAACCGACAACTTCTTCAACAGGAGCAGAGTTAGGCCAGTGTTGAGCACTTTTGAAAATCATCCTCCTGAGTTAAATATTACTGTATAATTATATGTTTTGCATATTTATTTCAATACACTCATATATATCTGTACATATTGAAATAAAGTCACTCCTAAGGCTAACCTTGTCTTGCTCGTAGCTAACACAGTGCCCTATTTTGTCAGCTCAGTAGCTGAAAAGCAGGGCAATAACAGGTAAGATCAAAGGACTTAAATAACCTCTGCGGTCAGAATGACAAAATGCTTACAGCCTGGAATAGGATGTAGTCATTAGACTGGGGAAATGAACGATTTTGCTGAATGGGCACAATGGGAACTGATTTGGAGTGAAACAATGGGCCTTCACCTCATTGTAAGATCAGGAGGATTTGCTAGGTACAGAGGAACACCGCTCCTTCGTTCTGAAGTTAATACGGGATGAATAAAACAAAGGAAGAAATGACCCAAGCAGGGCAAATTTCGAACAAGAACACTGATGGGGTCAGGGCGTTTTGACCTCCAGGGTTAAACAGATCAAAGGGTTTGCTGATTAGTGGAGTTTCTTTTTTTTTTAATTACCATAAAATTGGCATCTCCACAGTTATTTTGTTAGTTACCTTTGCAGGTAGCAGTTGCCCATGTGTATCAGGCAAAATCATTAACGACAAGTGGTTGAGTTTCCTTTTTAATCTGCTAAAATAAGGTGTGTGAATTGCAAGAAAAGAAAATCTGATGAATGCCTATTCTGAGGATAATGACATTCACTCATTGTATAGACTAGGGGCCTGATCCAATGCCCATTGAAGCCAATGGGGAAAGCCTCTTGTTCACTTCAATGGGCTTTGGATCAACCCTTAAGAGAACCACCCCAGCTAATGCCATCTAATAACTGGCACTTTCCATTATTAACTCTCTTGACCATTTGAAAGGAACAAATAAATGAAGACATCAATTTAATTGCAGAAGGTGGATGCATGTATTTAAATAGCAGGGATTTTTATAAAAAGATTTGTCCAATTGCACATGTAGAATTCTCTCTTAATACAGTAGAACCTCAGAGTTACGAACACCAGAGTTATGAACTGACCAGTCAACCTCACCCCTCAGTACGCAATCAGGCAGCAGCAGAGACAAGAAGAAAAAAAAGCAAATACAGTACAGAACTGTGTTAAACGTAAACTACTAACAAAATAAAGGGAAAGCAGCATTTTTCTTCTGCATAGTAAAATTTCAAAGTAGTATTAAGCCAATGTTCAGTTGTAAACTTTTGAAAGAACAACCATAATTATTTTGTTCAGAGTTAGGAACATTTCAGAGTTAGGAACAACCTCTATTCCCGAGGTGTTCATAACTCTGAGTTTTTACTGTATTACTTTGCAACTGCATAGCCCTTTTCACCTAAGGAGCTCCAAACACTTTACCAACATTAGTGCACTGTGGTTTACACCACTCCTGGGAGGCAGGTTCATATTACTATCCCCATTTTACAAAGAGACAAGACATTAAAGTCAACATTTTCAAACTCAGATTCCTAGAATTAGGCATGTAAATCAATAATTAGGCACCTGAGTTTAACAACATTGGCCCAAGTGACTTGTGGTGACCCAGGAAGTTATCAGCAGATCTAAGAACATCACCCAGGAGTCAGTTTTGTGCTGCAACATAGTGTTCTGTGCCACTCCACCAGTGTAAAGCATCCCTACAGCGGGATAGCAACCCACAGAAGGATTGCCCAAATGTAGGCTCTCCAGCACACACCTCAGGTTGGTAAGTATTATCCCCATTTTATTATTATAGTTATTCCCTGTGATGGTGTATACCCAGAGTAACACCTCCTCATCAGCCTATTCCACCCCTGCCACCAATGTAGGGGGCGTGGCTGTAGAAAAGGGGCATAACTAGGGCTGCAATGTGCCCTGGCAAGACTTAGGTGCTATCTTCTCCCATTGGGGTCATTGGCAGCTGGCTCAAATTAGAGCAATCTTAAGGATGGTTCAAGTTAGAGCAACCTTATGCAGCATGACCAGTCTGACACACAGCCAACCCAGGATCGGGGACCACAACAGTGGCCTTAAGTCTGAGTTGCACTGCATTGTGTGCTGATTGGCCACACCCAGGAACCTGCCTCCAGGAGCCTTGGTTCTGAATCTTTTGTTTTATAATTATTAGATAACCTCTTAGGCATGAAATCGTTAAAAATTCCGTGTTGTACATGCTTTTATTGTCCCTGTACAGATATGCTTTGTTATATACTTTTTTAGATAGCTGGGAAAAAATCCTTTCAAATCATGTTGAGGGTCATATCTTCGTATCTCCCAGATGTTATTCAGCATATGTTTTGTGAAGAGTTTGTGGGGAACTGCATGTGTACTTGGCTGCTGCAAAAGACCAAGATATTTTCCAAGCCACGATTATAGCAACTGAAAAATAGCAATGCACAAAAGTCCCATTGCAGAGCAAGGGATATATCTTGTTGAAAGCCAAAAATACATCTGGATTTGCTTGACCTGATGCTATCAGAATCCTGATGTGTTTTTGTCTTCCCTCAAGAAGTGACTGCTGTTCTGTGAGTGAGTGCATGTCACCAAGTCAATGTATGGCTTTAGATAGGTTTTGTTTAAAGGAAAGATGCATGGGATTGAGAGCTGTTGTCTGTAGAACTCTATGCACCAGCATGCCAGTAGTTCCTATTACTAATACTCCTTTGCTCTACTGGCAGATCTAGAATCAGTGGGTCTGTCTGTGGAATGGATGGACAGATCTGTACATCTCCAATTCTTGGCCATGTTCAACTAATATTTTAGCCCCATATCTAAGGCTGCAGTGAAAGAGGAGTGAATAATCCCTTTAATTTGGAAAGCACATACAAGATTTATTACAAAGGACATTGTAGTTGACATACGACCGATCACTGATTTCAATGGGGCTACACTGATTTACACCACCTAAGGATCTGGTCCAACTTGTAGAAATATGAGAATGTAGTAAGTATTTATGTACAAATAGTACCACCTGACTGACAGTCTTCACAGTATGAATCATATGAGGAGAGTTGGTTAGTGGGGTCACAAACCAAATGACTGACCCCAGCTCCACCCACTTACCCATCCCTTATACCTCCACCCCTCATGATGTTATTTTACTTCAAAGGGATGACATATTAATCAAAATGGACATGGCCTTCATTTCAGCCAGAGCTGACATAGTAGAATTTGGAAGAGTATACTGCGGCAAATTTGCCTTGTTTTGGCCAAATCATACACAGTTTTTCAGATACTTGGCCCTAATTTGGATGCGGTGAGCAGCTAGCGCGAATCTCTCTTTGAAGCAGGAGAATATGGAGAAGGCCATCACTACATTCAAACTTAGATACATTGTCATTTATGCTATAGATTTCAGATTCACCCTTGGGCTCAGGAACAGTTTTGCTTATTTCTCCGTTTTCGTATTGTTCTTCTTCAGCACCTAAAGGTATTCTGATATCATGGTGATGGATGAAAACCTAGACAGATACACATTGCAGAATCCAAAGCTGTGTGTGGTTATCCAAAGCTTATCCAAACCTCTTGGAACTGAAAATTGGATTTGAACTTCAGATCATGATTTCTTGCACTTTTTCCACAACTTTGTCTTCAGCCCCTGCAGAAATATTACAGGGACAAACTTCTGCTGGAAGCATAGAAACATTTATTTGGACATTTCAGCTGGGTTTTAGTGTTGATGGTTCAGCATTCTCATTTGGTCTGAAGACATTTGCCTGCTCTTTATTTCTATGTTTATCATGCCTTATAGTCATAGACTTAAGGAGCTCAATCTATGTAGCTTAACAGAGAGAAGATTAATGGGGTGACTTGATCACAGACTATAAGCACTTTCATCGGAAACAAATATTTCATAATGGGTTCTTCAGTCTAGCAGACAAAGGTATAACAAGATCCACTAGCTGGTTGAAGCTAGACAAATTCAGACTGGAAATAAAGCATACATTTTTAAAAGAGAGCATAATTAACCATTGGAACAACTTACCAATGGTCATGGTGGATTCTCCCTCACTGGCTCTCTATTGCCCATTTGGCACTCAAGCACTCTTTTTCTATCACTGAGTATATTTTCTCACAAGGGAAGAGTTTCCAGTTGATATACAATATCAGGTGTTCTTCTCCACTTACCTCTTGAGAAAGGACAATCCCTAGTCCTAACTCTGATGCGTCTGTCTGTAGTACACATTTCTGTCCAAAGTTCAGGCTCTACAGCATTGGGTGCCTTCAGAGTATGGCCTTGAGTTTTTGAAAGGCACTTTCACAGGTGAGTGTCCACAGCACCCGTCTTGGGGCGGCTATGGGTTCTGTTATGGGGTAACAAAATGGGGTATGAAACATCAGTAGTAGCCAGCTAAGCCTAAGAAGGCATTCCTTTGCCTTTTGGCCATGGGATTCTTGCGTGCCTGTAAGGCATGAACTTCATTCACCAACGGGCAGACTTGCCCTACACCAACTCTGTGACCCAGATAATGGGCTTCTTCCTTTCCTATTGCAAATTTAGCAGGGTTTGCTGTTAACCCAACTTCCTTCAGAGAGAGGAGAACGGCAGCTACTTTGTCCAGATGGGAGTCCTAAGCCTTACTATAGATAACTACATCGTCCAAGTATGCTGCCGCATATTGACTGTGCTGTTGGAGTAAATGAAGAAAAGTGGCTGCCACCTGGTGTAACCCTAAGGACATGGTCTTAAAATGAAATAGGCCTAGCAGTGTAGAAAAAGCTGTCTTCTCCTGGGAATACCCCTTTGTTCAAATCCAAAGTGGTGATGCATTGGGCTTCTCCCAGTTAGTTTAAGACTTCATCCACTCATGGCATGGTAGGCCATGAGCAATTTAGAAATTGCACTCACTTTTCGGAAATCTATACAAAAATGTAGTGAGCCATCTGGCTTTGGGACCAGCACAATAAGACTCCTCCAGTCACTCTGGGATTCTTCTATTACCCCTAGTTCTAATGAGGTCCTGATCTATTTCTTGACAGCCCCCATCAGCTTGCTGGGGATTGTTCAGAGCCCTTCCTGTATTACCTTACTGGGTTCTATGTTAATGCAATGTTGTGCTTCCCAGGGAGAGCTGAGAATACTTGTGGGAAAGCAGCCACCAGTTGGAGTGCCCGTTCCTTTTGCTTATGGTTTAGGGGTTTAGGTCCTTTCCAAGAGGTACTGAGCTTTCTATTAGGCAGTCAATAATTAAGGGTCCTAGTTCCTATTCCTCAGGATATGGTGTGATGAAAAGGTCTTCCCTGGCTTTCCAGGTTTCGGTAAATTTTCAGTGATAAATTTCTTGTTCCTTTTGCTTCCCTGGTTGTCTGACTAAATAGTCTGTGGTCCCACTTTCTTTATTACCTCATAAGGGCCTTGCCACTTGGCCATTAACTTTGCTTCTGAGCTTGGAAGAAGTAACAGGACTCTGTCACCCAATTGAAAGACAAACATCCCCTTTATTATACTGCCATTGTTGTCCCTGTGCTTCCTTGAGATTTTCTCTAGTGTATGTCGCCATAGCCTCCAGTCTATCATGAACTTTAAAACATATTGCACTTTGCTTTCAGCTCTCGGTGCTTGGCTTTCCAAGGTTTCCTACACCAAGTCAAGTATGCCACTTGGTTGTTATCCATATAGCAGTTTGAAGGGTGAAAACCCCATTCAGGCTTGGGACATTTCTCTGATGGCGAAGAGTAAAGCTGGGAGTAGTTGGTCTCTGTGTTGCGGATCCTGGACAATGAATTTCTTGAGCATCCTCATGAGTGTCTGATTGAATTTTTCTCCTAGGCCATCCATTTGTGAATGGTACACAGATGTGCATATTGCTTTGATTTTTAATAATTCCCAAACTTCTTTCATCAGCCAGGATGTGAAAATTGTCCCCATCTCTGTCAGGACCTCTTTGGGAAACCCTACCCACGCGAAGACCTTCAGCAGCTCATTAGTGATAGTCTTAGCATTCGTAGATCAGAGTGGTATGGTTTCTGGGTATCTGGTAACATATGCTCATGTCCAAGGTTCTCTTCACCAGAGGCCCTATAAGGTCAACTCCAATTCTTTCAAAGAGAGTCTCTGCCAATGGTCTGGGTACTAGTGGAGTCCACAGGATTCCCTGAGGAGCTATTAATTGGCATTCAAGACAAGATGAGCAGAAATTTTCAACTTCCTTAATGACCCCTGGCCAAAAGTATCAGTCCAGGATCCTAGACTGTGTCTTATCCTTCCCAAGATGTCCTGCACAAGGGGTTGCTTGTGCCAAATGCAGTAATTCACAGCAACATACCTGAAGTACTAGCTGTTGTGTCTGTATCTCTTGTGTCTGCTTGTCTTGGTCTATGTGATATAGCTAGTGTGTCTTAAGGGCAAACTGGGGGTATTGCCATGCCTGTCCAGGATCCACTTCTTCATCATCTGTTGTGGCTACTTCTTCGAAGGCTTGGCTCAAAGTCTCATCTTTCCTTTGCTCCATGTGAAAATCTGAGAGTTCAGTTAGCTTCTCCAGGTCCAGTTGTGGATAGAATGTCATATTTGGGCCTGTGAATGTCCCTTCTCCAGTATCTTATGTCCCACCAGGGTCAGATCCAGTGTCTGTGTTCTCTAATATGTTGTGTTTGTGAGTCAGCCGGCCATTGCAGGAGCGGATTCACCTCCATAGTTCTCTTGTATATATAGGGGAAAAGGAGGGAAAATGGGTTATTTGGCTTTCCTTTTCTGCAGTGATGTTTAATTGCAATCCCACTTCTGGTACCACATTGTCACTGTCTCTTAGTGTGGTCTTTTGAGAGGGTCTCTGTTTCTCCTGACTGACCTCCTTAGTTAGTTCTCCATCAACTCAGTTCTTGGACCATCACATCCAGTTAAGTCTATCATCCCTACAATTTTAGGGCTTGCAGTCTCCTGGCTGTTTTCTTGGAGGCAACCTGGTGCGGGGCTGTCACCCCTTTTCAATCACAGGCCTTTTTTCCTTCCTTTCCTTCTCTGTGCTCTTCCCTTTATATCAGTGCTTGTTTTTTTTCTATTGGTTGCATCTGTGGGTGCCTGCCTCCATGATTGGCTTTTCTCGCAGCTGCGTGGGAGTGGGATCAAGCTACTTGTTTGTAAACAGGAGAGACTCTCCTCCCCCCACTGTCTGTGCTTACTATGGTGTTTGTAGACCCCATTATACAAACCCGTTGCAAGTCACCTTTGAGAAAATGTTCTTCTACAATATGATTTCATTTGAAGGATTAGATCAAATCCAGCACCAACACTTGGATATAAATAAAAATATATAGGAGGAACATGAGCTGCTGGGCTGACTCACTATTTGAAAAAGAAAGCAGCCATGCTTCCAAGCATTCCTGGATAGCGTTAAAGATGAACTACCTGGACCCTGACCTATCAGATAATTATATGGTCCCCAGACTAGGAGTGGCAGAAGGTCCCTAAAAGTGGAGGGGCCACCAGTGCCCAAACCAGTGTCCCACCGCTGTGCATCCCCTTCTCCTCAAGTCCCCTCTCTCGCATTGCCCCTTCCCCCAAGGCACCGCACTCGTACCGTCCCGTCCCCCAAGCCCCACCTATGTGCCACTCCTTCTCCCCAATCCCTTTCCCTTGCACCGCCCCTTCCCCCAAGACCCCGCCCCCTTCGCACTCCTCTCCGCCTTCTCCCCCCATCACTCGCCCTTACAGCTGGTAAAATGTGGGAGGCCCAGGCCACCCCTGTTCTGGCACCTCTGCCACATACTATATATATATGAACATTCACAAACATTAATAAATCTGAGTCAGGGAAGTATATTTTCCATAATTTACAAAGCCCCAAAGATTGACTCTGGATCCAAATTTTCCTCACATCTGTGGGGAATGAAGATCTGGGGTTGCAATGGAGGTCTGTCCCTAGAAACCTTTGTGTTAACTTTTTCTAAGATGTCATTTACTCTGAGCTTTTTTGTAAGTACATTTGAAGCAGTCTCCCTCCCCCTCCCCGTTATCCAGCAATAAATCTTGAAGAACATTTCAATACATGTGTTGAAGAGGCTTTTGTGATACATGATAAGTAAGTTGCAATGAAGAGAGGTGATTAAAAGGTTAAGATTCCATGTGTTGGGATGCCCAGGAGCACATGGTTAGAACATCCTTAGAGATCCTGTGATTACTTTGAAAGAGTTTGGAAAGCAGCCTTTATGGAAAATACCTGGAACTCCTAAAACTGGCATCATTTCAGACCTCGTAGACCAAGAAGGAATTCTGAGTAAAACCCAAATTCCTGAAGGGATCATTTATATGGACATTTCGCAGTTTTGGTATTCAGGCGTCTGGATGGTGTTCACCACTACTTTTTGTTTGTTTGTTTCTGTTTCACCCAGAAGGCTTGTAAAATGCTTTGTGATTATGTAAGCCCTACATTTAAAAATAAAGAGAAGCTATTTTGTTTACAAATATTCCCACCATAACACATGAGATGATCCTGAGAGGAGATCTATCTGGTTGTATCAGCCTCGTATTACTTAGCCATTCATACGATAGCACCCTGAAATGTACAGTATGTACAAGGAGACAAACTGAATCTAATGGTGTGATTCAACCTCAAAACTGGCATCCACAGTGTCTGATACTGAATCGGCTGCTAGAAAATACCTGGGTCAGCAGCCACACACTGCTGCTGAGTGACTGGAGATCACCCACTTTATTTCTTTCATTTCTTTGGACCGATTTCTACCTACTAACTACGAGGGGGACCTCTTCTGACTGAGGTGTTTTCTCAGAGAGGGGCTACAAATCTGCCATGCAGTCAAAATGGCTTAAGAAATCCAAACCTTGTGGAGTGCTAGCCATATAAAACATAAGCACTTTCACCAAAAAAAAAAAAAAATAAAAAAAAAATAACAACATGAAAGTACTGGACTTTTTACTGCAAATACACAATTCAAGTTTATTTCCCTTTTTAAACAAAATTGCAGTTTCATGAAAGTGATGGATGACTTATTAATTTTGAAGTATAGAGTCCCATCCTTATGCTCCCATTCATATGCTCAAGGTACCTTGACATCACTTAAAAATCCAGGTGAGTCAGTTTAAGATAGTTCACCACAAATCTATCATGCAATTCCACACCCCTACAATCACAATTTCCAAAAGTCACAGTCTCCCAAAGCCTGAGAGAAAAGATGAGCCTTGCAGAAAGTATGGCATTAACAGCATAAACAAGAAATCTTAGGCCTAACAACTGACACTGCTACTCAGGTTGGCTATTGAGAAGAGGAGTGAGGAAAATGATTATATGAGTCTTGTGTTTTGGCTCAGTGGATGCTACTGCAGCACAATGATGGAAGAAGCCTATGTAGGCCTGTTGGCAGTGGGGGTAGGGAGGTGGGAGAATACAAGAATCCTTGCAAAAGTGGAGCCTGCAATCCTGCTCCTCCTCTGCCCCACTCATTCCCTGCCTCCCCTGCACACTGAGCTCCACAAACCCTGAAGGTGGTTTACAGTCCTGACAAACCACTCTCTGAAAATCATGCCCCTTTAAAGTGACTCAGGTCGGGCATCCAAAACCAATAAACATTTCCAGGGCAGGAAGAAATGGACTTGGGGATAATATACTAGGTTGGTGCTCAAAAGAGCTGGAGTCAGTTCCTGCCTCATACATAGACTTCCTGTGTGATCTTAGGCAAGTCCCTTAATCTGCCTCTGTTTCCCATTTGTAAAACAGATCTACAGCTTTCTTACCTCACCAGGGTGTTGTGAGGATAATCGCAGTGGCGTAGTGGTAAACAATAAGCAGGTAAATTAAACTCCATATTTACCAAATGAGAAGCCTCAATTACACTACTGGATAAATGTCCATCAATAACTGTGAGGTGCTCAGATACAATGCTGATGTGTAAGTATCTAGAGAGAGACACTTGACAATGTAAGGCAGTGTGAGTTGCTCCTATACACACACACTTAACTGTAATAGTATCTTTTGGAGCTCGGCTTCTGTTTATACATAAATGTGGTAAAAGGTGTAATTATGCCCTGTAACTAGGTAGTTGCATATTGTAAATTTTCCACAAAGCATCATTGTGACAATTTTGCAAAGAACTACAGCTGGTGGTGAAATGGGAAGCTTTTTTTCACAGGGACACGTGAAAGACATATAGGCCTGATTCTCTTCTCCCTCTCAACGCTGTAAATCAGGAGAGAATCCATTGGTTTTAATGGAGTCACAATGGTGTAAAGCTGGTGTGAGAGGACAGCTAAGCTGCATGTCTATTAAGGGGGAGATTTTCAAAGGCAGTTAGGCCTCTCTATAAGAGAATGGGATTTGGGAGCATTTGAAAATCTCCCCCTTATCTATCTGTGGTGTTTCCACAGTACCTAGCACCTTTGTAGCTAAGCCCTGACACCTGCCATCAGTATTCTGAATGAGGCAACACTGTTTTGTAAGTAAACCTAAGCCCCTGTCAGGATGTCTTCATGAAATAAGAAGTTCCATAAATTCATAGCAATCTCCATTTACAGTGCTTTCAGTCTAAAACATCCCACTATTTTAACAGGCATGCAAAAAAGGAAAGCCAGTAAATTCAGGGTTTGTACTATCATCCTCTTACTCAGAGGGAAATTTCTTGCTGCTTAACCTCTTGGTTTGTTTTATTTTAAGACAGTTACACTTTTCATTATACTTTAAAAATTAGGGTGGTTTTTTCTCCCCTTCTCCTTGTTTTGTGCAGACCATGAACCCTTTGAAATGTGCTTGCTCTTGTTGCCCACTAGAAGGAGAGGGGTGAATGCCACATATCTAATTGTGTGTCTCCACAGAAACTTTCCTCTAATTCCTCGTTGCTAACCCACATTCTTTAAGTCCTCTGGCCCCTTTCCCAACACTCCTCCTCTGTCTCACAAAGAAAAGAATTTCCTTCCCCCTCCCCATCCAAGGCCTTTTCTCATTTCAAAGCAAGCTACTTGAATGACTATTCAGTGTGTGCAGAATGAGGTCTCTCCACAACACTATGCTATAGTAAAAGCCGTGTGTGCTTATAAAGGCTGCTTGAAGACAGTCCTACCCCACAGTGGCCCAGGCAGCATACACAGCACCCTGACCTAGCCATCTGTATGCAAATCTCCACAGACTAAGTAAACTTTCATAAAAATGTTCTGGCCCCTCTTTCTGTGTGTTTAGCAATTATTAGTGCACATTGGTCCTTTGTGTTATATTATTATGCTTTGTGTGCAGAGGAGACTCCCTGGCACCTGCGTTTGTAGGTGGCAGATGGCAGTTCTTGGCAGCAATACGGAGGTTTTCCTGAATGCAGCTAAGCCACAAACTGGCATCTTTTATTTCTTTATGTGTGTACTGAGGAGAAAGGATTAGTGGTAGATTACTAGTAGCCTATCAAGGCATTTAACAAAAAAAACAAAAAAACAAAATCTGGTGAATGTTTTACAAAAGAGGGGGAAGGCGGGGAATACACAGCAGTTATTTGCATTAAAAATTACCAACAGATAGCTACGTGTACATACAGTCATTTGCACACAAAGGTAAAAAATTTAAATTTTGCTGAAATTTGAGGCCATGTAGATTTACAAGTATTACTTGCCTGTTTATAGCATTGCCTACCACATGTGCACATCAAGAGATTTTATGCTACATAATTTATAACGTGCCTTCAGTCCAAAGGATCCCAAAGCGCTCAACAAGTTATATACATTACATCATTATCAAAATGCAGTTGTCTCTGGGGTGGGGGAAGGAACTATGTGGATAACTGCAGTAAAGCATGCTGCACAACAGTAAGAAGAATGGAAATTTGGGCCAAAGACACCCAGTGAAAACTGCACACCCCACAATGGAATCGCCCTTAATGTCAGGGCCCACCCATGATGTTCAACTTCAGACTGTCCAAAAGCAGAATCAGGCTGCCTACCAGTGATGTGATGCCCAAAACACAGGATGAAGGCCAATACTGAGGCACATATAAACTTTCACATGCTAAAAAGGTAAGGTGTTTTAAATAAAATGGAGCGAGATGGGCATAGCTGGACTCCAGAAGAAGGGAAGAGGGAATGATGTGATGCCTGAGGAGATAAATAGCTAAGAAGGAAGAGGAGTCAGGAAGTTTCCCTCCATCTTTCTCTAGCCCTGTCAGCTCCTGAGACAAAAGGCAGGCTGTGATTTCTAAAAATGGATGTTTCTGTGTCTTATATTATCTTCCTGTGTAACCACATTTCCCAGGCGTCTGAAGAGCATCTTAAAAGAGCCTTTTAGTAGTAAGATTTCTGTATATTAGATTTTTATGTCATGTTTCCAACCATGCCTGATATTTGTCTTTTAAATAGTGTTTAATAAATGCTATCATTCTCTCTGACTCCATCAAATGTAAGACTTCTCAGAACATTGCACACAAGCATATTACCCAAGAGAGAACTAGTCTAGTATAGATGGAGCTGTTCTGACCCCATTAGATGGGCCGACAGGAGAGTGTTTGAACCACAAACCTCAGAGCACAGGGAAAATATTGTCTCATTCCAAGGTAAGCCAGGGAGACTGTACCAGTGCAATGCAACCTTAGGTGGCCCTGTGAGAGCAAAGAGAACTAGGGAAAAAACTAGAGGGAGAAGGAGGATAAAAGAACTGTAACTGAGGGAAAGAAGAGGTTGGAAGCCAAAAACAAGCTAAAAAGCTACATAAATAACCAAACATAAGGCAAAATAAACAGAAAACAAAAACAAAAAAAGAACAAGAAGAAACAGAAGTATACAAGGAGAGAGAGAGAGAGATTGAACAGAAAACAAGCTGAGACAAAGGACGTGAAAATGGGGTACGGCATGAGGGAACGGTACTGGGACCTCGATTCAGTGAAAGGATGAGAAACCAGCAGAAACCAGATTCAGTCCTCTGAGGGCATATGGGTTCAGTTTCCAGGGGAGACCCAGGAGAGGCACTGTGCCCAAAGGGGCCAGGCTTCCAGGAAGAGAGAAGCCTATGAGCTTACCAGAGAGGAGTGCAATCCAGGATTGGAGTGCAGGGTTGGAGCCACTGCAAAAGCATTCCAGGTCTGTATACCTCCTCCCCAGGATACCTCTGTAGTCTCCCAAAGCCTTTGGGAGTTGCAGACAAAGTAGAGCTGGTCAAAAACTGGTGAAGGGTTTTTGAAGAGCAAAAAAGGGCAAGTTTTTATTTACAAGCTAGTCCATAAATATGGCAATTTGTGAAAAGTTCCATCCAAAAAACATGCCATTTTTTCATCAAAAATTTGAAAAAACTGTCAACCAGCTCTAACAGTGAGTTAACCCTGTGAGGTGAGCCTCATGAAGTTCATGTTTGCCTTTCCCACAGGTTTGTTTTTTTTTATGGGAAAGGAGCAGGGTTCCTCTGAAGGTCTGAGGCAACATTTCAGGTACATTAATCCAGGATGGCTGCCACTGTGACTTATCTTTGAATTGGGTATAGGCCAGTAGGCTCACATTTCTCAGTGAGGAAGAATTGAAAAGGCTCAGCAAAGTGAAAGTGAAGCTATTCATGCAATTAGGACAAAAAATAATTGTAAAGACTCCTATAGAACCTGTCCTATCCTGCAGAAAATGATTGTGGATTTCACAGGAACTCTTTGTTACTCAGTGGAATTTATCCTTAAAGAAATACACCATAGAACAGGGGAGATTTTAAGTATTGTAGAGTGAAGGTTTTCACCCATAGGGACAAGTGATTTTGGTATGGTAGTTATCATGGTTGCAACTTATGGCTGGCTAAGAGGAAATCTAATCAACAACATATATGTTTTTATAAATGGGTCCGTTGATGAATATATCACTTGAAAAAATCATAGAATCATAGAAGATTAGGGTTAGAAGAGACCTCAGGAGGTCATCTAGTCCAACCCCCTGCTCAAAGCAAGACCAACCCCAACTAAATCATCCCAGCCAGGGTTTTGTCATGCTGGGCCTTAATAAAAACCTCTAAGGATGGAGATTCCACCACCTCCCTAGGTAACCCATTCCAGTGCTTCACCACCCTCCTAGTGAAATAGTTTTTCCTAATATCCAACCTAGATGTCCCCCCACTGCAACTTGAGACCATTGCTTCTTGTTCTGTCATCTGCCACCACTGAGAACAGACGAGCTCCAGACTCTTTGGAACTCCCCTTCAGGTAGTTGAAGGCTGCTATCAAATCCCCCCTCACTCTTCTCTTTTGAAGACTAAATAAGCCCAGTTCCCTCAGCCTCTCCTCAGAAGTCATGTGCCTCAGCCCCCTAATCATTTGTGTTTCCTTCTGCTGGACTCGCTCCAATTTTTCCACATCCTTTCTGTAGTGGGGGCCCCAAAACTGGACGCAATGCTCAAAATGTGGTCGCACCAGTGCCGAATAGAGGGGAATAATCACTTCCCTCGATTTGCTGGCAATGCTCCTACTAATGCAGCTCAATATGCCATTAGCCTTCTTGGCAACAAGGGCACACTGTTGATTCATATCCAGCTTCTCGTCCACTGTAACCCTCAGGTCCTTTTCTTCAGAACTGCTGCTTAGCCAGTCAGTCCCCAGCCTGTAGCAGTGCATGGGATTCTTCCATCCTAAGTGCAGGACTCTGCACTTGTCCTTGTTGAACCTCATCAGATTTCTTTTGTCCCAATCCTCCAATTTGTCTAGGTCACTCTGGACCCTATCCCTACCCTCCAGCATATCTGCCTCTCCCCGCAGCTTAGTGTCATCCACGAACCTGCTGAGGGTGCAGTTCATCCCATCATCCAGATCATTGATAAAGATGTGAACAAAACCAGCCCCAGGACCGACCACTGGGGCACTCTGCTTCATACTGGCTGCCAACTAGACATTGAGCCGTTGATCACTACCCATTGAGCCCAACGATCTAGCCAGCTTTCTATCTACCTTATAGTCCATTCATCTAATCCATACTCCTTTAACTTGCTGGCAAGAATACTGTGGGAGACCATACCAAAAGCTTTGCTAAAGTCAAGGTATATCACGTCCTCCGCTTTCCCCATATCCACAGAACCAGTTACAGTATCTCATCATAGAAGGCAATCAGGTTGGTCAGGCATGACTCGCCCTTGGTGAATCCATGTTGACTGTTCCTGATCACCTTCCTCTTCTCCAAGTGCTTCAAAATGGATTCCTTGAAGACCTGCTCCATGATTTTTCCAGGCACAGAGGTGAGTCTGACTGGAGTCTCCTTCTTCCCTTTTTTAAAGATGGTCACTATATTTGCCTTTTTCCAATTGTCCTGGACCTCCCTCAATCGCCACAAGTTTTCAAAGATAATGGCCAATGGCTCTGCAATCACATCAGCCAACTCCCTCAGCACCCTTGAATGCATTGCATCCGGCCCCATGGACTTGTACATGTTCAGCTTTTCTAAATAGTCCTTAACCTGTTCTTTCACCACTGAAGGCCGCTCACCTCTTCCCCATACTGTGCTGCCCAGTGCAGTCTGGGAGCTGACCTTGTCTGTGAAGATGGAGGCAAAAAAAGCATTGAGTACTTCAGCTTTTTCCACATCATCTATCACTAGGTTGCCTCCCCCATTCAGTAAGGGTCCCGCACTTTCCCTGACCTTCTTCTTGTTGCTAACATACCTGTAGAAACCCTTCTTGTTACCCTTCACATCCCTGTCAAAAATCTTTACAAAGATGAAGATTACTGATTTCACATCAGTCAATAATCTTTATAAATATTGGTCTTGAGCCAATGATAGAATTTGAGAAGCCTGTGGTCTGTGTTAGATGAAGCAGATGTTCCTGCTCAAAACAGCCTGAGGTGCAGCACCCTTCTGGGAAAAAACAGCTGGGACATTGTACTTTTTTAATTATTAATTATTATTATTATTATTATTATTATTATTATTTTATTATGATCATCATCATCATCATCATCAGGTCTAAGAGCCCCTATTATAGTCCAGATTCAGTGCTAGACATCGTTCAAACATGGAACAAAATGACAGTCTGGGTTTAAATATTAATTTTCCTTCCAACAATTCCATAACAATTGTCCAGTGCAGCTGTCACAATATATGTCAGAGTTTTGGGAAGTTTTTTCTGTTTCTACCTCTTCCTTTATATGGCAAAAGAGTCAATTCATTTTTATAATCAGTGCACAAAACTGTAATTGCTAGGGGCCAGTTCTCCCATCATTTATCCTTGTGCTACACCTATTGAACTAAACAGATAGCACCTTGTTCCCTGGCTTTCCTAACAAAGCTCTTGTTGTTTATTGAGAGTCTAATGATATTTGGTCTTTTTATTAAAGTTCCAGTTTCTGGAGTCAAGTGATTACCTGAAAATCTCAACTTCCATTAAAAAACAAAACAAAAAAAACTAACCTTCTAGCCTTCCAAAAAGCTTGTAGAGAAAAACTTGAAAACATGCATTTTAAAAAAAAACCTCAACAACCCAAAATCAAAAAGAATCCAGATTTTTTTTAATCTCATTATTTTTGAGACAATCCCAATATTTTTGGGGAATGGGGACATTTTTCTGCTGACTCCATGCTCAGTTTCAACCCATCTTTCAACCCTTGTAGTTGTTCCTCTCTGAGCCAAAATGTAATACCCTTTAGCCTATAATAAAGAACATGGTCTTGCAAGGTGACCAACACACTTGAACTCCACTTGTGAATTCAAGTAGTGGGAGATGCTCAGCAAAACACACAACAGATACTTAGTACATTGCAGAATATGTCCCAAAGGCCCTGTTTTCTTCCTATTTGCCTGAAAAACTACCTTCTCCATGCCATAGTGCCACAGTTCAGATCAATGGGGGCAACTGAGCTGAGCACAGGAGCAGCTGTCAGAGCGTTCTCTGGGAGGGCCCCTCAACTTTGGAACTTGCTTCCCTGTTCTGAAAAGGTCCTACTTTATCAGCCTTGGGGGCATCCTGCAAGGATTTTTTTTCCTGAGCGGAGTAGGGTGGAACTAATAATGGATATTGCAGTTTGAGGGGCTAACTGAAAAATCCCCACAAAATTGTGGTTCAATTCAAACCAAAATCTTATTGTTAGGGCTGTCAAGCGATTAAAAAAATAATCATGATTAATCGCACGATTAAAAAAATTAATTGCAATTAATCGCACTGTTAAACAATAATAGAATACCATTTATTTAAATATTTTTGGATGTTTTCTACATTTTCAAATATAGTGATTTCAATTACAACACAGAATACCAAGTGTATAGTGCTCACTTTATATTTATTTTTGATTACAAGTATTTGCACTGTAAAAAACCTAAAGAAATTGTATTTTTCAATTCACCTAATACAAGTAGTGTAGTGCAATCTCTTTATCATGAATGTTGAACTTACAAATGTAGAATTATATACAAAAAAGCTGCATTCAACAATAAACCAATGTATAATTTTAGAGCCTGCAAGTCCACTCAGTCCTACTTCTCATTCAGCCAATCGTTCAGACAAACAAGTTTGTTTACATTTGCAGGAGATAATGCTGCCTGCTTCTTGTTCATAATGCCACCTGAAAGTGACAACAAGTGTTCTCATAGCACTGTTGTAGCCAGTGTCACAAGATATTTACGTGCCAGATGCGCTAAAGATTCATATGTCCCTTCATGCGTCAACCACCATTCCAGGACCATGCGTCCATGCTGATGACAGGTTCTGCTCGATAACAGTCCAAAGCAGTGCAGACCAACACATGTTCATTTTCATTATCTGAGTCAGATGCCACCAGCAGAAGGTTGATTTTCTTTTTTGGTGGTTTGGATTCTGTAGTTTCTGCATGGGAGTGTTGCTCTTTTAAGACTTCTGAAAGCATGCTCCACACCTCGTCCCTCTAAGTTTGGAAGGCACTTCAGATTCTTAAACCTTGGGTTGAGTGCTGTAATGATCTTTAGAAATCTCATATTGGTACCTTCTTTGCATTTTGTGAAATCTGCTGTGAAAGTGTTCTTAAAATGAACATGTGCTAGGTCATCGCCCGAGACTGCATTAACATGAAATATATGCAGAAAACAGAGCAAGGGACATACAATTCTCCCCCAAGGAGTTCAGTCACAAATTTACTTAACACATTATTTTTTTAACAGGCGTCATCAGCATGGAAGCATGTCCTCTGGAATGGTGGCCAAAGTATGAAGGGACATACAAATGTTTAGCATATCTGGCACGTAAATACCTTGCAATGCCAGTTTCAAAAGTACCCTGCAAATGCCTGTTCTCACTTTCTGATGACAGTGTAAATAAGAAGAGGGAAGCATTATCTCCTGTTTGTCTTAACGACTGGCTGAACAAGAAGTAGGACTAGTGAACTTGTAGGCCAGGGATCGGCAACCTTTGGCACGCGGCTCGCCAGGGTAAGCACCCTGGCGGGCCGGGCCAGTTTGTTTACCTGCCGCGTCTGCAGGTTCCGCCGATCGCAGTTCCCACTGGCCGCGGTTCGCCATTTTAGGCCAATGGGGACTTCGGGAAGCGGCACGGGCGGAGGGATGGGCTGGCCGCCACTTCCCGCCGCCCCTATTGGCCTGAAATGGCGAACCGCGGCCAGTGGGAACTGCGATCGGCTGAACCTGCAGACATGGCAGGTAAACAAACCGGCCCGGCCTGCCAGGGTGCTTACCCTGGAGAGCCGTATGCCAAAGGTTGCCGATCCCTGTTGTAGGCTCTGAAGTTTTACGTTGTTTTGTTTTTGAGTGGAGTTATGTAACAAAAAAAACCTACATTTGTAAGTTGCACTTTCATGACAGAGATTGCACTGCAGTACTTGTATGAGGTGAATTGAAAAATACTATTTCTTTTGTTAATTTTTACAGTGCAAATATTTATAATAAATTTTACAGTGCAAATATTTATAATAAAAATAACATACACTTCAATTTCAATTACAACACAGAATACAATATATATGAAAATGTAGACAAACATCCAAAATATTTAATAAATTTCAATTGGTATTCTATTGTTTAACAGTGCAATTAAAACTGTGATTAATCGCGATACATTTTTTTAATCGTGATTAATTTTTTTGAGTTAATCGTGTGAGTTAACTGTGATTAATCGACAGCCCTACTTATTATCCCAAAGTTTTTGTTGAAATGAAAACTCAAAAAAAATCACTTTGAGTTTATTTAAGGTGTTTCGAAGTGACTCAAAATAAATTTGGTAGTGGTGATGGTGATTTTGATTCATATTGGCTGTTTAGGGTATTTTTCATCCTTTCATGGATTTTTTTTTAATTTCTCAAATGTCAATTTAAAAAGGTGCTTTATATCAAAAAGTTGAAACAAAACATTTCTAAACACAATGGTTGAAAGGATGTGGTTCAAGATAGCAATAATGAAATTTTCAACTCTTTCAAAAATATTTTTTTCAACCAAAACAAATAGCATTTTGCCAAATTTGACCCCCATTCAATTAATAATTTTTTTGTACCCAAAAAATGCTTTTTTGATGAAAAAACTATTTGATGAAAAAAAATAATTGCCCAGATCTAGAGCTAAGAGAAACTGGAAGAAATTTGGTGGGAGACCATAAAGATGAGAAATGTGTTTTTAGTTGCTGGGCTATGATATATATTAATGATGGGGCAAAAGGAGGCTGCTGCAGAAACCTATTTGTATAACTCTATTTTTTTAAAGAAACCATACAAGCTTCTTTTTACTGAATGAATTCATTCACCACATCTTTGTTCAATGTTCATATTTGTATTGCTTTCTCTGAATCAGAGAACTACAACTGTAGTAAGTATTTAAAAATCTGAAAAGCTTATAATGGCAGCCAGAAAAAAACCCTGAGCTTGATTCTTATAGCTATTTGTATTCTGGAAACTATTTCTATTGCACACAATGCACAATTAGAATGTGGAACTCCTTGCCACAGGAAATCGTTGAGGCCAAGAACTTAGTAAGATTCAAAAAGAGACTGGACATTTATATGGCTAACAAGACAATCTACCATTGTTATAATTAATAACAAAAATTTTGCAAGGGATATTAAATCTCATGCTTCAAGGTTAGAGAAAATCTCAAACTATTAGAAATCAGGATGCAATCTAATGTGGGGAGTCAGATTAGCCCATATCTGCCAGCTGCAGGGTTTTTTACCTTCCTCCGAAGAATCTGGTACTCACCATGAATTGGAGACAGGATACTAGACTAGATGGACCTGGGGGTCTGATCCAGGCTGCCAATCCCTATATTCACCTGTCTGAAAAGTCTGAAAAAGGTTTTATTTTATTAATCTATTGAACTCACATGTTTGCTTTACACACACACACACACACACACACACACACTGAATACACATTTCACTTCATTCTCTCAGCTTTAAACACCATCCTATTCTCTTTTCTAGATATAATTTACTGCAATCACCCTTAAAAATTAAAGTCATTGTAATGAGCTAGATAAATAGAGACTCATTTCTTTACCACTCATATTTCAATTCCTAAATTGCTCAGGGTTCCTTAGAGTTCAAAATCTGAGCAATTGCTCATTCTATGCCCTGACTTTCACGTGTGTGTGTTTATCTGGGTATGTTATGGGTAACATTATGGGCTGGATGTTCCAGTCCTCCCCACAGAAGGCTCAGTCTGCCCCCTTGCAAGATGCATAAAGTGGCTTTTCCTTTAAATTGAGCTAAAGATCTTTATGAATCATCTGTCTAGAGCAGGAATCGGCAACCTTTGGCATGCGGCCCGCCAGGGTAAGCCTCCTGGTGGGCCGGGCCAGTTTGTTTACCTGCTGCGTCCGCAGGTTTGGCCGATCACAGCTCCCACTGGCAGTTCACTGCTCCAGGCCAATGGGGGCTGCGGGAAGCGGCGGCCAGCACATCCCTCGGCCCGCGCCGCTTCCCGCAGCCCCGATTGGCCTGGAGCAGCGAACCGCGGCCAGTGGGAGCTGCAATCAGCTGAACCTGCGGACGCGGCAGGTAAACAAACCGGCCCGGCCCGCCGGGTGGGCTGACCCTGGCGGGCCGCGGGCCAAAAGTTGCCTATCTCTGGTCTAGAGATCTGATCAAAAGGCCCTTGAAATCAATGGGTGTCATTCAATGGATCATTTTGATTCAAGCCCTGGATAATCTCATCCAGATATGGTCCAACATGAAAATATATTCATGCTTCAAAATGGCAGCATTTTGCAAGTGGGATGGAAGAAAAAGAGAAGACAAAATCATAGAGAAATAATAGGAACATTTAACTGAGCAAGTAACTCTTTGTAAATGATCAACTTAAGTTAAAACAAAACAACGTCACTTGCACACCCTGCTTTAGAGATAAAACACATCCAAAGTTTAAACAAAATCTTAAGTGAATCATTTAAGAAACAAACCACTGAAATGCTTCATGCCTTCTGTTTAATACTCAGCACCACTAGTTCTCACTGAACTCAAACACCTCAGAGAAGGCTTTCAGCATCTTGCAGGGTTGGGCCTGTAGCAGTAGAATTTCAAAGATGACATTTTAAGTACACAAGTACTTGGGCACTGACAGGCAGACCTGCTGAAGCAAATGCATACCCTTAGGCCTGGTCCACACTACCCCCCCACTTCGGACTAAGGTACGCAAATTCAGCTACGTTAATAATGTAGCTGAATTCGAAGTACCTTAGTCCGAACTTACCGCGGGTCCAGACGCTGCAGGCAGGCTCCCCCGTCGATGCCGCGTACTCCTCTCGCTGAGCTGGAGTACCGGCGTCGACGGCGAGCACTTCCGGGATCGATCCCAGAACACCGATTGCCTGCCGTCGGACCCGGAGGTAAGTGTAGACGTACCCTTACTTTCACAAGTGTAGCTGAAACACTGGGCCTGTAGGTGTTTTTGAACCTACTGTAAGTTACATGTGCAGATGGTCATAAGATTTTCAAACTCTTTTGTATTTGTGATTGTACATTGGTCTACAACCCCTTACTTATTTATTTTCATGTCCTCTACTCTTTGTGCTTTTCATTAGGACCTGATTCAGTTCCTGTTAAAGTAAATGGAATTCAGTGGGAGCTGAATCAGGCCTGCAAAAAAAGACAAACAAAGCAAGCCATGGAGATATTAAATTTATCAAGTCCTTCAGGGGATTTACATTGAATATCATTGAGTTTCTGTACAGAAGATACCCACTTCCAAGTAGAATTGTTAGGCTGCAGGCTGCATAACCAAGAATTATTAGCAAGTGAAAGCAGGCAAGGACTGGAAAAAGATCTCAGGGGAGAATGAAATATATCAGGGAGGTGGAGAGAGCTTTTCTTTAAAGATGAGTTTGGATGAAAGAATCTTTGGTTATAGGAAGGGCCCACCATGCCTCTGTTGGAACTAACATAAGTTTGCCCCATGTTATAACATCGTACTAGATGTCAGTATAAGGCACCACGTTTAAATATGGAGAGAATACAGAAAGAGCATGCTCCTAATGAACCCAAAATCTATAATAAAAATTGAGATGCTTGCTTAAGCAGATGAGTACAAAAATATGGCCACAACTCTTAGATAAATCACACATTATATCCACGAACTTGAGGCTTACAAAGTGTAATGGATTTTAAACTGTTGTTTGGCATTCTTCTTTTAGGAGGCATTAACTCTACTGATCCAGAGACAGATTGAGGGCAACAGGAGGCTATGTGAGGCAAGGCTCCTGTTCATCTGCGATATGTAGCGTTTACAGTGTTTTAAACAATAATGTTCTAAGGTTGATTTTTCAGCCTGTCTCAGTCACTATCTCCAGTCAAGACTCTTGTGTAAATGGGGTTTGTTCTACCCCAACAGTGTGTCTATTGTAACTTTGGGCCACCTGTTAGACAGCATGAAGTGTTGCTTAAAAAAAATACACAATAAGCAGATTGTTTGTTACAGTTGTGCAGAGACAACTGTATTAGTGTTCTTCACACCATATGTCCATATAAACAGAGCTGCAGTGAGCTATTCACCAGAGATTCAAATGGTGGTGAAGAAGCTTCTCTTAAAAGACCCTGGCTTTGCAAGCCTCAGTTCACCTGTTAGGTTTGCCTCAGGATTGCAAATGCTTAGAATCAAAGGAGAAATATTCCTTCTGAAGTCTATGTGGAAAGTTTCATGCTAGAAGCAAAAAAAAAAAAAACCTATATATTTTGGCTTTTCAGTAGTTCTGCCAAAAGGAGGGGGGGGGATATATTTTCCTCTCACAGAGCTGTTTGATTTATTATCACCCTAAGTAAAAGAAAAAATCAAAACACTCCCTCATTCAAATCTCTATGCCACTGTGAGCGTGGAAACTAGGTATCAAGGGTAAATTCCAAAGGTTGTCACATGATATTTTAGGCTCAATCTTATCCATGGTTTTAGCAGTCCAGGCTCTCAGTGAAAGGAGACAGAGCTTGTGAAAGTATGAAGCAGAACAATATTGTGTTGTAATAACACCTCAACACCCTTTTATTTATTCATTTATATGGAGGCGTTTGTGTGTGTCTGAAATAAAAAATGTCTCTTTTTGATTTGGTAGGGGAGGGAAAGAAAGTTGTATTGGAGTAGAGGGCCAGTTGGGGATGGGAAAAACCCAGATACCACAATGATAGGATGTGACATGGTAAAAGAACCAGATTAGAATAGACTGTAGTGGAGTAGAGAGCTCTTTTAACAAGGGACAAGGATATGCAGATCTACAAGCTTGGGGCTCAGCTGTGAGTGCCTTATGGGGAGCAATGAGGCATAAGGAGACCCCAATTACCCACATTGCTGGAGGCTATGTGGAAGGAGAGCAGTTGTTGTCAGGTGTTGATGGCAGGGGAGAGGCAGGGAGCAGGAAGAGCTTTGGCTCCACTCTCCCAACATACCAGCTCACACCCTAGATCTGGCACAGCAGGGGAGTAATTCGCTCCAGCAGAGAAACTGGTGCAGCTTACTCCCCTCCTAGAGCAAGGGCACAGAACCACAATGTGAAACTCAGGGTCACCCTCTGGTGACTGCCTTGCTTCTGGAGCCGCAAAAGTCTGCACAGCCCTTTATTCAGGCTGAATTGTTAGCCACAATCCAGCCCTCAGAAAGGTTCAAAACAGGAGGATATTTGAAAGCTCTAAAAACAATCTCTATGTGGTCAACATGTAGAATACACCTTGCTATGATGTCAAGGACAGGAGTAGAGCTGGTTGGACCGTTACAACAATTTTATTTATTTATTTTTGTTGGAAAATGACAATTCAATGAAACCAAAACTTGTCATGGAAACATATTGGTTTCAATTAAACTTTGGTTGGGAAGGTTTCTCAGGTCTAGAGTGGAATTTCTGGTCAAAAACAAAGAGGGAGTGAGAACCACCCCAGAATAACTACAGCAATCATATGAGAAGTGGCAGACTCAAGTTTTAAGTGCCTAGTCTGACTCAGGCAGAGCAGGGACTTGAACGTTGCTCTCCCACATCAGTGCTCTGGCCACTGTGCAACTGGCTATTCAGGGGGCTCAATCTCTGTTTATTTTGTGAAAAATGTTGAAAGTTCTTGGTTTCATTCCACATTGGAACAGAAACAAATATTGAAACATAGACATTTTTTGCTAAATGGAATTCTTGTTCTCCAGCCAGTCCTGGGCAGGAGAGGAATTCCGAGGAGAATTTTACTTACCTACATGGCACAAAAGCACCTCAGCAAATTATTTCCTAACAGGTGTATTAAAAATTGACCTTAGAGTTGAATCCATGAAAGTAGCATAGATTGACTATGTCAGCTCCAGACATAGCATGATTTTATCTTTATTTTTATGTACTTATCTTGGGGGTGGGCTTTTTTTGGTAAAGCAACTGTACAGGTTTCTTCTATGTTCGAAACAAAAACATTATGAACCCGTCTACTATCTTTTGTGTTTTCAGCATGGTCTTTCTGTAGCAAAGAGCGGCATTAAAAAGATGATTTTTTAAAAGGTTCTGCTTCAAGGTTAGTTAAACCACATTTTTAAACAAATTACCATGAAAGCTTTTTCCCTATGCTAGTTTCTTTCTATTAATACAATGAATGCCAACCCTCCCAATTTTACACATTATGTGAGATTACTTTTTGAATAATAACATTTTAAAGCCATAATATTAGCACCATTTTTTTTTTCATTTTCAAGTGCTTGTGTAATCTCAGTATTGTTCTGTCTAATATTTTGAAACCATTTTCTGTGTTTCTTCAATTGTATTATATTATTATATTTCCATATTAAGATGGATGTTAAAAATCATTATTTATCTTTCTTTCTGGGATTAAATAATTCAGTGTTAAGTGTGTCTTGCTCTCCCTTCAGAAGGTACCCTCCTAGATCTGTGTTTGGCATCACTTTGGGTGGTTGTTAGAATTATTATTATTTGTCTTCAGAAGTGCTCCTGAATGTCAGTCCTATGCCTTACCCATAAGAGCATCCTCCCTCTCTTACTAGGAATTATCTCTGGCACAGGTGAGGTTGTCGATTTCAGCAGTTCAAGAAAGGGACTTTCCCACTGGGGGATTTTTCCCCCATCTATCTTACAGCTAAACTGCCAGCTTAAAAACCGAACTAATTATACATGCTGCTTTATTCATAAGGAGTACACAGACTATACCTGCAATCCTAACATTGTCACATTTCAAGATGTAAGCAGGTTTGGCTCGGTCATATGACTTGAAAAGCAGACTTCCAAGGAACACTTATATGCTACATGATGGGGCATTGCCAATTCAGTAGGGAGCACTCTTTTAAGTGCTCCCTACTGAATTGGCAGAGTCTGCCCTTAATCAGTTCCCCAGGATGTTGTTAGAGGGCCCTGGAAAGACCCATATTTTCAGTTGAGGAGTCCTAACCAGTTAAGTGTACTTAAAGTGTCCATAGTACTTTTAGGAAGATGATGTTGAGCACATTTTAACTTGTGCAATTACACATTGACTACCAGGAATTCCCCGTCATTTCACTTGATTATGTTATTCTTCACTACTTGTTCTAAACTGTTGTGTATTGCTGTGTGTTAAACAGATGATGCTTTTCAATAGTGGGTGAAAGTAGAACCAGATCTTGAGCTGGTGTAAATCAACATAGCTCCAAGAAGCTAGAATAATTAACATCCACTCAGGGTCTAGTCCATATTTTAAAAAGCTATAAAGTGATTTATGATGAATTGCACTGTATAAACATACTATAAGTTGTTATTGACTATCTCAATAGCTTCCACAAGAAAAGCTTGTATTCAGGTTTCATGTTAGGGTGACAGAAGGCTTTCCCAGGAGTAGTGCTGCTCTTTTAAATACTAAAGCACATAGCTATGGAAGCAAAGCATCTAAACTGCAACTGACTAAAGTCATTACTCTGACTGAAGTAAAAAAGGTCAGCTACTGCAGTAATCTCCTGCTGTAAATCTGCTAGAGAAACAACACACCAGTAGTACTATGCATTTAACAATATTGTCGGCACTAGGGTACTGATTTCCTTCTGCCTCGTCAGTGTTATCAATAGCATTAAATGCTGCATTCATGGAAACTTTTGTACTATGAGGAAAATTGAAACATGCATGTAAACAAAGAACTGCACAATTTCAACTGCAATAATGTTTCTGTACCTGGTAGCTCTTAACAAGCTTCCAACATGACTGAATATATATTCTAGACCATCAAACAGATTATGCTGAACAATACCCTTGGAGGTTCACATTGATTGTCCTTTCTTTTAAAGAAAGAAAGCTCGCTGGCAAAAGATCACTGGTTGCAGCCCCTGGTGACAGATTTTTCAGCATGTTGCAGACAGGTTGGCACCGTGCCTGACAATCCACTAGGGCTGACATATTTTGGGCAGAGCTGTGGTAAAAAGGGAGCCATGTGGCCGATGTTAGTAAACATTATCTCGCACAGTCTGGCATGACACCATCAGCAGCGGGAGGGTGAATGGCTGGCAGATCACATGAACTGGACACACAGGCAGATAGAGCTGCCCAGGAAACACAAGCTAGGGCCTATAATCTAGCAGCTGCTCCTGTTTCCATGACAACTAGAAACCGAACAATGAACTGGAAATCCAGCATGTGAGCCTTTATTGAAAGGTCCCCACTGCCCAGACCAGTCAAGGCTAGACTCTCCACCCCCACATGTATATGAATAAGGAATATAGGAATATATATAAAACAGAAAAAAGGTATACAGGAAATATAAAAACCAGACAGCATAGGACATTGTTTCCTTTCCCCCCTCGCTATTTAATGGCTTACATTAATTCTTAAATGCTCCTTTCCTTTTGATTGTGCCATAATTCATTCATTTCACTGACCACCTATTCTGAGGGTCAATTCTGGGACTACATTTTGAATTAAAATTATTTCAAAATTAATTCCTGTAAAAAACACAGGAACTAGGATTTCAATAGGATTTTTGTGGGTGAGAGATTTCTATGATAGATATTTATTTTAAAGCTGGTTCTGGGATGAAGAGGTTGGATTTGGAGTTGGCTCTCAATAGTCTCAAAGTTAGGAGGATTTGGACTGGGGGAGTTGCTCTAGCACCTCTCTAATTTATGTAAAATATCCAAATTTGGGACGCTTGGCCTGATTCTGCTTTCATACATAACCTTTCTGCCAGGTGGTTAATGGCCGCAACAAGGGACAGGTTCAATATATCTGGAGTCCCTCTTAACAAAAAACTAAACCTGCTCCAGCCCCCACCCAGAAACCCAGGAAAACGAATGCACTTTCCCTGGCTGCCTTTAACAGGCAGAATTTTCCCACTCTCAAGTAGTCTGAGACTGAGTACCAACAAGGATATCTTTATGAGAGGAAAGAAAACACAGGTCATAAACTTGGGAAAACAGAGCAACAGAATATATACGCAACTAAACAGTAATATAAACCCTCCCCTCTAGCAACTTTGACAGTAGTCCATCTAACTCTATTCCTCTCCCCGATTGCCCCCTGTGAAAATGTCCCATAGGTCATACTCCCTGGGCCACCACCTCGCACATTCACCAAACCTCACTGATGGTTTGAGTCAGTGAGTAGGAGCAGTCCAAGTGTCTTTTGACTATGGCATGTTAAGAAATGTAATTTGTTTGATGCTCATAAAACTTTAGTTATAGGAAATCTCAAATTTGACTGGACAGATCACTAGGAAATGTACTGAAAGGAACTATACTACACTGGGTGATCCATGGAGTCTTAATGGACCCAATCTAAATCCTATTAAAGTCAATGGAAAGTGTGTCAAGATCTTCAGTAAGAGCTGGATCAGGCCCCGTAGATCTTTCTCCATCCTTAATTTCTGAGGTTCTAAAATATTATGCTCCAATAACAGAATTATAAAAAAGAAAGAAAAGAAAGAGAGTGAAAAAGATGATAAAAATGCCTTATCTTTATTGAAAAGTGAATAAGGCTTTCTTTTCCAACTGGGGCCCACTCCTGGAGCTCTCACATTGTCAATGGGAGCATTATGCGCAGTAAGACTGCAGGATTGGGCACATAGAAATATGTCTGGGCTTCAAATTCCATCTGTGCAATCGGATAGGCTACTGGTAATCTCACACCTTTAAAATGGAAAATGATGTTTCATCATAACCTGAAAATGCTGCAACATGAGGTGTTTTCAGTTTAAAAAAGATACTTCGTCTGTTTGTAAGAGAACGATGGAAGAAATTCTGTAATAGAGAAAAGGATGTAGTTGGGCACAGGACTGGGATCCAGGATTTGTATCCTGACACTGTCTTCTTCTGTAACTCTGGGCAAGTCACTTAAACCTGCTACTTTAATTTCCAACCTGTGTAAAATAGGAATAAGAATACTGTATGTAGTAATTAACTAAAGTCTGTAAATCAGTTTGAATATGAAGGACTAGATCCTCATCTGGTGTAAACTGACCTGGCTCCGTAGACATCATTGGACATCAGTGATCTACACCAGCTACAAATCTGGCCTGAAAAATACTGAGCATAAGTAATAACTTTTTTTTTTTTTTTTTTTTTAGTTTTTCTTTATACCTGTAGGAAACATTATGGAATTAGTACCACAGAGGATTCATTGCATATTTAAAACAAGTAAGGGTATCTCAGTTTGAAAGAAAATTCATCCTGGTTTAGGGCCTGACCCAAAGTCCACTGAAGTCAATGAAAATATTCCCCTTAACTTCATTGGGCTTTGGATCAGGCTTGCTTTGTTTTAGTTTTTCCTGGACTGTTTTTCTGTCATTTATCTGTTTTAATATAATATAATATAATATAATATAATATAATATAATTAATAAAGTGGCTCAAATTAGCCCAGAAAACAATTGAGGCCTCATTCTACAAACCTGCTAATTCGACAGGAGTTTTGCATGCATTAGGAGGAGGAGACCAAGTCATAAACATATCACATTTAATCTAGTTTAGGTACTTATATGGCTCCCATTACTATAGTATCTGAGCATCTCATAATCTGTACTGTATTTATCCTCATACAACCCTGTGAGGTATGAAGTACCATTATTCCCATTTTACAGATGCAGACCTGAGGCACCAGCAGGCCAAGTGACTTGCTCTAGGTCATACAGGAAGCATAGCGGAGTAGGAAACTGAACCGAGGTCTCCTAACCTATTGCCTTAACCACTGCAACACCCTTTTTCACCCTTTTTTTTTAGGAATAGAGTTTTAGTATTCCTTTACAGTTTTTATTTTCTTGTTTAGTTTGGCTTTGCCTGTTTTCACTGTGTTACCCTACAATGCAGAATATGAGAGAGTTAAAACTACAGTAGAAAATGAACAAAATCTGACTTACCCTGTCAGTATTGCATTGTGTTTGTATGAACAATACTGATGCTGAGAATCAAACAAGTTACTAATAAAAAACAACCCTTTTGATGGAGCAAAGTTTATCTGGGAATGCCATTTCTTTCTATTGGTCCTAGTGCCTGTTTGCTTAAGGGAATAGCAGACATTGCCCTGTTTGGGCTCGATCCTGCAAGCTGCTGAACACTCCTGCCCTGATCCAGCAACTCACTTAAGCACATGCTTAACTTTAAGGAAGTGAAATTGAAGTCATTGGGACTACTTGCATGCTTAATGTTAAGTGCTTAGCTGAATCAGGATCAGAGGGGTGAAAACCTTGCAGAAGTGAGTCCTTTAGGAATCATTTCTCATATGTATTTCACATGGGAATTTGTGGACATCCCTAATATGATCAAATGGATGTTTTCCATTTACTGTACTGTGAAAACACTATACATTTTCCCAGGTAAATCTGAATGTCTCTTAATATGGGGGCCTCATCCTGCAAACCTTCCTCGGGCAAAAAAAAAATCCCATTAAACTGAGTGGGAGTTTACCTGAGCAAGGACTGTAGGCATGAGTCATAGGTGTAAAAGGGATTTTCTTAGGACCTGATGATGCACCCATTGAAGTCAATGGCAAAAACTCCCATTCAATCCAATACTGCAGGGTCAGGCTCTTGGGCCCAGATCCTCAAAGGTATTTGGGTTCCTAACTTCCACTGATGCTGCTGGAAGTTAGGAGCTTAAATACTTTTGAAGATCTGGCTTTAGTGCCTTAGGTTTCTATGGCTATCTCTATTCTAAAGGGAAATGTAAAAACTACATGAAAATCAAGCTATGCCATTTTGCAACAAAGATTCTCCTTACAACCATAGCATCCCAAATGAGCTAGGTGCTGTCGATGCTAAAAGAAAGATACGGTTCCTGCCCCCAAAGAACTTGCAATCTGTGATGTTATGTTTCCCTATGACAAGAATCTAAGTTCTTAGCCATAGAAAAAGAAGCGCCAAGGCTGGCTTTACCATGTATGAGAGACTTTCAGTGTTAAAAGAGCTTTCTTTTGCTTTTGCAGATTAGATAATAAGATCTCATGCCTAGACAATTTTTTTTTACTACTAAGAGCAGCAACAATCCTCTTGAATTACTATGCAGTGAATCAAACCCTTTGTTTCCAGCAGAAGAATTAAAAACCTACAGGCCTCATTCATTAAGAGTAATACATACATTTTGCACAGTTGTGTTTGTATTGAATTACTGCATTGTGAAATTCAGAACAGTGCTCATTGTGGTTTCAGTGAGCTTCTTGAAATTCAGATTTAGATTTTTGCTGCTACAAGATCTGATTTGGCAAACCAATCATCTAAAATACTCTGCCTCTCCCTCCTGCTTCCCTTCTCCAGGTCACTGCTTCCAAAAAATGATTTTTAAAATAGTTTTCACATTCATAACACCCTACATTCTGCCCTGGGTTGCATATATATGGCTTTCACTAAAGTTATCGAAAACTATGCCTGAGCATCTGAAGGCAGCATATGACCCAATTGTCCAGCTTCTCTCAACTACCCTGGTGCATCCCCACTGGGGAGAAGAGGCTCTTTTTATGACCTATCATATACTTTGTGTGGGTATGGAAAACATTCCAGTGTACAATACACAACATGGTGTTAGCAACAGTCGTAGGGTTCACTCCTTCAGCCCTTACTCATGCAAACAAGGAGACAGGGAGAGGCAAAACAGGGATAGGTGTGCACAGCTGCATATGGACAGATTTTAGCCTTGATGCTTCCAAGCACTCTGTTTGTTGCCCTCTGTATCTGGGGATTTGTTGGGAATTTGAAAGAGAGAGCCACACATTATGGGCTTAATTCTGTGCTCAGTCACACCCGCGTGACTGAGAGCAGGGATGGTCCCTCTGTCTTCCGTCTCACTTAAATTCCATTTCAGTCATCTGAATTCTGCACTGTCTCTAGGCATACAAGGGGCTTCCATAGAGATGACTTCAGGAGATACGACGATGGGGGAAAGACTATGGATTGTGAGAAAATACAGCAGGAGGAAGTAGTCCCAGGAAAAAAGTTACATCTAGGGTATTTCTATGCCTTGTACAATTTCAGATAGAGATGGACCTGATCTGGATAGGTCAACATGCTGCAGAACCAGCCATTTTAGTTTCCCTGGTCTGGAGTAGCCCAGAAAATTGAAAATATTTTCTGCTGCCTCAGGTTCTACATGTGCAAATTAACAGGTTAAAAGGGAAGCTTAATTGACATTCTAATCCTCATCTTGACTCCTCCTCCCTTGTTCGCACAAAGTCTTTCCACCTTCCCACTTAAAAGTACAGAAGCTTTACAATTTTCTTGTGTGTGTGTGTGTGTATATATGTATATATATATATATAACCCTTTGACAATCTCTTAATGCCCTTTTATTAAATCCCTTAACTCCTTTTATTAAATCCAGGGTAATTTAAATGATTATAAACATCTCTTTGGGGATTAAACTCTTTAAACACAGTGAAAATTTGTTGACACATTTGTGATACAATCAGAAATTTTAAAAAATCTGTGAGTAAAGATGTTTAATACCAATTTAAAAGACTAAGAGCTCAATTAAAGAGGTTTAGGGTATTAGAAACCAGATCTGCGTGTAATCACAAGGAAAAAAAACCAAAGGATTTCAAATGTTGAATAGTACAGTGGGAATCAGGCTTCTCAATTTACCCAACTCCAGATTACCAGCTGGTATAAATTGGCATGGCTTCGTTGACTTCAAAGCTGATCCAGTTTACAAGAGCTCAGGATCTGGCCCAATGTTTCTGAAATCATTGTATAAACAATCCGATTATGTGCTTTACATGAGGACTGGACAGGTACTCTAGAAAAATATTCACTGGGATCATTTATTCCCTTGCCATTGAAAGAAAAATCAAAGAGTTATTTTTTCATGGCTATATTTGGGTTCTGCAGTAAAATATAAAATATATACTGAGCTAATCCATACCTTCAGTTTTTATAGATAATAATGATCTACCATTATTCAGCACTTTTCTTCTCAAAGATCTTTATAGGTTGAGGCATCACAGTTCAGTGAATTGAGTGATGTGAGTTCTATTCCTAGCTCTGCAGCTCTCCTGCTCTGTGACCCTGCACAAGTTGTTTCACCTCTCTTTGCCTCTCTTTCCCCTGATGCCTGTCTTGCCCATTTAGAGTGAAGCTCATTGCAGAAAGGGAGTGTCACTTAGTAAATTTGTATAGTGCCCAGCACAATGTGGCCCTGATCTCAGTTGGCGCACTTGTGCCTGAATTTCCTATATTTTTAAAAGCTGAACCCTCCTTCAGAAAAACACAATAAATAAATAATAATAATAAACAAATGATAGTTGGGAATGGTCTAGATATACTTAATCCTGCCTCCGCATGGGAGCTGAACTCACTAGATGACCTCTTGGTGTCCCTTCCAGCCGTACATCTCTATTCTTTCTATAATCACTTTTCTAACCCACAGGTAGTACAGGTACTCCATTATACAGACCCCGCCCCGGGTTACGC
This sequence comes from Terrapene triunguis, assembly GCF_002925995.2. Classification (NCBI taxonomy): domain Eukaryota; kingdom Metazoa; phylum Chordata; order Testudines; family Emydidae; genus Terrapene; species Terrapene triunguis. Next base: position 61,537,628 of record NW_020664393.1, on the reverse strand, counting down.
AAACCTGACTTACACAAATCCGCACTTACAGAAAAAGTTCCGTAAGCTAGAAATAGTTTGGGGTTTTTTTTGGTTTTTGGTTTTTTTTTTTTCATAATGGTCGGGTATACGTTTCTGACTTATGCAAAATTCAAGTTACGCAAGGTGTTCTGAAACGGAACGCTTGCATAAGTCAGGGAGCGTCTGTACAGGTATTTACTCAGCCTGATGATTGCTGGTTGAAAAATTTGAAATTTACTGATAAAAAAAACAGGGACAAATTTTCAGGCAAAATTCATCCTTTTTTCGACTGGCTATGACGCTGGCCAATAAATAAATAAATAAATGTATAATTCCATATTTTTCCAATGGAAAAAAGGGAGAAATATTCACATTTTTACCACCTTTATTTGCTACCTATTTAGGTGTTTATAGAGGTGTGGTATCCAAGCATCTCATATTGTGAGGTCTGACAGCCCCAGGTAGCAGTGTAATTTTCTGCACTAAAGTGATAGATGCTGAATGACTGAAGTGCTCCTGGATCCACTTAGAATTTACACACTCCAACTGCTAATACTTCCAAAGAACAGAATTAGGTCTTTAAAGGTCCCTGTTTTCCCTGGCAATTAGTGGATCTGAAGATCTATTATTCTTCAAAGAAACCACTTGCTAGTGTTTTCAAACAGAGCTGGGAGATAAACAGAAGAAAAGAAGACAATACAGGACAGAGCACCTTTACTCACATCACATTTTTTCATACACACTGTGTGCCAGACCCTGAAAGGTGTTGAGTATCTGCTGCATACCCACCACTCCCACTGCAGACAAAGGCTGATGCATCTCCTCAGTAACTCTCAGGAGTTTTCTCTCTCTTTCTGTAGAGTTAAATAATAAAACTGCAACAAAAATAATGAAAAGAAATATTAACAAAGATGAGAGAAATTAAAAAGGAAAGAACAAGACATGGTTTTCTGCTGGGAGTTTTAATTGAAATGGAGAGTCAGTGTGGGAAAACTATCTAAGATTCCAGGAGCTCAGAGTAGAAGGCTTTCAGCTCAGTAGTAGCAAAATAGTGGGAAACAAAAAAGGAGGAAGGATTGTCTTAGTGGTAAAGTACTAACCAATGAATTGAAAGAGCCTGTGTCTATTCCCTGCTCTACCTCACACTTCATGTGCCATCTTGGGCAAGTCACTTAGGGCTAGAATAGATATCTAGTGGGATTTTTAAAAGCACCGAGACTCATAAAACCCATAGATTTCAATGAGTTAGCACTCAGGCATGAGTATCATCTGCAAAAAAGGAATGAAAGGCTAAAGATAGCGATAACATAGGGGTAAAAATTACAATCCACTCAACATGTTGGAAAATGAGTAGGGATCATAAATATATAACATCACAACATTGTGATATTTGTGTTCTGATGTTGTGTCATCATATTGCAATGGCAATCAGGCATTAGACCTAAATGTGAACACACAAAACAAGTGATGCACTTGGGCTTCAGAACACTTCAGATTATTTCAGAACTAGTTTGGATGGGGGCAGAGCTCTGGAGGCCAATAAAGCCTGAGAGAAACCCTTGTAGACATAAGCCTAATTTGTGATTCACTGACTCAGGAATGGTGCATGGGAACCTTGGTGTAGAGAAAATGGGAGAGTCCATTTCTGGGAAGCTAGCAGATGTAGGAAAAAATTGAGAGACTTACAGAAATCCCAATAACGTTGCTCCGTGTGTGTGCACACGTGCACATTTTATGACCGTGTATCCAAATAAAACTTTGTGCATTTACTGTCCCTTCAGTTTTTGTTGAAACCAAACACACTCCAAGTTTCTTAGGGGGGGAAATCTTAAAGAATGGACTGTTCACAAGCCCTTCTTTAAAAAAGAAAGTCACTCTGGCTACTTTCAGTAAACTTACTAAGGGTTTGTCTACACAGTGCATTAGTGCACACTTGCTGGGGTGTAAATTCTACCAGAGTCCTGTGCACTAATTGGCCTGAGTGGACCTTGCTGGAATGCACTAAAAGTTCCCTCGTATGTGTCGATGTATTTCTGTTTTAAATGGCCCTGAGGGATCTCGACATTAGAATACCTCAGACCCCAATGACTAGCATGCTCTCCTGTGAAGTGGGTGGCCCTTGTTCAAATCTTTTCTCCCACCTCAGGCATCCCACATCCCAGGTAAGTGTTCTAATCACTAGACTGAACATTTTAAGGTGGGCACCATCACTTCCTCCTCCTCTTCTGGCCAGATTCTGAATTCAGTAGGGGCGTCTGTGCACGCATACTGGATCAGACCCTGCATGTGACACCTGAATGCCTTCTTCTCCAGTTTGTGAATCACTCAGGGGCAGGGCCGGCTCCAGGCACCAGCGGAGGAAGCACGTGCCTGGGGCGGCACATGCTAAGGGGTGGCATTCCGTCGATTCTTGGGGGGGCACAGTCCGGGCGGCTTTTTTTTTTTTTTTTTTGCTTGGGGCAGCAAAAATGGTAGAGCCAGCCCTGCTCAGGGGTTTAGGCAGGAGATAGGCATCCAGCCACCTAGAGTGAGGAACCAGTGCGCATGTTCAGAGACAGAAATTTAGGCTCCATGGGAACTTTCACCCAGTCCTGGTCTCTCTGGTGAACAGGGAGAAGTTGGGGGAAGGTCTCAGCCGGTCTCTCTCACCCAGGGATGGTCCTTGGAGATGGAGCAAAAGTGGTGATAGAAGCTCTCAGCAACTGGCCAGAGAAAGGGCAGTGGCTCCTCACGTGGCGCTGCCCCATAGGACTTCCCAGACCCTGCTTCCCAGGACTCTGGACCACTATCTCCTCATGCTGCCTCCTCTTCTGCTTCTGGGCCTGGTCCAGAAGCAGAAATGGTGGCTCAGCAAGGACATTCATGTGAATTTGTAGTAGCATCTATGGCCAAGGGGAAGGGGACTGAGCCACCTGCACTCCCCCTTGTTGTGCCCCTGCCTAACTCCCTTAGACTCTTTTATCTAGTCTACAGAACTACATGTTCCCATGATTGTTATCCTCATCCTCAGCACCCCAATTCCTCTGCTCTTTTGTTACACTCACCTGTTGTGAGCTGCCTGAGTTTAGATTGTAAAATAAAGGATTGGGACTGTCCCATGCAATTTGTATGGTACCTGAACAACGTACTGACAACTTTGTAATACACATTAATAATTTTTTCTTCAGAAAGAATCCTAGAAAACAAGATAGATGTAACTAGAAAGCAAATGTAACATAACATTTCAAGGAGATTTTAAGATGGAGCATAGGACTTAGCGTGAAAGAGAACATCTACATGCTTTACAATTGTTCATTAGTCTTCTTGGTTGTAAAGGAAATCTCTTCACACATCAATGCTCAAAGTTACCTGAGCTCCTCCAATATTAACTACAAGACATTCACTACTATACCTTTGTTATACTAAAAAAACTATGGCCATGCCTAAATATAACAGCTCGTCTTTTGTGCAAGCAAAAGTTACTCATTGAGTAAATAAAATTCCATGCTGTGTTATACATGTACAAAATGATTTGTTCCAGAAACTTTAGATGTACTAGTATGACCACTTATTTTCCACCATTCCTGAACTCCTTACCTTTTTTCTGTTGGTGTGTGAATCACATTTGGAGCATTTGAATACTAAACTAATCACTATTTTGTAGATCTAGGAAGCGAAATGAAGACAATAGCTATTTACCTATTTTACTCAATTGCAAATAGAAAGACTATATCAAAGAAATTAATTATATGCTCCCATTCCAATAAAGTTGCAACCACTGTTTTATTCTTACAAAGCATCTGCAAAGATCTGTGAGACAGACCATTTTAATACTGAGCCAAACCAATGAACTGTGGAGTTTTCTTGAAGTTACCACTTTGACTCCAATATTGAAAGCTCCGTCGACACTGGAGCAACTACCAAGTTGGAGGGATCCAGTTATCACAAGGAAGTCACCTAACATACTTAAACTATAGCTTTTTCTTGCAGGGTAGACTGTAATGAATCATCTTTTAACTATGGTTAACAGTGTTGTATCCCTGCTGAAGTCCCAGGGTGACATACCGTCTGGAACAGAATAAAAGCATGATTCACTCCTGTCTATACTGCAAAACAAAACTGCTTTTTATGAGTTGTTATTATTAGATGAAATTACTATAAAGTGGGTGAAAAACCAAAGTCAAAGAGTAGTTGGCAATGGTTCGCTGTCAAACTGGGAGGACATATAGAGTGGGGTCCTGCTGGGGTCTGTCCTAGGTCCAATACTATTCCATTCATGGTTTGGAAAATGGAGTGAAGAGTATGCTTATAAAATTTGTGGCTGACACCAAGCTGAAAGAGGTTGCTAGCACTTTGGAAGACAGGGTTAGAATTCAAAATGACCTTGATAAATTGAATAATTGGTTTCAAAGCATCAAGAAGAAATTCAGTAAAGACAAGTGCAAAGTACTACACTTAGGAAGGAAACACCAAATGCCAACTACAAAATGGGGAATAACTGGCTAGGTGGTAGTACCGCTGAAAAGGATCTGTGAGTTATAGTTGTCCACAATTTGAATATAAGCCAACAATGTGACGCGGATACAAAAAAGGCTAATATCATTCTGGGTTGTATGAATAGGAGTGCCGTACGTAAGACTGGGAGGTACTCTACTTGCCACTGGTGAGCCCTCAGCAGGAATATTGTGTCCAGTTTTGGGCACCACACTTTAAGAATGATGTGAACAAATGGGAGGGTGTCCAGAGGACAGCAGAAAAAATGATAAAAGATTTAGAAAACCTGACTTATGAAGAAAGGTTAAAAAACTGGGTAGGTTTAGTCTTGAGATGAAGGGGGGACATGATAATAATCTTCCAATATGTTAATGGCTGTTATAAGAGGACGGTGATCCGTTGTTCTCTATGTCCAGTGAAGGTAACACAAGAAGTAGTGCGCCGAATCTGCAGCATGGGAGATTTAGGTTAGATATTAAGAAAAAACTCTCTCATTATAAAGAGAGTTAAGTACTGGAATAGGTTACTGAAGAAGGTTGTGGAATCCTGCCCTTGGAGGTTTTTAAGAACAGGTTGGACAAACACCAGTCAAGGATATACATGGTCCTGCCACAGAAAAAGAGGCTGAACTTGATGGTCTCTCAAGGTCCCTTGCAGCCCTATGATGACAGTAGCATTACCTAATCTAGCCTCTGTACAGACACATAACAAAGATGACAGTCCCTCCCCTCCCCCCTCCTCCCCCCCCGAGAGCTTACAATCTAAATGTCAGACAGAAAGCAACAAATGGACAAAACAGGGAAAGGGGGATATCAATCCAATTTTACCCTAAAAATAAAAGCCTGTTCACCACTTGCCTAACCAATGGTAGATAGTCGAGATTTGTAGGCATCACAGCAGAGATAGGGTCTCCCAAGATGGTAGCTGTACAAAAATTTAACTTGATATTTCAGATAGGTGATCTCTGTAATTCAGTGGTAATTCTGGTTGGTAATAAACATCTGGGGTTCAAATAATAATCACATTTTGTTTATTATGTGTGTATGGTTTACATTTCTGTTATTTAGGATAGTCACACTGCAATCACATGTACAAGAAACTACAGCCATATGGTATGGGATTCTTAAAATCTAATTTTTGGAAACACTGAGCACCCACAGTTCTCCTTGCAATCAAGACTTACTTCACAAGGGTGCTGTGAGGCTACAAATACATAAACTGTTTTCTGATCCTCAGATTAAAGAAATGCAAAGCATTATTTTCATTAAAAAGTCCTGAATATAGATTTGTAAAGACCACAATAAACAATATAAAATCAAAGAGAAGCAAATTCACACAAAAACATAATGTTTAAACAACTTTAATCTTCTGATTTAAACCAGTAACAAACCAGGCAATTCAGACTTAAAGCTGATATCATTTATAAGTAATTTCATTGTGTCTATGTTCATCAGCACATATAATGCAAACAGTGCCCTGCGTGAATTATACATGTAATGAAAACTCAAGCAATTTCTGCCATGACTTGGTGATAAGTTGCTATAATAGCAGCTTGGGGTCCAGGAAATGTACTTTCACATGCATTATTAGCAACAGGTGACATAGTGATAATGATACAATTAACGCATTTCACCTCTTTAAGCTCTCCCAAAGGTGAATTTTTGCTTACACTGCTTTATGGAGGACCATTTCATTTTGGTTGTTTGAAGTTCCATGTGTTTTAATGGTATTTTTAACAAAATAAGCAGAAAATCAGGGGCTGGGGAGTGTCCTTTGGGGGACATTTTAACTCAGGTATTACATACTAGGGAGAAATCCATTTTGTTCAGTCAGCAGCAGTGGTACATCTGTGTTCTATAAACAAGAACATAGGGATTGGCATAGTAGATCAGACCAGTGGTCCATGTAGTTCAGCATCCTTTCTCTGATTGGCCAGATTGACTTCAAAATAAGCATTTATGGGATAGCCTGCCCATAGAGAAAGTTATCTTAACCCCCATAATAGTTAGGGACAAGTTCTGCATTAAATGCAGTCCTGTGGTAGACCCGAGGGCAGAATTTGGCCCTTCCACTGGAATTTGTCAAGCAGTTCAACAGACCTGATTATTTGTAGCCGCTCCTCCAGAGATGGTGTGGTCTGTCATGAAAATATAACATGCATATCATTAACAGAATAGGATGGAGTGTCTCTATATAGTATTTGAATGAGTACTTAGGAACTCTAAACTCTGTAGATTGGCATGAAAGAGTAGTTTCTCTGTTGTCTACATCTGCATAAGGATCTTCATGAAACTATTGTTAAATAAAACATTTATTTTCTAAATCTGTCTTTGCCTTTTACCCCAAGCCCTCCTCAAGAAACCAAACAAAATAAAACCCCACCAACATAGGGCCATATCATGACTTTTCACGTTTTCATTTAAATAACAAAGTTTGTATGCAAGAAAGCATCCGAAATAAACCAACTTCCATTTCATTTTGACTTAAAGTCCTTAAAACTTAGATTTTCAAATGTTATAAAAACAAACTCAAAACCTGTCCTTGCCAAATTGCCACCTATTGCAATTTTGAAAGCCAGCTTGTGAACCCCTAAAAGTTATTTAAAAGAAAACTCCAAAGAAGGGTAGTGGTAGTGCTCTGTAGAGGACTATTGATTAACCATGCTGGGCCAGATGTTTAATTAAATGGAAATAGGATCAGGCCCCCATTCTTCCGAAAAGGACACTTAAAAATCGGCTTTTGTACTGAATCTTTAAACAAACACTTTACATCTTAGTTTTACACTCATCTTCATCCCTATTCTCTCAGATGCCACAGCAATGAGCATGACATATAAACAGAATAGATGGCAATTGTTTCTGATAAATAATGGAAATATTTCTGTATATTGCATATCCAATAAATGGGCACTGCCACTTCCATCAGTGATTCATGGCTGTCCATATTATGGCTTGTAAGCATGTACGACACCATATGCAAACAATGACAGTTATAATAATAATAATATAATATATGGAGATATACTTATCTCATAGAACTGGAAGGGACCCTGAAAGGTTGTTGAGTCTAGCCCCCTGCCTTCACTAGAAGGACCAAGTACTGATTTTGCCCCAGATCCCTAAGAGGCCCCCTCAAGGATTGAACTCACAACCCTGGGTTTAGCAGGCCAAAGCTCAAACCACTAAGCTATCCCCCCCAAATAACAGGGTTAGAAGGGACCTCAGGAGGTCATTTAGTCCAACCCCCTCCTCAAAAACAGGACCAATTCCCCATACAGATTTTTACCCCAATCCCTAAATGGCCCCCTCAAGGATTAAACTCACAACCCTGGGTTTAGCAGGCCAATACTCAAACAACTGAGCTATCCCTCCCCACATGGTTGTAATGTGGTTTTTACATCCATATTCAGAGTGATTACACATTAATGTTAAGAAGCTGTGCTGGTGGAAATGGGGAAGGCAATAGGCTGGATGGATGAAAAAATTCCCTTCCCCCATGGAAATGAAACCCATGCTACTTATGACTGTTCACAAACAGTGCTTCAGAACAACATTCTAACAGGAGTTGCTAGTAGAACTGGCTTGAGAATGGTTTTCAAACTTGTTATAGCTAGCTAGCACAGTTAAGTGCTCCAGCATGGACAAGACTGTAGTTGTCTATGCAAAATACCTTTTTGTCTTCAGACTTTTTTTTTAGTACCATCATTTTGTGTTGCTGGAATGGTTGTGATTCAGTAAACTGACTTAGGGGAAAGACCCCCATTGAGTTCAATGGGCTTTGGATCAAGCCCTAAATCAGAACCAACTGAAGTAGCGTGCATGGGAGAATCATTTCTCATTTACCTCTTTACTTATTTCTGACCAACCAATCTTGAATGTTATTTTCAAGAACTAATGAAGCATTAAAATAGAAGCTGCAGTTCAGAACTGGCTTCTTGAAAGAAATTATAACACTTAAAATGGAACTATTACATTTAATGAAGTGACATTTATTCCCCCAGCTTTTGATCCTTTGATCAGGGCCTGATCCAGCTTCCCCAGCCCACAAAACTCCCCTCACTTCACTGAGAATTTTATTTATGGAATGAACTCTTGAATCACATCTAAATTGACAATTTTGAATTAACATACAGGTCAGATCCTCAGATGGTGTAAGTTGGTGCAGACTTGGTTGAAGCCAATGGAGCTATACCAGTGTATACCAGATGAGGCTCTGGCCCCTATACATTTACTGGATTATACATAAGTAGTTCCAACCCCTTAAGTCCTTACTTAAGCAAAACTCCCACTGCCTTTGATAAAGAGTTTGGTTGAGTGTGGAACTCCTTAGTCTCCATGCAGCTGCAGAATAAGGGGATGTGTGTGGAGCTCTTGCCCAGCCTGGCTGATACATAGGCTTGGAAGGGTTCGAGTTTTACTGGCAAATATGGGGACAGGTTGATTTCACTGACAAAAAATATTTCCATCTATAATAATCAAATGTCTAGATAGGCAAAGTAAGAAAAATGCTGCTTCAGAGCTTCTTAGAGTTTGATTTAAGGATATTTACTTTGTATATTTTGAGATGTGATGTTGACAATTTGTGTTTTAATGGTTATAAAGCATTAACTTTTAAAACGAATCTCAACGTCGGCTGTCTTTAAATAATTATTGTCTGACCCTCTTCTTCTTGTCTCATCCCTCCCCATAATTTCCTGCACCTACGAAAATTTAAGTCAGTAAAAATAAAAAAGTGCTCACAAATAAACATCGGTATTACCTGTCGAAATTATTTAAAAAAAAAATTTGAATTCTGCAAAGCCTACTGATACAACAGCTCTTGGGACCACTACACCCTCCTTAGGAATGGTTACAGTCCATGATCAAGTGCATTTCACAGACTCACTGGCCCTGCCCCTGTCCAACCCACAAAATGCCCTTCCTGCTCCTGAGGAAAAAGCAACCTGCCAATCTTGATTCTGCAGCATACACACTGCTTGGCTTCTGTTCTTGCCCCCCAGGCTTCAGAAATGGCATTTCTGCAGCATTACAAGCCTGCTATGGCAGTGCTGGGACACAGCACAGCTCAGTGTTAAGCACTGCAAGACTGCTCCCTAAGCGGAAGTGGGATTTTTAATTGATCTTTGAGCATTGTTAATAGATACTTTGGCATTTAGACAAAATACAAACCACAGACCAGCACAAATTTTGCCTCTCCTAACAAACGGTGGCCAACCTTTGGGGTATGGCTTTTCATACAATAAGAAAGAAGGAACAGAATTAGAGAGTAAGGCTCAGATCCCAAGATCCTGGTTCACTACACAGACACGTCTCTTTCCTCCCTATGGCAGTTCATTCCACTGATATTCTGCTCTCACCATATGCCTCAGTCACTGAAAGCCAGATCACCAGCTGGTGGAAAACAGCATTGCATCCTAGCCCTGAGAGTGCTGTGCATTCAGTGACTGATCCAAAGTCTACTGAAGTCGATGGGAGTCTTCAATGGGCTTTGGCTAAGGCCCATAGTGAGCTCACAATATTAAAGAAGAGATCGGACATGTGTATTGACACAAGTACATTATAATTGTTCCCATTACAATTACTTTGTTACCAGAAATTTGCTGGTAATTTTCTGGCTTCTCACCCCTCCTGAAGTGTAAGCTCTACCCTGTGATAGTAAGTGCAGGGAGGGCTGGAATCATGTCTTTATGTCTCATGGGCACCATTCAACTTACAATAAAAGAGGATAACTACGTTTATAAATAAATAGTGAAGAGCACATCATTTAATTGCTATTTATTTTCATAAACATGAGGTATTTCAAAGTGCTATAAGACGCAGCACTAAATGTACATTGTTGGAAGAAATTAAACACAGAACTTTGCAGTTACCCAGTTCTATGCACCAAACATTAACAAATACATTAACTGGAAGAAACAGGCTAGGAAAAGGCATATATAGTAAATTTCTTTACAAAAGTTTTCTTAGTTCAAAAAAGTGATAAAGTAATATCTACTCAAAACTTTCACAACTCATTTTCATACGAAAATATAAGTATCAAATTTAGTTATGTATCAGCATCATACTAAAGTATACAGGCAGTGTAAGAATTAGTACAGTACATAACAGAGATTAACAATATATTTGTATACAAAAACATGCTCCTCAAACATTGAGGTATTACAGTACTTAGGTATGAACTTCCAGTCAAATACTGGTAGCAAGAGCCACCTCTCATAACCCAAGACATGTACAAAAGGCAAGTGTGTAGATGGTATTTACAGAAAATTCCCACAGAGGTACAAATGGTAACCCCTAAAGTAACATCTGTTAGAACATAAGCACCATTAAAAATTAGGAATGAACATTTTTAAACTCAACTAGGTGTCATCAGCAGCTCCAAAGGCTCACAACTTTTAAAGAACATCTATAGTTCTTAAGAAAAAATACAAGGGCCGTCATTGTTTGGCAGTCTGTTGAACTCCTTGCAAGAACATCCATGTGCTCTGTACCCGGATAACATAGATTGTTAACTACTTGAGGGACTGGATTGAAAGTAAAACCAACATTCTTAACGTCAAAAAACACAATTTTTTTTTTAAAGAATCAAAAATGTGCAAAGTGGCAGTGACTGTCCAGGTCAGACAAAAAAGGTTTAGCAAGTCCGTGTGTGTTCTATTTTCTTTAGCAACTGCTGTTGTCTGGCTTGCAATTTTTCCTTTTCTAGCAATAACTTGTGTTCCTCTGCCTGAAGGGAATGGACATAATCAGTGGCTTTTTTCAAGATGACCACTTTTGCAGCTTTCTCATTTTTAACCAGTTCAGGTACATGGTCCCTTAACGTGAGGAAACTAGATCGCAGGTCGTTACGCCGCTGACGTTCCAGAATATTGTGATTACGTCGACGTTCACTATCTTCTGAATCTGAGTTTCGAGGACTTGAACTCTTAGACTTTGGTTGGATCATGGGTTTTATTGGACGGGGCACCTCATTTTTTAGTTTTTTCTGCGGTGGGGCATCTTCGCTTTCCATGTATGGAGAAGGGGCAGCGTAATTATGCTGCTGGTGAATCGGGGCGCAACGCTTTAGAATCAGTTCATTCTGCTGCATTCTCACCGATGCCAAGGTGGCATTTTTAGGACGCACAGTAATAGTAAGAGTAGTAACAGCCTTGTTGGAGGAAGAGCGCCTCTTCTCCACTGTCACTACATCAATTTCTTCCTCTTCATCCTCTTCCTCGTCATCATCTTTAGAAATACAAAATGTAAAATAAAGAAAGTAAGTTGTTCTCTCCAAAAAATATTCACACAGGACCTTGAAATTTAAAAACTAGTAACATATCTGTGTGAATTCTCTGGACAAACAGCAACACATAAGTATTTAAGTGTTCAAAATATGCACAAATATGAGGATAAAAATAGGGTGCATATACTAACTATCTGCAGATAGATGGAGCTAGATAAATATAGACACACCATGCATACACTCAGATCTGGACACAATAAGTGGGTATCTCTGCTAAATTAAAATTATAACCCTAAGAACAGATAGTTTTCTGCACTTTTAAGCTGTACAATAGAAGAATCCATAAAGGTGCAACCCAAATAAACACACTAGAGGAAACAGTATTTGAGAAAATGCCCTAATTTATACTTTAACCAACAAACTGGAGTACAGAACATACATGTATGTGAGCACACACACCCACAATCACAACACCTCCCTTGCTTGATCAAAAAGGAGCCGGAAAACTAAACAATTGCTGGATTTGTTCTGATGCAGAATGTGAAGCTGTTCCAGTCTGAGAGTCCCTTTAAGCCAATGTTTTGGTTTACTGCCAAGAAGACAGCTGTTGGGAGGAAGTGCTTCCTCACAGAAAGCTGTCAAGGCACAGACATTAAAGGGACAGTGAGCCTTTTGAAACAGGAGGCTTATCATCAAGTTTATGATGATGGTCATATGGATCTACTCATTTACATGAGAGAAACTGTGTTTACAACTGAACTGGGCTTCTCTGCAACTACAGATGGGGTTTTTTTACATGAGAGGAATTTTTTGCATCTAAATTTTCCTCTGCCTGTCTTAATCCAAAGACCCAAAATCAAACATTTCCCCGCTAAATTATTAGACTGCCTAGCCATTTCAAAACCATGTACAAGGCAGGATGATTTTATACTAAAAACACTTTTACCATATGGTCAATGCACTATTTACACAATACATTCTGCATAAGCTGCATTTTATTTGGCCACATGAATGAATTTTGAGATTAACCACACGGTACGCTTTGCCATGGGAGAAGATTAAAAAAACCCACTCAAAGTTCATCCAGCATCTGTTAAGTATAAACATGCCCAGGATAGGATGCCCTTTAGTTATATACCACTGTCTGCTTCACCATCAGCTGCCTGCCAAAGGGTCTCCTTCAAGGAATCCTTTCCAAAAAGGTAACGTCCTAGGACAAGCATGCTGCCACCTACTGGCAAATCCATATACCAGTTAGAAATGGAAGGGAGTAAAACACACGCACCCACTTGGACAGCTACGGGGTTTGTTCTTGATTATGTTTTTATCAATAAAGAAAAGCAAATGAGAGTGGTCTGGGATTTTTCAAGCTTCTCCTCTTCCAGACTAACTTTAGTGGCACCATACATCTATCTGACGTCTTCTGAATCTGATGGTGGTGGACTCTCTCCTAGCCTCCCCTCTCTTCAACAGCAGGGGTTCCCATGTCTTAAGGGCTCAACCACTGTCATGTTTTACACTGAACTGATTGTGCAATATTTATTCTTCCCCAGCTCCACCCCCCCACGGTTCAGCTGCCCTTACTTACCCCTCCTCTCTCTCTCTGCCCAAGCGCTTCAAGGCAGGGGGCTTCCTCAAGCACTAAGGCATATGGCCACCAACTTTCCCCCAATCTTTTTTTTATTGACTCACTGAGATGCAAGAAACAAAGAAAGGGGGCATGACCTGGGATCACAGATTTATTTTCTTTGGTCTCCTGACCACATGGGTGCAGAGACAGGGGTGGGGAAAGGGAAGACTGAGCTTAATTTTGATTACAGGAAGGAAAGTGTGAAGAGAGAAAGAGAGAGAAACACAACCCCTTCTTTTTTCTCACTGCCAATAGCCTAAGGCAGCCTTACAAAATGTTCATGATAATGTACCAGCCAGGCACAACGTTACTCACCCACCTTACCAAGATGATGATAAAAAACAACTAATGCTAGTTTACTTGACCAGAAACTAACATTCACCCTAAGTGAACTGAATTTTGCAAGGCTGCCCCAATGAATTCACTCTTTTTGTTTATACCTTTGGTTAGGGGAGATGCATCATAAATGATGCTGCCCATAAAGCTGCATTTGAGGGTGGAGCAACCATGCACACACAATACCTCTGGGGATATGTATACAGGCTAACAAATCTGTGATGAGTGGAGTATTTACCCGAGTCACTGAGAGTATCATCTCCTGAGCTGCTGTTTGCTCTGGTAGCACTTGTATGGCAGCTGCTGCGCTGGGTGGCAGTTGCTGCCCCCTGTGCGATCCCACTGCTCCCACTAATGTTCACCCGGATGCCAGCCAACCCAGCCCCTGTTGCTGGGGCTGGGGCTGGGGCTGCTGCCACTGGCTCCCTCTTGTTGATGGGGAAGGGGAACACCACTGCAGGATCCACACACTCTGACACAGAGTTGTTGAGCTCTGCTTGGCTGTTGGTGCCCCCAGGGCTGGCAGTGGTGGTGGATGCACCAGCTGTTCCTGGTGCCACTGCTGCTCCCACTTTGCCCTGCAGTTTCTCACTCACTGCCCTCTCCAGCTTCTCACGGGCAGAAAAGCCACTCCACATACAATCCTGGATGATGATGGAGTTGAGGTTGTTGTTCTCCCCAAAGCCTGTCTCCAATAAGTCTCCTCCATCCGTGCTTCCCCAAAGGTCGGCCTCAGAGGGCAGCAGCAGCAGTTCAGATGCCCAGTCCAGAGGATCACGGGTTTGGAATCCCCCTAGAGCCACCCCTCCCCATAGCAGTGGGGCCCCTCCCGGGGGGTTCTCCTGAAGTCCTGCCCGGCTGGGAGACAGAGGAGGGGTAGGCAGCAGTTCAAACTTTTTCCAGATGTCCTCCCCTGGGGGAGCAGAGTCCGGACCGCACAAATAGAAATCATCTTCATCTGGATAGAAGCAGGGCTGCAAAGAGTCAAACTCGAGGTCTGGGTTTTTACTGACCATCCCTGGCATTATTGGATTCCTTTTACTGATTCCTTGGTTGGGCTGTTATTTAGAGGGAGGTTTGAGTGTGTTTCCACTGAGAGAGAGAGAGAGAGAGAGAGACTTCTCCCAACACCTGAAAGAAAATCAAAAATAAAAAATAAGCAACTAGTTAAAACAGGAGGAAATACAGTTAGACATGAATTGTTCATACAACAGTCTTCCTACCAATCAAAAAAAAGTAAAGCCCATAATCATTAAAAAGCCTAAGGAATGCAGGGAGCACTGTGCAAATTTGGAGAAATACATTTCACTCCCTTAATGCTGCTTAAACCACTCAGACAAAACAAACAACAACAACAAAAAACAGTCTATGCACACACATGCAAAGATTTCTGTTTTAACCCTATGCTCTGTAAGAAAACAAAACACGCCAGAAAGGTACAGGAGAGATGCAAAGGGGTGTCTGTGCAGCTTCACACATTACAAGCTCTTCAAACGGCTTCAAAGAACCAAACACAGAGTAACCCAACCAATACACTGTACACATATGCAAAGCTTGATACCTTAATCGCTCCAGAAAGCCCTCTTAATATGTCAACAAAAGTAGTGGAAGTTTCCCCCTTTTTGTCATCTGCAGACCGGTGCAAAGGGGACAGAGGAGGATGCAAACGGGGCAGAGGAGAGGCGGCTCGGTGCAACTTTACAACTTGCCAGTTCATTCACTCAAAGTTACTCAGAGAAGCCCGCACACAACACACGGGGGGCTGGGGGGGGGGGGGGGATCGGAAGTAGCCAAAATGCAGCAACCTTATATAATAATTTCAATTTAAAAAACAAAGCCGGCGCTAACAACAAAGCCCTTTGATATGCCAACAAGGTACAGGAAGTTTCTCTCCTGCTCAGCTGCACACTGAGCAAAGGGGTGAAAGGCTGCAGATGCAACAAGGGGACTTTGCACATTGCCACTACATTCAATGTGACCTGCTACAAACACAAGCTTTCAATCCCCCTTTCCCTCCGGAAGATTCCTTCATTGTGCCCCCGACTAGTCCACCACAATCCCATACCAGCACCGGAGCCCGGTTGCATTAGACATTTTAAATGACCTTTTAAGTCTGGAACAGGCGTTCCGTGCCCCCCGTCACCTCAGCTAGCGCAACACGCAGGAAAATCGGTTTGCTGGGTTTCAAACAGCTGACATTCAAACTGAGACCGAAAGGAAAATCTCCATAAAAAAAAAAAAGCCTTATGATGAAATGCAATGAAACGAGCCCAGCTCAGCTGCTCTCTCCCTGCCCCGCCCCGCCCCCTGACCGCTTCCACTATTGTACCATTTTTCTACTTACAAAATCTATTGCAACCGTTTAAAATAAATCAAAGCAACGAAACTTCTCCTACAAAACACAGCGATCTCCACGCAACAGCTTTAGAAACCCCGAGGATTTCCTTCTGGTCAGTGAAAACCTCCACGCAAATCACTGAACTGCCCCTGCATTTCCCCCCCAACCCATCCTCCCTAGTTTTGCAACTCCAATACAACGTGAGGTTTTATTTATTTATTTGGTGTTGCCCTCCCTTCTTATTACAGCCGCGGTCCCTGCAGCTGCCTCTTCTTACCTCCTCCTTGGTGATGGGTGGTGTTGCAAAAGGGGGAGGAGGGCAGGAAAAAAAAAAAAGAGGCAGATGATCTTGTATGTTGCACTTTATTGAGCGCCAGCCCGCTCGTCCCCCAAGGCTGGCTTAAGCCTCCACATTCACCCTTTGCTTGCAGACAGATGACTGTCACTGGCTGGCTTTGAAGCTCTTGGATATTATTAACTAAAAAAAAACCTGACACACCCGGGGAGGAAAAAGAGAGCGGAGAGAGAGGCTTAACCCCACCTCCCTAATTTCCATAAAAGCAGGGGAGGTGCCTGGCATTTGGCGCCAAAAGCCCCTTTGCTCTTTATGCTTTGCAAGGAGAATTAGGTCCAGTTCCCTTTGCAAATAAATAATAATCATAAAGAGAATGCAAAATCCGAGCTGCACGCCCGGCCACCCCGAGCAGTTGGGGAGGGGATGCACTTTGCAAGGGGACGGGGGGGGGGGGATTTGGGTTGTAATTGCACCAGTGATGTGCCTATTCAGTGCTTTGCATGGAGCATGGAGGAGGAGGGTGGGTGCCTTTAGGGTCCTGCTCCTTTGTATCTCCCCCCCACACCCCCTTTTTAAGAGAGTTGTAGCCATTCAGGGTTGCCAGCGCGATTTATTTTGCAGCAGATGCTAATAAGAGAAGGGAAGATCTAGGCGGCGAGCTTCGCCGGCCGGCGCAGCCAGGACAAAAAGGAAGTCATTATGAAGGGTTCAATCCAAGGTGTCGGCTTGATTCTGTTGTTGTGCAAATAACAACCCAGTCTGCCCGGCGGGGGCAGGGGTGTGAGCACCACAGCGGCGCTGCCCAGAGGAGGCAGATTGCAAAGTAAATAAATAAAGGGGCTCTCCCCCTCCCCCCCAGTCCCTCTTCCTAATCCTGCCCCTCCCCCCCCCCACATTGTAAATAAATAATTAAAGGAGCGGTTGCTGCACAGGCTTTTCCTCTGCAAAAGGCGACACCTTGCGGAGGCGAGAGGGAGCAGAAGCAAAGCGCAAGGAGGCGGCGCCGCGCGTTCCCTAACAGCAGCGCGGCGTGCACGGCTGGCTCTGAGCTACAGGCACGCTCAGGGTCAGCAGTGCAGGAGGGGTGGGGAGCGGCTGTTTTCTAGCTGGGAATGCCCTGAAAGGGAGGGGTGACAGTGGAGCAGGGGATGGAGTGCTCAGGAGAGGGTTGTATGCTTGGGTAGGTGGGGGCAGTGCTTAAAGTGTCCTGAAAACAGCGTGGGGTCTGCTGTCGTCATAATCTGGGAGCCGCAGCTAGGGTAAAACAGGGCTTCAAGTGCACCTCTCCAGGGCCCAGCTCAATTTATAATCCCTTGTGACACCATCCCACACACTCTTCAAGCACAGGGAGGTGGGATTTGGGCATTCTTCTCAGGAACCTTTATTTTGAAACCTAGTCTTTTTTGTGGAACCTGGTGTATTCCAAAGGCAAAACACTTATTGTGAGAGGCTCTTCCATCATTGCTATGCAGGATGCCAGACGCGATTATCATAATGGTCCATATTGGCCTTAAAACCTATGAATCTGTCAACCGCTTTCTGTTCAGCAAGTATATTTATTGTGAGGAATAAAAATGATCCCTGAGAAGAATGGCTAAGCAACTTCCAGACAGGGATGAAGCTTAACCAGAGGCAGGGAAATCCCCTCCACAGCCTCTTCAGTTGGCACATTGAACTGCAAAAGCACCATACTTTAGACTAGTGGTCTCAACCAGTGCTCCAGGCCCCCCTGGGGGGCTGCAAGCAGCTTTCAGGGAGTCCACAGTTCCAGCATTAGATGTGCTGGGGCCCAGGGCAGAAAGCCAAAGCCCCACCGTATGGGGCTGACGCCCGAGGCCCTGAGCCCTGCCACCCGGGGCTGAAACTGAAGCTTGAGCAACTTAGCTTCACAGGGCCCCCGTTGCGTGGGGCCAGGGCCGGCTCCAGCTTTTTTGCCGCCCCAAGCAGCGAAGAAAAAAAAAAAAGCCACGATCGGCGGCACTTTGGTGGCTGCTCTACCGCGCCACTTCATTCTTCGGTGGCAATTCAGCGGCCGGTCCTTCCCTCCAAGAGGGACTGAGGGACCCGACGCCGAATTGCTGCCGAAGACCCGGACGTGCCGCCTGTGACGGGTTGGATAACAGAAACCCCCTGGGAGCTGCCACCTGATGTGCCAAGACTACCTCTGCTCCTGTTTTCCCTGCCAGCTCAGGACTCCAGCACCCTGTCTTGCTGAGCCAGACACTCCTGTCTGCTCCAACAAAGACCCAGGGTCTGAATTACTTACCCCAAAGCTGCAGGTTTACCTGAAAACAGCTCACAGAAGTGTGCTTGTCTTTAGCACTCAGATGCCCAACTCCCAATGGGGTCTAAACCCAAATAAATCCGTTTTACCCTGTATAAAGCTTATGCAGGGTAAACTCATAAATTGTTCGCCCTCTGTAACACTGATAGAGAGATATGCACAGTTGTTTGCTCCCCCAGGTATTAATACATATTCTGAGATAATCAATAAGTAAAAAGTGATTTTATTAAATACAGAAAGTAGGATTTAAGTGGTTCCAAGTAGTAACAGACAGAACAAAGTAAGTTACCAAGCAAAATAAAATAAAATGCGCAAATCTATGTCTAATCAAACTGACTACAGATAATCTCACCCTCAGAGATGCTTCAGTAAGTGTTTTCCTCAGACTAGACACCTTCCAGGTCTGGGCACAATTCGTTCCCCTGGTACAGCTCTTGTTCCTGCTCAGGTGGTAGCTAGGGGATTCTTCATGATGGCTCCTCTCTATCCCTTTGTTCTGTTCCACTCCTTTATATATCTTTTGCATAAGGCGGGAACCCTTTGTCCCTCTGGGTTTCCACCCCCCCTCACTGGAAAAGCACCAGGTTAAAGATGGATTCCAGTTCAGGTGACATGATCACATGTCACTGCAAGACTTCATTACCCACTTGCCAGCACACAGATATACAGGAAAACTCACAGGTAAAAAACAGCTATCTGCAGACAATGGTCCTGGTTAATGGGAGTCATCAAGATTCCAAATCACCATTAATGGCGCACACTTTGCATAATTACAATAGGCCCTCAGAGTTATATTTTATATTTCTAGTTTTAGATACAAGAGTGGTACATTTATACAAATAGGATGATCACACTCAGTAGATTATAAGTTTTGTAATGATACCTTACAAGAGACCTTTTGCATGAAGCATATCCCAGTTACATTATATTCACTTATATTTTTATAAAACCATATAGACTGCACAACGTCACACCGCCCCTTTCCAATGGCCGCCCCAAGCACCTGCTTCCTGCTCTGGTGCCTGGAGCCGGCCCTGCGTGGGACACCAGGCAATTGCCCTCCTTGCTACCCCCTAATGCTGGCCCTGGCTTTTATATGCACAAAAACAGTTGTGACACAGGTGGACCATGGAATTCTTATAGCATGTTTTGTGGAGGAGGGGCTCAGAAAGATAAAGGTTGAGAATCCCAGCTTTAGACTTTGCTTTCCATAACACATTCAGCATGCCCTCCTGTCATGTCTGCGTTGTCATGCAACGTCACATCAACATGGGATGTTACATTGTGATGCTGCATCTCAAATACCATCGCGTTGCTCTGTAATGAACACCCCAAAGATATTTAGCGATTCTTTCGATGTCCCATAGGACCTGGAGCAGCCTAGTCAAAATCAGAAAGGTAGCAAAATCATATGTGTGTGTGTGTGTGTGTGTGTGTGTGTGTGTGTGTGTGTGTGTGTGTGAGAGAGAGAGAGAGCGAGCGCGCGCCAAGGATTAGAGATAGGGTTGCCAACTCTGACTGAAGCTATTCCGGGAGATTTTTTCCCCCAACATGACGTAATGTCATTAATTGTACTGTACCTATTAAAATCTCCTGGATCACTTTCAATTGTCACCGGGAGATCGATGCTGATTCCAGTAGACTCCTGACCAATATGAGAGGGTTGGCAACCCTGATTAGAGATGTGGTGCTGGGAAATAGTCCACGTTTGATGGCCAGGTGGGAAATTGTTCCATTGTCTTAAAAGACCCAGGAGTAGTTTGATTCGAGGGATGGCAGGGTAGCAGAGGTGAATCTTCGTTCTACCACAACTAGTGATAATTTTCTGTTACAAAAAATTGTTAAAATCAGTGATAGAGAGGATACAGTACAAAGAGCTGGAGGTTTCACTGACTCATGTCAGGATTTGAACTACACTAACAGTCTACTAAGCAATTGTGCGGTCAGGGCTGAACAGCCTTAGCCTCCAAAAGCACAAGGTATGAAGTCCCATAAAAGGTCTAAGTATAATTAATTTGCATGAATTTGTTTATTTTGGCTGGTCAAAAAGGTGGATGGTTTTTATTTAATTTTTATTTTTTTCTCCTTGCATATCAATAGCCTTTAGTGGCTTAGAGCTTGTTTAAGAGATCTTAATGTGTGAGCAATTTATACATTCTCCTCATTCATGCTCTTCGCTCACTTTTAAGCAATTATATGTGGTTTGCTCCTTTAAATTCATTATTTGTGCCTCCCACGTGCTCTTGAATTCCATATCTAGCTATCTATCTCTGGAGGTGTCTTTGGGGTGGACACTGGATGCCATCTGATTGTATGTTCAGAAATCTGTGGCTTGGTTCTCTCTGTATTCTCATCATTTCCTGTCTCAGCTGAATTTTATCAGTAGCCTTTTTAATGAGGTCTTCTTCTTTATGGGAATGGTGATCAGCTCCTCTTTTGGGTCAAGTATGATATTAACATGTATGCTTAACTCTTGTTATATGAACAGCCATTCCTGATTGTGAACATTAATAAGGGATCGTGTTGATCAATTAATTGGTGTGCTATTAACGTTACTTCCATAGTGAAAATAAACAATATAGATACTGAAAATCTAGCAACAGTTCGCTGAGCCAAAACCCACTGAAGTCAATGAGAGTCTTTCCATTGACTTCAAAGAACTTCAGACCAGACCCATTGCATTGTGCCTCTCAAGTGAGTGACTATTTTAAAGTATCCCTAGGGTTTCCATTGCAATTTTGTTCAATCTTTAATTAAAGACCACCTGTGCCAGAAACTGATTTTTGCTGCTTCTTTGGGTGGTCAGTTGCTCAAGACAGGTTTCCCTGTATATTTGTTTTATATAAAGGGGGTGGGGCAGTGGATGTCCTGCAAGAAATCAGATACCTTAACTCAAGTTATTGAAATAAGGAGGCTTTTTAATAAAAAACAAATAATATTTTTTTCTTTATCTAATTCAGCATTTGGTGCTAACTCTGTGGATGTAAAAATATTTTTAAAAATACAGTTCTATCGTTTTCCTTTTTCAGTCTAGTCTCACCTGCTGAATGTTCTGTGAAGCATGGACATGAATGCACAAATTTGTTTTCTTTTTGGCTTACATTAACGAAAAATTAAATTAATGGAAGTTAGGCACCTAAATATTGTACCTTTGACGATCTGGTCCTGGGTGCTTTACAGATGTGTAAGGAGACAAAGTTTCTGCCCCTAAAAGCCTGCAGCCTAATTAAATGAATCAGGGCAGATGAGATGTAATGACATGCTGTGAAATCTAACAATGAACTTTAGAATGTTTAGTGTTATTGCAGTTTTTGTGTGTGGTTTTCTTTGTTGCAGGGTGGATTTTTAAGGCTGCTAATCCTTCTCTTGTTGCCTCCAAGGGGTGCATACTCTTATCATCCACCATTTCCCAGACTTTTGGATTCGCTATCTCAACAGTCATAAAAATCGGTTGATGGGACTGCTAGCATCACAAAACCATTTACATCACCCAAGGATAAAAGCTACTTTTGCTTCTTAACTTTGTGGCGAGAGCCAGAGCAGGTGCTGCGGTCTCTAATCTGGCTTCATGACAAGTCCTACAATTCTTTGTGCTCAATGCTCTGGAGTCATATGCACCTGCGTATTTAAGATAGGTTGGGTGCTAATGGTGATGGCTATTGTACATTTTCCTTTCATTAAGGAATATCATACAATGAAAATTTCTTATGTGGCCAAATATATCTCCTTCCCTCATGTACCGCCAGCCTCCCAGCCTCCTGCCTGCTCAGAAAACCAAAGTAATCCAGGATAATATTACTTGATATGTTGGAAGTTGTTTCTCCTAGAGCCACCCAGATCTTGGCACATGTTCCACTTAAACACCCCATTTTCTTTGTCCCTGTCTGCACACTAAATGTATTTTATTTCCCCCCTTGTGAATGGACATGTCCTTAATCATGGGGTCTTCTAGGTGTATTTGTCAAAACCATTATGTAATTGGAATAACTCATTCCCTCCCCCTTGCCTCCAACCCACAAAAATGAATTGCAAAACCTTCTGTGCCATGACTAATAAGACCCTGAGTTTGAACATTCACAGTCCTGGTAGTATGATATGTAGGATGCTTTATTTCACTTAATGAAGAACTCTGCAGCATCTGTTAAATGACAATGGATAACATTCTTGGATAGGGCAGCTGTTTGGAGACAGAACACCAGCTCTATCTTTTTTTACTTTTTAAAAATGCTAGATTTACAGAAATGGAGACTGAATTCTTCTGTTATCTAGGGTACTTATATGGCCCCCACCACTGCAGTATATGAGCAACTCACAATCTTTAATATATTTATCCTCAAAACACCCTGTGAGATAGGGAAGTTCCATGAATATTTGGCATTAAGTGTCTCTGCTGAAATTGCCGGCAAGGGTGCCAAACTCACCGTGATTCCTGTGACATGAAAATTTTTCAAAAACTAGTCATATATGCAGTACAATATGTGTTCAAAGCATTGTGTGCACATGAGAACCTGAGTCACTTCACCTAGATTCACTTCAAGCAGGCCACCAAACTGCCACTAGTTAACAGAAAACATTTGGATATAGACGAGCAGGTAGGACACAAAGTAGAGAGGGAAAGATACCAGGAAGGGGACCACATTGAGATAAGAGTGCCATGTCTTCCTGTGCATTTGTACAGCTCGTAGCTCAATGGAGTCCCCTTCCTCGTATCTTTCCCTCTCTACATTATGTGTCCTACCTGCTTGTCTATATTTTCTGTCTCCTTTCTTTTCCTACCTTTCTTCTTCTCCTACCTTTCCCCACAGGTTCCCTCCTGCTACCCGGACGGTTCTGGACAGCAGCAATTTTCATTTTTGATGCTGGCAAAGGAGCTGTCTGTTTGCAGACTCAGGAAGGGAGTGCTGCATTGGTTACAGTCAGGCTACATGGCAGTTTTGGTGTGTAGCAAGTCAGGGTGTGAATCTACAATGCACTAGCTTGCTGCACTGGCTGCGTGCACCCTGCTGCCTTGCAATAAAAGTTCCATGGTGCACTTTCATGTAGTACTGTTTCTAAAAATCAAATCACAGGGTAGAAGGGTCCACATGGCCAGTTAATTCATGACAAGGTAGTGAGCTGTAGAGTCACACCCTGAGCTGTCCCACGCTAAATTGCCATGTAGACAAGCCCACAGGTTTGGAAGGTTGTCATCAAAACCAGAAGGGCTAGAACCTTTTAATTTTTTTTTTGCTTTGGCAGAAGCTGATGGCACTTGCCTAGGAAAGCATCCTACTCACAACAGATTTTTCAAACTCTATATATGGCTCGATAAACATGTAAGCATTTGGTACATTACAGTTGTATTATAAAACAAAGAACTTCATGAAGTTACAGTCAAGGCTGCTAAGTGTAATGTAATAAAAATCATAGCAACTAAACACAAATAAAAAAGTACCAGGGCATTACAAATTATGGAAATCACAAGCTAAGGCTACACAAACAGTTCTGACACTAGCCTCAATTCTTGCACCCACTCCCCACTGCAAAGAAAAATTCTCAATGATTGTCATCCAAACAACAAACTCTGCCCCACCATTTGTGTTACTACTTTGAGGTCCAATCCAGTTTCCATTGTAGTCCATAGTTTGAGGAATAATTCCCTTTTCAAACTTTTTTGCCCATGCACTTTCCTCAGCCTAATATGACGGACTTATAATCACTGTCAAGTGTTTGCTGCTGAGTTAGGTGACAAATGCAGCATCATCACAAGTGACATGTTTCCAGAGGTAGATTGTTCTCTAGTTACATTCCTATATGTACAGATACAGGGAAGAGCGTAAATTTTGTTGACATGCAAAGTTCATTGCAAGACAACTGCTGTGGCAAAAGAAGTATATCTCATGGACCAGTTACAGGGTGGGGATATATAATTTGAACATTAATATATGTTAAATGGGAACTATTTTTGGTCAGAAATATTTCTCTTTAAAATATGTAGCTATATAGGTTGGGGATTTTTTGTGGGTTTACATTTTGTCCCTGATGGAAGCTAAAAGGTGAAACAGATTCTTATTTTTATGTGTGTATGATGTCTATCACAGTGAGCCCCTGCTTCTTGACTGGGACCCCTTGGCGCTACCATAATCCAAACAAATAATATTCATCCTCCACCAGTTGTTCTCAGTGTCTCAAACAAAGATGTTTGAAATGTAGACTGCAGCCAATTCTTGAATGTCAACCTTGGCCCAGACATCGGTAGTTTTGTGATGTATAATACGAACCCTTGCCTGCATTTCCATGTCTCTTTGGTGGTCAAGAGGGTGACCACCAAAGAGAATTAGAATCTGCTCCAACACCAGCTGGATTAATTGATTTCAGTGAGCATTGTATTGGACTCATCTTTTAAAATACACCCTGCCTAGCACAATCAGCCTTTTCATTTGCAGATACCCAAGCAAAAGAGAGCCCCACGTTGGTAGAAGGAAAAGGAAACTGATCTGCAAGACCTGCGGCTGGTGAGAGACACAGTGGAGGTATGACCGTGACTTGCTTTTGTGGACCTCTGAGCAGCCTCATCAAATTCCCCTCAAAGGTTAGATTTCCAAAGGGGTGTAGGTACCTAACTAATTGCCACTTTATGCACCTAAGCTCCAAATTTAGGCACCACTGGTATTCACAAAAGCCTTGCTCAGCTGCCACCAAACGCTGCAGGTGCCTAAACTCACTCAGCACCTAAGATTTTGCAGTAGATGCTCTCTAAGCACCTATGTTTCTGCCTCTGAGCATGCAGGCTGCTGCTTCACACTAGGCATCCAGAGGCCTACATGCCAGTGTGATCCATGAACCAGGGAAGACGGGCGTTCTCTTGCCTTGGGGCCCAATCTGGTAGGCTTGTTCTGAGCACATCTAACTCCACACAAAATGGCAGCAGGGGAAGGAAGGAGGAAGAGGACTTTTTTCATAACTTTACCCCGGTGTTTAGGGTATTCACCCATAGGTGCTGGATCTAGTGGTGCTGGGAGTGTTGCCACACCGCCTGGATTGAAGTGGTGTCCATCATAGGTGCCGAGTTTCTAATCTGCCAGGGGGTGCTCCGCCCAGGCCCTGCCCCCACTTCACCTCTTCCCCCAATGCCCCACCCCCGCCCTGCTTCTTCCCACCACTCCTCTTCCCGCTGCACCATACCTCTTCCCCGTCCAGTTCTGCTCCCTGCCCTGAGCACGCTGTGCCCTTGCTACTCCCTCCTCCTCCCCACCTACTGCTGATCCTGGTAGGCGCTAGGAGGGAGGGGGGAGGCACTGATTGGCGGGGCCCACCGGTGGGCAAGAGGCACTGGGGGGAGGGAGAGGTGTTGATACGGGGGCTGCCATTGGGTGCTAAGCACCACGATTTTTTCCCATGGGTGCTCCAACCCCAGAGCACTCATGGAGTCGGTGCCTATGGTGTCCATCAGTTTGGTTCAATGGCTCTTATCACCCCCAGTATACAAATTGTTCCAGCACCCCTAATTCACCCGGGATGTAGGAGACCCCTACATCTGAGGGAGAGAAGTGATTTGCCACCTCTCAGGGGAGTGCCCTGTCCCCAGGGATATTCTGATTCTCTCCCAAAAAAGGGAGCAAGCATGAGAATGATTCTATAGCCTGGTGATTAGAGGCTCCAGGAATTGGGAGACCCTGGGTCCAGGCCCCCTGGCTTTGGAAATCCTACTGATTTTCTAGGTATCTAAAAGTTAGGGGTTACAACACTGAGTGTTGCACTGCATAAGTCCCTTTGTGAATCTAGTCTAAAGGGGCTACTGCTGAGCCCCATTGCCAGACTTTTCAAAAGAACTCTGCTCATGTGTAGGCACCATGTGGCTAGATTTTCTAAAGAGCTCATGGGATCATGCTGGGAGCTAAGCCTCCTTGAAAAGCTAGCCCTAAGCATCACAGTGGGAGAGGCTAGGTAGTGATCACATTGGAAAAACCTTGCTCTAAAAGCCTGAGGACTTGTTTGTGCTTAAGGCTTGCCCTGAAGCCTTGGCATCATATTTTGAGTCAGTTTGACATATTATACCATTCAAATGTCTACATGTGTTTACATTTATCTTTTTTTCTTGTAACTTTCTTCATGAGTGAGGAATTGCTTGTTTTTGTGTGTTATTTTGCAGGCTCAAATTAGTGCCTATTTTTGAAAATTTAGCTCAGAACATTTCACTAGTCACTGCCCCTTTTAAAGTTTCATTATCTCAGATCAATGGTGAAATATTTAACCAGATAATGCACTGAGATAACTCTGAAATATGCAGTTATGAACATAAAAGTATAACCAGTCTCATAAACCTGTCTTCATTAGCTCCATTTCAAACATATCCAAATGTTAGAAATAGAAAAAGACATCCTCACAGGGTGGTTTGAAGCGTGAATCCGTTAGCTTTCAGTTGGAATCTGCTTTACGTTTAAGGGGAAGGCTTTCATTTCCTGCATCTGAGACTCATTTTCAAACACAAGGTAACAGGAGCATTAACCCTCAAGGATTATTAGTGGCTGCCCAGAATGGTATTGGTGCCTGGGACCCGAGAGAAAAAGTTTTTAAGACTGACTAAAGAGCTATATCAGGCCAGATCCTGAGCTGGGCTAAATCAGTGTAGCTCCCTTCAAGTCATTAGAGTTATTCTGATGTACACCAGCAGAAGAGCTGCCCCATTATGGTTCCAGCTGTAAACACGGGCCACAACTTGAAAGCTATTTTCTGGGTTGTTTTGTTTGTTCTTATTTTACATGCAGCAGATAGAGGCATATCGATAACCTGGGGGACAGTCTTCAAAGCTTTGCCATAAAAACTGTTAAATGCAAGGGAAACTGCTTTAAACTTATTGCAGTAATGAAAGTATCTTCAGACACTTTAAACTCCTTTATGGAGTATTGATGGCTTTATTATTGCCTGTCCAGCTTTAGTAAATCAAAGTAGAAGTTTTGTTTATTTACATGTCACATAAATTACTAGTGTATCTCTAGCTTTACCATAGATGTACTGGAAGGAGATGGCAGAGGCTACACATGTCCTATTAGCTCCTCTTTCTTCACAATCAGCCTTAGAAAACTGAAAGTTGCTTACTGACCGTCAACAGGAATTGAGCGCCTACCTCCCCTGGACTTCTTTGAACGTCCTAGCCACTCTTGCCAAATATTAGGCACCCAAATTTTGAAAAATGTGGCCTGGGTGCATTATTGGTTTTTTTCCCCACCTTCCTCCAAAGCAATTGGCCATTGTGAGAGGCAGGATACTGGACTTGATGGACCAAGAGTCTGCTCTTCTTTGGCAACTCCTATAATATACTCCTCTGCAAAGTTTGACTAGTTTTCCTGCTTACGGAGAGCTGCAGTCACTTTATACTCAACTGAAAGAAAAAATACTAGCTTTGAATAAAGCAAACTGTTAAATAGAAGGTTAAAAGGGGATTTGCAAAATTCTGTGTATTTCTGGTCATTATACAACAGGATCATCTGATTATTTTATAGTCTGAAGATAGCCAAGCTTTAAATAAAATTATGTGCTAGCTCTATGGCTCTTTAGAAACAAACACTGCAGAAAATTTAGCTTAACGGTAAATGTCTCTGCTCTGCAACAAGTAACCGGATATTTCTTTTAGGAAAAATATTTTATGCTTGAGATTTGGTTTCCTACTGTGAACCTTTCAGATCACACAGGCTTTGTAGGGTTGTCCCTGGTTATTACACATCTTGGGGTGTTATGCAGCCACCCATCACCAGAGTGCCCGAGCACAATAACATCTAGACCTGACCACCTCCCTGCTACCACAACCACATACAGCCATTACTGCTGCCTTAATCCCCAAAACAATTGGGGCAAGTTAAGAAGAACAAACAAGAATTGGAAGTAATGGTATGTAGGTGCTAGTCAGAGCTGTAGCCATATTAAGAAAAAAGCTGGGGGGATAAGGAGTGAACCCACTGCAGCCACTGCGAAGGTGAGATCAACAGGAGAGTCAAAAGTTGTGGGGAGACATGTCCCTCTTATCTTGAATGGTTCTGGACTTATAGCCAAGTGGGTTGACCCAGGGCATAATGTAGCATGAACATCCTGACATCTGCGGCATATGCACGCCAGACTTTTGCATACAATTAAGGTATTAGAGTTGCTTAGATTTTCAGGTTTGGCTTTTGACAGGGCCTCAGCTAATTGGTGGCTTTTAGTGATTTTTGATTAGGAAACCTGAAACATCAGTAGCAGAAGTGGCAATTAAAATGAGAAAGTCCTTTCAATCCCCATGCAAAACATTTAAACAATGTTATTTAAAACATACCAGGGTCATAGAATGTACTGAAGAACACATACCTTTAGAAAATATGGCCCTGGGGGTTTTGAAATGCAGCTACTTGTTTTTACTCTTCTGTTTCATTCATTAGGAAGTTCTTTCTTTTAGGCTGTCAGTTAAAATAAGTGTGTTTATGTCCCATTCACCAGAGCTGTAATTCTGCTTTGGTACTGGAAGAGTGTATTAAATGTGATCAGACATCACATGTTAAATGTTTTATCTGTCAGTGCTTTAATAGGTATGAGCCAGTTACAGTGTGAGGTCTGGCTAAAGGCTTTCTGCACTAATGATGCTGGTATTTGTTTTCACAAGGTCATAACTTCATCACTAAACATTGATTAGTGTTAAATATGTTTGCTACTAGAATGTTTCTGATACCCATTGTGGCAAGATGGCCAATGTTAGTATGGTGAGTCCTGCACTTTTCTTGGCAGGGGGGGCTAAGACACTACCCTGCTCTTGGGGCACCAAGGTCCCCGCTAGTGGCCCAGGAAGGTGGTAGAGGAGGTAAGCAGGGGAGGGCTCTGGGTTTGCTCCTCACTCTGAGCCCCAGCCCCTCTCAACCCCTGCAGGTTCTTACCCTCTTCCCCCTTGGGTGGGGTACCTTCGGTCCTTAGACACTGGGGAAGGGCATCTCCCTCCCCTGCTGGGGCAGGGTCTTCCTTACTTCAGTTCTCTGGTCTTTCAAATCTCACGGTGCCCCTCCAAGCTCCAGTTCTCTCTCTTTCCTCCTCCTCCACTGACTGCCTGAAGCAGGGGGTTTTATTAGTTTCCTGACAGGGCCTTAATTGACTACAGGTGCTTCAATTAACCTGTAGCAACCCTCCCTAGTCTACAGAGAACCACGCCTTAATTAGCCTAGGTCTTATATATTTCCCCTCTCCCCCTCTTCCACTGTTCCCTGGCTCTCTTGTATCACACCGTGCACATATTTCTGCATAATTCACAGATGTATAGTATACAGGTGCTTTTATCCACAGAAAGCAGAAGTGTGCATTATTTTAAAAGAACTAGAGTTTATGTAAAAAGGAAGTGAATAAGTAAGTGGTGACAAGGAATTTTATTATATTTTATTTTCAGCTTGAGATTACACACATCGACTTCTTACAACAACTTTCATCACATCAACCCCAGAGTGCTAAATGCTTAGCATTTTGGCAAGGTAGTCGTACGATAATAGCATTCCAGCTCCTTTGACTTGCATTCTTTATACAGCCAGCCAAATCAGCATAAATCAATGTTGAAAATCACCTATGCCAAGGTTTTAGAGAACTGGTGAAGATTTGTTTTTGGCAGAAACAAGTCAGGATGGCAGCACAGATTCAAGGTTGGACAGAATCCTGCTCTCAATGACTCATGGCACTTTATGGCCTAATTCCTTACCTACTCTGGAAGCAATATCACACAAAAAGAGTCTGTTGTGTATAATTAGGAAAAGGGGCATTCTTTTTTCTTTTGCCAGCCAACAATCCTGTAACAAGCTTACATTGGATGCCAGCCAACTGAATGTAGTTGAACTAGAGTATATCCACAATAGTCAGAGAATGAATATTATTACATAGATAGATAGATAGATATGTAACGCTGACCCACGCATGGGCATCGGCAGCGGGGATCAAACCTCAGAAGCTAAATGCATGAGCTTTTACTGCATGAGCTAAAAGACACATGTCTCTTAGCCAAGGCTGTAACTGGCACATCAATCTCTAGCTGGCCTAACCACCACTAGAGGGGAAAAAAGTATCACGCCTAGCAAGAAAGGGTTATAGATAGATAGATAGACTAGATGATGTTTTACCATGGTCTCTTTTGATTTATTTGATTTGATTTTGATTCACAGAAAGAAAGATTGGCTAAAACGGCAAATCTGTTATGTACGTTTCAGAGAAGTCAACAAAATATGTTCTTGTAAATTCCATTTTGATGATTTTTAATTGTGTCAATGCATGAACTTTTAATTAATCTCTCTTAAAGAAAACTTTTAAATCATTTGAAAACACCCAGGTATTATTTCTCCTTGTTCACTGTGTATTATGTTTCTCATAGCCACGCTAGCCTGAGATGTGATTCTACCTGATCTCACTAGCTGAGTTGGGTTGCTATTACTTGGATGGGAGCCCTCTAATGAACCCCATATAAAGCTGTTAGTAGTCTTTCTTCTGACACCAGGCCAAAACAATGTCCCAACATGGTGCCACTACTAGTGAAGCCATGGTTAAAAGTCAGTCTGATAGCAAACTCCTGCCCATGTGTATTAAAGATCTAACTGCATGCTTTTATAAGTTAGGAATGTTAAATCTAATGTCTTGACCAAACTCCAACTCAGATGATTACATTCTGCCTAGGGGCTGTGGGCCTGCAGATAAAGTATAGGATTGGCAGACAAAACATCTGAATTCCCTTTCCTGCTCTTCATTAACTTGCTGTCTTTTAGATTAATTTTTTTGAATTTGTCTGCCCCAAATTATAAAGTTATAGAGCTTAAGGCCAGAAGGGACCATCAGATGATCTAGTCTGCCCTCCTGTATATCACAGGCCACCCACACCTCCCAGCACCTACAACCCAACAACTGAAATTAGACCAAGGTATTATAGCCCATAGGAGACTAGACTATTATGTACTGCAGGTAAACAGTAGGAGGGACCAAGGTGTACCATTCCCTGAGGCCCCTGCAATGGCAGGGGAATGATTAAAGTCCTGAAGTTAAGCCCTTAAAAACATATTTAGGTATTTACATAAAAATGTCGTGGTTTCCTGAGATGCTGAGCACACACAGCTCCCATTCAAGTAATTTGGTACCCACCATACTTGAAAATCTGGCCGCTAATATTAAGATGCCTAAATACAGATTTAGGAGCCGAACTGTAGGCAAAGTTTGAAAATATAGGCCTTAACTTCTCCGCGCCTCAGTTTCTTAGATATTAAATGGCCATAATGATACTTAACCTCCTTTGAAAAAGCACTTTAAGATCTGTGGATGAAAAGAACTAACAATAAGTTGTTGGGGTTTATTAAATCTATATATTATTTATTACCATTATAACCCAAATTTCCCCTATAGATTCAGCTGGAGACAGTCTTTACCTCCTCTTCTCAACCGTTGCATAGTATGTACTACTAAATAGTGGCTGCATTTCAGTAGGTGAATCAGTTGAAGTAGTTGATAGCTTGTTAAACTGGGATAAAAGGTACTACACCGCTACCTCAATATAACACGACCCGATATAACACGAATTCGGATATAACGCGGTAAAGCAGTGCTCCGGTGGATCAAAGCAAGTTTGATATAACGCGGTTTCACCTATAAAGCGGTAAGATTTTTTGGCTCCTGAGGACAGCGTTATATTGAGGTAGAGGTGTATATAAATACAATATGTTGTTCATAGATCCATAGTTTTTTAAAGGCAGAAGAGACCATTAGATCATCCAATCTGATCCCCTGTGCAAGAGAGGCCATAGCATTCCAATCAGTTTCTCTTGTATTGAGTTCAGTAACTAGAATTTGACTAAAGTATATCTTCCAGAAAGGCATCCAGTCTGACTGGAATACTCAAGAGATAGAAAATCCATCACTTCCCTCAGTAGCAGGTTTGTTATAAATGCTGCCACTACTGTTATTAACTGCCTGTCCTATACATGTCTTTGACTAATTTTTAAAAATAATTAACAAAATAAAGCATATAAACTTGGGCAACTGAAAAACCTCTGCTCTAAGGGTATGTCTACAGTACCCGCCGGATCGGCAGACAGCAATCGATCCAGCGGGGATCGATTTATTGCATCTAGTCTAGACGCAATAAATTGACCCCCGAGCGCTCTCCCGTCGACTTCTGTACTCCACCGCCGCGAGAGGCACAGGCAGAGTCGACGGGGGAGCGGCAGCAGTCAACTCACCGTGGTGAAGACACAATGGTAAGTCGATCTAAGTACATTGACTTCAGCTACATTATTCACGTAGCTGAAGTTTTTGCGTAACTTAGATTGATCTCCCCCCCCCTCCCCCAGGATAGACCAGGCCTAAGAAAATCAGCTATATGAAAATTTCAAGTGCCAGTGTTGGTTAGCATTCACTGTAAAAAAAATAAGGTAAATTTGGCACACAATAAAGAAATGTTAAAGTGGTGATTCATTTTTGGTCAAATAGATTAGTCTGGCAGGTCCAGCTGTCAAGGTAGTTGTATGTGTGTGTTCTGCAATGTAGTGTAGTTGTAGCCAGGATATTAGAGAGACAAGGTGGACGAGATAATATCTTTATTGGACCAACTTCTGTTGGTGAGAGACACAAGCTCTGTGTGGTTCAAAAGCTTTTCTCTCTCACCAACACAAGGTGGTCCAGTAGAATATATTACCTCATCCTCTTGCCTCTCTGTGTTCTGCAATGTCATTCTTGATTGCATTACTTTAAGATTTGGACTGAAGTCACTGTAATTAGTTGAAAATAGGTACTTCTATTAGCACTGTGACTATAAAGAGTGTGGAATTAAGGTTAAATTTCAACAATAGCCACCCCATTGTGAAATGCAATGATAGTCTGTGACGGAATAGTCTGCCTTTTACGGTTAGTGGGACCTAATGGTCAGCCCACCCCATGACGTGGGTCAAAAGGTCTGATTGTATATACAAGGCCTGTGAGACACTGTCAGACAGGGAGTGGAAGAAATCCGGTTCCTGTTTCTTTAAGGGCCCAGGACCAGGAGCCCTGCAGAGAGGGAGGGGCAAGGCTCCACTCTCACTAGGATGACCATTTGGCCCGTTTTGACCGGGACAGGCTTTTTTAAGCCCTGTCCCAGCCATCCCGACTTTTTGGGCAAAAGTGGACATTTATCCCATTTGCTCTTGCCGACTTGATCAAAAGGGGGGTGCGGAGGAACTGACATCAGCCCCGTGAGGGGGGGAGGGGGGCGGAGTCAGGGCTCAGGCAGGGGCCAGGCAAGGCTCAAGTGAGCAGCGATGCCAGCTGCAGCCCCACACAGGGGACAGGCAAGTCTCGGGTGAGCAGCAACTCCACCCCCGCACGAGGCGGTCCAAGATGTGACCTTCTACTTGTGCTTATGGCTGTCATTAATAAAAGAGACCCTTGGAAGCAGGGTGCTCTTTGATTTAAAAAGTCTGTCTGGACTTGTTTATAACCCAAGTGAAGGGAAACAAAGCCAGGATCACCCGTAGCGCCACATCTGACCAAAAGGAGGCACACGGGAGTGACCTCCACGCCATCACATAGTCCTGTCTACATGATTTGCAAATGAGATCTTCAGTCATTTATTTGTTGAGGGGTTAGAAGAATGTTCCGTTTTGGAGCTAATATTAAAAGTTAAGGTTATGAATGCATTTTGGAATTTGGAACTTATCATTCACAGGGACTAACTACATGTTAAGCATCTGCTCTTTGTACAAGCCTTTGTTCATGAAATACAGGCATCTGTCTCCAGTTATACATTAGTTCCAGCATTTTTTCCTGAGTTTGAATTGTGGAAATTAGTGAAAAAGGAGAATGGATGATGAAATATGAATACATGCATTATCCTACAATTCCCAGTTCTATTTGCCAAAACTCCACATAATGGGTTATTTGCGGGGAGAAACTACGTCAGGTAACCTAGCCTTAGTGTACAGCCCATAGTGCAGGGAAGTATGGAATCTGTTCTGGAGAACTATTTATCAAAAATTCATACTCAGAAATAGAGGTTGGGGGAAATCCTTTTGCTTTTTTGGCTGGTCCTTGTGCTGCCTTGCTGGAAGCCAGACATGAAGGAACTCTCACTTCTCTTACTGATTTGGAAACACATTTGGGCTCAGAGAGAGGAAGCTAGAAAGAGCACTGAATAAGTTGATTTACCATCTCTTGCAGTACCTCCTTTACTGGTTCTGTGCCAGAAGCTGAAATGCTGCAGTCACAGCAGCCAAAAGGGAGTGAGGATTTGGATTAAGATAAAGGAAATGATTAAGTCAAAACTTATATCTAATCCATTGGCCTCCTTATCTGAAGCTAGCCACTTCCAGGAGCTCTGCAAACTATTGCTTTAGTGAATGAACTTACCCCTGTATTGTAATAACAAATACTTCTCCTGTGGGAATATTCATGTTGTGGGATATTAGCATTATATTGAAAAGTAAACAACTGGATTTGATACACAAGGTGTTATTTTCTACATCTATGGTGCATGTAAGTATGAATCCAAGGATGACCCAACCAGGTTGGAGATGTGTTTAAGCTGTTGGAATGTGGATTTTTTACTATCACACCAAGCACATCTGTAGTTTAGTTCAGAAAACTGTGGGCTGTATAGGATGGTAGTTGATGACATGTCTGTGATTTTGGTGAAGCTAAAAGTATTTCTCCATACAAATATTTCATTCTTTCAGGAAAAGGTAGAGGAAGAGGAACTTTTGGTTGTTGTTGCTAATGTGGCTATTTTAACTCCTAACTGCTAGGGTTCTAAGATAATATGGCATTTTCCCCCCTTCCACTTGGCTTAATTTGTACCATCTATACCATTACAGATACAGGGCCTGAGTCTCAACTGGCTTGAGTCACCATAACTACTGATTTCAGTGGAGCTCTACTGACTTCCATTAGTTGAGGATCTAGCCCATAACTAGCACAAGTTATCAACGTTGACTTATTCTCCTTGTTTAGATTATAAGTTCTTTGGGGCAGGGACTGCCAGATCATTTCCATTCTTAAAGGAATAGACTTAAAGCAAGAAGAATAATTAATGTGAGTAGAACAGAACAGCGGACACATGAATAAGGACTGTTTAATGTTTATATTACATTTGCACCCCAGGACCCTCTCAGGATCAACACCCCATGGTGCTGAGTCAGTCCAAACTTAAGGCTAGATTGTGCTTGTTTTAGGGACAGCCCCAAGTAAGGATCAGTGAGGAGCCACACCGCACTACGGGGAGCACTGGAAGCACTCTGTCTCCCCAGAGGCTGCACATCCTTTTGGGGGTGCAGCAGACTTTGTCATTTCCCACCCCCATGTTGCTGGCCAGGCCCACTGGCCAGTGCATGAGTGGGGTGGAGCCATGGCCCTGCCTCTGATACCAAAGATTTTAAAACGACTCCATTCTGTCCTTTAAACACAGCAATAAAGGCAGCACTAAAAGCATCCACCATTAGCTGAAAATAAGGGAAAAAGTAAATTAAATTGGCAAGAGATAGGGTGGCAATAGTAGACCATAACATTAAGATAAATAATTGAAATGTGTACATGTGCACTGAAAGGATGAGGTAATTGTTCATAGTTTGGTATGTGTAGAATATTGGCATGCCTCCAAGTAAAAAGTGGAGCATGCTCAGAACAAAAGTAGGCTAAAGTTCACACAACCACTGAAAGTAGGTCAGATGTTGACATGCTCAGTATAAATGTAGACTAAAGGTCACCTAAGTAGGTCAGCTAAGCATACTCAGTGTGAATCTAGGCTAACGGTTACAGACCATAATACTACAGACCATAATACTACAACGGTGATTGACAGTTATAATTCCAACAGTTATGATTGGCGGATAAAGAAAGGATTATAAAAGTAGCCATTAAAATGAGGGTCTGTTGGTTGGCTAAACTGTATAAAAGGCAGTGTGCCAGGAGAGACTTTTGAAGGTATTAGGGGAGTTGTTAGGGAATGTGTTAGGGAGGAGTCATCCAGGAGGTTGAAAAAGAAGGTCAAGATAGGTCGGTCAGGGTCAAATCGGGTGGTGTGGTTATTGCAGCAGAAGCAGCAGCAGCCGCAGCATCGCCAACAAGTGCAGTGACAGAGCAGAAGGAGCCCTGACAGAACGGGGATAGAAGCCAACAGAGAAAGTGAGCCTGCTAGTTGTAGTTATAATACAGGGTTAGTGTATATGCATGTATATGTCTGAGTTAATAAAAATGAGTGTATGTTGTGTGTGTTATATTAATGTGTATGTATAAAATTTAAATAAGGATATATATAAGGATTGCTGTCAGCGAACAGCAAGTGACTGACACTGCATGCAGTGTGCAGCCATTTAGTATTGCTCTAATCATATGTCCAGGGCTGGTGCTTCCACTAGGTGACCCTAGGCGGTTGCCTAGGGTGGCAGGATGTGGGGGGTGGCATTTCGCCGCCCTCTGCAGAATTTCGGTGGTGAGGGGCTTCTTCCGCTCCGGGTCGTTGTCAACAATTCGGCTCTGGGACCCGCCGCCGAGGTGCCCCGAAGACCCGGAGCGGAAGGACCCCCGCCACCGAGAACGCAGCTTCAGAGGAGGAGCTGCCGCCGATTACTGTGGAGGAGCGCTGCTGCCTAGGGTGGCAAAAACCCTGGCGCCTCCTGCATATGTCATTGCTGTTTGCATGCTTTTAGCCTCAAAGATTGTGTTAATAAAAGGGATTTATGTTTAGATTATTATACCTTATATTATATTATTTGCACCAAATAAAGAGGTGCCTTGTTTTGGAAAAACAGTGCCTGTGTGTTAATCATTTTTATCAGAAGGCTGTATCCGTGTCCTCTCGGGGTAACAGGTCCAAGTTGTCCTGGGGAGTATCTCAAAGGGAGAATCTTTGTTATACCCAAGATTCCTTGCCCACCCTGGAAACCCACACCTGACAGAAACAGATTAGCAGGCTAGGTAAGCTGTTTTAGTGGGGACCCTTAGCAAACCTGGGAGGGGGCAATAGGTGAGCAATTCTGGGGGGGTACCCTAAATCTGTTTTTGGGGTAATATCTCCTCCATGTTCCCTTTTGGGCACCAAGTTCCTGCCAGAGTGTAGAAATCAAGCAGTTCCTGTGCTCCCCTGAACTCAGAGACTACGATTCTACTTGGCTCCTACACTGGGCCTTGCATCCTCTCCCACTCTACATACATGCATAAAGGTCAGGCAGAATGTGGTGCACAGAGAGAGTCCTGGACCCTTTCCCAAAGAGCCTGCAATCTAAAACACTGGTAACTGGCAGGATGCTCTTCTTCTTTCATGTGGCATTTGAAAAGCAATGGGCTGGGATTATCATTCAATTTTGAGATTCAAAAGCCATTCTAATGCTTCTGGAGTAGGTAGGTGAATCCCTCTTGTGTTACCACTGTATGTGTGAAGGGGGCAGTTGTCCGTGATGTGTCACATGGTTTGTACCTCACCACAAGCACAATTTGGTGATTCTTTGATTTTCCGTTTGTGGAGGAGATATCCACACCTTCCGTGCATTGTCTGAACACGGTCAAGTGAAGTCCACTGCCTATGGAGAAGGCAGAATCCCAGAACTTCTTTTGTTGGATTTTCCATCAGGGCTTTGTTTGGGACATCACAAGCAGCCCAAAATTTGATGCCACAACTACATTTTGGCATAAGAAATAATCACTTATTTTAAAAAGATAAAAAAGTACTTCTAGCTCTTGTCACCTCACCTCACCTTCTGCTAGATTCAATCTTATCCAGGTGAGTCTGCAAAATTTGGGGGGGGGTCATATCTCAGGAGAACAGGCTCTCTTATGCAATTTCCAGCACTTCTGCTTCTTGGGTGTGATCTTGCAATATAAAGTTGAAGTCAGTGGGACTTGAGGGTGGTCAGCACTTTATAAGATTGAGCCCTTAATCCCAATCAGAAATACCAAGAGAACAAACAATCTAGTGGCATTTCACTTCCAGTGTCATCAGGAACCCAGAAGAACACTGGTGCAGAAAAATGCAAATCAACTCCTCCCCACACACAAATGTTGAACAAGATTTGATCTGGTTTGGGTCTTACCACAAGAATGGTAAGAAATATATTTTCCCAAAATAATTATTACATCCCTAATTTCAAAGATATCTCTACACTTACAATATAAGAAATTTCTTTTGATTTACAGATCTTTCTCTTGCATCTTATCTTGTAAGTAAATTATATAATATTCTGTTTAAGATTCCTAATTAGTATCAATTGATTTGAAGTTCAGCACCCTGATGAAAGGAATCCCATCCCAAATCATTTGCATGACAGAGTATTTATCTCCTGTCCTTCTTTCATTGTTTAATATCTATTTGTGCACAGAGATGTCACAAGAAAAAGTGTTGGTTGCTTCTTATTTATTCAGGTCAGGAAAGAAGATCATTAAATATGTAGTTATATAGTAATTATGTCATCAGATACACAGTGCAGAACTCTCCTTAGTGAAGAGGAATTTCCTTTACACCTGACGATAACATTTTTCAAAATAAAATATGTTAAAGCTTAGAAGTTTATCTTGGCAGAACATCATACCATTAAAGCAAGATTAAATGTATCCTGTCCAAATCTCTTGCTTCTTGTAGTGGTGCCTAAGGCTCAGTCCTCCAGATGTTGAAACTACTAGTAGAAGCTAGAATGTTGTATAGAAAAACCTCCTGTGACTGCAGACACTTATAATAGGAATCTTGTCTTACTTTCCAAAAATAGCTCGCCCAGTTTATGCACATGATGAGTGATAACCATAGTAAGAAAAAAAGCACAAAAAGTTTTCTTTCAAAAGCTGCCTGCAGCAGCGGGAGTAAATTTGGACAGGGCAGCTGGTCTCAAATGCCTCCCACCCCCAAGCCATGTGGAACTGGAGTTCCAATTTACCTCAAAGTGGCCATAAATTGTCCTGACCTTAGAAAGGAAACAGTAAATGCTGCAGCAGCAATAGGACTGAGGTCAAGAGAGAGAGAGACTTCACTGCACCAGCAGCAGCCTGACACCATCAGGTCTAAATGTCATTGAACTGTATGGGTCTTATTTACACAGAGCCCACTTTACATCACTTGGGTAGTGTAAAGGCACCTTAAAGCAGATGTAAGTGAGAATCATGCCCCATCAATTTCAGTAACCAACATCATCATTTGGGCAGCGGACTAAAGGATAGTGATGGAGCAGAGTCCCAGAAAATGGGAGGAATTATCTCTTGGATACTCAAGGCAGCTCAGAGAATTGGAACATTGCTGGGGTGGGGTAGTCCAGGAGGATTTGGTGCATGGAAAAGTTGGTCACTTTTAAATGCAATGGGACTTTTTGGATAGGGATGGGTTTAGATGGTTGCTAGAGAGAGAAACAGGGAGATTTAATGGTATATTTTTATAATAAATCGCTATAAAATTCAAGAGAGATGTAACCAGTAGATTTCTATGGAAATTAAATAGGATTCTACAGATTGCTTAAAAACCCAGTAATGCAACATCCTGGTCACACTAAAGCTGCTTTGCCCTGCTGTAACTCACATACTTAAAGTCAAGCATATATTCAAGTGGTTGCTGGAGAGAGGTCTTGTCTCTTAGGCTTGTACATGGCGAAGATATTCTTGCTGATACTTACACTATGCTGTCTGGTCTGTTGCTGTCATTTCTGCACTGAAGATGACTCTGGAAATGAGTGCCCAGGAATGGATGTCAGTATGGAAGAAGACAGGCATGGACGATTGTTGATACTTGTTAAAATTAGACATGCAGTGCACCATCCTCAAATGAACAAATCTTGGGAATTAATTGATCAGACCATTATTAAGAGGATTGGTGAAAGTTAAAAAGGCACGGCCAACTCACCTATTAGGATGAGTGTACATTGAATGTATTATGCTTAAAGTTATGCACATGCTTACGAACTTTTGCTGCAGAGGGACCTAAATGAGCAGAAGCTTGGAAAAGTTCATTCAGCAAAGCAAACACATGGGAAGCAGCTGACTGCAACTCTAGTAAAAGTAATCTGTGAAAGGAGTGTTATTTTCCTATCTGCTATTGTCCACCACATAATACCTCCCTAAATAGACAGGAGAAGATATTGGAGGTGCTATATTTACAGATGTGATAAATCTACAGTCTTAATGGGAGGGATCAACCATGTAAAACTCACTGAATCTGTGCAGCAACAGGAAAAGTACACCAAGTGGTTTGACATTCACTGGTAATATCATCCGAGTCCTACTTTGTAAATTCATCCAATAATATATATATTTAGGGTACCACACACTCTTGTTTTTTGCCTATGCTTTAAATAATTTCTGTTCAAACATCCTATCCTGGGTCATGGATGTATGCTTGGCAGTAGTAGAAGCAACATAATTCCCAAGTAAGAAAGGTCATGGATAGGGCAGTGGGACTTGAGACCCAAAGCTGGAAAATGTATTAACATACTTTAATCAGTCAGACTAAATTCCACTATGGCATATTTCCTCAACAAATTAGTTAAGAGGATTCTGGGTTCTGTCACTGGGGAAAAAAAGCACTTAATCTTTTATTCTCAAAAAAAAAAAAAAAAGGAAGAAAGAAAGAAAAGAAACGAACAAATAGTAGAAATCAAATTACACTTTTGGTAAGTGATATTTTTGCATGTGCTTATATTTATTTATTAAATATATTATTTATTTTAGTCTTGTGTTTAAAGGGTTGGAATGGGACTCAGGAGATCTGGGTTCAGTTTTCAGCTCTCCTGGGCAACCATAAGCAAGGCATTTAATTCCTCTTTGTCTCAGCTCCCCATCTGTATCACTGCCTTTCTCCCCCCCTTTGTTTGTCCTGTCTAGTCAGGTAATCGACTCCGCAGGGCAGGAACTCTTTCTTATTGTGTGTTTTTACAGTGTAAAGCACAATGAGGGCCTGATTTCAATTGGAGCATCTAAGAATTACTTCAATATGAACAATAATTTTGGTTTTGTCCAAATTCCACTAAGCAGCAGCTTATGATGATGAACAATCATCTCTTAAATTGTAAGTTCTTTGGGACAGGAACCGTCTGTTTGTTCTGTGTTTTTATAGTAGGGTGCTCTTAGCCCATGTTCTCTCCCGTTGAGTGTTTTCTTTTCATCTACATTGGAGCAATCAACTTTACAGCCACACTGGTCATGGAATGCAAATTTTAGTATTTGTACTGAAAGTTTGCACACTCAACCAATTAGTGAACAGAAACAATGCCATGTGACCTACCAATCCAATCATATCTAAGCCACATAATTCAAAATTTAGACTATTCCTAGTCAAACTATAAAGTAAAATATTTGAAAATATAGCAGAGAGATAAATTTCAACAATGAATACATTTGATTTACTTTTTAATAGCTCCTGCAGGACTTATTAGCTATACAGTGTCATGAAATTTCATGTCAGTGCTACTTGCATTGCTGCTTTGCTAATCTCTTTGGTCTGAGCCAGCCATCCTTATACAGTGTCTTCTACCTTGATATTTTGGGGCTCAGAACCCATTTGTAAACTTTGATGACCCGTTGTGACTCAGAGATCCCTGGAGATGCTCCCAGATCTGATCCCCCCCGTCCCAGGAGTCCATCAGGACGGAAGGAGAGGTGGGCTTGTAGCTAAGATTCTAGATGCTCTGGCCAGATGTGAACAGCAGAGGAATCCCCCTCCACTGGCAACTGTGGGGAGGGGCAGTGAGACAAGACCCCCCTCAGAAACACAGAGTCCCTGCACACATGGCCCATGGGGACATAGGGTAAAGGAGTTGGGGGGCAGAAGCAGCTGAGGGTGAAATGAGGAAGATCTGGGGGACTGGGGACTAGGATGGGTGTCATGACAGAGATAGAGTGACCCAACTGTGGGAGAGGGATACATTAGGGGGCCCTCTCTGGGGAGTATGAAATATAGGGTGTCATGCATCTGCAGGCAGGGGGTAGATAAGGGGCCCGGTATTTACTAGAGAATTTGACACCAACTGCTGCCTC
The DNA here is from genome assembly GCF_002925995.2 of Terrapene triunguis. Taxonomy (NCBI): domain Eukaryota; kingdom Metazoa; phylum Chordata; order Testudines; family Emydidae; genus Terrapene; species Terrapene triunguis. Next base: position 61,495,120 of record NW_020664393.1, on the reverse strand, counting down.
CCAGTTTCTCTCCTGTGGGGCTGGCTGGGTTTAGCTCCCCTCTCCACACATTGTGACCTGTGGGGTCATAGCACCAATCACAGTTGGCCTAGCCCACCCCAACAGGGTACTACAGGACCAAATTTTTGTGAGTGGCATTACAACCTGGCACAATGGGTTTCAACTCCACTCACTCAAATTTGTCCCTGACAACCCCCCCGGTGAGACCATACCTGAGCCACAAAGTTGCCGCACAAAGTTGCAATGCCCGGGGTGAGGAGCTGAACCCAGCCAGCTCCGCGACTCTTTGACACATTCTGGTGACCCAATTTTGGGTTGTGAGCCATGGGTTGAGAAATCTTGCAAGTGTCTACCCTTGCCCTAGACTCTAATGAAAGGCAACAACTAGCATTTAGCAAGTGACTACAGCGGCATTGCTGTGTGAAGATTCGGAGTGTAGTTATCAAAAATGTTCCTTGTACTTTACACTCTAGATAGGTTTGAATTTTTATTCCTACTGTAGTAGTAGAGTTGCTGTCTTTCAGAAGTACCTATCAGAGTTTACTAGTTCAAAAACCACAGAATTATGACATATCATCCTGAATTACAAGCATAGTATGTTCAGCTAAGTTGAAGAACAAATGTATTATTTCTTCTCTCAAGTAGGTATCACTGATAGAGCTTAAAAATGCACAGCATGTTCTTGCAGTAATTAACTATATGGGGAAAATAGGATTTTTCCAAATTACTTAAAAAGCTGGCATATTTCCATCCATACAATTTAAACAGGCAGTAATTTTAAGCCAACTGTTTCTTACCTTTTACATCTTAGTATAACTTTCTTTTTTCCCTTCTGAGGGTTTGATTGTGCTGTAGGCTTGTGTGTTCTGACTTTATCTATACAATAACACTGGCTATGATCTCATAAATCATAAAGCGGAAAGTGAGGTGTTCAAAAGTGTCTCAAAAGTGTCTTAAAAGTGTCTTTAAGAGCCTTTCGCTGCATTTCTGTAGCCTGTGAATGTTGTAGCACAGTGGTTCCCAAACTTGTTCCGCCGCTTGTGCAGGGAAAGCCCCTGGCGGGCTGGGCCAGTTTGTTTACCTGCTGCGTCCATAGGTTCGGCTGATCGCAGCTCCCAGTGGCCGCGGTTCGCTGCTCCAGGCCAATGGGAGCTGCTGGACGCGGCAGCCAGTATGTCCCTCGGCCCACGCCGCCTCCAGCAGCTCCCATTGGCCTGGAGCAGCGAACCGCAGCCAGTGGGAGCCGCGATCGGCCGAACCTGCAGACGCGGCAGGTAAACAAACCGGCCCGGCCCGCCAGGGCCTTTCCCTGCACAAGTGGCGGAACGAGTTTGGGAACCACTGTTGTAGCATAATGTTGATGTTCTTTTAGGTTTAATGCTGGACCATTTGTGAGCACAAAGTGCTGAAGCAATTTAGAAAAGGATGAGACGTTAACATCCTGCTACAGAAGTAGCTGTGTCTGCGAAGTAACAGAGAAAACAAAGCTTGGATTATCTATTTGATTAGCTATCACAGTGACATTTAAGCACCCCTTGATTAAACAGTATTTGCAGGGAAGTCTTCCCTTGAGTCAACATAAAATGAAGGGATTTAGGGATTTAATAGTGAGGTTTCTTAATCTTTAGCAAAATTTTCAGGTTCAGAAAAACAGGAGTCAGTGCAGTAACAACTATCTCTACAAATAGGCCCCAGAAAGACCAAATGCAGGAATATATCATTAGTGTGTTGTAAGCGGATTGTGAAAGTAAGTATATGAATACAAAGGGAAGCAGATTAGTAGTTGACAAATAAGACCAGTATTGCTAACTCTAAACATTTAAATATCATGAGTCCGACCCTCCCAATAAATCCTGAGATTGGCTTGAAAACCATGAGATCTTTTAAAAAAGGGTTATTTTTATTTGCCTTCTGGTTTTGATCTTTAGGGTGCACTGGGGTCCTTTTTCAAGTTTGTCTTCACAACAAAGAAGGCTAGGAACTTACTTCATTTTTAAAACTGTAAACTGAGATTATTCAAGTAGTCACATGTTTCAGGAGCTAGGAATTTAGGTAGAACACCAAATATTGTGAGACTTCATAAAATCATGAGAATTAGAAAATCTAAAATATACACTTTTAGAACACAGCCAATGTGAGCATGCTGCCACATTCCCCTGAAAAGACCGTTGAGTTTGACCATTTTTGGAAATCTAGAATTCTGTAAAATGGCTGAAAGAGTGGGTAAGATAATAAATGTCTATCAGGGATGGTCTAGACAGTAGTTGGTCCTGCCATGCGGGCAGGGGACTGGACTCGATGACCTCTCGAGGTCCCTTCCAGTCCTAGAATCTATGAATCTATGAATCTATGAATTAGTGATAGGGGGAAATCTAAAAAGGATCATAGGTTCCAAGTCTGGAATTTGGGGCCCACAGAGCTCATGTCCTGTCGCCTTAACTCTGTTCCCCCATTAGGTCGTGCCCGCACATGCACATCGTCCCTCCACAGTCCAGCTCTTGCTGTTGCTTCTCAGAGCCTCCTCAGTGGGGAAGAAAATGCTAGCAGGAGTCAAGAAGGGAAGGATGAGGAAAAGGAAGCCCGCTACCTCCTTAGCGGGTCTGAAAGCAGCCCTTAGTAGCCTGGAGGAGGAACTGCTGGGGAAATTATGATCACTCCCTGCCAGCCTGTTTATAAGTGATATTTCATGTGGCATGAGACAAAGCCACTGCAGGGGTCAGTACATGTGTCATTTCAGATGAGTGACATTTTTTGTACAGTGCTTAGCAGAGTGGGGCCCTGATTCATGATTGGGCTTCCTAGGTGCTAATGCAATACAAGTACATAATACAAAAAATAGCATCTATGCAGAGGGGCCTGATCCTCGGCCCAATGAAGTCAATGGAAATACATTTTAGTTGGATCAGGCCCAAAGCCTGTAGGCCCACTCAGCTCCCACAGTCCCCTTTGCGGGATACAGATGGCAACAACGGAGAGAGGACTTTTTCCCATCTTTAATCACACCAGCTTTTCTGAGGAACTCTCAAGAAGGCATAGAAAGGGGCAGACTTCTCAGGGGGTAAATTACAGTGTCCCCAGGAATGAGAGGAGAGAACAAAGAAAAAAAGGGCAGGCTTCTTAGAAAAAGAGATGAGGAGGAGGGAGGAGCAGAGTGACAGGGTGAGGGCAAAGAGGGTGGGGACAGAAAGAAAGAAGAGATGGGTGAAAATATGAAAAGAAAAATAGAGGTGGCCCGGCTTGGGGAGCAGGGCAGGGGGGCTGTCGCGCAGCCAACCAGTACCCTGGCTCCCACAGTGCGGAGAGCCAGGGGCCCAAGCGGGCCAGCAGCTCCCACCAGCTTCTGATCTGCCAGCTCCTGGCAGGAGGCAACACTTTTCAAACTGTAGGGGGGCGCATCCCACAGTTTGAAAACCTCTGTGCTTCATGGAAGGCAGAACTCTGGGGGGCATGTGACCCCGTATACCCACACACATCGCCTCTGCTTACACGTATGCATATCTTTAATCATATGATTGATCCCATTGAAATAAATGTGCAAATATACTAAAACACAAATATATCAATAATATTTACCATGTCATTGGACTGAGTCACAGTGCCACTCTATGCTTGATAATTCAGTTTGGGAGGTGCTTATTGACTCTTACTATATTTTTAGATTATAACCATTCTGTGAAGTTTACTGATCAGCAGGGTTGTCATGTTGCCAGGAGATGAGCAGAAAAAAAGACAACTGGTTGACAGCTGGTTGCAACTGGTTACAACCAGGAAGGCATCAGCAGTAGAATAAACAATTCAGTCCTTAACAGCTGCATTTGTAAATACACACAGCTTTCCAAGTATAATTTGTGAGCTAGAGACATAAATTATCTTTAATAGCATTTAGAAGATGGAAAAAGCACTGTTCCTTATCTCACCGTGCTCTCCCTTCATTAGTGAAAATTCTTGTTTTTAGTTCCCATCTTTGTTTTAAATGTTAGAGATAGTTTGAGCTTGTTAGGTGTTTTAACATAGAGGTGTATCAGGAGACAAGATAAAACACAGTCTCAATTTCTAAAGGTACCTTGCTACAGTTTAACTTGTACTCTGATATTTGGAGAGCTAGACTCCATAAAATTCACTAGGGATTTGCTACTGATTTTATCTGGGAGGAGCTCACATACTGAGGTGGTGGTGCAAACCTCCAGGATACCTTGCTAGTACATAATTTGAATTGGATCGCCATTTTTCCATGGGTTACTTGAGTACACTACTGAAAGCCTAGCCAAAGATCTGGGCTGGAGGGTCATGTAGACTATCTACTATTTGGAAACAGGTAGAATAGAGTGTGTGTGTAAGAGAAAGTTATCTCACTTTTTTTGCCTTAAGATGAGCAGGCTCAGATGGTGATGATAGGCGAAGCTGTGTTTCTCCAGTAAGTTTTCAGAATTCAGATGGAGAAGTATTCTGCAAAGGAAGGTGGATTGGGGACAGCAGGTTCCCCAATGGGGAAAAAAAGAGTTGTTTTAAATCAATTTGTTGCTGGGGTACCGCTGCCAGAGGCATCTAGTATAGATGTGGGCTTTCAATAAATTGGTTTGCTTACTCTGAAATTGACTGAAAGCATTTGTCCTCCATGGCAAGTGCTGAGCTAGGCTTTGGGGGCAGGAAGGGAACAGAATAAACAGAGGTATGGGGGGGAGGGGGCTCTGTCACAGTCCAAGATTGTAAGCATATTTGGGGCCAAATAATTATTCACAAACATACTTTGGCATTCATGACCCACAGGGCTGGCCCACAACATTTTGGCACCTGAGGTGGGGAGCTCAAATGACGCCCCCATGCCTCCTCGCTTGGGCCAAAACTTTGAAAGGTCTCAATTCTGCCTTCTTCCTGTTCTACTCCTCTCATGGTACTGCTCTGCTACCTACCCCAATAAAGGAGAACTAACAACTTAAAATGCCTTGTTCAAAAATTTAAGTAACACTTAACTATCAAATGCCTGAACAGCAAATGTAACTTTTCTTGTCTGCATAGTAAACACTGGCATTTTTATCTGTTTGAATAATCAAAGTGGTGCTTTCCGTGCCTTCTTGGTTGCAAAGATTTGAACTGCTTCCTGCTGAAGGTCCACAATCTGGTCTAGCTCATGCTCTATTGAAATGGTTGCAAGGCCGACCAGCCTCTCCAGTGTCATTGTGGAGCATAGATGTGTTTTTATTAACTTCAGCTTGGAGAAGCTGCATTCTCTACTGCCAACTGTTACAGGAAGTGTTAGAAGTATGCGCAGAGCAACAAAAGCATTTGGAAAGAAGGTGGTCATCTTAGTTGTGCACATATATTCCAGAACAGCCTTTGGAATTGATCCCTTTCAGTTCATCACCTAAATCACTCGCATCAATATCGCGCATGTCATCATGTGTCAACATTGTCTCTAGTGCCCTGCATTGCTGGTGTAGGTCTTTTTCAGGTATAATGAGGAATTTTGGAATATCATACAACATCCCAAATATATTGCTGTGTTCCTTGAGCTGCATGAAATGTTCTTCAACTGATTGTATTGCACAATCTAGCGCCTGGTTAAAGAATTCAACTTTGAATTGTTGTTTGGGGTCTCTTATGGGATTATCCCGTACCTCGTAATCAAAATATCTTCTTCTTCAGTGACTCTTGTATTCTTGAATGGGTAGGAAAATAGCTTCAGTGTGAAGTTCCTCTGCCAACTTCTGTGCACTCTTCAGAACGTTTTGAAATCCCTCATCTGACCGGCAAGACTGTAGGTATGACTTTGCTTTGTCCAGTTGTTCCATTGCTCCAGATATATCAAGGTCAACACCTTGGAGTCTCTTGCTTACAGCATTTATTTCAAACAGTATGTCATGCTACAACACTAAGCCACACAGAAATTTGAAGTTATGTATGTTTCTGATTATTCCATTTCCCTCTGCCACTGTTCTCCCACGAACAGTTCCTGTCATAGCATTATCCTCCATAATGGCAACTATGGCATCATCTGTCTTCCCAATTTGGTGTTTGATAGGCTTTATCACCTCCATTTGACTTTCCCATCATGTGGCACTCAGTGATTTCAGTGTCAGAGAGGATGTTCCAAGATGTTGCTTCAAAATTTGCCATGGATGAGTTGATGCAGAGAAAAATACATAGATGCTTTGAATTACATTAAAAAATTCAGCAGCCTCACTAGAAGCTGATGCTGCGTCACTGACCACCAGGTTCAATGAATGACAACTGCATGGGACAAAAAAAGCTCAAGGGTTTAGCTCTCGGATCCGTGCCTGCACTCCTCTGTTCTTTCTTCTCATGTTGGCACCATTATCGTAGCCCTGACCTCTCATGTCAGCTATTGCAATTCCTGTATCTTCTAGCTTTTTAAGAAGAACATTTGTCATACCAGCTCCTGTAGTATCATCAATGTCAATAAATTCTAGAAAATGCTCTCTGACATTGCTGGGACATTTTCACTAGGTTCTGTTCTTGTTACAAAACGCACCATTAAAGTCATTTGTTCCGTATCGCTGATGTCAGGTGTGCAGTCCAAAATAACAGAGTAATATCTTGCTGACTTCACATCTGCCACCATCTTCTGTTTGACTTTTGTTGCCAGTAACTGTATGATCTCATTTTGAATTGTTTTTCCAAGGTAGTGGTGTGTGTACATTTCTTGGGTGGTCACTCTTCTTAGATGCTCCTGGAGTACAGCATCAAACTCAGCCATCAGCTCCACAATTTTAAGGAAGTTGCCATTGTTTGGCACATACAGCTGATCTGAAGTGCCACGCAGTGCTATGTTTTGGGTAGCAAGCATTCTCACAATGGCAATGAGCCTTTTCAGAACATTTTTGCCAGTAAAGAGACTCTGATGCAATCTTCTCTTGATGCTGATCATCTATGGTGGCCTTTAACCTTAGTCTCATCTCAAGCTCTTTCCACCTATGGAATGCACTCTGGTGATTTGCTGCCTTCTCATGGCATGCCAGATTTCTAGCCAGATTTTTCCAGTCCTTTGTTCCTGTAGAACCCAATTTGGCTGGAACATTAGACTGGAAGAGTTTGCAACAAAAACAGTATGCAGCATTCTGGGTTTTTGAGTACATAAGCCATGGCCTCTACACTTTGTCACCATTGGGGATTTCACGCCAGTAATGTGTTGGACGGAAACTTCTATTTTCATTGTCTTTGGGGAACATGACATTTTTCACTTGCTGTGGGCCATGCAGTACAAGGAAGTCCCTCAAGCTACTGCTCAAGTGGGTCCACAGTCCTGGATCATCTAGACTTCAGGAACTAAACTCAGCAGCAGCTGTTCTTGCGCCTCCACCACACTCTTCTCTGATCTACACTTTTCTTCAGGAATGTGCATGGTTACATCCATTTGAGATGGAGATATGGATGCTGTAGTAGCTGCCAGGACACCTGCACTCTGACTAACTGGAAGATCAGGCATCCCCTCACCACTCACATCCTCACTGGGGCCGGAAGGCTCACTGTGAACATTTGTGTCTATGTATCTTAGGAGAGCTCCTTCCTGCTCAGATAGAAAAGCTTCCTTTGCTTTCTTCCTTTTTCTGAATGCTGCCCCAGAGGGGCGTTTTCTTCTTTCACTCATGACTGCTGTTCTGTGCCAGCTATAGTGGCTCTCAACACTCAATTGAAGGGGACAAATAAGCAGGCTGGTAGCAGGGCCTGAGTGAGGGAAGATATCAGCGTCTTAAGGGCCTAACTGGCTCCTACTACTTCAGTTGACTGCCTGTGCTCCTCAAGTGGGTTCAGGGAAGCAGCAGGAAACAGGAAGCTCCCTGAGAAGCTGGTGTTAATCAATCCAGGCTCCTGGGGGTGCTAGAGAGGTACATAAGAGGCTCTTCCTCCTCTCTCTCCCTGCAGCTCCTGCTGCTTTCTGTTATTCCCTCTCACCTTTTCTCCTTCCTGCCTGTTACGTCTCTTGTGCCCTCCTTCCTCCAGCACAGCACTCCACTATCTCTGTGCATCTAGAGCAGAGAGCATGCATATGCACCAGCAGCAGACACAATTTTCTACACTCTGGGTCCTAGTGCCCCCCCCCCCCCAGTCTGGCACCTGAGGTGGCCGCCTCAATTCACCTCATGGTAAGGCCAGCCCTGATGACCCATTTATTGTATATATGAATTTGTGTAAACATATCCCTTTGAGTATTCATGCCAGAAGGGTTCATGCAACCATCCTGAAAGCTCTTTGTAGGTTTGGGAGATACCAGTCAGGGAGCAAAACCAATACACCACTCACACACTATGAACAGCTCATACGTGAATAAACGGTTGCATCTAGCAGTTCTTGAGCAATCCATAGTCTGATTTACATTTGCAGAAACATATGGGCAAATAATTTCAGTTAGCACACATTTGTAAACATGGGACTGCTACTATAAGGGTGAGACTTGTGAGCACCGAGAGCAGCTGTGGAACTTAATCCCAGTTTACAAGCATGGAGCTCCATCCTGTAACCATTGAAATGGCCACCACAAGGCTCACATTCAGAACAAAGGGTAAACCTCACCTCACTTAGCTTTCCCATAATAAAACAGAAAGCAAAAAATTACTTATTAAAATACTGTTGTTTTAAGCCCAGTAAAAAAATTTGACAGAGCCGATAGGTAGATTAGATCAGATCAAGATGAGGTTAGATCTTGGCAAGTAGGAAAGCTTTTTAGTTCACCTTTTAGTCCATTCACAACTGTAACTGCCATAGCTGTTAGACTTTCCCAGCCTCACTATGAAGGGCCCTTTTTGAAAGGGCCAGTTCTGTACAGCATGATACCAGTCATAGTAACAATCTGATTTTATTGTGCCTTCCTTTCATCCATTGCATTATTAGCATTGCTTTCCATGTTTTTTTGTTATACCTGCTTTGATGTGCACAGCAAGAAATTCTCATAGAACACCTCTGAGAGTCCAAGACTGCTGATGTTAGAACATAGCTAAGAAATGATAGAACAAAAACAATTCAATATCACTGCATTATAGTCATATGTAAGCTGTTATCATAAAGGGCCATTCTATCCTTCCATAAGGATAAGCTATTGAACATGCACCTTATTAAAAAAAAAAGTCAACACGTTTATTAAATGGACCAAAAATGTCACAGAAGAAACTATTGAGCATATAATAGAAAATCTTTTAAAAATCTGCCAAATTTACCCAAGAGACCTTAACGTTTCTTTTCAACTTATTCTTATCTCTTGGCTAAATAAGCTGTTTTACAAAACTGCCTAATTATATCTTTACCCAAGAGACTGATATTATGTCTTCAGAGGCATTCCCATTTTATTCTGTGACATTTTATTCATTTCACCCCATAAAATTCTTACTCACTCCACTTTGACCACAGTGGGCATTTTGCCTGAGTAAGGACTTCAGGATTGGTCCCAAGGGAATGAAATGCAAAAACTACAGTATACAGTACTTAAATGTTACAGGTCTTGTAATCAGCAGTATGGGTTAATAAATATATATATTTTTATTACAGACTGACATGAACCAATAAACAGAGAAAATTCATGACCTTTATTACATGGGACTATTGGCAAGAGTAAGACTTACTTGTGTGAGTGAGATTTGCAGTGAGTAATATGCTGTACAGCTGTACTCTCTTCAGTGCAGTGTGCAAAATTGTATAACTATATTTACTGACTTACCTGGGCTCCAGTATTTCAAAAGTAAGTACAGTGCTGCAGCAGAGGGAAAGACCAGTGGTTTTATAATAAGGTTGCATAGATAAGTAAATGTGTCTTTTTTTAAGAATAGATTAAAATCAAATAATATTTAAGAAGCACCTGTTGAAGTTTTGACTTTGCTGTGGCTGTGACTGGCTCTTTCCTTCACTGAGGCTCTGATTGACAAAAACTTTTAAGCGCATGCTTGACCATCCATATTTAGCAAAGCACTTACACATGGGTTTAACTATAGAAGCATGCCTGTGTGCTTTGCTGAACAGGATTACTTTCCTGAATTGGAGTTTTAGGCCAAAACAGTTGAATAGGTTTCTTATTCCAGCATGAGCAAAAGTTCTGATCTCAAATTGGGGCTGACATTCTGACTAGAATAGAATACTCCTCACCAGTCCCATCTCCAACCTCAGAATAAAACAAGATTATGGCTGACATTATGGTAATGTCATGGTAGGGGGTCTACTACAGACCACCTAACCAGGAAAAAAAGGTGGATGAGGCTTTTTTAAACAACTAAGAAAATCATCCAAAGCACAGGACTTGGTGGTGATGGGGGACTTCAACTACTCAGACATCTGTTGGGAAAATAACACAGCAGGGCACAGATTATCCAATAAATTCTTGGAATGTATTGGAGACAATTTTTTTTTATTTCAGAAGGTGGAGAAAGCTACTAGTGGAGAGGTTCTAGATTTGATTTTGACAAATAGGGAGTAACTTTTCAGAATAATACCGAAACAGGACTCGATCACCCACATTCCATTCAATAAACTTCCGATTGTTATTCAACCTTTGATCCATTTTCTTACTGTTGGCCTTCAAGGTGATGGCTACTGTCTTCTGCACGTTAGTGATGATATCCAGTAGAGATTTTATGTACTGATCAGTTACTGCTCGCGGCCGATATTCATCGGGGGGTACCCCTCCTGGCACCCACCATTGTTCTGGAGTCACCATTGGTCTTCCAAATAAAACCTCATGAGGTGTAAAACCATGAGATCCTATTGTGGATCTTATTGCCAGGAGAATTAAAGGGACATGTTTATCCCAGTCTTTGCCCAACGAGTCAATAACCTTTCGGAGGGCGGCATTTAAAGATCTGTTTGACCTTTCTACAAGGCCCGAAGCCTGAGGGTGACCTGCCACATGATACCTTTGCCTCACCCCTAGGGCTATACAGAGCTGTTTTGTCACTTCTCCTGTGAAGTGAGGGCCTTGATCTGAATCAATTACTCGTGGTAGCCCAAATCGGCTAAATGCATTCTCTAGTATAACTTAACAGTAGTCTGGGCTGTACAGTTGCGTGATGGATATGCTTCAATCCATTTAGAAAAAGGGTCAATACATACCAAACAGTATTGATTTCCCCTATTAGTCCGCGGTAAGGGGCCGATATAATCAATTTGTACCCATACCCAGGAACCGTCTACTGGCTGGTGGAGAAGTGGTCCCTTTACAATGTTAGTGTCCGGATTATTCTGAGCATACCTCAGACAGTTTTTAATATAATGTTCAGTGTCCCTCACTATTTCTGGCCACCAGGCCACAGCAGCCAACTTATTCGATGTTTTCTGGATTCCAAAATGTCCTTGGTTGTGTGCTAATTGTATCAATTCCTGATGCAGCACATTAAGGATTACCAGTAGTGGGATACCATTTTCTTCTGATTCCAGATCTTTACCTTTATTCTTTGTTGCCAGATTAGGCCGGATGGATGCTGCTGAATGCTGTATGATTTGCATTTTCCATCTTTTATTAACTGTTTAATGTCCGGATCTTGTAATTGCAGTTTTATAATGTCCTGATGGTCAATATAATCTGTTGTTGTTAATGCATCTATGGTGGCTTTTACTTTGTCCCATTGGTGTTCTGGTCCCAACCTTGCAGGTTGTTTTGCCAATTGATCTACTCTGCTATTCAGGAGAGTGATTTCTGCCTGATTTTTGCGATGAGCTTTGACTTTGAATAAGAAGGTGTCACCCCTCCTGGCTTCCGCTAACTGCCACACATGTTGCAAGTATCCTGGATAAGCAACCAGCTGGTTATCAGTTGTTCTCATCTTTTGTGCCTTCCATACAACCATCCGATCTAATAATGCCCTCATTACCCAGTCGGAATCAGTGCAGATGGTAATGTTCGAGGAAGCTTCTGCGTTCTCCAAGGCTACAATAACTGCCACGATTTCTGCAGCCTGAGCTGAGTTGTGTTTGATAGTTCCTTGATATACCTTTTCGGAAGCAACATGAAGAGCTGCAAATCCTGTAGCTGCTTTCCCATTTATGTACAAGCTGCTGCCATCTACAACCCACAAAACTCAATTGTAAGTCTTTGCATCCTCAAATACCAATTCCAACTTAAAAGGAGATGTAATTTCAAGGTTCTTGATTTCAGGAAGAGGACATTCATGATTAGTCAGGGTTTCTTCTGGTGTTAGAACACAAAGTGCAAAAGGTGCCAAACTAGGACTTGCAACTTTTTCTACCTGTATCTCCTTGTTGATTAATGCCAGGGTCCAATTGGCCAAGCGATGATGGCTCACTCTTCCCAAATTGGCTTTTCCAGTCAATACATACTTTACAGGAGTATTCAGTGTTTTCAATACAATGGGAGACATACCCACTATGTACTCCCAATGTGCCAGTGCCCATACAAGATCTTGTACTTCTCTTTCACATTCTGTGAACTGTTGTTCTACTGCGGACAGCACTCTGGATCCATATGCAATAGGCTTTAAGGAAGTTCTATTGTGTTGTAACAGAATGGCACTGATTGCCGTGCTGGTAGTGGCTAGCTGGTGGTGGAAAGGCTTATTCTCCTATGGGAATGCTAAAGCTGGTGCTTCCATCAAAGCTTTCTTTAGTTGCTGGACAGCATCTTGTTCTTCTTTTCCCCATTTCCACTGTTGACCTTTTCTGAGGAGTTGGTATAGAGACCTTGCTTTTTCACTGTAGCCCTCAATGAAATCTCTTGAAGCCAATCAGGCCTAAGAACGACCTGAGGGTGCTCACCTCTGTCAGAGCGGACAGTTTGGCTATTAATTCTATCTGGTTGGTGTCAGGTTTCCTTCCAGCAGGTCCCAGTTGCACTCCTAGATAGACAACTTGTTGCTGGACTCATTGGGCTTTAGTTGGATTTATTAGTAAACCTGCTGTCTTCAGTATCACCAATACTTCATCAAAAGCATTGCCATTTTCTTGCTTGGTCTTAGTTGCTATTAGTATGTCATCCACATAGCTCACAATGTTGTTCCGGTAAGAGGCAGTTTTCCACAATGCTGCAACGATTCAATGGCATATACTTGGGGCGTTGTGATACCCTTGGGGAACCCTGGTGAATGTGACTTGCTGTTCATCAAAGGTAAAGGCAAACTTGTAATAGCAGGAAGGATGAAGCGGTATAGAAAAGAAAGCATTGGAAATGTCCAGTACACTATACCAACAAGCACCTTCTGTAATTAAGTTAATAACTTCTGGAAACTTGGCAACCACAGGGGCTAACCTGGGTGTTACTTTGTTTAAGCCTCGGTAGTCCACGGTCAATCTCCAGGAACTTCCATCTGCCTTTCTAACTGGCCAAATAGGAGAGTTGCATACGCTTTGACAGAGAATTAACACTTCTTGTTCTAATAGTGCTTCTATTGTAGATCGAATCCCTTCTTTTGCTTCTGCAGAATATTGATACTGACGCAAAAGTTTCAGGTCAGGACCTTCTACCTTAATTGCAGCTTGTACTTTTCCACAACTTAGCTTGCTGGGAGCAAATACTTCCCTGTGTTTATTGGTGACATGTTGAATTTCTTCTTCCCATTCAGGGAGTTGCAGTTTCTCTGGAGCCTTGGCAGAGCAGATGCGGTGAGAGGCAGGGATAATGCTGCCTGCTTCTCCTTGTTCTGCTTGGATCAGCAGTCTATTGGGTAAGTCGATGGCTATATTTAATTGTTGTAACAAATTAATTCCCATTATTCCTGTTGCATGTAATCTTTGTAGTCCAAATGATGCCTGGGTGGATAAAGGCCCAATATAACAAGTGACATTATAAGTAAATGGAATAAAATTTTCCTTTCCATTATAGGATACCAGAGATTTTAGTTCCTTAACTGGTAAATCCTTAGCATTAGGACTAGGGTTACCATATTTGAACTTTCAAAAAAGAGGACACTCTGGGGGGGTGGGTGTAGCCCCGCCCCCTAGCCACTCCCTCCCAATTCCCGCCCCCCTGACTGCCCCCCACAGAACCCCCAACCCATCCAACCCTCCCTGCTCCTTGTCCCCTGATCGCCCCTTCCCGGGACTCCTGCCCCTAATCACCCCCCGGGACCCCACCCCTTATCTAAGCCTCCCTTATCTTTGTCCCCAACTGCCCCCTCCTGAGACCCCCCCACCCTACCTGTCCCCTGACTGTTCTGACTCCTATCCACACCCCAACCCCCACCAGATCCCTGGGACTCCCACGCCTGTCCAACCACTGCCTGTTCCCTGACTGCCCCCCCCCGAACCTCCAACCCATCTAACCCTCCCTGTCCCCTGACTGCCCCAATCCCTCTCCACACCCCTGCCCCCTGACAGGTCCCCCCAGAACCCCTGACCCATCCAACCCTCCCCTGCTCCCTGTCCCCTGACTGCTCCGATCCCTCTCCACACCCCCGCCCCCTGACAGCCCCCCCATAACTCCCAACTCATCGAAACCGCTCCCTGACTGCCCCCCAGGACTCCCCTTACCACCATGCCGCTTGAGCCACTGGCTCCACGTGGAGCAGGCTGCCGTGTGCATAGCCCCTCCCCCACAGAGTGCTGAGGCAGGGGGAGGGGGGAGCGGGGGAGGGGCTCTGGCTGCTGGAGGCCAATCGGAGTGGCTCAATCGGCCCCAGCCACCCTATCAGCCGCGCCGCACTCTGCATGGAGGGGAGGGCAGGGGAAATCCCGGACCTTTCTATCTTATTACCAGTTCCTCCCGGACGGCTATTTAAAGACGAAAAAGCCGGACATGTCCGGGGAAATACGGACGGATGGTAACCCTAATTAGGACTTCCTTTAAGGCACAATAAATTAGTAGAGGCCCCTGTGTCCACTAGCATTGGCTGTTCAGTATTACCGAAGCTTCCCATTATTTTGATTTTTACAGTAGGCCTGCCCCATTCATCGTTGACTAAAGGGGCTATCAGTCCAGGGGCTTGGGAAGCTCAGCCTCCTCAGCAGTTGCTGCTGGTGGAGACAGAGTCTATTGGAGTATTGGTCTTTTGTTCTCCAGTCCTTTGCCCAGATTCATATCTGTCTAGTTTCAAAAACATGTCCTCTGCTGACAGCTTTTGCTTGTTCAATTTGTCCCAAGGATTGGGATAATCTTTTCATCATGATCTTTTTTAAAGTTCTCATTTCCTCACCACTCCCTCTGCACATGAAATTCTTATAGCCCAGGGTTTTGTTGGTGGGATTTTGTTCTGTGCTGTTACCCTTGCCATCCGTTGACTCCTTATTGGTGTATGCAGCTACCTTTCTTTTTGTTGATGATCCCGAATGGGCAGATTGTTGGAGCTCAAATATCTCTCTGGCCCTTGCCTCTAATAAAGGTAGTCGACTATTTCATGTATCTATAGGACCCATTGCTAACCGAATACTAGGAGACAGACCTTGTATATACAGTTCCCTTAATTCAGGGATATCATATGTAACAACACCATTTTGGATTATTCCTAATCCTGCCAACCAAAACAACAGTCTTTTTCTTAGTAAATATTTTTCAGGCCTCTCATCAATACTCTGCTTCTCCGAGTATGCTTTGCCCATTATATTATCATGTGGATAGAATAATCTAAACACACACACATATATATATATATCATGCTGTTCATTTGCTTCAATTAACACATTGTAAGGTAATGCTGCAAAGTCATCACTGGACATACACTCCTTCATCACACAAATCACATCATCTTGTGTTAAATTCGGTGTTACAGAGAACTTAGCTAACCAATTGAGCACAGTGTCCCAATTACATAGACCCATACCTCTAACTTGCGGTGGTGTTAGAGCTTTACTCTTGTGCTTTACCAGGGGAGGTTGCCCAGCATCCTCAAATTGGGTAACCGTTGTTACTACAGGAGCCAGCGGGCATCGTCTTTGAACAGCTTCCACCTCCTCCCAGCTTGGGGGTGCAGAAGGTGGTCGTTCCTTTTCACACCAACTCTTTGGTGGATGTTTTTCACACCAGTCTACAGTTAAGGCAGCTAAGGGGTTGGTGTCTACTGCCTTCATTAACCATTGTGTCAATTGCAGTTGTTCTTGCAATGGCCTAATGTGGCGTTGGCATTCCACATGGGAGGCAGGCTGTTCCCGGCTATCAGCAATCTCCTTAATTAACTGCCGAACTGCTGCTTATGATTCCAGCAGTTCTTGAGCTTTGATTTCCGCTGCCCTTTCAGCGGCTGTAGCCTTAAAGCTAAGATCTCTCAGTTGCTGTTCTAGCTGAGCCACCTGAAGTGTCAGCACGGTCACAGTGGCTTTGGCCATTTGCAGCTCAGCGGCTTGTTGTTCGGCCTGCTGAATGTGCTGCTTGCTCTCTTTAGTTTTCTAGTCTGCTTGCTCTTTAAGCAGCACCAATTGGGAATTGAACTCACGGCCGACCATGGCCAGGCCGTAAATTAGTGCTCGTTTCTTCTCCCGTTTACTGGACTTGGGCTTGTTGGTGTTATAGCTAGCCCATAAGACGGAGAATTTGCCCAAGGAATCATCTCCTGCTAATGATTCCTTCTGCCATGGATTTCCTTCCTTCCCAAATGAATCAATCGCATAGTCCAAAGAGTTTTTATTAGACCGGGGAGTCCATCCGCGCAGGCTAAAGATCTGGTCCATTGTGCTGTTGTTAGGAGTTGCTTACCCAACTCCAGAAAATAAAGGGTCACTCAGAAAGATAGGAGGGCTTCGATGAGAAAACTGCGCCCTTATACGCAGCACCTCGTCCCAGGCTAGGCTAGCCTAACATGCTGCCTTATGCCAAAGAGAAAAGTGGCCACCCTTTTGGGGCACAGACCACTCCGTACCAATCCAGTAGCCGCTACCTACTACTGATGTGGGGGCCCGGGCATCCCCTCGACCCCTGGTCCACAGTAGCAGGATTTAAAGGGGGCTGGGAATAAATCCCACCCTTGCCAAAGGCAGGGGAAAAGAGCCAACAGGTTTCCTTGCCCTTCGGCTATTACAATACAATCCCAGCACGGACTCCCTCCCCGAGTCTCACAGACTGACACTGCTGCTGTTCACAAAACAAAACAAAAATAAGCCTAACAGGACCCTAAGGAGATAGCTAATCCAGTCCCCAGAGAGTCCTGCCACGGTTGCCAGAAAATGTTACCTCAAAGGGGAGCCAAAGTAACTCTAAATGTATAATGATGTAGGTATCAAGATGTAAAACAAGCCCCTTTTACTCAGAAGAGCAGACCTGCCCTATCTGTCACCGGTGGACTGGTGTACAGGTCTCCCTCCTTCTTCCCTATGTGTAGTGCAAATAATAAAAACTGGCCATAGGTAAAGGTAAAAACAACATGTAAGTGTATTGGGGGGATAAATTTACAAATCAGGGAAGGGGTAATTGTGAATAAACAGTAACTAGATAAACAATACAAAACAGTGAAACGGCAGCTTTAAAACAGGAGCATGAAGCTCAGGCCCAAAATACAAATCACCGTGGCAATAACATATATAAACTCTCAACTGAGAAAACTCAATTTATCTCACTATGTTGTCAGCACGTCTGTGGCAGCGGTGAAGTCCAGGACCTACACTCGTTGGGTAATTGGAACCCACAGAGGAGGAGCACTGGAGAGTCCCTCAATGTCTCAAGGTGGAAGAAGCGGATCGAAACCCTCTGGTGATGTTGTATCCAGGAACAGGAGCAGGTAAGATGGAATGTCTTCTTTCCTTTCTCTTCACCTCAGGAATGATGGTGCCCTTCAATGATGCACTGGTGCTGTGAAGACCTGAACCGCGCACGCACAGTCACTGGGATGGACTGCGCCACTTGTCAGTGAGTTCAGTCCTTTTATGCCTTTCGTGGCAGGAAAATATAGTACAGTCCCAGCAAAGGCAGGAAACAGTCTGAGGTAAAATTGTCCTTGGAGTTGCCAGTGGCGGGAAAAACCAGTTGGATCCAGTTATGACTGGGCTATGATAACAGTAAACAACAAGATGGCAGTTCAAACTCCATCTTGGATTGCTGCTATATATTTACAAACTACATATTGGATTTAATATATACATATTTTAACAGACTATAACACTATAACAAAACACACCCAAAAGTAGGAGGGAGAGCAGCAAAACAAAGACAATGGATTTCAAGAAGGCAGACTTTAGCAAACTCAGGGAGTTGGTAGGTAAGATCCCCTGGGAAGCAAGTGTAAGGGGAAAAACAATTGAAGACAGTTGGCAGTTTTTCAAAGAGACATTATTAAGGGCACAAGAGCAAACTATCCCACTGTGTAGGAAAGATAGGAAGTATGGCAAGAGACCACCCTGCCTTAACCAGGAGATCTTCAATGATCTAAAAATCAAAAAAAGAGTCCTACAAAAAGTTGAAACTAGGTCACATTACAAAGGATGAATATAAACAAATAACACAAGTACTGTATGTGGGGAGAAAATTAGAAAGGTCAAGGCACAAAATGAGCTAAAACTAGCTAGAGACATAAAGGGTAACAAGAAAACATTCTACAAATACATTAGAAGCAAAAGAAAGACTAAGGACAGGGTAGGTCCATTACTCAATGGGTGGTGCGGGGGGAACCAATAACAGAAAATGTGGAAATGGCGGAGGTGCTTAATGCCTTCTTTGTTTCGGTTTTCACCAAGAAGGTTGGTGGTGACTGGACATCTAACATAGTGAATGCCAGTGAAAATGAGGTAGGATCAGAAGAGGCTAAAATATGGAAAGAACAAGTTAAAAATTACTTAGACAAATTAGATGTCTTCAAGTCACCAGGGTTTGATGAAATGCATCCAAAATATTCAAGGAGCTGACTGAGAAGATATCTGAGCCATTAGCGATTATCTTTGAAAAGTCATGGAAGACAGGAGAGATTCCAGAAGACTGGAAAAGGGCAAATATAGTGCCAATCTATAAAAAGGGAAATAAGGACAACCCAGGGAATTACAGACCAGTCACCTTAACTTCTGTATCCGGAAAGGTAATGGAGCAAATAATTAAGCAATCAATTTGCAAACATATAGATGATAATAAGGTGATAAGTAACAGTCAAGCTTTCTTTGACAGGGTAACAAGCCTTGTGGATGGGGGGAAGCGGTAGATAGGAGCTTGGATAGGAGGCAGCAAGATAGTGGCTGGGCAGGAGCAGGGGTGACTCCCTGCAGAGCCCATCCTGTCCTTGCCTTCCCCCTAACCTGTGTCCAGCTCCCCTCCCTTGTCCCAGCTACAGCATCCCTGGCTCCCTCCGCACTGACCCATAGTTGATCCCCCAGGCCCAGGCCCAGCCCCAGCACCTGCCAACTCAGAGGATGCTCTGCAGCCAGGGAGGGAAAGGAGCCACATGGCTCAAGACTGGATCTCCCACCTCGCCCCCCCCAGGCACTGTCAACGAAGTCCCACTTATGCCCTACATCCAGGGCCCCCAGGCAGAGCCTTATTGCAGGTGAAAGGGAATGTTGCCCTGGCCCGATCCCTCCATGGTCCCAGGTTTGTCCCGCTTCAAGCTCTTCTTGATCCAGAGGCTTGGATGGAACATAGGTAGTGTGCACACCCATCTGCAGAGCTTGGGCACACACTGCACAGGCATACATAGTGTCTATTGCCAAAGGGAGAAGGGGCTGGGCCCCCCAACCACTTCTTATACCCAGCTCTAGACTATATGGGTGTTGTAAATGGGAAGCGAATATTCTGGGAAAGGGGACAGGATTAAAAAAAGAGGCCTCTTTTCACTCATAGTGGGGAAATAAAACCTGTTGTGGGTCTCTTTGCTCCAGGGGCAGGAACAGCATGCATATCCCTCCACAAAGGCAACCAGGCAAAGGACCTGCCATGCTCTGGAAACCTGCTCAGCCAATCTAACAAGCCCTGAGAATGGGAGAATTAAGAGACTTTGACACCAGCCTACAGTAGAGAACCAATAATGTCTGAGGAGACTGGAGAGGTAGTTGTTTACTTAGGGTTTAATTTATTTCTATTGATTTTGCTACAACACCTCAGAAAGACAGAGTGAGATGTGAATGGGCTAGTCTGGTGGACCATTGTACTGTCGGATAATATACCAAAATGTGTGGGCTTTGGTTTACTGGAAGGCTAAATTAAACAACCTAGCAAAGAGGGAAATGAAGACAGTGGCCACATCTCCAACCTTCATTTATATGCTTAACTTTAGGCTCCCAAATTTGAAAATGTTAGACATAGCTTATAAAATATCTGTGGCTTGGTATATACATATTTTGACTGCCTGCCACGGCTATTTGTTGGTATCAGTAATCCAGCTACTCATTTATTAATAGATTTTACCACCCATATTCATGTTATTTAGTACCTTCCCCTGTGACTAGACTCAATGATTGGGACTAATCACAAGGGAAAATACTACTCCGTGTGAGTAAAGGTGGCAGCATGCAGCCCTTCAATATTATGGTGAATTATTTTGCTCTTCAAGGAAGAATGAAGATCTGACCAAAGTACAGTGGATAAGGAACTTGTCCGCCACCAATCAGACTTTGTCAAGATCTGAGTTGTGCTCAAATCTAAATGGACTGCCACACTTGACAGTGTCTGCTGTCAAAAACTGACAATTTAAAGAACAACTTTTCAGAGAGGAAATGGAAATGTTAGAAAAATCCCCAAAAGTTTCCCAGTTTCCCCAATGTCCTGCTTACTATTTGAGTCTCTCTACATAAGGTATAACTCATTGTGTCAGCACTGAATCTGATCCTTCTGCACACAGGAGGGTAGAGATTTAAACACCAGCCATCTGTTTGCTTGTTAAAAGGAATGTGTTGGTCAAGCTATTAGTGTCACTGTCACTAGGAGGTAAAAGAATGTGAAGAATGCTTAGAAAAATCCATAAAACGTATCCCTTGTTTTTGTGTATCCTCTGTCACAACAACAGTAAAAGATCCCCAAAACACTCCCGTAACTCTCTGCTAGCAAATTGCTTCCTGCATGCAGATAAAACAAGCTGTCATTACTCTTCTAACCTTTTATTTCTCCATATCTATCTAAATAAAGACATTTATAGCCACAGAAAGTTTCTTCACTAAATATCAGCCAGACTCAGACAAAGAATTTTGTCCCTGAGACATTCAGTCATATCTCCAGATTGATACCAAGGGGGTCATGGGCTTTATGATTGTTCAGTGTCGCAGCTGCCCACTGCAATTTTCTTTTTGCGTTCTTCCGCAAACTGCATTTCAGATACGGGTGCTTTCACCCAACTGCACCCATTGAAGAAAATAACTCAGAGGTGAAGAGTATCAGATGCTTCTGCAGAATGATCCTGGAATTCCCTGCATGGGAAACCCTCTAGAATGTAGTAGAAAATTATAACTTTTCAGTAGATTTTGATTCCAGGAAATACCCAAGCCACAGGTTGGTATGTGGCACTAACAGAACAGGTACCAGTATTAAACTTCACTGCTTAATATTTTGTTTCATCATCTCTGTCTTCTCTATGTTGTTTAATTAGATTGCAAGCTTTTGGGGCATTGGATTTGTCCTCTTGCTTGTTTGTGTTGCACCCAGCACACTTTTGGCATTATATAATAAAATCATAACAAAACTGCGATGATTTACCTGCTGCTGCAAAATTTTTCCTAAGAGATCTCTGAGGCCTGGTCTACACTAGGGGAGGAGGGGGATCGATCTAAGTTACGCAACTTCAGCTACGTTAATAATGTAGCTTAAGTCAACGTACTTAGATCTACTTACCGCAGTGTCTTCACTGCAGTAAGTTGATGGCTGATGCTCTCCCGTCCATTCTGCCTGCGCCTCTCACCCTGGTGGAGTACCGGAGTCGACGGGAGAGCGCTTGGCAGTTGATCTATCGCGTCTAGATTAGACGCGATAAATCGACCGCTGTTGGATCAATCGCCAGTTGATCCAGCGGGTAATAAAGACAAGTCCTCGCCCAAGTATTGACCGAGCCTTCTGGCTGGTTAGATTGGATGGGATTCCAGTTGTCAGAACCCAAAGGGTATGACTGCAGACAACGTTGTACCACTTTCATCTCCTCTACCAGTTTTTCATGACATTGTATGGAGAAACAATTCTGAACATTATTGTTCATTTCTGCAGCTCCACTGATGGCTGCCCCTGGAAGAATGGAATCGTTTCCAAGCTGGTGGCACTGTTGCTTGTGGCACACTTCTTATTTTAAGCACAGTTGAGACATGAAAAGAGAAAGAGCTGGTGCAGCTAATGCTGAAGAAAATACACCTTGTGGGCCAAGTCTTCAGCTGGTGTACATCAGCTTAGTGCCATGGTTTACAACAGCTGAGGATCTGGCCCTCTAAGTGCAAAGTAGTTTTTATAAGCCTGTTTCTAGCAATGTGAGTGCCAGTGAAATCACAGGAGTGGTTCTTCTACTGCTGAGCTAGTGATCACCTCAGTTAAAAAGCATGATAACTGCCAACCAAGAAGCATTGCTGCTATAAAAATTGTTAACAATGCCCCGCCCCTAGAAAGCAATTTATCTGGGACAGAAGCGTAATTAAAAATAAAAATCTTTAGCTACAGCTAAATAAAAAGATAATGAATGAGGCACATATTATCTGTTAATTGGTATAATACACTGGAACAATCGTGAGCAAAGATATGTTTGTTATGTTAGAGATTCATTTAGACTATTAATGAATCTCTCCAGCCATTATTTCCTAAATTACACAGCATTAAGTATTATAATAATACTCAGTAATTTTCACTTTCTAAGCACTTTGCAAACATTAACTGATTAATTCTCCCACACTTATCTGATACAGATAATATTATTCTTTGGTTTACAGTTTGGGAAATTGAGGCAGAGCAGTTAAGTGATTTACCAAGCCCATAGACATTGTCAATATAAGAGGCAGAATTAAAATGCAGGACTTCTAATTGATTATTATTAATAATAATAAATACTAAATTATTATTAATTATTATTATTATTATTAAGATTTTGCTAGTGCCCTGAATGTGCTGGACACTTTCCAAACATAGAAAACATACTGCTTCCCCTCAATAGCTTAAAATCCAAAAAGATAAAGACAGACAAAGCATGGTGTTGTGTCTTTTGCTCTTTTACACAACAAATGTAATATAAAGGAACCACATGAAAAAGGCAGAGTCCAAATAACCATGTTTACTAAATATACACAACATGCAAGATTTACCTACACATACATTCTGTTATTCGCTCTAGTTTCTGTGAACACAGAACACAGTGGACACCACTGGGGGGGCTCACAAACTATTTAAAGGAATACTACCCTTTTCTATGCACTACATGTAAGTGGGTGGTTTCAATTCTACATTCTTCTGTTTACCTACAAGTGAGATAGGGGTGGGTTGCACAAGGACCTCATTAAGTGAGTAATTTTACCTTTAAGCAAAGAGCTCTGTGACCCATCTCAGCAGGGTAGCTCATTGGTGCACAGCGGGAGGTAAGCTGTGCCAGGCTCTGAGTGTATGTCTTTACTGCAATCAGAGGCAAGAGCTTTGATCTAGCTATTTGATCTAGCTATTCTAACAACAATAGTATTGAAGCCATGGCAGCATGGGCTAGCCACTTGTGTACATACTCAGGGTCCCAGGTGGGGACCATTCTTCAAGCTCGCTAGATCAATGCTATGTTGGACATGTCTACATGTGCTGCAGTCACACCTCTGATGTGTAGACACCCCCCTGGCACACCTCTTGCAGTGTAGACACCCCCTGGCACAGTTCAGGCTCTGCTCTTGGGGTAGCAGAAATATATGTGATTGCAAGGTGCCAATCTAGCCTTTACTGTGTAAGGACGTGATCCAAAATCAATTAAAATCCATGGGAAGTTTTTCATTGACTTCAACGAACATTAAATCCAGTCCTAAGTGCTCACCATCATGACTAAGGGTTGTAGAATCCGGCCCTGAGTAGAAATAGGCCTGGAGTACAAAATGTGTAGGTCTGATTCTCCCTTCACACTTATTTTTACATCATAGTAACTCCACTGATCTAAGTAGAATTCCTCCACATGATAGAGGACAGTTTAAGTGAGAAGAAAATCTGGCTCTTCTCATCTGGATTCAAACTTCCCCAAAATTTAGGAGTTTTTAGATCCAAGGTGTTGCTTCAGCTCCATCTCTGTAACAAAGGATGATGCTTAGCCTAATTATTGTTTGCCTGATGCTATCTAGAAGAAATATGTAATTGTTTAAACTTTTTTAAAATTCAGTTTTGGTGGAACATAAATATCGACTATTCAAGGTAAAGGCATTCATAAAGCTAAAGTGGTGTTATAATCTAAAACAAACCTGCAGATTTATAGTCTGTATAATAAAAAATTGATGCCAGCTCATATTTTGTTTGTCTTTATTTCTTCCTAGTCTTCTTTTCTCTGACACTAGAGATGTGCCAAACTGATAAATATTCTCTACTCAGTTCTATCACCAGGAAGCTCAGGAAAAAGTGCTAGCACCTACATAAACTTGAGCAGTAAACACCTGACATAAATGTTGCAGCAGCCAATCATATAGAAGAATGAAGACCTTAAACAGATCATGCAAAGATTTAAAACGTGCTGCTTCAGGTCCTCAGATGTTATTTGTCTGTTCATCTATTGGAAAAGAAGTATAAGCACTTTTACATCATTTTCTTGAAGGAAAGACCAGGAAAGCCACATAACACTGGTCTACAATTTTTGAGAAGTCGTCTGCTTCAGAGATAAAATGTGCCATTTATTATGTATTTTGATGTGCTGAATTCAAATATGACAATTAAAACAACTGATTGGCTACTGTTTCTAAGATATTTAAGTTTTTACATTTTATGTCTATGTATATTGTGTAGATAGTAGAGTTTTAATCATAAATTGTAAACCTAGGTCTTTTCATGTGTTTATGGTTGCTTTACATGATAATATTTCACCTGTCCTGTTTATGTAACACTTTAAAAATCAGCAAAAGGGTTATATAAATAAAATTTATTATGAAACAAAAGGCAAAAAACTATTCTGTACATAGTTTAGTCCTATTCAGTGTCTACTCGGCGCTTCTTGGCTTGTCTCTTGTATTCATTAAATGGAGCATCTCTTGTCACTGTCCAGCAATAGTCTGCAAGCATTGATGGGCTCCATTTGCCCTGATAGCGTTTCTCCATTGTTGCAATGTCCTGGTGAAATCGCTCGCCATGCTCGTCGCTCACTGCTCTGCAGTTCGGTGGAAAAAAATCTAGATGAGAGTGCAAAAAATGTATCTTTAGTGACATGTTGCAACCAAGGCTTTTGTATGCCTTGAGGAGGTTTTCCACCAACAACCTGTAGTTGTCTGCCTTGTTGTTTCCGAGAAAATTTATTGCCACTAACTGGAAGGCTTTCCATGCCGTCTTTTCCTTGCCACGCAGTGCATGGTCAAATGCATCATCTCGAAGAAGTTCACAAATCTGAGGACCAACAAAGACACCTTCCTTTATCTTAGCTTCACTTAACCTTGGAAATTTTCCACGGAGGTACTTGAAAGCTGCTTGTGTTTTGTCAATGGCCTGGACAAAGTTCTTCATCAGACCCAGCTTGATGTATAAGGGTGGTAACAAAATCTTCCTTGATTCAACAAGTGGTGGATGCTGAACACTTTTCCTCCCAGGCTCCAATGACTGTCGGGGTGGCCAATCTTTCTTGATGTACTGGGAATCTCTTGCACGACTATCCCATTCGCAGAGAAAACAGCAGTACTTTGTGTATCCAGTCTGCAGACCAAGCAAGAGAGCAACAACCTTCAGATTGCCACAAAGCTGCCACTGATGTTGGTCATAGTTTATGCACCTCAAAAGTTGTTTCATGTTGTCATAGGTTTCCTTCATATGGACTGCATGACCAACTGGAATTGATGGCAAAACATTGCCATTATGCAGTAAAACAGCTTTAAGACTGGTCTTCGATGAATCAATGAACAGTCTCCACTCATCTGGATCGTGAACGATGTTGAGGGCTGCCATCACACCATCGATGTTGTTGCAGGCTACAAGATCACCTTCCATGAAGAAGAATGGGACAAGATCCTTTGGACGGTCACGGAACATGGAAACCCTAACATCACCTGTCAGGAGATTCCACTGCTGTAGTCTGGAGCCCAACAGCTCTGCCTTACTCTTGGGTAGTTCCAAATCCCTGACAAGGTCATTCAGTTCACCTTGTGTTATGAGGTGTGGTTCAGAGGAGGAGGATGGGAGAAAATGTGGGTCCTGTGACATTGATGGTTCAGGACCAGAAGTTTCATCCTCTTCCTCTTCCTCGTCTGACTCAAGTGAGAATGATTCTGGTGCATCAGGAACCGGCAGTCCTTCTCCGTGGGGTACTGGACGTATAGCTGATGGAATGTTTGGATAATGCACAGTCCACTTTTTCTTCTTTGACACACCTTTCCCAACTGGAGGCACCATGCAGAAGTAACAATTGCTGGTATGATCTGTTGGCTCTCTCCAAATCATTGGCACTGCAAAAGGCATAGATTTCCTTTTCCTGTTCAACCACTGGCGAAGATTTGTTGCACAAGTGTTGCAGCATATGTGTGGGGCCCACCTCTTGTCCTGATCTCCAATTTTGCAGCCAAAATAAAGGTGATAGGCTTTCTTAACCATAGTGGTTATACTGCACTTTTGTGATGCAAAAGTCACTTCACCACAAACATAGCAGAAGTTATCTGCACTGTTCACACAAGTACAAGGCATCTCTGCTCACTTTGGCTAAACAGAAATGTGTCCCTTTGCAAAATCAAACACTGACAAATAAGAGAGCACGACACTGTATGATTTCTAGAGCTGATATAGGGCAATTTGTTCAGCAGAGTGATGTAAGCTTCGTTATGATTGCATCATCCATGACTTCTAGGAATAACATTATGCAATTCATATCATGTATGACGCAATACCAGCTTCAGATTGCATCATTCATTGTTTTGCCTAAAAAGCAAGTACTGTCCAAACCCAGTCATAGATTTATTCATAGATCCAGTCAAAGATGTATTTTAGTCATTTCTGGTTTAAATTGAGATCCCTTCCCTTTATAACTCACTTATCGTCCGCCATTCCCAAGTCAAGGGTCGTATATACTGACCCAATAGCATATCTTGAAAACTAGAGCCAATCAACAATTTTAAGCATCATTTTCGTTCTCAGTGACCCAGAATTAGTAAAGTTTGACTACATTTATTTCAGAAGCATTTTGGCTGTAGAGCAGTGTAATATGTGTGTGAGATTTTGAAGTGTTCTTTGCCAATCTGACTCTACTGCCCTTTTCAAGCTGATGGGTCAGAGCTACAAAATTCAGATAGAGATCCAAACTTCCCAAAAGTGCAGAGGTGTTCAGATCAGGTTTTTATCTGGCCATTTCTACAGATGTAAGGATCAGTGGCAAAGTTTGAATCCAGATTTGGTCTTCCATAATGTTTGGTGGTGTTTGGATCCAGGGTTTTGTTTCTGGCACCTATCTGTTTATCCCATAGAGCTCAGGAACATTAGAAACCATAAGCTACTATTATTGTAGATCTTACCCTTGGCCTTGAAATAGTCTTTGCAGACTATAAAAAGCAACCTCTACAAGCTACAAAAGGTTTGCATTCTGCAGTACAGATGAGAAAAAAGGCTGGACATTAACTCCATGCAAATCATCAAGCCTTTTCCACCACTTATTATAGCATCCGGATGTTCTACATCTGCTTGATACAATTCACTAGCACCTAATACTTACAATATGTGTATAAACACAGAAGTCTTGTTTGCACGCCAAAAGCCTGCACATATTTTGGCTGCCTGGTGCTGGAAATAGAGTTGTGTGGTTGTTGAGTGATTCCTGTCTTTTGTAGTGATTATCTTTCTTCAAACTGACTAAGCAGATTATCTTCTTATTTATTCATAAGGGGGGCTGGAAATAGAAGGGGTGAACACTAGTTTATAAAATGTCGGTTCCCTTTCCAGATCTGCATCATATATAAAACTAACACAAAGTGAGGTTTTTTGGATGTTTTTCAGCCTTGTACCTCCCTGCACTTCAAGGATCCAGCTGGGACTGGAAAGTCTGAAGTTACAGTATGTAAAACTCTTGTTGCACTAATATTGGAAACAAAAAGTATTGGAAATCTGATGAGACTTCCAGCTACATTTGCAGACTCAAGACGGGTCTGGAGGAGCTTTCAAACTGAGCACTTCAATCCACTTGGCATCTCCTGCTCCAAATTATCAATGCAGCATGCATATAAATATACAGCTCGGACCAGAAATAGAGCTCGCCAAGATCAGGACATTTTCAGCAGGATTTCCTAGCAACTCAGGTGGCATTGCACTTGCTACCTCTACAGTGTGGTGCATTAACAGCTTGAGCACTTTTGTTAGTGAAAGAAGGGCTTGAAGATGCTATGCATTAGAAGACCTCTTTGTCTCCAAGAGGAGCATTAATTTAGAATCTTTAAAAGTCAGGGAACAAAGTTCTTGTAAATATTTGCATATGCTTTTATCTCTGCAAAAAAACCCAACCTTCTGTAAATGTATCTGATTAATTCTAGTTAGTGGGTTTAAAACTATCTGTGAGTGCTTAACATTATCCATATACATGTTGGATCTAATGCTGCGGTCACTGAAATTCATACAACCTAATTTGCCCTCAGTTGGGTTACACACACAACTGCCAGCTGTGCCAGTTTTGCTGGCCCCAGCTATGGACAGGTTAATCATGTTCTGAAAATATTTTCAGAACTATTTCACAACATGGCAAAGTTCACAGTGTTGGCAGAAGTCAAAGAATTTCCCATTGGCAGTCATGAACTCCTCTGTCAGCAGCCCATCATTTTTTCTGATAGTTCTTATGCTGCAACCACCAGAGACATACTCAGTGGTGGTGCTTTCATACTTGCATACTGCTGTAGTCTTTTTTTCATAGATCTATGGATACCAAGATCAGAAGGGACCACTGTGATCATCTAGTCTGGTCTCCTGTATAATACAAGCCACAGAACTTCCCCAAAATAATTCCTAGAGCATATTTTTTAGAAAAAAATTCCAATCTTGATTTACAAATTGTTAGTGATGGAAAATCCATCATAACCCTTGGTAAGTTGTTCCAGTGATTAATTACTCTCACTGTTAAAATGTACAACTTCTTTCCAGTCTGAATTTGTCTATCTTCAACTTCCAGCCATTGGCTCATGTTATAACTTTTTCTGCTAGATTGAAGAACCCATTATTAAATGTTTCTTTCCCATTTAGATACTTACAGACTGTAATCAAGTCACCCCTCAACCCTCCCTTTGTTAAGCTAAATAGACTGAGCTCCTTGAGTCTATCACTATGAGACATGTTTTCTAGTCTTTTAATCATTCTCGTGGCTCTTCTCTGAACCTCTTCAGTTTATCAACATCCTTCTTGAGCTGGACACAGTATTCCAGCAGCAGTTGCTTCAGTGCCAAATACAGAGGTAAAATAACCTCTCTATTCCGACTTGAGATTCTCCTGCTTATGCAGTCAATGATTGCATTAGTCCTTTTGGACACAGCTTAGGTTCACTTGATTTTCCACCACAATCCCCAGTGTTAAATGGCATATGGCCAAGAACCAATTCGTGCGGGACCCCACTCATAACACATCCTCTCAGTGATGATTCCCCATTTATAATTACATTTTGAGACCTAACTGCAAGCCAGTTTTTAATCCATTTAATGTGTGCCATGTTAATTTTATACCATTCTAGTTTTTTAAATCAAAATGTTGTGAGGTCATTTGAAGAGTCAAATTAATTTGCGAGTGGTGATAGCAATAGGACCAAAAAGTCCCCTCATGGAACCATGGAGAAGAATAACTTTCTGCAGTAAAAACTCTGATCCCATTTAAGTTGATGGCCAAATGCAACACTGGACCCACATTGCTGTCCACATAAAGTGCATATGCTTAAGTAGAGAAGAACAATGTGGTTCTCATCTTTCTCCATTAGATTGCACATGTTGTTGTTGAAGTCTGGTGTATGTCAGCTAACAGCATACATTAGTTATCTGAAGACCATATTGAGTCTGAATTCTGCTGTCATCACTCCAGCTAAGTGAATAGTCAAAATATTTGTGAAAATTTCTCTATTAATTTAATTCTTTTGAAACATCTGTAATGTAGTAAGCTACTGCTGCTAATATCATTTTGCCACCACTCTGATCATATCACTCTTTGCCTGTCTTTGTTCTGACTTCCCCCGTCTTGCACATCAAGATCAAGTATTACTTTCAAAGATCTAGAAAGCTCTGCTCCTATGCACATCTTTACTCCCTCTCTTGCTTTCAAGCCTCCCTTCATATTCTTCTCGCAATCATCTTCATACTTTCCTTGATATTTTCACATGGTTTTATTAGGTCAAAGGTTATACTCTATGTAAGTAGAAAAGAGAGATTATGGAAGAAGAAGAGGAAAGCCCAAGTGATGTTCTCAGAGATCCTCCTGGTCTTGTGAGTGAGAGAAGGCAGAAAATACTGGAGAAGAACCATTGATTGTGTGACTGGTGAGAAGCTGAAGGTTTTGAGTCCATTCCAGTAGGAGAGGAGCTGTATGAATGGGACGACCTGCATCTCAGAGATAAGGGAGGCTAATTTTCTCAGATGGAGACAAGCTGGAGCAACCAGGTGTGTGTTAAACTAACAACACAAGTTAAGGGTACTAAGAAAGCAGATGTGTGACAAACTCAGTGTGTTGTGAATAAAATTGAACCAATGTGATGAAAATATGTAGAGAAGACATTTCTTGGTTGCTTATATACAAATGCTAAGAGTCTGGATAAAAAAGCAAGAGGAACTGGAAATTCTCATTGCTTTGAAGAAATTTGATATAATTTGCATAACTGAAACCTGGGAGGTTGATCTGCATGATTAAAATCACTGGTCATAGCCTGTTCAGGAAGGATAAAGTGGGTAAAAGAGGCAGTGGCGTGGCATTCTACATTAAAGACACCATTACCTATTTCTGAGTGATCAATAGCTCTAAACTGCAGAATCTTGAATGCAGATGGGTCAATGTGCTAACTAACAGAATCTGGAGGGGACACTACTGGGAGTCTGTTATAGATCACTGAATCAACTAGAGACCAGGATGAGTTGCTCCTGAAGCACCTGCCTATATTGTGTGGAGGTGGGGGAGGACTTGTATTGTAATTGAGGACTTCAAATTGGGAGACATAAATGCTGGAGGTCTCATGAAGCTAATAATAAAACATTATTAGAGTTTCTAAAAATTATAGCTGATATTTTTTAATACAAAAGGTATTGCACCAAACATGAGGCTACTGTATTTTGGACCTCATTATGACAGATAAAGATGAGCTCAGCACTGGACTGGAAGTTGGTGGTTGACAGTAATCATGACATTCAATATGGGCAAACAGCGTACGGTCTCGTATACATACTTGGTGCTTCAAAAGGGCTAATTTCTCAAAGCTGAGCAAAATTATGAGCAGAATTGATTTTGAGAAAAAAGTTAGATGAAAAATGGGAATGAAAATTGGGAACTCTTTGAAAAGAGTTTATTAGGTGGCCAAAAAAAGCCGCGATTCTACAATCAAGAAAATCAACAACTTTGGCTAAAAGCTCATCCTGGTTCAATGGAGAAATGATGGCAGCAATTAGACATTATATCTATATAACAAATGAAAAAAGAGGGACTAGATAGCTATCAGTAAAAATTAGAAGTTATGACGTACAGAAAATGTATAAGAAAAGCTAAATACATCAGAAAAGTATCCGTGGCTATCAGGGCTAAGGACAATAAAAAAGAGTTTTAATAAATATATCAGGACCAAAAGAAATCTTAGCCATGGTGTAGGCCATTACTAGGTGGAGATGATAAACTTCTTAATAATGTTGCAGAAAAATCTGAGGTGTTCAATAAATATTTCTGTTCACTATTTGGAAAGAAAAAGGATGATGGACTCTTATCAAATGAGGTAAATAAGTCACTTTCCAGTCCATTAATAACTAAAGGAGGATGTGAAACATCATCTACTAGGGATACACATTTTAAAACTAGCAGGCCAGATAACTTGCACCCAAGAGTCCTAAAAGAGTTGGCTGAGGAGATCTTTGGCCTGCTGACATTAATTTTTAATACATCTTGTAGTAGTAGGAAAATTCGAGAAGACTGAAAGAATGCTAATATTCTACCA